>NC_134706.1:22797263-23476013 GCF_043290135.1 Rhipicephalus microplus | reverse complement strand
GTGATCCCCCAAAATTGCACTGCTGAAGCTGTGGCGTTGGCTCTTGTACTCTCGTGCAACAGCCCAGAAAGAAGAAAACCCTCGTCTCCGTAAAAAAGGTCTATATGAGGTTATGGCTTCTGCTGGGGCTAACACCTGTGTTACTGTTGACATCGTTATGCAACTGTCACCAAGCATGAACTGGTGATATAAAACTTATGCGGCTGCTTAACGCATGTCTGTACATGCATTTGTACATGCATTTGTACATATATTTCGAGAAACACCGTAATGTTGTGCTCAATAAAATTGCAGTAAGGTCGTCTTGCATGGCCGTGCTTTGCATAAAACGAATTCCCAAGGTACGTGCGATCCGTTTCATTTAGGGGCGAAGCTCTTTATTGCGTGGTTCTGTCACTTCTCCTCCTCCTTCGTATGTATGTATGTATGTATGTATGTATGTATGTATGTATGTATGTATGTATGTATGTATGTATGTATGTATGTATGTATGTATGTATGTATGTATGTATGTATGTAGCCAGTGGTGGCACATACCCGCTCTAGAGGAAGTATGTGCCACAGGGGTTGCGAGATGGGAGATGGCGGTACTTGGAGTGTACACTAGAAGGATGCATGGGCGGACGGACACACAGACTAGAAGATGCACGGACGGATGGATGAACGTGTGGACGTATGGACGGATGGACGCACGAAGAGACGGAAGACGGGTGGACGGACTCAAGGACAGGTAGGTGCACGTTCAGAAGGTCGGTGGATGGACAAGCCTGCAGAGCGGCGTGCGTGCAAGGTGGCGGCGGCTCGCGCTCGAAGACGGAACCCCGACGTGCGAGCACGCGGAGCAGAAGCGTGCCATGAAGCTGCGCGGCGGCGCCGACGAGATCTCGGCGTGCGATAACGGGAGGCCGAGGCGGCGTAGCAGCGGCGTGCGGACCCAGCTTCGCCTAATTCTCCATCATTCGACCCATGGATATGCTGTCAATTTTTTTCCGCTCAAAGGCCTGCTGAGAGCTTGGCTCGTTATGAGTTCGGCACAAAGAAAACTATTATGTTGCAGAAATTCGGGCAGTTTTTTCAAGTGTGTTTTAAATGTCTATCAAACGCTCTGTCTCGTTACGCATTCTTTTCGAAACTCTAAATCTTAGTTATTTTTTTTTTCAGTTTTGATGAGCGAAGCACTCATAAAGTGTCTGTCTTCTGTGACCACGAAAGTATTAGTAATTACGATTTAATTGTATCAATTTCCTCCGTACACAGCTCAAAACTAAGTATATATAAATTAACAGAAGGCCTTTTTGTCTGCATTGTTCTCAGGGACCGTCCTTGAGATCCGTGTTATGCCTGGTTCTTTCACCGCCTGGTTCTCTAGTGTTTCATGTCTCTGAATAGGTTACCATGCCAAGTTTCGACAAACAAGGAACTGTCACACATAATGCGACTATTTGCTCTGCACGTTCCTCCTTGTAATGCTATTAAGAAGGCATAAATAGCAGACGCCTCATAAAGTGAAAAAAGTCACCATAGGCATCGTCGGAATCAACACGCACGGTACGAAAATGCTCATTCGAGGGAGTTGCCCAAATATTTCCCATGATGTCATGAATCGCAGCATCATCGCGATGCCACCATACCGCGACAGATGAATGGGTCATCACATAGCCTGAAACTATTTCTTAAATTATTCTCACGACCATGTCACTCCATTGACTGCAGACCAGTGTGAGCTGCATAGAACTTCCGACACCCCAGAATGAGGAGGCAGTACAGAAGCACCTCAGATCAAGAATCAATTCAAGGAGGTTTACTAAAACACAATTAAAATAAAGAGCATATTATGACTGCTTTTTTTCAGTAGTCTCAGACATGCTTGAGAGATAGTGTGATAGCTTCTATCACTACACTTGATGAGCTGCTCGGCCTCTACTGTGACTGAATGATAGCTTTGAATTGTGTTCACGAGCGAAACTAATTGGCTGGGTAATCAAGTCCCCACTGCAGTTGTCAAGTGGCAAATGTGCTCTGCTACTGACCCCCAGGTCGCGGATTTGGACTCCGGCTGCGAGTGCTGTTTTTTTTTTCGATAGAGGTGAAAATAATGTTGGCTCATATGCTCAGGCTTGGGTGCCCGTTGAAGAAATCTTGGTTGTCAAAATTCACGGAGCCCTTCGGATTCCTTCTGCGACTGCTGAATTTTTCGACGGAGGCGAAAACGCTGTAGGCACATGTGCTCAGACTTGGGTGCGCAGTAAAAAACTCTCAGTTGTAGAAATTCATGGAGCCCTCTACAACAGCGTCTCTCAAAATCATAAGGGGGTTTAGGAACGGTATATTCCATTCATCATCATCATCATTATCTCTGTAAAAGTGGGGTCCGGTTCTCGCCTCCTCCGGGCGACACATGTTTGATTTGACGCACCAATAGCGAAAGCTTTTTGTCAGATTAGGCGGCAGCACTAAACGAATAATTCATGTGAGAACAACAGATCATGAAAAACGATAACAAGGATTATGATTTATAGTATGCCCTTGAAAAACGATCGAAAACACAGATGAGAAAATTCATTTATTTGATTCGTAGGGTTTAACGTCCCAAAACCACCATATGGTTATGAGAGACGCCGTAGTGGAGGGCTCCGGAAATTTCAACCACCTGGAGTTCTTTAACGTGAGCCCAAATCTGAGCACATGGGCCTACAATATTTCCGCCTCCATCGAACTGCTGCCGCCGCAGCCGGGATTTGATCCCGCGACCTGCGACTTCCCAGAAAAGGGGCGTTCGCTTTTCTCGACACGTTTCTGAAGAGCTTGCTGATACTGCGATGATACTGCGAATTGCTTTGTGCGCCGAAACGCTTTCTTCTCTGATATTGTTACGGAGAATAAAGTATGCACTGGTGAGCAAATGCGTACTGGCGAATATACTGGCGAGCTAATGCGTACAACGCTGCTGCAGTCCGAGCACGTTCCCATTCAGCACTTCGTCGTCGTCATCCTCAGGCATCTACTTAGCCCGTGACATTACCCGCCGGCGGCAGAAGCACCGTCCCGGTGCGATCAATTCTCGAGGCGTGAGTAGTATGGTTTAAGCCGTGCACTATATTGGTCAGGACTGAAGCAGGTACTGACGTGGTATGGAGTGGAGCTATCTCATAGGTCACGCTGGTGACCTTGCGTATCACGCGGTAGGGGCCAACGTAATGGGACATTAGTTTTTTGCAGAGACCAACACGACGTGATGGTAACCACAGCAAGACGAGTGACCCCGGAGAGTACTGTACGTCGCGGTGCCGGCGATCGTAAGCACACTTTTGGTCAAGCTGCGAGGCATATAAACGATCCCGGGCGACTTGGCGGGCGATGTCAGCTCGAGCCAGGGCATCACGAGCATAAGCAGTCCATGAGGGGGCTTCAGATTGGAGCATGGTGTCCATGGGCAAAGGCGGGTCATAACCGAACAGTAGGTAAAAAGGGGAAAATCCAGCTGTATCATGACGTGAACTGTTGTATGCGAAGGTAACGAAAGGTAAGTGGATGTCCCAATCTTTGTGATCCTTGGAGACGTACATCGTTAACATATTCGTCAAGGTACGGTTGAGGCGTTCCGTGAGGCCGTTGGTTTGCGGATGTTACGCTGTAGTGAACTTCTGGCGGGTAGAGCAGGATCGCAGGAGCTCGACGACTACTTTAGATAGAAAACAGCTGCTCTGGTCGATCAACTGACGAGGAGCACCATGACGCAGAATGATGTCATGAAGAAGGAAATCGGCTACATCAGTAGCGCAGCTGGTGGGGAGGGCGCGTGTAACGGCATACCGCGTTGCGTAGTCGGTAGCAATAACAATCCACTTATTACCGGTGGCCGACACGGGAAAGGGTCCTAGAAGATCGAGGCCGACTCGGAAAAATGGCTCATCTGGTACTTCAATGGGCTGGAGGGTACCAGCAGGTCTCAGAGCGGGTGTCTTGCGGCGCTGGCAGAGGTCGCATGCCGCAACGTACTGTCGCACAGAACGGTAGAGGCCAGGCCAAAAGAATCGGCGGCGAATGCGGTCATACGTGCGTGACACCCCTAGGTGTCCAGCGGAGGGGCATCATGTCGCTGGGCCAAAACGTCTGAGCGAAGATGCACAGGAACAACGAGTAAAAGCTCAGCACCATCAGGGCGGGCGTTGTAGCGGTGCAAGATGTCGTTGTGAAAAACGAACAGTTGTAAGAAGTGGTCAGGGTGGGGAGAGTGCAGACCATTGATAATAGCGCGCAAAGAGGGGTCGCGGCGTTGTTCAGCAGCTATGTCGGTGAAGTCGGTAATTGAAAGAACGAGGGCCTCTTGCTCATCTTCCCTCGTGTCAGGGGGATTGACTGGGTAACGGGACAAGCAGTCGGCATCCATGTGAAGTTGTCCGGATTTATAGGATACGGAAAAAGTGTACTCTTGTAAACGCAGCGCCCAGCGACCTAGGCGTCCCGTAGGGTCCTTGAGTGAGGAGAGCCAGCAAAGCGCATGGGGGTCTGTAACAACTGAGAATGGTCGGCCATACAGGTATGGTCGGAATTTCGCAATGGCCCAGACGAGAGCTAAGCACTCGCGTTCTGTGATGGAATAGTTTTGTTCCGAGCGCGACAACAGTCGGCTTGCATACGCGACGACGCGGTGCATGCCTTGTTGCCGCTGTGCGAGCACTGCGCCTATGCCGTGGCCACTGGCGTCAGTACGAAGCTCCGTGGTGGCAGATTGGTCGAAGTGTGCTAGGACTGGTGGATTGGTGAGAATGTCAACGAGCGACCAGAAGGCGTTTGCTTGCTATTGGCCCCAGGTGAATGCGACATCCGTTTTGAGGAGGCAGGTTAGAGGACGGGCTACTTCAGCAAACTTCTCGACAAAACGACGGAAATAGGAGCACAGTCCCAGAAAACTTCGGACGTCCTTGGCTGAGCGGAGTGTGGGGAAGTCGCGAACAGCTCGGACTTTCGCGGGGTCTGGTTGAACGCCCGCAGCGTTAAAATGATGGCCGAAGACGCAGATTTGGCGTTGCCCAAAGCGGCATTTGGACGAGTTAAGTTGCAAGTTAGCACGTCGAAAAACATCAAGCACTGTGGACAGACGGGCAAGGTGGTCGTCGAAAGTAGTAAAAAAAAACAATAACGTCGTAAGATAGCAGAGGCAGATGGTCAACTTCATGCCTCGAAGGAGAGAGTCCATCATGCGCTCAAATGTCGCGGGGGCATTGCGTAATCCAAAAAGCATCAACTTGAACTGATAAAGTCCTTCAGGAGTCATGAAGGCCGTCTTCTCTATGTCTTTGTCGTCCACAGCGATCTGCCAGTAGCCTAAGCGAAGGTCTATTGAAGAGAAATATTTGGCACCGTGTAAGCAATCGAGTGCATCATCTATGCGCAGTAGGGGATAGACATCTTTCTTGGTAATATGGTTGAGATGGCGGTAATCAACACAGAATCTCCAGCTATTGTCCTTCTTTTTAACAAGTACAATGTATTGTCCTTCTTTTTAACAAGTACAATGGGTGAGGACCAGGGACTAGATGATGGTTCGATTATGCCCTTATCAAGCATTTTATCGACTTCTCGCTGTATAATAGCACGCTCTGGGGCTGACACACGGTAGGGTCGTCGGCGAATGGGTCGAGCGTCACCGGTGTCGATGCGATGGGTTACCACTGATGTCTGGCCCAAATTACGGTTGACGAAGTCAAAGATGTCCTGATAAGAAGCAAGCACACGGCAGAAAGCAGACACTTGTTCAGAGGTGAGCTTGTCAGATAGCATAGCTTGAAAAGGTCGGAACAGGAACGTGACGAGAACGACGTTGATGAAAAATCGGGTGGCGAATCGGTGTTTAGAGCGGAAACTGTGTGGTCGA
Source organism: Rhipicephalus microplus (assembly GCF_043290135.1). Classification (NCBI taxonomy): domain Eukaryota; kingdom Metazoa; phylum Arthropoda; class Arachnida; order Ixodida; family Ixodidae; genus Rhipicephalus; species Rhipicephalus microplus. The sequence continues at coordinate 23,470,135 of NC_134706.1, read as the reverse complement.
CCAGTGGTGTGAGATACGCAAGTGACATGCCGCGAGGAATAACTTGCACTGAGAGGCCGAAATTGAGGACGGGAAACGAAGTTCGGTTGTCCTTAACGGTAACCACCATGTTGGGGAGTGCGACATTGCGTGTCATGGCGACGTCAGAAATTGGGGCAGCAACATAATCACCATCGGGTACTGCAGGATATGGTGAGAGTTGGACTTGCACTGCGGCTTGCGGCGGAAGTCTGAGGAAATCGACAGAGCGTAGACGAGGTGGGCTGGTAGAGACGGTCTCCGATAAGGATGGTAGTTCGATCCGAATAAGACCTTTTGAACAGTCAATGAGAGCAGCATGTGAAGTCAGAAAGTCGAGTCCAAGGATGAGGTCATGAGGGCAATTTTCCAGTACAGCGAACAGAACTGAAGTTTGATGCTCAGAAATTGTTAATCGCGCAGTGCACATTCCAAGCACATGCAGCAGGAGTACTCCCATCCGCTGTACGAATGGTAGGTGTAATTGCAGGCATCAGAACTTTTCGGAGGCGGCGGCGGAGGTCTGAGCTCATCACAGATATTTGTGCACCGGTATCAATAGGAGCAGTTATAGGTAAACCATCAACGAGAATTGTAAGAAGGTTGCACAGCTGGTCGGGAGTAATCAGAGAATTTGCAGTCCGAGTCGTGTATGCAACGTCACCTCCGGGGGCTGCACCGGCTAGTTTTCCGAGCGCCGGTCGTAGGGAGACCGAGAACGGCGGGGTTGGGGCGAGCAGGACTGACGACGCACGGGCGATGGCGAGAGGCTGGTCCGACGTTCTGGATTATGCTCTGCAGCTGTCTCAGCACGGTAGGACGGGGCATAGGGTGCACGTTCCGAGCGAGGCCGCCAATCATAGAAGCTCGGTCGAGGTGATGAGGTCCAACGGCTGCGGCAATGGCGAGTGATGTGTCCTATTCGATGGCACGTGAAACATATGGGCCGATCATCATGAGTGCGCCATTCAGCTGGGTTTCATCGTGGCGCGAACGTGTGGTTCGGAGTGGCAGCCGTAACGACTGGAGCCGAGCTGGAAGTAGCAGGGCCATTTTGATGAGGTGGCGAAATGCCCATATTCGCGATCTCTTGGCGAACCACGGCCTGTATCATTGAAACAGCATCGAGGTTGTGTCCTGGCGCACTGACGCTAGACATAGCGGGAGGAGCCATAGCCTAGAGTTCCCGACGGACTATCTGGTGACGTTTTCTGGCGCTGGTGGTTGGTGTAGTGTGGGCAAATCTTCGCAAGAGGACGTAGCCACCGTGTTGGGAAGGCGGTCAAATCGGTGAACTATGCGCCTACTTTTTGCCTGTTCGAAGCAACGACATGCTTCGATGACCAACTCCACCGTCGAGCAGTCCTTGCACAGGAGAAAATTGAAGGCGTCATCTGCAATTCCTTTCAGCATGTGTCTGACTTTGTCCTCGTCGAGCATGTCCTTGTCGACCTTGCGGCACAAAGCCAACACAACCTGGATGTACGCGATGTACGGCTCTGTGGATGTCTGGGCACGAGTCGCAAGCTCTTTCTTTGCGGCCGCTTGACGTCCGATGGGTTTCTCAAATAGATAGCGCAATTTCTGCTTACAGGCGTCCCAGCTAGTCAACTCTTCTTGATGTGTCTCGTACCAGAGTTTCGCCGTGCCATGCAAGTAGAAGATGAGGTTCGCCAACATAAGCGTTGAACCCCAATGGTTGCTGCTGCTGACTCGCTCATGTTAACCAGCCAGTCATCGACGTCTGTGCCACTTGTGCCGTTGAATGGACCTGGGTCACGAGGTTGCACCACAATGATCGGCTGCGGGCCTGACGGATCTTGTTGACATTGAATAGCCTGGTCTGTCATCGTGGTAGCTGCAATGCGCCGTCCGCTGCGAAGATCCAGCTCGTTGGGCTGTATAGCGAGTGGTACCCCGCACCTTCCACCAATGATGCTACGGGGAATAAAGTATACACTGGTGAGTAAATGCGTACTGGCGAATATATTGGTGAGCTAATGCGTACAACGCTGCTGCAGTCCGAGCACGTTCCCGTTCAGCACTTCGTCGTCGTCCTCCTCAGGCGTCTACTTAACCCGTGACAATATGAGCTTGGAAGCGTGAACTCTGTGAACGTTTTCAGCGCTTGACTGCTGCTTCGTTCTTTCGGGCAGCAGCATGGTGCTATAGACCAAACGCATGTACACATCCCGAGGTGCTGCGCTACGTGAGACATAACTTCTTTTGGGAAATCACAGCCATCTGTCTCTATGGCAGCACAAATACCTACTGTGCAGCCACTTCCTACGCGTGATTATTCTGTCTTCTTGGCGCATTTTGAAGCAATGTCGTCTTCGTTCATGCGGACAAAGTGTGGGGAAACACCGTCAACGCTAAGAAGTTTGCGCCGTATTCCCAAAGAAGCTGCGGATTGCTTGCTCATTCCTCCGTTGGCTGAAGTAGTAAAGGTGGCATGGAAATCTATGAAATGTGGAACGGCTCCTGGGCAACCTGCTTTTTCTGCAGAGTTTTACTCGATATTTTGGAATGAGATTAGTGCTAACTTTACCGCAGGTATCCGGCGATGAAAAGAGGACGGTGTCTTTCCACTCAGTTTTCGAGATGAACGCATTCTGCTTATCTCAAAAGAAGCATCACAAAAAGGTGATGCTTCTTCTGTTGATTCTGAAAATTGGAGACCTATCATGCTCCTCAGCGTTGACTATAACATATTCGCGACGGTAGTCGTTCAACGTATGAGGGGTCTGTTGAACGCCCTGGTAGGTCATCACCAGACTTCATCAGTGCTTAGACGAGAAATACACAGCTTGTCATTTACCACACGTGATACCATAGCCTATACTTGGTCGCGGTCTGGGCGTGGTATTTTTGTGTCTTTGGGCCAAGAAAAAGCATTTCACCGGTTAGAGCACACGTATATCTTTAATGTGCTGACAGCCTTTGGCTTTCCTCATTCGTATGTGGAAATGATTAGAAATGCCCACATGGGTATAAAAAGCACACTAGTTCTGGACTGGAAAGCAGGGAAAGTACTGCCTTTTTCATAGCACGTGGGGTCCGTCAGGGATGTCGATTGTCTCTTGTGCTGTTTGCCTTCAGCATTGAGCCATATTTGCATGCTCTTGACGTGAATTCACGCGTCCGCGTTCTTGCGCTTCCTGGTTGCAGTGTCGTAAAAGTCACAGCTTTCGCTGACGACAAAACCTTGTACCTTTCAGATGAAGTTAGCCTTTCACGCAACCTGCGTGTATTTTTCAAGTATGGTGACATTTCAGGTGCAGCGTTAAACATCTCCGAATTTTGGTATTTTATCATTGGCTCTCAAAACTCCAGGCTTAGCGCCGGTTTTTCTATTCAGCCGGCCGCGTCCCTTCGTATTTTAGGTATTTAGTACAACCACTGTATACGGCATTTGCGTATCCGTTTGGTTAAACGCTCTCGAAGAAGTACGAATAAAATTCAGGATGCACGATATTTTGACTATCCGCTTCGTAAGCAGAGGTACCTTGCGCAGACTGTCTTTTGCGGTCACATTCGGTAGCTTCCTCACGTCATGCGATCGTCTTTACGTATCGTGCTATCACTGCAGTCTGCTTTGTGTTACTTTTTCTGGTCAGGCGGCACTGAGACAGCAGCGTTCTCAGAGAGGCTTTGCTTTCCCTTCAGTGCCCATACGCTGTTGGCTGCTGGCACTGCGCTTCCTTTTGCGCCTAGAGAAAGGGGAGGAATCACCTACACAAACGCTCGCATATTACTTTCTGGGTACTCACCTTCGGAATTAGATTCCTAATGTGGACCATAACAGGGGGCCACAGACAATAACACTTCCTTCATTTTATGCCACAACTGTTGCATTTGTTCGCCATGTTCTGTCGACCTGTCCTGGCATAGATGTCTTGAACAATCACATAGTCAAGACAACTGGGGCTTTGTTTCTTCCGTTATTTTCCCCAGCCCGCCGTGCTCGCTCTAGACGGGTGTCTTGGAGCACGTTAACGGCTTCTTTTCTGCCTGGACACCTCCGGGACTTCATGTGGCGCCGGGGATAGGGTGTGCTTCTCAATCTCGACCAGCTCAAAAGCTGGCGAATGATTAGGGCAGCAACATGCCCGAACTGCTCCCTTCAGGAAACAAATCAGCATTTTCTGAGGCATTGTGTCATTGCTCGCGTTTTTTTTTTTGTAGTGCCGTACATGCTGGACTTCGCTGCCTCAGTAAATTGCTTCGTTTATCCTGGGCATTTTTCGCGAAGCCGCTTCGCTTGTCTTCTCATTGTTGCCGGCTCTTCCTGCCTCTGGCGCAACCGCTATGAGGCGGTTGCAGCGGGTGACCACCGCCGCGCGCTCTCCCCGATTCTAGAGCGATTGTACTCGGAGCTGCTCTCTGCTTTGTCGGAAAAGCTCTTCTTCCTCGGTGAAGAGAAATTTCTTCGACACTGGTATTGCTCTTTTGTGTCGGTCTGTGAAGGACGAGTGAAACTTGCCTTTTGACGGGCCTGGTATTGGTAGGTTCATATGTCGATGCGCCGGCAGAAATGGCATGCCAACGAGTAAATATGTAAAATGTACATATTCATGTTTTATTTGTGTCTCTTGTTTACCCCGAAATATTCTTTGTGGCTGTGTTTGTGTAAGCTATCGACTGTACATGTTCTTTCCACGTCATCTCGTTTCCATGTTATAGTAAATGACGTCTCTTTTTTCATCATCGCTATTGTATGTCTAAGAAAAAATTTTCTGTTGAATGGTATGGACGTTTGAGACAATAAATTTTACTAAACCCAGAAAGTTTCAAAAGAAAAAGTGTTTGGACTAATCAGAGCAGGCTCTTTTAAATCTGAATGCGTATAAGTCAGTGGCCTCAAATTAATTGTGGCTGGTACCACCAACGGCATTGTTGTTAGCTCTTCGCTATCTAGAGTTTGCGTTCCGAGTGTCTCGTGAAATGCCCACTTTTCTGACCTAATCAATCTCTCCAGCCATCTTCCTTAACTAGGTGCACTAGGTACAGGAAACTTCAAATAAGTGCGCCGAAAAGCAAGGAAAGTGACAAAACTGGATTCATTCATCATTCACATCATACTAGTCTCGCTATGAACTTCTGAATAACAGGGTAATATGAGAGAAAATAGAGAGTGCTTAATAGAAATCTGCTAAACGCCGTGACGAAAACCGTTGCTGACAGGCCACTTGTAAGTTCAAAGTGTACCACTCGGCTACTCATACAAGTGAAATGCAATATGAAAGACTTCGCAATGCCAGACTCCGGCAGCCTTTTGTTGCCATAAGGTGGGCCTGCATAGGCCAACACTCACTAATTTAAATGGTCGAGGCATTCTGATTCTGTCTATGGACATAGACTTACACCTGACCATAATCAGGTTTGGCACTGAATCTTTTGCACAGAGAGAGATTTGATGCCTTTTTTGGCCTCAAGTCTTGCTTGTATCACTCGAACTCATTATCGCACTTGTTTTATTGTGCTTGGCACATTGTCGTGTGGAACAGGACAGTGTTCACCTGTCATTATTGAACTATTGAATTCTTCCACCAATTCCTAATTCTCTTTCGAAACGAAAAAAACCCTTGTAAATCTATGAGTCAGAAATCTTCGTTGCGGCTTTTGCGCATGAAAATTTGCAGCTACTCTGAATACCTTTTCCTGCCCTCCAAGAATTCCCTATTCCTCAGCGTTCTTTATTCCTGTTGCGTAAATAAACTCTTAGGCAATTTTTGTGCATCATCATCATCAGCCCGACTACGTCCACTGCAGGACAAAGGCCTCTCCCATGTTCCACCAGTCAACCCGGTCCTGTGCCTGCTGCTGCCAATTTATACCCGCAAACTTCTTAATCTCGTCTACCCACCTAACCTTCTGTCTCCCCCTAACCCGCTTCCCTTCTCTAGGAATCCAGTTAGTTACCCTTAATGACCAGCGGTTATCCTGCCTACGCGCTACATGCCCGGCCCATGTTCATTTCCTCTTCTTTATTTCAACTATGATATCCTTAACCCTCGTTTGTCCCCTAATCCACTCTGCTCAATTCTTGTCTTTTAATGTTACACCTACCATTTTTCTTTCCATTGCTCGCTGCGTCGTCCCCAATTTAAGCTGAACCCTCTTTGTAAGTCTCCAGGTTTCTGCTCCGCAGCTAAGTACCGGCAAGATGCAGCTGTTGTATACCTTCCTCTTAAGAAATAGTGGCAATCTACCTGTCATAATTTGAAAGTGCTTGCCGAATGTACTCCACCCCATTCCTATTCTTCTAGTTACTTCAATCTCGTGGTTAGGCTCTGCGGTTATTACCTGCCCTAAGTAGACATAGTCTTTTACAACTTCAAGTGCACTATTACCTATCTCGAAGCGCTGCTCCTTTCCGAGGTCGTTGTACATTACCTTCGTTTTCTGCAGATTAATTTTAAGACCCACCTTTCTGCTCTCCTTGTCTAACTCCGTAATCATGAGTTGCGATTCGTCCCCTGAGTTACTCAGCAATGCAATGTCATCGGCGAAGCGCAGGTTACTAAGGTATTCTCCATTAACTCTTATCCCTAACTGTTCCCATTCTAGGCTTCTGAAAACCTCCTGTAAGCACGCGGTAAATAGCATTGGGGAGATTGTGTCCCCCTGCCTTACACCCTTCTTGATTGGTATTCTGTTGCTTTCTTTATGAAGCACTATGGTAGCAGTTGATCCCCTGTAGATTTCTTCCAGAATGTTTATATATACTTCATCTACGCCCTGATTCCGCAGTGTCTGCATGACGGCTGATATTTCTACTGAATCAAACGCCTTCTCGTAATCTATGAAGGCTATGTATAGTGGTTGGTTATACTCTGAGCATTTCTCTATTACCTGATTGATAGTATGAATGTGGTCAATTGTTGAGTAGCCTGTTCGAAATCCTGCTTGTTCCTTTGGTTGATTGAATTCTAATGTCTTCTTTACTCTATTAGCAATTACCTTTGTAAATAGCTTGTATACTACAGAGAGCAAGCTGATCGGCCTGTACTTCTTCAAGTCCTTGTAATCTCCTTTCCTATGTATTAAGATGATATTAGCGTTCTTCCAAGACTCTGGTACCCTTCCCGTCAGGAGACATCTCGTAAATAGGGTGGCTAGTTTTTCTAACACAATCTGTCCTCCATCTTTCGGCAGATCTGATGTTACCTGATCCTCACCAGCAGCTTTGCCTCTTTGCATGCTCTCCAAAGCTTTTCTGACTTCTATTATTACTGGTGGGGTGTCATCTGGGTTACTGCTAGTTCTTATAGTATTAAGGTCGTGGTTGTCTCGGCTACTGTACAGATCTCTGTAAAACTCCTCCGCTATTTTAACTATCCTATCCATATTGGTAGTTATTTTGCCTTCTTTGTCCCTTAATGTATACATCTGACTTTTGCCTATCCCAAGTTTCCTCTTCACTGCTTTGACGCTTCCTCCGTTTTTCAGAGCGTGTTCAATTCTCGCCATGTTATACCTTCTTACATCGCATACTTTACGCCTATTAATCAGCTTTGAAAGCTCTGCCAGTTCTATTTTGTCTGTTGTACTTGACACTTTCATGCTTTGACGCTTCTTAATTAGGTTCTTCGTTTTCTGGTAAGCTTGCCAGTGTCCTGTCTAAAACCCTGCCTCCAACTTCCACTGCACACTCCGTAATGATACTCGTTAGATTATCATTCATTGTATCTACGCTAAGGTTGGTTTCCTCACTAAGAGCCGAGTACCTGTTCTGCAGCGACACTCTGAATTCCTGTACTTTCGCTCTTAGTGATAGCTTATTGATTGGCTTCTTGCGTATCAGTTTCTGTCGTTCCTTCTTCAAGTCTAGGTGAATTCGATACCGTACCATTCTAAGGTCACTGCATTGCACCTTGCCAACCACTTCTACATACTGCACGATTCCTGGATGTGCAGTCATTATAAAGAGTATTTCGTTCTTATTTTTGCCATTAGGGCTTCTCTATGTCCACTTGCGGTTTTCTCGTTTTCGGTAGAAAGTATTCAAAATCCGCAAATTATTGCGTTCTGCGAAATCTACTAGTAGCTCTCCTCTAGCGTTTCTAGTGCCGATGCCATAATCTCCTACTGTCTGGTCTCCAGCCTGCTTCTTCCCTACTTTTGCATTATAGTCGCCCATCACTATAGTATACTCTGTTTTTACCTTACTCATTGCCGATTCCTCGTCTTCATAGAAGCTTTCAACTGAAGCGTCATCATGGCAGGATGTAGGCGCGTAGGCCTGTACTACCTTCGTCTTGTATCTTTTATTCAGTTTAATTACAATACCTACCACTCTTTCATTAATGCACTAGTATTCAGCTATGTTGCCAGCTATGTTTCTGTGAATTAGGAACCCCGCTCCCAGTTCTCTTCTGTCAGACAAGCCCCAATAGCAAAAGACGTGCCCATTATGTAGCACCGTATAGGCCTCATCTGTCCTCCGAACCTCACTGAGCCCTATTATATCCCATTTAACACCCTCTAGCTCCTCGAATAGTACAGCTATACTTCCCTCACTAGATAAGGTTCTAGCGTTAAACGTTGCCAAGTTCAGGTTCCAAAGGCGGCCTGTGGTCCAGAGATTCTTAGCACCCTCTGCTGCGTTGCAGATCCTACCGCCGCCGTGGTCAGTTGCTTCGCAGCTGCTGGGAACTGAGGGCCGTGAGTTATTTGACGTATGCATGTGGGAGGTAGTGGCCAGATACTGCACCAGGGTGGCCAATCCTTCTCTGGTGAAGGAGTGCGTTCCCGGCGGTGGTTACCGGTGAGGCCGCACCTCAGGCCTCTTAATTCAATTCCCTCAACACAATGCAATTCCTCATAACGTAATACCAGTGCCGTGGCGTATAGAAACAGCTGTAAATATAACAATCGTCCTTAGATTGAATAACATATCCGCAAAATACATTATCCTTGCTGATATCAATGCACTTTATATTGACAGGAGCAGATTTACAGTTTCTGAATAGATTATATTGAAAAAACTCTACTGAAACGTTCCGTAAGATGCGGAGACCTCACATACGGAATTATTGGAATATGGAAGACGTATGATGCGGGCTCCGCATAAGGCGTATGATGCGGGCTCCGCATAGGACGTATGATGCGGACTCCGCATTTTATGGAAAGGCGTATCATGCAGAAATTACTGAAATGTGTGCATGTTACGTCTGAATCTAGTGCAAAGCAATATAATGTGTAAATTGAATAGACATCCACATCTTGAGTACATGCAATACTGTGTACAAATCACAATATTTCTTAAATGTGCATGATGAGGGATTGAATCATTGGCATCTTACTAATTGTTGTGATGCAGAAGCACAATTACCTTTCAAATAAAATACATTACAAAACTACTAAATAACATGCTAGCGATCATAAATGGTGGTTACATTGCAACACATTAATGCAGTGTTCTATGCAAGACTTAAAGAACTTATAAAGTTATTATTATCAATAGAGAAGCATTAATATACACATCAGCCCTGCTACAATCAATATGTTTTTTTATTTGTCTGTATGCTCCAGCTGTGAATAGTGACATTGCAGTTTGATCGTACACAAATGAGGTGACTGCACCGCAATTTCACGAGCTCCACCTAAGCCACAGGATGGTGGCACAATGTAACAGCAATTTTAGAACGAAATGTTTAAACATAAATAATAATCATAGCACTGTGAAACTGTGGCGCTCTGTTTATCTCATGAATCCCTTGTGGAGATCGGCGAAATGCTGCTTGAGGCTCCGGCACCACTGTAAATTTCGAAGGTCACTTCGATAGAACTTATGTGTCCTTCATAGGCACCTGGAAATGAAAATAATTGGCACAAATAATGTCAGAGACACATGTTAGCACAATAGTTTACATGCACAAGAAATATAACACACAGAATGAAACTGAAATTTAAGACACACAATCCTTCATGTTATGCATATGTGAATAATAGAAGGAATGAGTGTATAAATTAGTTCTGCCACATCAAAAAAAACAGCATGCTTATCACAGTGAAAATAACTAGGTTGTCACGATTTTCAATGGTAGAGATAATTGATTATTATGTCCTTATGAAATTATGATTTAAACGCTTCCTGCACAGTAAAACTTTAGAAACTGCAAGTGAAAGCTCTCTGTGTTCATTTAATAGTGTGTGCATGTACATCTGCTGCCTTTATACTATACAGTTTGTGCACAAAATTGGCATCTTGAACAATTTTGAGAGTTAAACCTAAGCAACTTATGAAGGTTAAAATCCCCATGAAAGCAAGCAGGACCAGGCAGGTGCCATTAAAAATCTGTGCAAGCCAGATAACTATAACCGAACTGCACACATATAGGGGAGCAAGAGTAACAGTAATTCGGCTGCTGACCCGCATGTCGTGGTATCAAACCCCGGCTCCATTTCCGATGGAGGCAGAAATGCTGTAGGCAGGTGTGCTCAGATTTGGGTGTACGTTAAAGAACCCCAAGTGGTCGAAGTTTCCAGTGCCCTCTACTACGGCGTCTCTCATAATCATATAGTGGTTTTCGGACGTGAAACCCCACATATAAATCAAGAATAACAGAAATAAACTGCCAACAGAAAAGTTGGGGGCATGTGCTATCTGTAAGTGCCTACATCTTACTACTTACAGCATGCTCATTCCATTTTAAATACCGATATTGAAAATAACTGCTCTATTAGGAATGTAAAAGTTAAGGTAGAACTGAACGACTCTACAAAAAGTGACCCTATTATGACATCACGTTTTCTTATAACAAAATTGACTAAGACTCTCAAATATCATTATGCAAGGAAAAAATCTTCAAAAGAAGAATCAAGTTTGAAGTCATAATTATTTATATGTCTCCTATGACTATAACCAAGAAATCGACCTCAACATGGCTAATGTTAGTTTTAAGGCCTATGTTCACTAGACAATGAACTATACCACAAAAAGCACAGCGTTCAGGCAAAGCACCACAAAAAAAAGAAGGCAGTCCTTTTTGTTTTTACCTACAATGCCTTTAAAATGGTATTTTTACCTCTACTTTCCACTTTTTATCTAAGTAACTGGTGTGAAACAAGTTAGCTGAAAATGCACTGTGCCTCCAAAACCTGTTGGTTGAATCTGAATTTAAAAAAAAATGGTGAAGCTTGCACTAAAATAGGCTCCACAAGCCTTGGAACAGTGAGACTACATGACTCTTAGGACTACTTTAGTTACTTGTATTTTGTTTCTGGGCCTAAGCATAAAGACAAGGGCTTAACTGAATTGCTGCTAACAAACAAATGCTTTCGAAATTGCCCGAGCGTCAAAGGATGCTCAGCCATTTGTTGTTTTTTGCACTGGGCTATTCTACACCAAACATACAAACCATGCTGCCTGGCGACCATCACAGATGTATAGTTTAAAAAATGATGGTAATTTACTCTTCTGAAAATAGTTATTTGCAGAAATGTTTTGAAGAGAAAAGAGTAGTGGTCACGTCGGTACCTTCATAATTTCGCAGAATGTCGTGCGGGTGTTATTTGTGAGAAAAATTTCAAAGTACCGCTTTTTCTCGCCACATCAAATTTGATCTACATATTAAGTAAAGACGCTTCTTAAAGTATTTGAACTCAAGTAACATTAGTGCAGTTTTTCTGCTACATAGGCTTTGAAGAATTCCGCCAAACTGTTTATCGTTTGCATTTCTTGTATGGCAATACTGCATTTTGTATGAATATTTGAGCCACAAATACTCACTGCACAGAAGTTCTATTTTACGAAAAAAAATAATGTTAGGTCCAGATTACAAATATCACTATATAATCGTTTTTGTCCACATTGAGATGCAATTTGAGCTGTGTGTTTGTCTAATTGAAAATTACTTTTATATGTAAGTTACTTTTATATGTAAGCTACTTTTATATGAAAATTACTTTTATATGTAAGCAAATAAACAGTTCTTGTTACATGGCAAGTGTTATCATTACAAATTTTGTTTAAATGAGGAAAATGATTTTTGAAGTCTCCTATTGAGAGCCATGGGGAACTTCGGAACGGAAGCTGTGGTACATCAAATGCAGAAAACAGCCATCATAAGAAAACTTCAAAAATTCATTTCTACTTTAAGACAAAGTGTAATCATATAACTTGCCATTTAAAGAGAACTGCTTCCTTGCTTTTGATGTGGCGAAAAACTTGCCCTAATATTACTGAGCTTCATGCACTACACACAAGCACCTTTACTTAATACCAAGACCGAATTTGGTGTAGAAGAGGCAGTATTTTTGAAACACTTTACTTTTTACAAACAACACCCAGACGACATCCTGGGAAATCCAGAAGGCACCAACGTGGCCTAATATTTTGTTCTCTGCGATATACTTTAGCATTTTGCTGTTTTCAGAAAAATACAGTAAACGAGCACAATATTTTTTTTTTCAAAACACACTTAGGACGGTTGGCAAAATGGCTGGGATGTTTGATGCGTAATTGCCTCACTGCCAGCATTTATTCTTCCGAAGCTCAAGCTATCACCTCTCTGTTACTGCCTCCCTCACATACAATGCCTGCATAGGAAAGAAAAAGAAAGGCAGGTCCGACAAAGTTCACAAGGCAAGATATTTTCATGTTGGATAAATTCATTACCATAAACAGCAGCAAAATAACATTCATTTTGAGTAGTCCAAGGCACAAGCTATATACCAGCATACTAAGAGCCAAGCACAAACTTTTCAATTGAACATGTGTGGTGATAGACAGGAAGCACTTATTGCAAGACTGATCAGTCTGTAATTAACTAAATGAAGTACAATGCACTGTTCAATCCAACACCACATAGGCATCTTTGCTATAGCAAAGCCATGTGTCATTGATTCATGCACTAGATGGGACAATGCAAATGTAACAAAAAAGGTGAAAAAATAAAACAAGGGAAAAAAAAGAAAAAAGGGGGGATGCAAACTAGGAGCAGTGTAGCACTACTTTTACTTTGCATTCCCCTTTTCTTTCTTCTTTTTTCTTCTTTTCTATCATTTATCTTTTTTTTGCTTCCCTTACCCCCAACCTCCAACAGGAGAACACTTTGTATCAGCGCAACCTAACTTGAAAAGAAGCAAGGGCTGCACTCTTCTGCGTTATAGGTTTTTTTTTTCAGACAAACATTTCCAACAGGCACACACGCCTATACCAATAGATGATGTCGTTACTGACCCCATTTAAACTAACACGCCAAGGATGACAAGGTGACTTCTGAAAATAGGTCCTCCTATCGCAACATCGGCCAGCCTGTCTGAAGCACTTCTACTGTTCACCCTGATTACCCCACTAGATGTTTCCATCTGTCGACTCACATCTTCATTTTGGATAACACTAAGACGAGCTTACATTGATGAATACGCACGAAAGTTTAGTGATGTATCATGTATCAGATTAAGCAACTCTGTTAAAAAATTATTGATAGCTTGCTTCCAGGCTTTTTATATTGTAGCCTGAAACTTCGTAATGTCTTCTATGCACATGAACCAGATTGACAACGTAATGCACAACATGCTTAAGAATACTGCGAGGAACAAGATAACGACAAAACGACCAGCCACCCAAAATTTTCGCTGTACATGTTTATAAAATGTTCATGTACCCCAAACGAGGTGCTTATGATACAAGCCGAAAAAACCTACAAGTAGGGCCTTGGAGTCTTCTGGAAGTAGACGTGTTGCATTTTTTCTGTAGAGGGCTTTACACCCATAAGTGAGGAACAAAACTCCTGTATAATGAAGAATGTTGACAGCTATCAGTTATAGAAAAACCTAATGCAGCTAATGTTCCCCGACACATCTGTACATTTAGAGAGGTGACGTAGCTGTGATTCTGGCAGTAACTCCAACAGGACCAGTGCGAAAATTGGCACTACTTGGCTAGACAAATCTCCAAACATGCCTGCCCGACTCCCTCTAGCCATCCTGGCTGAATCTGACACATGATTTCTTAACTGCTGGCTGGACAAAAACAAAACCACTGAAGCACTCACAATACACAGCGTGAAGTTCCTCTGGAGTGGTCAACTTCGTCTTCTGCGATGAAAGAGCAGCACAGTGTACTGATAAGGCACTCCTTGCAATGGTTTTCAATGCCACACAGTGACCTTGCTGTTTCTGTCGAAGAGAGCTTCGGGAGCTTGGAGGGTGCTTGCTCTTTTCTGGGGGCTGCTGCCGCTCCTCGTTTTCTGCTCAAGGTCAACCTGCATAAAGTTGTAGACGAGGCTTTAAGAGTTGTATATAATGATATACAAATTTTCGCTGAACACACATTTCCTCGTGGCACACAGAGGAATTTCTTATAAAACTTAAGGCCTCGCATATGCAAACATTTACAATCGATCCGAAGATGCACTCGACTCTAAAGAAGCAAGTTTGTTATGTAGTGTATATAAAGAAAAGTCATTCAGCACAACCACAACTACAGTTGCACACGAAAACGACATTTCACACGATCCTGTTTATTTACATGGTCCATTTTATTTTATTTACACGGTCCATTTTACACGGTCCTGTTCTACACGATCTGGTCTGCATGAACTCTTGAACCGGGCACCATATAGATTGAAAGACACACACAGACTTTGAGACAAACCGCGCGTGTTCAGCGCGTATATTTCTGGCGTCCGCGAGACAGGACTAAGCTCTCGCCTCACATCTGAGAGCCTCACGTTGTTTGTGTGAGGCGGACGAGGATGGACGACAAGAGAAAGCTAGTTGAGCTAGGAAAGGAGATGGGGCTGAGTGGTGAGGCTCTGCCGGCATGGGTGAGCACGGAGGAAAAAGAAATGAGGGACCAGAGAGCGAAAGATCGAGATGAGGCACGGCTAGCAGCACAGGTGGAGCATGAGCGTGAAATAGCTCGCCATTTATTGTGGTGGTTACGGACAATCGTCACTATGTTTGTTGATAGCGGACGAGAAAGCATTAACATGAACTTTTTATTTCATGGCATGGGTGGAACGGCTGACGACGCACGGATACGCTACCGTGTGCAGCGCCGTTGAGTCGGACGTCGCGGCCAACCCAGCAGTCAGGGTCGCAACTCCGGAGGTCCTGGATCAGGCCACGGCTCACGACGACCACACCCGGTAGGCCTCGTCCACGAACCTGCTCCCGGCCACTGCACCCAGGCAGGAGCCGTTCGGCAGGTCTCGGCCTTGGACTTGAACAGACACACCGGAGCTCGACCTGGTCGACACGTACGGGTCTCACGTCCGGCTCAGGAACGCTGCCAGGAACTCGTCCTCTCGAGCGGCGCACCGTTTCGTCTGCCTTCGTGGCCTCAACTCTCGAGCTGCAGTGGCGGAGATGCCTTGACCAGCGCGACCTCGGACCTCGTTTCCAAGCTTTTGATCACCTTCCGGGCGTAGCGGTTCTACGTGCGGGTTCTGGCCAGCACAGCACCGTCTGTGCCGTGCTGAAATGCTCCTCGCTACAGCTGCGGTGCGGCAGCTCACTCACCGGCGTTCGTCGCCTTGGCCAGGGCACAGCCAGGTACCCTCGGGTACGCACCTCGTGAGCTCACGGCCCACTTCCGAGGCTGGCGCGTCGCTCGGTACGGCTCGGCACCACTCGGCAATCCTCGATTCAGGCAGCAACTCCCCTGGCATCTGAATCCTCGGCCACCCTGAACCTCGCCCGGCTCCATGGTCCTCCGTACACACGCCCGCGTCTCGCCCGGCAGAACATCTCGCTCGTCCCTTGCCGAAGTGCGACGCTCTGGTGACACTGGCGCTTGATGGCATGGGTGCGACAACTGAGCAGTCAACCCGCATCGGAGACGCGATGCTCCATGCGGGGAATGGCCAGCCCCTCCAGCGAAGAGCGTGCGCCGAGACGCGATGCTCGACGCAACCGTGACCATTAGCCAGGCCACGTTCATCGCTGTGTTGAACGGCTGACCGCGGAGACGCCTCGCCGAGATCCGCGATGCCCTCGGCAAGGAAGAGAACAGCAGGCCAGGCCGCGCCCCGAGATGCAGCACTCGTGCCGGCAATGCCACCCCAGCTGGTGGTTGAACGGCAGTAGCGTGGACGGCCGCGTTCCCTGGCCGGAACCTGGATCGCCTGCGTCCGACGCTTCGGCCCGCTGTCTCCCGTCTGCGGCTGCTTCGGCTCGTCCCCAGCCACAAAGCCCACTGCCACGTGATGGTCGCCCGGGGCCCAATCGTGGCATGCCACCTCTATGGGCCACCACAGGTCATCAGCTGATTCGCTAACACTCACGCGCACATTACACGCGCCTTGCCCGCACTTCCGTCGTTGTCGTTTTCTTCACTCATCACACCTAGTTTCCCGTGGAGCATCCTCTTGCACTATAACAACACATCTCAATCTAGTTAGTTGGTCAGAACGAGGTGAAAACAGCTCGCACTTGAAAAGCACGGGCAGAAGGAATGACGCCTGCACCCTGTGCTTTCTGTACATTCTCGTTGAGGGTGCAGTTTTCACCTTATCCTTATGCAATTTCGCATTTATAACATTGTTCACTGTATAATTTTTGTGGCGTTAAAGTGTGTGATACCGTCATGTGTATCCCATGTAATTTATAAAAATAGAATACAAGATAGCTTGATTCAAAAATAACAAAGTGCATCTAGCGCCATGTCCTGTAGCCATTCTTTAGGCAAGTGGCAGAATGATTTATTCTTCAAAACATATCTTACTTGTAACCACTACAAGAGCTAACTCGTACACTGGCACATTCTGTTTGCCTCTTCAGATTATAAGGTACCTTTTTTACACCAGAAAATCTTCAAGAAGAATAGAAGTGTTGTAATTGTGAAGAAAGAAAAGTAGAAGGAAAAAAAGATATTGATTGATTTGTGGGGTTTAACGTCCCAAAACCACCATATGATTATGAGAGACGCCGTAGTGGAGGGCTCCGGAAATTTTGACCACCTGGGGTTCTTTAACGTGCACCCAAATCTGAGTACACGAGCCTACAACATTTCCGCCTCCATCGGAAATGCAGCCGCCACAGCCGGGATTCGAGCCCACGACCTGCGGGTCAGCAGCCGAGTACCTTAGCCACTAGACCACCATGGCGGGGCAGGAAAAAAAAGATAACCTGCCCTGTACAGGGACCGAGCCTGCGAACTTCGAATAACATGTCCGATGCTCTATCAACTGAGCTACCATGGCGGCTATCCCTCTTCCATTTTGTACGGTATATATGTGCATTTATACATGGAGGAGTCAGTCAGCGCTGCCTGTTACCATTATGGCGAGTGTGGGACACCTTTTTTTTGCCTACTGGCAATTACATTACGATTGCAATTACGTTACGATTACTTCCAATATCCCTATACTTCTTTGGCAGCATTATGCATCTGTCCGTTCTCAGAAAATCTGCTAGTCTCAGGAGGAGGCAATAGTTCGCCCTCCCACCTAAATGCATGTACTTGAATACATGCACAACAGATCAAAAAAAAAAAAACAAGTCACACACCGCTAAGATTACTGAGATTCACTGTTTCAGATTCATGAGTAAAGGAAAGGACTATAAATTTAAGGGTTTGTTGTCTTTGTTGAACACATTATAATGAGAACTAGCAGACAATGATGCCAAACAAACTATAGGTGATGTTATCAAAAATAACTTTAAGAAAATTGTGAAAAGAAAAGTGAACGAAAACGTAACTTTGCGGCAAGTTACTAATGGGTTGACATTTTTTGACAATTGAATTGACATTACTTTTTATAACATCCCTATATTTTCCTGAGTAATGTTGTCGGGTAATTCTCATTATTAGAGTGGTGAGTAGGCTGACAAAGAAAGTATATGGCATTGATACTTCTTTTGAACACCTAAAAGTTTGAGGAACTTAAAAGAGTGGAAGCTACTTTGAGTAGACCCGAATATTTAGTTGGAGCGAAAAAAAAACGTACACACATTTTTACCAGGCTTTTTAACCTATTTTGAGACATAAAAATGTATGCTGCCAGTAATGTTAAGTACCATTACTTTTGTCACACTATGCACTGTAGCAGGTGTAGTTAGAGTGGTGATAGTGAAGGATTAATCAAGCACGCCACCAACTGCGTTCACATCAATGGTCGCGTATTTTAAAAATAAACCTGCTGTATAGTAAAAAAATTTTAGAGCATTTATGATTTTATGCAAATCAAGTTAAACCGACTGGGTAAGCAAACCATTTGCATAAAATCAAAAGGCTTAAAGTGATTCATGTATTATAACTATGTGAACAATTTCAGCAATGCAGGGCAAAGTGACAACAGTTCTATTAAAAACCCCTCTCATTATAACATGCATGAAAAGCACCACACCAGAATATTTTATAGTGCATGTAATATCGAGACTACTAGACTGTCTATTGACCTTTTAGAAGAAGGGTATCTCCTTCACATTCAAGGGGCAACCACTTAGCCTTTTCCTGAGCTTTTCTGTGAATATTTCCTGAACTTCAGATATCATTAGGATTGATTTAGAGTGAACAGATTTTGCTTACGCATTGAAACCTAGTTCTGTATGTAACTGCAATTATGGGTGCCAAACCATCTCCAATTATTTTTTAACATTTAACTTATTTTTTAACTGCAGCAGCACAACTAGCTATGGGTGCCCAAAAAGTAGCTAGAAACAATACCTTTACCTCTTTGAGCCTTTTGGAAGTGTTCAGCTTCTCAGTGCTCACCTTACAACATTTTTTTTAAATACGTGTTTGTGTGCCCACTGCTCTTGCTCTTTGTACAGTGAGGAGGAGCACATGGCAAGAAGAGACAAGAAATAAGCATAGCGAAAAAAAGCGAAATAAGCGAGGACCTCTTTTGTATCGTACAATGTAACATTACTATTGCGACAACATATAGACAAATTATCACGGCTAAGCATCCATTGTAGAGTCATACACAGCTGCAACACCACGACTAAATTTCAACCTTGTGTTGGTTTAGGATCCCTTTATAGTGGCAAGCTAATGATATCTGCATTTGTTTGCCACATACTAAGATGCAGTGAAATGTGATATGGTAATCTCATTTAGAATGCACGTCATGTGGCTTCATTGTATATGTGGCCACAAGTAACTCTGGTTGCAAAGCAATATGGCAGAGCCTAAACAGACGTCACCGACCACTCCAATCTGAACTTGCCTTTGCTACTTGCCCATTATCATCCCAGTAAAAAATGAATAATTGAATCTGCTACAGATAAGTGCTAGCTTATGCTAAGGACCAAGTATGAAGGGTGTTTTGTCATTATTGAGATCAGTTATTTGTTCAAGAACACTTGCTGTCAAAGTCAAATACATTGCTGTCGAAGCATCAAGACTCAAATATAAAGCAAAAAGAAGTGTCTCTTTAAAAATTACAGGCCACAAGGCAAGATAAATATTTGATAAACTTGGGATGTAAGGCACGCACAAGAGGTGCTGCCATATTATACTTTTCCTTGTGTTGAAACCTGCTTGCTTTACTCACCCAACACATCTGTAAAGATGCCGTGAAAACACCAAGGAGCTGATGCAGCAAGGTTGAAAACATGTCCAGGGATTCCACCATTCCTAAGCAGCCCTACAGCCTCCACAGTCCTGCAACCATTTGTAAGATAAATATAGTTCTACTCAAAGTTCTTGGTTTACAGACACACATGCAAGACGCATAACCACTCTATAGGAAGTTTGCATGATAATGCGTTGGGTAGCAAAACGGATGCCAATATCAAGTATCCCGGCCTGCCGCTACTTTCTTTCCGTTCTTAATTAATCAATCCATGGTTAGTAAATGTTCCCCCAATGTGAAGTGTGCTGGCAGTCCGGTGAAGAATTGCAATGTATTTAGAACACAGTCCAATTCATGGCAACTAAGCATGCAATAGCGTTTTGTCAGCTCTTCGAGAAAAGAGCATGAAGTTTAGCTAAAACCCATGTTTTTTATACACACCATTCAATTTGATATAAAAGTTGTGAGCATTATGTAAAGGAACACGGATCATGTTTAATCAATGATTTTTTATGATGTACTGATATGAATGCAACTAACTGAATATGAAACGATCAATTTTGCTCGAGAATTTAGAGTTATGAACACTATCGCACTTGCCTGCTGCATCTTGTCCAAAACAGCAGCAAGATAGGCTAGTTTATGTAGGTGAGTAGTAATAAGCAGTTCAAAGTAACAACAAGAAACACCAGTAACAACAGTATGGGGCAAGCACAGACTGCCAACTGTATAATTTATTACACAAAAGTTCGCCTGAATATCAGTCATACAACTTGTGCAAATGAAGGTCCAGTTGGGCATGAACAAGTTACGAAATCAACAATGCCTGCTTTCACTAACAGGACACTCATTCACATAAAGTATGCAGCGATAGGCCCCTACCGAGGTACGTCACAGCATGATGTCACTGGCACATGTAAAAGGTGTGGCTGGAAAAACATTCCCGCTGGTGGCTCAGCCCGGTACAGTCGTGCGGTGTTTGGGGCAAGTTTTAATTTTTCAAAGCTTACACTTCACGTTACAATGTCGACATTAGCTGTAGTATGTGTCAGCAAACATCCAGCTGTGTGGTAAACTGTGTGGTAAAATATTTGCCACGCTGTCTGTTTATCTTGAAGAAGTGAACACACGTGGTGGCCTGTGCGAGCAACAGCGGCATAGTCTTCAAAAATGTGCACTGTTGATTGCGGCATGTAGTGTGCATTGAAAGGTATTGAGAATATCGGTTCAACTAAGAATACTGAGTGTGGTGTGTGCAGTGTCAATAACAATGTGTCTTGTTTACGAAGACTAGCACTCATGGCAGGGACCGGTCGATGAAAAAACTTGATTCGACATTTTAGTCAAGGTAAATATGCACTTGACGTGACCATCTGCGAGTGGGTACATCTCGGTGTTTGCGCTGTGTGCAGAAAAAAATTGCAAGGTCACCGGGCTGGAAGATACCATTTGCTGAAGCTGCATGTATGAATCGCCCCGACGAGCACGCAAGCTCAATAAAGGTATAACTCGTTTTATCGAAGGCCTCATATTTCTTCATGTAATAAGCAGAGATTCTTGTTTCACATATACTCAGTACCTTTACCACTCGATATTCATGAAGTGACAATGCAAACAACAAGTTTGTGTGTTAGGTCCTAAGGGAGCAATGTAAATATGCAAATAAGTTGTAGGCGTCAGATGCAGCGATATAACTGCACAAAAGATTACGTACATATTAGGCTACAGGTTTAGAATCGCATACATCTCGGTGGTCAATCAGGAACGTCACAAACAACTTCCTTGCCAACCAGCCCTTGCACAGAGGGAGGGAATGGCTGGCACGGTGCTCGAAGTGACGTCACACTATTTGCAAACATAGAGAGGTTTCTTACTTAGGCAACATTTTGCACAATATATTTTTTAGATGCAAGACTGTACTCATCCACATTGATCATACTGATGTCTTTTGTTGTTACTTTGTGCTGTGAGTTACTAGGCATTTAGTCACCATGATCTTTAAAAGCTAATTTCAGTGTTCTCTCTCATATTGCTGACAACTTTGTTGTTGCATAAATTGGGCAAAAAAGCAACACAGAAAGGCTGTCACAATAAATACACCAACATGGGTATTCTCCTGCAAACAAAAGTCGGCACTGGTCCTGTCATTACCTGTCTTCCTTCTCTCTTTGCCTTGTTTGTGCTGAAACAGCCAAACACCTGATGAGGTAGATGAGAAATATTAACGCATCAAAACTATAGGTGCTTGCATCAGCAACTACACAACAGCGTGATAACCGCACCCCTGCCACACAGCAGCGAAACAAATTTTGAACATGCTGGCAGTGTATTATTTTATAAAAAGCAACTCTGGCAGATTACAAAATCTCACATTGTGCATGCAAGTTTTCTTCAAAGTCAGGCGTACAATGTAGGTGCTGGCCGGTACATTATTAGTTACAAGCAAAGGCGTCTTGCAGGTACACATGCAGATTGCACGAACACCTCTCCCTCTCTCTCTACACTAGGCACACACATTATATCTTTCAACAAGCACACGCCACTGTTTAGGGGCATAATAACGCTCTACCGTGAACGTATGCTAATCAACCCACTTAGGCGGTTGGCTAGGTGAATCGAGCCAAGTTACAAAATGTATCGCCCGCGAACGTAAACGAAATGCTGCTTTGCATGAAATGGCACTGCAGGCTTCGTTTAATCAACAACGTAGCAAGCGTCGTGTGCGTCTTCCTCACTACATTGCACATATGAAAAATCAATCACCATACACATGCACGTTGCCGCGGTTGTCTCGAATTAGCTCCAGTAAGGCCGCGCCGATGCGCCATGGCTCTGCTGGCGTTAGCGTTGTCAAAGCGAATCGGCAACCGCACTCGCAAAGGCGCGTAAGGTTGCCGTTTCGCGACGCCTGGTTCGAGTGCAACAACACACACTTGCACTGAGTGGCATACTTGGTCTACATAAAAAAGTGTCCCCCTTACCTTTAGTTTCTTTCACACTGTCCTGAGGGAAGCGACCACAGGCGTCAACCGTCACCTCGGAGTCCTTCGAGCGCCCGCCAACCCGCCGATTCCTTGGACGACTCGCACTTGATCCGCACTCGGACAACCGCGGGAATAGGGCGCAATCTTAGCACATCACACGAACGAGGAACGGCGCTTCCTTGCGTAAATTTAACATTTCGTGCTCTCGTGTGTAGCAGCGCGAACACATGAGACACGCACCGAAACGGCATGCTCACAGAAACAAAGAAGACAAACAACATGTGGCTTTAGCTGTGAATGAATTTGACTTGGGTAGCTGTGTGAGAAAAATAAAAAAAAACTTCTGTCGCTGCTATAAACTGAAAAAAAATGTATGTTATCTGGCAAAATAACTTCAAAAGTGATAAACGATTATTCAAAAAACAAGGTACAACTTATGAATATTTTCGCAGGTGTTTGTTTTGTTTTTGTTCTAGCAGACGACAGCCTCCTACTGCTTCTACGACAGACGTAGTGCGGTTTCACGTTCGGTGCGTGTCGCCGACGCAAAGCTCTACAGTAGTGATATCAGAGTTATCAATTCTCAATGAATCATAGGATGGCTACAAAGCAGTAACATTTTGACATAGTGCAGTACGCAATCTTTCAAGGTATGACATTTCTTTGCTCTGAAGCAAATCGAAGCAAGCCGGCCGGCGCAATCAGCTGATGTCGCCGCTACGCGAGGCATGGTCGTGCGCAATAGCGTCGCGCCCCGCGCTCGATTTGTCATCAAGCGATAGAGCTACTAAGTGGAATACAGCTAGATGCAGGGATTAATGGCGTATCACTCTAATTCCCTGTGGTGGCCGACTCAATCGCAAGAGAGCCCCGGGAAACAACCTTCAACTGCTCAAGCTTGTGTGTGGGTGTAAAAATACTTGTTTTCATCCGCGGCGGTGCAGCAATCTATAGTTGAAAGACATGCGGAAAGCATGTGACGTATATACAATCCCAAAACATATGCACACAACGATAGATACGATCGCATATCGTACATAAATATACCAACACATAGCGTGTAAAAAGCAAATTTATATACACAACTTAAACACTGAAGTACCTTCAGCGCGAATAGTTTAGCAAGCTAACGCACTCAGTTCACGTACGCGAGCACAACTAGGTGGCGCAGGTTCGAGTCCCGCCAAGTATAATTTTTTTGTTTGTTTTTTTTCAACGTTTTTATTGTACTGCTATCTTTTCTAATGCCTTAGGTTCTAAAACAAAATAAAAGCAATATTGCGTTCAAGTACGTATGTGGGACTGTGTTTTATGCGCAACAGTTATTGTGATTTTTATTTTCATTATTAATTTTTTTATTTATTTCATATTATAACAAAATTAAGGACTAAGGGGAACAATGGGTCTGATTGATTGTGAAGGGACTCGAGAAGTGAGAAAACTCAAACCAAAAAATTTATTTGAGAAAAATTGAGCATTTCACAGCCGGACCAGTTTCTTCAAGGGTAGGCCCTAGGTATGCGCGAGACTTGCTATATGACTCATCTCAAGCTGTGGCAGTTGAGGGAAGGCAATATCACCGAGAAGCAGTTCCAAAATATATTTTGGTTGATGTTTTTTGATTCCTCCAAAATAAGGGCTGCACAAGTGTGATCGAGCCAAACCAAGAATTGCGGGCACGAAGTCATCAAACAGAAAATGAATAATGTTGATTGTTTGAAAAATTGCCCTTAATAAAAGGAAGAGTTATGGAGTGCTACGTAGCTTAACTCGCAGTAGGAATTTTATGTATACATATCGATAGTTCAAAATGGACAATGTTGCACACACAGACATTGGTTAAATTTCTTTGCAGCACAGTTGAAGCATCTATGTAGAACTGAAGCATCAAGAGAAGCTCATGCGTCCTCACTTTATTGCGCTTTACATAGCTTGTATGCGTCCATGCAGCCATGATATGATATATTTTAAAGCATTTGTTTAACCTATAATCTTCTTATCCATTAAAGCTGGCCCATAAGTTGTGTCTTATGTAGCACTACAATTGAAGCGTAATCTGCATGGTGGTCTGAAACAATGCTTTTGACAATATCAAAACGACCCAGCTCTATACACGACCATCTGTGCATCACTGATAAGCACCATTATGTGTTTGTACATATCAGTTGTGCTCTCATACTTAATTATTTTTCTGACCACTTCCTCTGCCCCTACCTCGTTTCTGTCGTGAAGCTGTGGCAAGTTGTGTATAGCTGTATTTATATTGTAGGAGCACATACTATCAATAAAAAATTATTTTTAGGCTACATGCAATTAGTTTTCATCGATTTTCATTTCTTTTGTCGGTGCTCAGGAGAGCTAAGCTCATGGCCGATATTTTAAAATGACATTTCTCTTTGCCAATGTTAATGAGAACAGTTTCATTAATATTGACAAGTTCATTCACATTGAATTTAGTTCTCATTATTATTGTTTCTACCAAAAAACGAGCCCTTGAAGTTATGCTTTTTTTGCTTGATTTGTTTTCGTGTGACAGCATGCAAGTAAAATGACAGTTATTGTCATTCCTTGTGAATGACACATTTTCCGTGTGACAGACTTTAGCACCTGGTCATCTGCAGAAGTGTTATTCATTCTGGAAAAGGGCGAACAGTGGTGACTGACAACACAGACTAGGCTGCATTATTCTTTTGTACTATATATGTCACTGTGCATTCGTTTATAACTTTATAGAGCTCGGATTTCCTGCTTAAAATGTGACAACAACTGTAGATTTTCCACATTTTTGCAACAATCCACATGCCTTTCATACACTATTGCACATTTTCGTAAGCACCTTACAAAATCTGTATATTTCCGTAAGACCTTACATTCTGCATTTTCCTTATGAAAGCTTCTGTACACTCCATACACTTTCCTTATCCTTCCATCATGAACTCTCCGTATGCTCCATAAGTTTCCTTATCTTTCCTTATCCTTCCATATACTCCATAAAAAGCTTTCCATATATGCCATACATTTTCCTTATCTTTCCGTATACTCCATAAAAAGCTTTCCGTATACGCCATACAATTTCCTTATCCTTCCTTATACTCCATAAGAAGCTTTCCGTAAATGCCATACAACTTCCGTATATTTCCATAAAACTCCATATTTTTTCCGTATGTAGCATAAGGAAATGTTACGGAGTCCATATATTTTCCGTAAGATTTCATACGGAACGTTTCAGTAGGGAAGTGCTGATTTGTTTATAATTTCCTAGTCTTTAATTTTTTTACATCAGCTTGACACAATCGTCCGGTGCAGGGCCAACATTCCAGGCTTATGTCCAATGATTACCCTTTTGAACTTTTAAATTCCAACATCTTTTTTCTTTGTTGTGAAAAATTCCGCCAGGAAGTTAGTATTTTTCATCTGAATGCACCGAAAGAACAAGCTACAGCAGTTGTTTTTTTAATCTCCAAAATTTGCTTTCAGAAAAGGCGACTACACTGGCATGTTTCATTACTTCTCAGGCTCTGAACGGGCACAGGTAGCTGACAAACTAAATGTTGATGATTAGTCGAGCAGTATACGCAGCATGTATAAGGCAAAAGCGCATTATTTTATTTTGAGAACTTATAATGGTCACTCAAGTTTCCAGAAATATTCATCCGGAAAACATTTACCCAAGACCCCGAGCCTGAGCCACCACTATCCTAAAAAATTATCAACACGAATAACAAAGCCTGTTTCATAGACGCCACCTCGTATCGAAGTAGTCTCTAATTAACCGCGGTTATTAACCACAAAGGAGAGCTTAGTGTACCTCGCTCTACACCAAGGACCCGTTGGTGGCTGAGCAGGCTGCTATTGCACTGGCTATAGTTGACCACAATGTGGAAGTCAATTTTAGTGACTATAGAGCTGTGCTCTTGACCTTCGCTAATTGCAAAATTTCCCCGCAGGCCCTACGCATTCTCCAGAACAGTCCTAAAGAACTCTGTCACCATACGTCTATTACGTTCCCTGCGCATGTCTGGCCGATTCCTGGCAGCCCCGTCAACCTCAATGAATCCGCACAGTGATACGTGCGCATTGACTGACCGCGCAGATACTGGCCGATGCAAGACCGTGGAAAACAGGGGCGTGCCATCCACCTGTAGGGAAATTTCCAAGCACCTCTACCTCTCTCGCCGTCAAGCCTAAGTTAAGTCAGCTTCAAGCCATTACTTTAAGGCTATTACAAACGGAGTCATACCCAAGTCTACACGTCATCGATGCTATATGCCCGGAACTCTATGATAATGATATATGCAACCAATGCAAACTCAGCCCGGCTATGCTTAGATGGATGCTCTGGAAATGCATTACAACGTATAAGAATTTCAACTCCGGTGCTTCTTCGACAAGATGGGTGGCTGCCTTGCGTAGCTCCAGCTTAGCCGACTAGAAAAGAGCCGTCCAGCAAGCCCGCGATATTTATGTTAGGCTAGTCCTCTCAGTCCCGACGCGGGAGCCCTAAGCACGTTCGCGTGTTTCTTGCAGGACATTAAAAATATTATTTCAAACATCTATTCACATCTCACTATAACCTTAACAATAAAAAATATCTCTACTGGTTCTGAACTGACATCGTAATTGCACTGAAAGGTAAAGATTGTGCTCACAGAAAGGCTGAAAGTTCTCTATGCAGTGAGTGGAAGGAATGGGGCAGATTTTTGCGAACTATCTTTTCACACCTATGCAAACGGCACCACAGTTTGTATATTATAGGTTTTGAAAAATCGACTGTAACAAGATAATTCTGTTTGGAAAGTACCTACGCAAACTGGCAGCTGCCATTTTCACTCATGATTTTCTCAGTATACGGCATCGAAAATAGGAAAACCTCTGTTTTTTATGTGTCCATAGTAGGTGCAGAACGAAATATTTTGTACTTTTCAGACCCAAAGCTTATTGGCTAAGCGAAAAAAAAAAGAACCAAGAAGGCCGTACAACACCAACATCAAGCATTTTCTGTAGCTGTCCTTTCTGCTGAACCTTCTTTCCTTTCGACAAGTAAGAGGTCTTGCGCTTCACCACTAGGGTATCTCGCATGACAGCTCAAATAAACCTTGAAACTTTGATGTAACTTTTGTATAGCTACCTTCAAAAATCGATTCAGGATATGTGCGAACGAAATATACCGCAGTGGGCTTGGGGGATCATCACCGACAGCTGAAGCTAGCTGAAGGTCTCTTTGCATGGTAACTTGCCTACCCCAAAAGAAATTCAGACATACCTCTCTCATAGCTGAACCAGACAGGGGAGGCCCATGCTTTACTGTGTGAAGGACCAGTACTTTGTTAATGCTGCTCTTACCTTGAAGTATCATAAAAATGTGTGCCCTTTTATAGTGCACTTCTTTCTGTCCATCATTACCGAGTGCGTTGACAGCACGATTCTTTCTTTTAGAGCGAAAGCTGTTATGAGATCGCAAATTGGGTCACGCGCAGTTGTCCGCTGCCACCTGCATCCGTAACCACATCGCGCGAAGTTAGGAAAAAAACGTAGCCCCAACGACACGGTGGCACTCAAACCCGGGTCCACTGGGTGCCAGCCAAATGTTCTACCACTGAGTTACACTGGTGCTTGTGACATTGGCAAACTTGCCCTAGGCCGGCTTTATGTAGGGAAAAAATCTTGTTGATAGGACCTAGAAATCGTTTTGAAAAAGCGAAAGAACAACCTGTCGTCGCACACTGCGAATAGTAAGCATAACGAATGGGCCGGCAAATGCTCTAATCCATTACAAAAGCTTGTTCTTGTTTCTCGATTAACTGTGGCGCATACCCACTTCTGCCATAATTCTTCATCGTCGTGAACCTCTGCATGAACAATTCAAAAATACCTTGCAAGTGTTTAGCGGATAACACGTTTCTCAGAAGAATTACGAAAATAGCATAGCCAATGCCGGCCTACCTGAAAAAGTTATTATTAAAGTACTAGTGGGTACCAAGTAAGTGTGCTTGCAGTAGATACCCAATGAGTGTTTTGAAAACGCGCTAGCTTGCGCTTTGACTGTGTGGTGCCTGCCGCGCAGGCCTGGCGTTTCTTCATCAACTAAAAAAATGCAGTCTGGTTATTACAGTAATGAACGTTCCTTATGAACAAAAGCTTCCACTTCCTTTCTAATCACTTTGTTGGGTACGTACACCAACTTGGCGAAGTTAGTGAGAATTGTTGTTTTATGTATTTGAAAGAAGGCATTGCCGAACGCTCCTTTCATTTTTACACACGTTTTGTTCTGCCACATCTTTCATTTTGCTGATGAATCTAGTTCGCTAAGCGTATCTCACCATCCAGGTGCTGGAGGTGTTTTCGCCGAGCTCACTGCTGTCCTCGCGAGAATAGGGCTGTTGAATAAACAGCATAAACATTTATAGTAGCCTCTCGAGCGGTTGATGTCTCCAAAGTAAGTGAGGTGATGCATGCAATGACAAAGTACCAATACAATCAGACATACAGGTGATGATTCGGAGCGGCGGATAAAGTGTATGCAGTAGCCTCCACTTCTTTAAAATTGATAACTGTACTAGAAAAGTAATTCAACGGATATTCACTGTCTCAACTAATAAATCTGCTAGCAGAAAAGTTCGCATGATGTTCTGCCTCCAATCTACCCAAGCGTGTCTTGCTCGTATCTCGTACCACACTTTGCGTAACTTATCAAGAACGACAGAATATTCATTACTTTATCACGATCGTAGTTCTACAATAGGGGGTCACACGCATATTCATGAAAGTCAAGAAAGGCAGGAACACTCATTTCTGATAATCCGTCATAGACCTCAAGTGTAAATATTTCTCGTGGCGGTTTTGAATATCAGTCAATGCCATTTCAAAATACGAGCTCCAAGAGTGGTTGTTCCCGTTTGCTGCTTTCTTTCTGCACCTTTATTGCAACTTTAAAAATATTCTCTCTTCCTAAAACTTTGTTTTTGTCAGTGGAAGCTGTATTAGCTTCTGTTAGTCTTCCTTCCTCTTGCCTGTCTTCACAACGGAGCCCTCCCTGGAATACGCGTGGTTGCACTTCAAGTTCGTGATCAGTTATCACTCATTTTTGGCGACGTGTCCCCGCACACTTAGAGCTGATGTGAACAGGTCGTACTTTCGTCATGCACACACCAGGATAATGCTCACCGTCTTGACGTCAGTCTCATGGCTGGCAGCGATGTACACACATATCACCCAAGGGGAGCTGGACCTCGTCAGGGGCGCAGCACAGAATCCTGTCGGCTGCACCAAATTTGTGACGATGCCGAGAATCACTAAGACAACGTGGTTGTCATTGCTTTATATTTCAGTTCTTCTTCCTATGTCTCTAAGAAATTAAGGTATGTGTCCCACTTTCCTTCTTTTTCAAGTAACTTTCTGAATATTTTCATGTTTTCCAGTATAATATAAGATGAACTCTGTTCAGGTTAAATATTAGTAGACGTGTTTTATTGACTGCACTACGTTTGTAGTCTAGATATCTTCTACGAAATGATGCATAACTTGTAACAAATACAGGGTTATTGAATTTCTATTGTTAACTTTCATAACGAAGGATAACCTTTGTAACCATGAAGGAGAACGTGTAACGCCTATATCTATATATTCGAGAAAGGAGGATGCCACCAATAGTCCTAAACCAAATATTATTTACTTAGATTTTTTCTCTTGAGAATCGCAGCATTGCTGTTGGCAGGCCACCTAGGCGCCTACGTCGGGATCTTCCCGAGGTTGGGGACATGTTGCATAAAACCCTGGTAGCTTGTAATGCTTATGGTAGATATCCTCGATTTTTGTGAACTGAAAGCATCGCAACACAGTGAGTTCATGAATTACTTTATTTTTGATAAGAAAATACTCTGGATGATTAAAAACAGGTGAAAGTTCTAATTATTTGGTAGCGATTGTAGCTTCAATTTGTTAAAGCTTCCAAATTTATTACGACGTGAATACAGCTACAATATTTTTTTGTACTGCAAGAGAAACAATCACTATGCATAGAATTATTTTTAGGAAAGTAACACGGTTTTTAAATATTTCAAACAATATGTGAATTCCTGTATAGCTTTTTCTCACACGCTACAGAAGCAGAAGAGAAAATCCAGAAGCTCCACAATACGTGAAACCTAAGCAAAATTGATGTACATTTTAAGGCTTATG
Source organism: Rhipicephalus microplus (assembly GCF_043290135.1). Lineage (NCBI taxonomy): Eukaryota > Metazoa > Arthropoda > Arachnida > Ixodida > Ixodidae > Rhipicephalus > Rhipicephalus microplus. The sequence continues at coordinate 23,439,474 of NC_134706.1, read as the reverse complement.
AAACTTGAAGAACAACTTCTGAAAGTCTAACTGAACACGACAGCATTGAGAATTGCGACAAACGTATATATCAGTAATAATCTAGGAACACCCTGTTAACATTGTGTTAGTTAGTTGTATCAGGCGTCGCTGCAGTATTAACCAGCAATTTTATACACTGGGTGTCCCTGCTGTCATACAGTGAGTTCTAAAATAAGAAGCATAGTGTTACCTCCAGGAATCCTAGCACACATTATATTGATAGTACACTTTAGCATCCCCGTGCTACTATATAATTTTATCACTGAAAGAATTAACTTAATAATAAATAAAATGTTACTGCACACATAATCACCCAGGTAATGAAATGGCCATTAGTATATTGTAGACTTGGTCAAGGGACATTTTTGTGTGTGATTTTTTACAACCAATTGATTTCGTCTACACTGTTCCTGACTTATACAGGTGCCGCACTCGATGCGATGAACAACGCGTGAGGAGCTCCTACCTGCTAAAGGAGCAGGGGAGGGTAGGTTGAAAATAGTGAGAAATGCACCTTTTGCATGTGTAATTTCGAGCATGGATAAGTGCATGTAGGGAATGAAGGAAGGGTATGAATTATGTGGAGAACATAGGAGAAGAGAACTAGATTCTAAGGCTAACTCCGGGTGTCAAGTCCATAGTCTTCCAATTTGTGAAGGACCACCTTGAAGACGTAGATTTGGTGCTGAGCAGGAAACAGGAGGTCCTATGTGCAGCCATCGGCAGAAACAAGTGACTTAGTGTGGCGAGGAAGTCGGTTCGTTGGCGAACGCTGGGCATACACATAACAGATAATCAATAGCGTCGTCCATCCCGAACCCAGAGCACACAGGAGACGATGCTCTTCCAAACCGAGGCTGCCAGGCCGCAGGTCAGGAGCGGCCGCTTCCTAAACGCAGTAGTAGGGACCGCTCTCTCTGAAAAACACTCCGGTCAGACAGATAGTTTTGTTGTTTCATCCTGATTACACGATATAGGGGATTGTAGATGAGCAGTAACCACCTCAACGTGAGTCCCAAAAAATTGCAGGTGACCACGGTAATGCATACGGTGACGACTGCATGACGTGCTTCTTTCCCTAGTGTGTTGTCACTTGATTTTGCTGGCTTTCTACAAGAATTCAGTTCAGGTGCAATGTGACATGACGGCAATGACAAGGAGAGCATAGAGCATTGTTATGAACAGTTGTCTTGCGAAGCCTGTCCGTTCCGATTTTGCCATGACCGGCAGCGTGGCTCTTGAGTCACATCTGATAGCCAGGGGTACGTTGGAGGGTCTGCTGCCAGGCGAATGTCAAGTGCAGAAGGACTGTCACTGTGGTCGTAGAGAAGGCCACAAAGGGCAGACAACAAGAGGCCATCCTACCAAGTGCTGGTTTTAAGCGGGAAGTTGTAGCTGGGGCTGTGGCTGGGAGGACAGTGCTGTGCATACAGACAGTAAATGTTCCAGGAGTTTTTCCGCTAGGTTGGAGGCAGACAATTTCTGAGAGCGCAGGTGGTGCAGTGATACCTCGAGAGTCTTTTACAGTCTTTCACGCTAGCCAGCGGTTTCTCCGTTCCTGGAGAAGGATTTATGGCTGGACTTTTCGAGCGCCTGTCAGCCAACGGAATTATTGTGAGCACTGCAAGTCTTCTCTTTCATTTCGTTCGTTTGGGTTTTCAGAAAATTGCTAATGCCACAGATAAGAACGCCAAGCATAGCTGCACATTTTGCCTAAACTCACTCCTGCAGTGAGTGCGAGTACATGTGGCAGCACAAAAAAAACGTAACAACGCGAGCAACGACTCACTTTCTTGAGCCAAGAAACAACTTCCTCGCAAACATGCTGCGCAGAATCCCAAACTGTTTTTTTGTCGTGTGAAGCAATCCACTAAAATAATACGTGGAGTGAAAAACACAAGATCCAGGCGACGAACAACGCAATGCCAAAAATGTTAGGTTAGATCTTCAATGACAAACGGAATACGTACTTTACAAAGTATTCATGGCATTCATTCCTGTAGCAGCAGCCAAGTTGAGAGGCAAACGAAACAAGCTACGCATGCCGGGCACGTTATCGCATATCTTTTATCGCGTCATTCTGGCTGCTTTCCGTACTTCTACACTGCCTTAATGCTCATGAAAGCGGAGTGCAACAACGTCGCCGTCACGTCTATGCCACGTGCACTTCTCTGGTACCCGATTTAAGCGAGATCTTATCCGACGATATCGCAAGATACAATCGCAGGTGATAAAGAGGAATTAAAAGACGCAATGCGAGCTAGTAAAAGGCATATTCGCTGTCCCAAAGACACGTAGACGTATAATGCACTACAAAAGGTACTGTGCTAGCTAACTAGGAAGCGCATTTCCTTGAGAGCAGCGAGTTATGTGTTGCCATCTTATTCCCGGCGTGAAGCTGCGTAGTGCCGCCACTTTTGTTCAGAGTGACCATTTCTTAGGTTTTTTAAGTTTTTTAAGTTTCTTGAAGATCGAATTGAAGCGCGAGTAAGAAAACTTATAATTTTGCCGCAAAGGTGAATCAATGAACTCGACAGCAACAAATTGATAAGTCACCCGCAGAATGGCAAGCAGATTGAAACTTGCTCCGCGTTTTTCCTGCACAAATAACGCAAGAAACGTACTCACAGGTACAGGTGAACGCGAATAAGCGTCTCAGTTGTTACATCGCTGTGTCTGCAAAGCGCGCCCTTTTCGCAAACGGACGCTGTGCAACGATCGCAGTGACATTTGCGCGCCCCGTAACTACAACAGAATCGTTTCAATGCAAGTCCGACGCCAGCAAAGACGTATGATCCTCCCCACCAGGAGATAAGGGCGTGCGAGATATCGTCCACTTCCCTCCTTTCCGCGGGCGAAATTACGCGTGAGAGATGAGAGCCGCAGCGCGCTCATGTCGCCAACTTGCTGATAATGCTGCAAAGCTTAAAACACATTAGTCCCCTCCCCCCCCCCTCCCGAGATGCCCGCTAACAGCGGTAAGAAGTGGTAGATATAAATAGCTTGCCGTTCGAACGTTGATGGAAGTGCACTTCGTTGGTTCTGTGTTTAACACCTCAAATTCACGACGCGCAGGTCGCACGTTTAACTCTACGCGCTGGGGTCTTTTCTCTATTACACCGAAAGCTTAGGCGTAGTGACTTTGGGCAAGTGAGTGAGAGCTGGATACTGCAAAGTACTTACATACGCAGTTATTTGAACGCCTTGTTTTCAACGCAAGTGTGGATGTACTGCTGCAGGTGGGACCTCTCATGCACTTCTTTCACACTCAGCCGAGGGCGCAGCGGCCAGTATTGTCATCGTTGTGGACGCTAGATCTCAAATGCGAAGCTTTTCTTAGGGAACTTCAGCGACTTTGACCTTTATCTATCTATCTATCTATCTATCTATCTATCTATCTATCTATCTATCTATCTATCTATCTATCTATCTATCTATCTATCTGTCTATCTGTCTATCTATCTATCTATCTATCTATCTATCTATCTATCTATCTATCTATCCATCTATCTATCTCTATCTATCTACCTATGTGTCTGTCTGTCTGTCTCTTTGTCTGTCTGTCTGTCTGTCTGTCTGTCTGTCTGTCTGTCTGTCTGTCTGTCTATCTATCTATCTATCTATCTATCTATCTATCTATCTATCTATCTATCTATCTATCTATCTATCTATCTATCTATCTATCTATCTATCTATCTAGCCGCCTACGACTTCTAGCTCTCCTGGCTGTTTAGATTATGGAATTTATACCAAAATTGGCAAGACATAACATCACTCTATGACGAGTATAAGTGACTACTCACAACATAAAAACCATGATATATGCCATGAATGTCATGATTTACATGTCACGGTTGTGATGCTCTCGTGGTTCTTTCGTTCACGTCATATATCGAAAGTGGTGTCGTATTACATAACTGCATGGCAAACCTAAGCGACAGGCCCTAACGTGAAAATCAATAGACGCATGTCATGCAAGTACCAACTACACACAACGATCACGGTTCGCTCGCGGTCGTTTCGCTAGCTTCACATATACCAATGATTAGGGCAAACAGGAAAACCGAAAAGCACGTTTCAGGAGAATTGAGGTTCTAGCGTGTACTACGCTGTGACCGCTGCTGTAGGAACAGGCGTTTACCTACTGTATTGTAAGCAAAAAAAAAAAAAACGACGATGTCGTTCGTAAGGAATAAAAACCTATAGATCAACCTAAACAAGCGAATAAGATATTATGTGCGGGTGGCAATCAAACCACGGCCTTTTGCGTGACAAACAGGAGTTAGAATTAATACCCATGCATACTTGAGACTTTGTGAAAATTCTCTTTTAGAATACCGTTTTATCGGATTCTGTTTAGGACATGTAATTGGGAGTGGTTGAATCGTAGAATAGCATTAGCTCTCAAAGCATGACAATTGCGCAACGTGTGGGTAGTGAATTGCATTACGCACACGTAGTCAATATCTCCGCAGCCCGTAAAACGTAAAACAAACATAGCTTAGTGGGCATTACGCAAGGACACTTGGTAAGCTTCCTACCATATAACCTGTATTTTTTGCAGTAATCCTTGGGGAGCATGGCCTGGGCGCTTAGTGCCGACACCTAGTATGCGCATCAAAGAATCGGTTTGCGACATAAGCGAGATTTATATTAACGTTTGCAGGCGTTTTGGGCGTTGCTTTAGTTGCGGGTGCCATATGAGTTTTAGAATAGGGTTTGCTACTCATTGGGAAAAGTCGAAGGACTTTCGCCCCAACCGCATACCCACGGAAGCTACACACACGGAAGCTACACACATGCCCGCAATCCACACACAACACTTTGCGGCCTCTATCGGTGCACCTTATTTCAGAATTTCTGCGGACGGCATCAAGCGTGAAGAGCGACTCGCGTTACGACACATGCGCAGTGACAGAGACCGCACCGCAAAGGCTTGCGGTGCGCTATTCTAAACTCCCCTATTGTCCGTTCCTGCAAGTTGCTAATACGACTTAGAAGCTTGCCAGTTTGGGCTAATTGTTAGGTCATGACGATTGTTATAGAGCGTGAGCTTATAACGCGGAGAATGGGACAAGAAGACGAGTGCCATTACGTGTGTGGTGATTGATAGTAAATTCCAGGTTAAATATGGCAACGTTTTTTTTAATCTTACATAAGTATTGATTACTCTTATGAAACATATACGTCACTTTCACCATAGCCTGTCTTATGTACATGTAAATGAGACTTACTATTTTTGTGCGCAGTCAAATGAACGCTGAAAATTTATTAGCTTGCCACTAATATGCTTGAGCGACATAGTATAATGTGTTGTAGTTTTTACGTTGGTGCAATAAACCAAAAATTGATGAATCCTGATCTTCAGCACAAAAACAGGATATCAATAGATGACACGTACACTATACCACTATACGGCAGTTAAAAGTGGCGCCTTCTTTCGATGTACATCCCGCTGAATTCTGCAAGTAGGTGTTTACCGCGGTGAGGGTGCGCAGCCCCTGTGGTGCATGAAACATGACGAAGATTTTCACCTTCCAGTGTATGGTTCTGGTGGCCGTATTTGTTTTTATTTTGTTTACAATGCAACACCAAAGCAACTTCTGCGTCAGTGCGAAATTTCCAACGTGGAATCGCTTGAAGCCTTCATTTAGTGGTATGTGGTATTTTTTCTGCTCTAATAAATTGCAAACATTCAAGGACACTAAGGCCAAAGTGTGTTCAGTGAAAGGCTGTAACCGGTCGACTGACTATATGCCATGTCTTTTTTTAACGTTGTTTACCTCTCCGCAATTACGTAATTGATGAGAGAGTGTGAGCGAAACAGGCGGCTGTTGACACCGCTTTAGAGCACATAAGAATCACTCGTGCACATATTTTTAAACTTTCCGTTTGCGCACCTGACATACGTTTTGTTCACAATTTTCGCATCTTTTCTTTCGTTTTCGCAATTGCAAACAATGAACTTCTAGTTAAGTTTTCATGTGGCCTTGTACCACGTTCATGTAGCGATTATGGTTCTCAGCTGCCTACCCGAAGGCCATGCGTTCATTGCTGGCCACGACAGTCGCTTTTTGATGGAGGTGAAATGGTGAAGGCCCATGTAATCTACGATGTCACTGCAGCTTAAAGAACACAAGATGGCCAAAATTTTCGGAGCCCTCCACTGCAGAGTATCTTCTAATCGTATCGTAGTTTTGAGACGTAAAACTTCATATATCATTATTGTTATTATTATTGTTTTCAAATGATGAAGTAACCTGCTATAATAAATAGAGGTGATGGATTATCCGTCCTCCGTACGAAGCATCCGTCTCACGTGCTGACTCTGCACTACTTTATAACACTGCCACATATTCGTTGCTCTCTTATATTTCAGCGAGTCAACGTCGTTGTATTCTGATGTATGATCTTTGCAACGTGCTTCTACATATTGAAGGAATTACACATCCCTGCAATACATTGTCTGTTCTTTGTTCATGTACTTTTATTGTCCTTTCCTTATCTGTTTCATGCTTGTTGTTACTTTTACATATTGCCTGATAATTTACTATGTTGGAACACCATGGTAAATAAACGAACGAATATCAACGAAGAATGTGACTAAGCTCACACTCGATGACCGGGTTTCTCACACAGGTAACAACGGTAGGCCAAAAAGGCGAAGAGCCCGTGGACTAATGAAATTTCCGTTCGGCTTCAGAGGAGATCCATTCCCTAATATTGCCTACTGATAATTCCGCTTTAATGGGTGGTGCACTCCAAATTTGAGGTTTCTAAAAATAAAGAGATTGGAACTCCCCCACGGCCGGTATGTCATTCTTATTTATTACACTTTTGAAGCCTATGTCAATGGTAAGACGACGATGTTATGCCATTGTAACTATACTTTGTATAGTTTTAAGGATGTAACTAGGTAAGTGCTAGTGCTTTCTTGTATTATAAAGGAATCTTGTGGCGCACGAATGGACAAATCGTTTATTGGGCATTGTTACTCCCAAGAGTCGAGCAACCTGAATGTCCTAAAGACTGCAAAATTTAGGCTTATTATTTTAATGAATCAATCACTAACAGAAAAATGGCTGCGACAATTTAGAGATATTTCGAATAGCGAGAGTCACATAAGGAAGTTTTTTTACCGGAGAGAAAGAGAGAGCCATAACGAGGAGGAAGAAATAGAGAGCAGGAGAAAGAAATAGGGAGCGACACAAATAAATAGAAAGAGAAAGCAGCAAATATAGAGTAAAAAAAAAAGAACAAGAAGAGAAAGAGAGGAAGGGAAGATATGTTGACTTATAGAAATACCAAGAAAGACAAGAACCCTAAATACACTTAGTGAAGCAAAGAAACATTGATAGAGGCAAAAAATTGTAGCCAGAAAAGTGGTTAAAGGTAGAAAAAAGTCAGATGAAAATTTCAGAACATAGCAGTATAGCAAAAGCCAGGACAACATCAATGGCCATCGGCTTCAATGACTCGTAGTACAAGCGAGGCCAACTTTTTTTTATTGCGCATGTATATCTCACATTTGGGCTCATTAGGAACGGCCCTTTGTCGCTCACCCCCAGTTAAGTTAACACTGATACCGACACAAGACTTTATCCTAATTGGGCTGTCTAGCGCAATTGCATTACTATTGTAATGAAGCGGCCACAATAAAAACGCCACCTCGCAAGTAATTTTCACACGAAACTGTTTTATGCCACCCTGACGCGGTGGTCTAGTCGCTAAGGTATTCGGATGCTGACCCGCAAGTCACGGGATTGAATCACGGCTGCTGCAGCTGCATTTTTGATGCAGGCGAAAACGCAGTAGGCCCCTGTGCTCAGATTTCGGTACACGGGAAAGAACCCCAGGTGGTCGAAATTTTCAGAGTCCCATATACTATTTTTTAAAGTTTAGTGAGAGCGCATTAGTGAGAGTCTTGCTGATTTAGGTTTCGGATACGAAGTTTTAGAATGCATTTATGATCACGACGCAGTTATTGGGCACTTTCATTATCCTGCCCTTCATGAACGATTCAATTATACTACTTATCGTGATTTCGCTAAGGCTGACGACACGTCTATCACTTACACCCTGGCCGAAAGCTTCGATCACTTTGTGTCAATCAGTACTGGTCGTTATGTTGATGTGCTCGTTCATTACTTTGACTCGTTAGTAAGTTTAATCATGAGTCGCTACATTTCGTTGAAAACTAGAAAGATAAATAGGAAGCTTCTTAGGGTTAACCGCAATACCTTGCACCTGTCACGACTTGTTCGTAGACACCGCATATCTAAACAATCTAACTCTAAGGTTGGTGGCTTTGTCGAACAAGCCGAGGAGGAACTTCTCATTATCACCGAAAATGCTAAGGATATATATTTTTCAATGCATCTTCCCCTACTGCGCAGATCGAATTCTTGTGAGATTTGGACGTTGCTATCTCCCATAGGACGACTGGCAGTACCTCTTTTAGGATTAGTAATTGATAACGAACGACCCTGTTGTTATTTGATATTCGTTCAATACATACTTTTTAATCTGTTTAAGACGGCTATAAGAAGGTAGTTCCAGAGTTAGTAATTCTCTTCATCCTAATAAACTAGAAGATACTAAATGTTCGGGTGGTGTCGAAAACCTAATTTTGAATCTTGATACTAAGAGTGCTGGTTATGGCGGCATTTCGACTTCCTTTCTAGTACGATAATGTTTATGAACAGCAGAATAGCTTACAATCAATTTTCAGAAATCCTTCGACTCTGCTGTAATACCTTGCTCATGAAAATCATCCAAGGTACTTTCCTTGCACAAATTAGGCGACAAGAACTTCTTTCTAATAAAGACCACTATCCTTTGCACCTCATTCTTGCAAGATGTTAGAAAATGTCAATCACAGAGACATAGTTGAATTCATTCACTTTATTATTATACTATAATCAGCTAAGCATGGCTTCTGCCGCGGCTACATCAGAGTGTAACACAGCTAGTATAATTTATGCATGACGTTTCTTATAATTTAGATCTAGGCCATCACGTAGATGCCATTTTCTTTGACTTCTCCAAAACCTTCGATTCCGTGACTCATTTCAAGCTTCCGTTAATGTTTGACGTCATTCTCGGAAACCCTCGTGTTGATTTATGGATTACCAGTTTTCTTCATGCGTGCTGGCCATTTGTCTCTTTCAACTTGACAGAATCACCTTCTATTGATGCTCCTTGGACATTCCACAGAGATTCAGGCTAGGTCCTTTATATATATTTACTATTCATTATTGACTGACTTCAAAGCACGGCATCTAAAATAAGACTTTATGCAGATGATTGCGTTTTATATAAAACTATTCATTTAATCACTGATTATTACCGTATCGCACAATCACTCTCGTCCTTGGCGACTAGTGTAAAAAGTGGCAGTTGCACATAAATTGTACTAAAACATTGCTGATGCTTTTTACCAATAGGCGTAAGCCTCTCTGCTTTAAATCTTATTTATACGTGCCACACTACTCAACAGATTTTTTTAGTATAAATACGTCAGCGTATGTTTATACGAGCACCTCTTGTGGGCTAGCCCCATCGATGATGTTGGGAAACAGCTAAATGAAAAAAAAAATCTTACTAGCACTGCACCCCATACTTAACGCCATAGTGACAAAAAACAACATTTATATAAATCCCCGATTCGCCCCTTTAATGAATATACATCTGTGGTCTGGTTCCCCTACAAGCACTGTGAAATAAGCTCACAGGATAAAATTCAACGGAAATCTATCTTCTTTATTTTCGACAACTACAGTTGACACTTCTCACCGACCTTTGCTCTTCGATCAATGAACATTCCATCATCATTTTCGCGATACCACATCGAAGCTTTGAAATTTTCATACGCAATAATTAACCCCTCTTCCCGCCTTTTAAACGTTCATTGCGTCACATTTTCTGACTAAGGTTTTACTCGCAGTTCCCAATCTTTACACGTAACGGCTTTTTTTTTTGCGTACACATGCTTTTTTTTCACGTGTGATAGCGCTTTGGAATCGTCTTCGTGGTAGCACTTGTGGCTTGGCACTGAAATACCTTATTGTTGCAATTGAGTATCAGATTTCTAACGCATAATCAAATTCCTGTTCGTATAATAATTCCTTATGAGTGTTCGTGATTTGCCACTTGGTTTATTTTCTTAAATTTGATTTCTGGTTTCAGTATTGTATAATATCCAATTTCTGCTACAGCTCTGTATAGGGCTGCATTATTTAGAGGTAAATAAATATATAAATGTATATCTATAAAGACTCATTTGTTTTTGGTTTTTGTTAACACCAAGAAGTAATTATTTTGCGGTGTACACGAGTTGGGTGTACAAAGAGTATTCTATATAGAAAAACTGCAGAACGAAGCAAACCAAATAAAGAACTAGAAATATACTAAGGTATCGGCTTCATCATAGAAGACGACTTTTCAATATGAAAATCAGTTTAGTATGGAGAATGTGGTTTGGTATGCTTGTAATGAAGACGCAAGCAGCTTGCACACGTCGCCAAAACTGGCCCACCATTTCTATTCACCATTTGCGCCTTGGTGTAAGTGTGCGAGGGTTTTGATACGAGCGCGACGTAACTTGTTTTCTTCCCCAAAACATGTGCAGTCGTCCAGGCAACATCGTTGCCTCTACATTTCTGGTCTACGGGAAGGGCATTTCGGGTAGTGCATTTCTTTAGAACGTAACGTCCTTTTGGAGCTTTTTCACGAGTCTCTTAAAGTAACCTCACTGACTGATTAGTTATTGTATTACTAGTCGGCTCAAGATAGCAAGTAGACTACCGTGACAAAGTTTCTTAGTTGTTGACCACAACTGCTATGAGTATCGCAGCGCTAAGATATCCGAGCCGGCGCAGAAACCCAGCCTCATTCGACCACCTCTTACGCAAGTTGGTATCTTGCTCGATCAGAGTGATGTTGTGCGATGAATTTAGGTCATGCTTCCCCAGCATATTGGGGATTTATTTATTTATTTATCTATTGCAGTACAGAGGTGGCAGGCGTACCCTAAACTCTGTTTGCAATTTTATGAGCAAACTTAGCAAAACGATGTATAAAGAAAACAGAAAATCTGTAGAAGAATTCACATCATATTCAAACGTAGCTTATTAAATTAGAAAAGCCTTTTTTTTTTGCTATAAGCACCTCTCAACAAAATATTGCTTTTAGAGACAAGCATTGCACCAATAATCTGAAAACGATATTAAAAATCTCATAGAGCGGATATGCGCATTGTCGGTGATCCGAAAAAATGTTTGAGAGTTTGCAATCTAGTTTAAGTGAATCGGATAGGTCTCTTTTGACACTACGAGTATTGTGACTCATCAATGAACGAAAGTACTTGTTGGAATTTTATTTCTTTTATTTCACCTACACGGTACTTCCGGAATGCAATCAATTTATTTATGTAATAAATTGCAAGCAAACGCTTTGATGTATGCATAGTGGGGCGAGCCGAATACATTGAAAAACTACCATCATCCAACGACAAAATGTAGCGCATTCATTAGAAATAAAATGCTCATGTTCCATCAACCGCGAAGCAATTCTCTTTACATATATGATAGAAGGATGCCGCGGTTAGAAAGGGAATGTCTGAAAAAGGAAATACACTGTAGCCGTTTGATCTTAATGGGCCCTCAGTGCCAGGCGTAGGACTAGCAAAACGGCAAGAATACAATCAGACACAGTTTAACAACAAAAAGTTGTGCGAGCTTCATACCTTGCTGCTCACTTAAGCATGCTTTATCAGTGAATCAGAAAATTCACAACACGCGTATTACTCATATGTGCCACCATTCTTGAAAGCAGCATCATGAACACTTGTTGTTCCAAACGAAGGAATGCAGTGCGCCTGTGTCTTGCAAATTTTGCATCGCTCGTTGACAAAGACCAACGAAGTGAGCAAGAAGTTAATCGCTTTTTTTATGTTCATATTTGTAGAGAATCAAAGCATTTTTATGAAATGTTCTACATAAATTTGTGAAATGCTATTTTGGGATCATATTTGTATAACCTCAATTGATATGTACAACAGGTTTTTTTAAGTTCCATTGTAACACAAAATGTCTTGTGCGTCTGGTGGTACCAGAACTCTGTTATATCTCGCATTGTCGAATCTTTTATGTCCACGTGATGTAATAGTACCGAAATCAGACATCACGAATCACTTTCTCATTTTTCTGCGCACTACATCTCGTCATTATTCATACTCCAACAAATAGAGCAAAGTAGTTTTTCATAGAAAATTGTCTTTCGGGACTGTTTCCTGGGAGATGATTTAGACTCAAACCAAAGGTTTTGAAGAAACCCGACGTTTTGAAACCGACTTGGTTCCTTCCTCAAGAGTGACGGCGGGGATACGTAGCAGATGCATCTTCAAAGCGCTTGCGGGGTGGACTATGACCCCCCCCCCCCCCTATCTTTCGTTTTGCCTGACACGTTGGATCACCGGATAAATTTTGAAGCGACGGCCATCCTTGAAAGCGAGCCGAACTGGAAGAGAAGGTTATTACTCGAGTTGTGGCACAAACAAAGGACAGCCCATAACATCAACCGCTGTCTCTGAACGCTTCCACCAGTGTATACACAGGGACTGCGCTCCACGCGAAAACGAGAGAGAGAGAAGGGGGGTCATTATCCGCTCCTCTACTGCTTTGAAGACGCCGCTGCTACGGAGTCTCCGCAGTCACCCCTGAGGAAGGACCCAAGTCGGTTTCGAAACGTCGGGTTTCTTCAAAACTTCTGGTTTGAGTCTATATCATCTCGCAGGAAACAGTTCCGAAAGAAAAATTTCTATGAAAAACAGCTTTGCTGTATTTGTTTGAGTATGGGTAATGACGAGATGTAGTGCGCAGAAAAATGAGAAAGTGATTCGTGATATCTGATTGCGATACTCCTACATCACGTGGACATAAAAGACTCGACAATGCGTGATAGAACTGAGTTCTGGTACCACCGGACAGAAAACTTTGATGTGAACTCGTGTGTTCTGAATCTCTTGAATACGAACCTGCTTTATAGATCGTGTTATGATGCCTTAAATAGAAACCCATTTTGTATATACAAACTGACTAGTGGTGTCCCTCAACACTCGGTATTCCACCCATTCCAATATTCCACTTGCGTTAACGGTGTTACCAATGCAATTCGTTATTCTTTTATCTTGTATGCTGATGGTGTAATGATATTTAGGTAAACTCACTCAGCTAGCGACTGTCGCTTGGTGCAATCACTTTTATATTCTTTCTCCAAGTGATGTAACAACTATATCCTTTCCCTAAATTCAACAAAGGCTAAGTATATGAGTATATCTCGCAAAACGTCGTTCATGTCATTCTCATTTTTTTTCAGCAAGGTGTCCTTGTGCAGGGTGTATATGATCAGTGATCTTGGCGTTCATTTCGTAGCATGATAAATAATTCTTCGATCACTAAGCATGCTTTTTGGTTAGTTTAGGTTAAATATAAGTAGACGTGTTTTATTGACTGCACTATGTTTGTAGTCCTAATATCTTCTACGAAATGATGCAAAACTTGTAACAAATACAGGGTTATTGAATTTATATTGTTAACTTTCATAACGAAGGGTAACCTTTGAAACCATGAAGGAGAACGTGTAACGCCTATATCTATATATTCGAGAAAGGAGGATGCCACCAATAGGCCTGAGCCAAGTATTATTTATTTAGATTTTTTCTCTTGAGAATCGCAGCATTCCTGTTGGCAGGCCACCTAAGCACCAATGTCAGGATCTTCCCGAGGTTGGAGACATGTTTGTTAAAACTCTGGTAGCTTGTAATGCTTATGGTAGATCTCCTCAATTTTTGTGAACTAAAAGGATCGCAACACAGTCAGTTCATGCATTATTTTATTTTTGATAAGAAAATACTCTGGATGATTAAAAACAGGTGAAAGTTCTAAATATTTGGTAGTGATTGTAGCTTCGATTTGTTAAAGCTTCCACATTTGTTACGACGTGAATACAGCTACAATATTTTTTGTACTGTAAGAAAAACAATCACTTTGCATAGTATTATTTTTAGGAAAGTAACACGGTTTTTCAAATTTTCGCTGAATATGTGAATTCCTGTATAGCTTTTTGTCACACGCTACAGAAGCAGAAGAGAAAATCCAGAAGCTCCATAATACGTGAAACCTAAGCAAAAATTGATGTACATGATAAGGCTTATTAAGCTTGAAAAACTACTTTTGAATGTCTAACTGAACACGACAGCATTAAGAAGGGCGACAAACGTATATATCAGTAATAATCTAGGAACACCGTTTTAACATTTTGTTAGCTAGTTGTATCAGGCGTCGCTGCAGTATTAACCAGCAATTTTGTATACTGGGTGTCCCTGCTATCATACAGCGAATTCTAAAATAAGAAGCATAGCGTTACCTCCAGGAAGCCTAGCACACAATATATGGATAGTACACTTTAGCAGCCTCGTGCTAATATATATTTTTATAATTGGAAAAAAAACTTAATAATAAATAAATTGTTACTGCACATAAATTCACCTAGGTAATTAAATGGCCACGAGGATAATGTGGACGTGTTCAAGGGACACCTATGTGTGTAATTTTCAACAACGAATTCGTTTCGTCTACATTGTTCCTGACTTATACAGGTGCCGCACTCAATGCGGTAAACAACGCGTGAGGAGCTCCTACCTGCTAAAGGAGGAGAGGAAGATAGGTTGAACAAAGTGAAAAAAGCACATTTTGCGTGTCTAAATGCGAGCATGGCTAAGGGCCAGTAGAGAATGGAGGAAGGGTATGAAATATGTGGAGAAGATAGGAGAAGAGAACTAGATTTTAAGGCTAAATCCGGGTGTCAAGTCCATAGTCTTCCAGTTTGTGAAGGGCCACCTTGAAGACCTAGATTTGGTGCTCAGCATGAAACAGGAGGTCCTATATGCAGCCGTCAGCAGAAACAAGTGACTTAGTGTGGCGAGGAAGCCGGCTTGTTGGCGAACGCTGGGCCTACACATAACAGATAATCAATAGCGTCGTCCATCCCGAACCCAGAGCACACAGGAGACGATGCTCTTCCAAACTGAGGACGCCAGGCCGCAGGTCAGAAGCAGCCGCTTCCTAAATGCAGTAGAAGGAACCGCT
Source organism: Rhipicephalus microplus (assembly GCF_043290135.1). NCBI lineage: Eukaryota > Metazoa > Arthropoda > Arachnida > Ixodida > Ixodidae > Rhipicephalus > Rhipicephalus microplus. The sequence goes on along the minus strand of NC_134706.1, from coordinate 23,424,304 downwards.
CTGTCTGGAAAAGACTCCGGTCAGACAGCTAGTTTGGTTGTTTCATCCTGGCTACACGATATAGGGATTGGGGATTGTAGTTGAGCAGTAACCACCTCAACGTGAGTCCCAAAAAATTGCAGGTGACCACGGTACTGCATACAGTGACGACAGCATGACGTGCCTCTTTCACTAGTGTGTTGTCACTTGGTTTTGCTGGCTTTCTACATGAATTCAGTTCAGGTGCAAAGTGACATGACGGCAATAACAAGGAGACCATAGAGCATTGTTATGAACAGTTGTCTTGCGAAGCCTGTCCGTTCCGATTTTGCCATGGCCGGCAGCGTGGCTCTTGAGTCACATCTGATAGCCAGGGGTATATTGGAGGGTCTGCTGCCAGGCGAATGTCAAGCGCAGATGAAGTGTCATTGTTGTCGTAGAGGAGGCCGCAAAAGGGAGACAACAAGATGCCATCTTACCAAGTGCTGGTTTTAGGAGGAAAGCTGGGGCGGTGGCTGGGAGGACAGTGCTGTGCATACAGACAGAAAATATTCCAGGAGTTTTCCTCTAGGTTGGAGGCAGACGATTTCTGAGAGCGCAGGTGGTGCAGTGATACCTCGAGAGTCTTTCAAAGTCTTTAACGCTAGCCAGCGGTTTCTCCGTTCCTGGAGAAGGATTCATGGCTGGACTTTTCGAGCGCCTGTCAGCCAACGGAATTATTGTGAACACTTCAAGTCTTCTCTTTCATTTCGTTCGTTTTGGTTTTCAGAAAATTTGAATGCCACAGATAACAATGCTAAGCATAGCTGCACATTTCGCTTAATCTCACTCGTGCAGTTAGTGCGAGTACATGTGGCAGCACAAAGAAAACGTAACAACGCGAGCAACGACTCACATTCTTGAGCCAAGAAGAATTTTCTCGCAAACATGCTGCGCAGAATCCCAAACATTTTTTTTTCGCGTGAAAAAATTCACAAAAATAATACGTGACGTGAAAAACACGAGATTCAGGCGACAAAAACTACAATGCCAGAAGTGTTAGGTTAGGTCCTTAATGACAAACGGAATACGTACGTTACAAAGTATCCATGGCGTTCATTCCTGTAGCAGCAGCCAAGTTGAGAGGCAGACGAAACAAGTGACGCATGCCGGGCAATTTATCGCATATCTTTTATCGCGTCATTCCGGCTGCTCTCCATACTTCTACACTGCCTTAATTTTCATGAAAGCGGAGTGCAAGAGCGTCGCCTTCACGTCGATGCCACGTGCACTTTCTCTGGCACCCGATTTAAGCGAGATCTTATTCGACGATATCGCACCGTACAATCGCAGCTGATAAAGACGAATTCCGAGCCGCAATGAGAGCTAGTAAAAGGCATATTCACTGTCACAAAGACACGTAGACGTATATTGCGCAACAAAAAGTACTGTGCTAGATAACCAGGAAGCGCATTTCCTTGAAAGCAGTGAGTTATGTGTTATCTTACGCCCGGGGTGACGCTGCATAGAGCTGCCACTTTTGGCGAGAGTGGCCACCCCTAATTTTTTAAACTTCTCCAAGACCGAATTGAAGCGCGAGTAAGAAAACTTATAATTTTGCCGCAAAGGTGAATCAATGAACTCGACAGCAACAAATTGATAAGTCACCCGCAGAATGGCAAGCAGATTGAAACTTGCTCCGCGTTTTTCCTGCACAAATAACGCAAGAAACGTACTCACAGGTACAGGTGAACGCGAATAAGCGTCTCAGTTGTTACATCGCTGTGTCTGCAAAGCGCGCCCTTTTCGCAAACGGACGCTGTGCAACGATCGCAGTGACATTTGCGCGCCCCGTAACTACAACAGAATCGTTTCAATGCAAGTCCGACGCCAGCAAAGACGTATGATCCTCCCCACCAGGAGATAAGGGCGTGCGAGATATCGTCCACTTCCCTCCTTTCCGCGGGCGAAATTACGCGTGAGAGATGAGAGCCGCAGCGCGCTCATGTCGCCAACTTGCTGATAATGCTGCAAAACTTAAAACACATTAGTCCCCTCCCCCCCCCCCCCCCTCCTGAGATGCCCGCTAACAGCGGTAAGAAGTGGTAGATATAAATAGCTTGCCGTTCGAACGTTGATGGAAGTGCACTTCGTTGGTTCTGTGTTTAACACCTCAAATTCACGACGCGCAGGTCGCACGTCTAACTCTACGCGCTGGGGTCTTTTCTCTATTACACCGAAAGCTTAGGCGTAGTGACTTTGGGCAAGTGAGTGAGAGCTGGATACTGCAAAGTACTTACATACGCAGTTATTTGAACGCCTTGTTTTCAACAGAAGTGTGGATGTACTGCTGCAGGTGGGACCTCTCATGCACTTCTTTCACACTCAGCCGAGGGCGCAGCCGCCAGTATTGTCATCGTTGTGGACGCTAGATCTGAAATGCGAAGCTTTTCTTAGGGAACTTCAGCGACTTTGACCTTTATCTATCTATCTATCTATCTATCTATCTATCTATCTATCTATCTATCTATCTATCTATCTATCTATCTATCTATCTATCTGTCTATCTGTCTATCTATCTATCTATCTATCTATCTATCTATCTATCCATCTATCTATCTCTATCTATCTACCTATGTGTCTGTCTGTCTGTCTCTTTGTCTGTCTGTCTGTCTGTCTGTCTGTCTGTCTGTCTGTCTGTCTGTCTGTCTATCTATCTATCTATCTATCTATCTATCTATCTATCTATCTATCTATCTATCTATCTATCTATCTATCTATCTATCTATCTATCTATCTATCTATCTAGCCGCCTACGACTTCTAGCTCTCCTGGCTGTTTAGATTATGGAATTTATACCAAAATTGGCAAGACATAACATCACTCTATGACGAGTATAAGTGACTACTCACAACATAAAAACCATGATATATGCCATGAATGTCATGATTTACATGTCACGGTTGTGATGCTCTCGTGGTTCTTTCGTTCACGTCATATATCGAAAGTGGTGTCGTATTACATAACTGCATGGCAAACCTAAGCGACAGGCCCTAACGTGAAAATCAATAGACGCATGTCATGCAAGTACCAACTACACACAACGATCACGGTTCGCTCGCGGTCGTTTCGCTAGCTTCACATATACCAATGATTAGGGCAAACAGGAAAACCGAAAAGCACGTTTCAGGAGAATTGAGGTTCTAGCGTGTACTACGCTGTGACCGCTGCTGTAGGAACAGGCGTTTACCTACTGTATTGTAAGCAAAAAAAAAAAAACGACGATGTCGTTCGTAAGGAATAAAAACCTATAGATCAACCTAAACAAGCGAATAAGATATTATGTGCGGGTGGCAATCAAACCACGGCCTTTTGCGTGACAAACAGGAGTTAGAATTAATACCCATGCATACTTGAGACTTTGTGAAAATTCTCTTTTAGAATACCGTTTTATCGGATTCTGTTTAGGACATGTAATTGGGAGTGGTTGAATCGTAGAATAGCATTAGCTCTCAAAGCATGACAATTGCGCAACGTGTGGGTAGTGAATTGCATTACGCACACGTAGTCAATATCTCCGCAGCCCGTAAAACGTAAAACAAACATAGCTTAGTGGGCATTACGCAAGGACACTTGGTAAGCTTCCTACCATATAACCTGTATTTTTTGCAGTAATCCTTGGGGAGCATGGCCTGGGCGCTTAGTGCCGACACCTAGTATGCGCATCAAAGAATCGGTTTGCGACATAAGCGAGATTTATATTAACGTTTGCAGGCGTTTTGGGCGTTGCTTTAGTTGCGGGTGCCATATGAGTTTTAGAATAGGGTTTGCTACTCATTGGGAAAAGTCGAAGGACTTTCGCCCCAACCGCATACCCACGGAAGCTACACACACGGAAGCTACACACATGCCCGCAATCCACACACAACACTTTGCGGCCTCTATCGGTGCACCTTATTTCAGAATTTCTGCGGACGGCATCAAGCGTGAAGAGCGACTCGCGTTACGACACATGCGCAGTGACAGAGACCGCACCGCAAAGGCTTGCGGTGCGCTATTCTAAACTCCCCTATTGTCCGTTCCTGCAAGTTGCTAATACGACTTAGAAGCTTGCCAGTTTGGGCTAATTGTTAGGTCATGACGATTGTTATAGAGCGTGAGCTTATAACGCGGAGAATGGGACAAGAAGACGAGTGCCATTACGTGTGTGGTGATTGATAGTAAATTCCAGGTTAAATATGGCAACGTTTTTTTTAATCTTACATAAGTATTGATTACTCTTATGAAACATATACGTCACTTTCACCATAGCCTGTCTTATGTACATGTAAATGAGACTTACTATTTTTGTGCGCAGTCAAATGAACGCTGAAAATTTATTAGCTTGCCACTAATATGCTTGAGCGACATAGTATAATGTGTTGTAGTTTTTACGTTGGTGCAATAAACCAAAAATTGATGAATCCTGATCTTCAGCACAAAAACAGGATATCAATAGATGACACGTACACTATACCACTATACGGCAGTTAAAAGTGGCGCCTTCTTTCGATGTACATCCCGCTGAATTCTGCAAGTAGGTGTTTACCGCGGTGAGGGTGCGCAGCCCCTGTGGTGCATGAAACATGACGAAGATTTTCACCTTCCAGTGTATGGTTCTGGTGGCCGTATTTGTTTTTATTTTGTTTACAATGCAACACCAAAGCAACTTCTGCGTCAGTGCGAAATTTCCAACGTGGAATCGCTTGAAGCCTTCATTTAGTGGTATGTGGTATTTTTTCTGCTCTAATAAATTGCAAACATTCAAGGACACTAAGGCCAAAGTGTGTTCAGTGAAAGGCTGTAACCACTCGACTGACTATATGCCATGTCTTTTTTGAACGTTGTTTAGCTCTCAGCGATTACGTAACTGATGAGAGAGTGTGAGCGAAACAGGTGGCTGTTGACACCGCTTTAGAGCACATAAAAATCACTCGTGCACATATTTTTAAACTTTCCGTTTGTGCACCTGACATACGTTTTTTTCACAATTTTCGCATCTTTTCTTTCGTTTTCGCAATTGCAAACAATGAACTTCTAGTCAAGTTTTCATGTGGCTTTGTACCACGTTCATGTAGCGATTATGGTTCTCAGCTGCCTACCCGAAGGCCACGCGTTCATTGCCGGCCGCGACAGTCGCTTTTTGATGGAGGTGAAATGGTGGAGGCCCATGTAATCTATGATGTCAGTGCACCTTAAAGAACACAAGATGGTCAAAATTTTCGGAACCCGGCCGTGCAGAGTATCTTCTAAAGATATCGTGGTTTTGGGACGTAAAGCTTCATATATTATTATTGTTATTATTATTGTTTCCAAACGGTGAAGTAACCTGCTATTATTAATAAATAGAGGTGATGGATTATCCGTCCTCCGTACGAAGCATCCGTCTCACGTGCTGACTCTTCGCTACTTTATAGCACTGCCACATATTCGTTGCTCACTTATATTTCAGCAGGTCAACGTCGTTGTATTCTGATGTATGATCTTCGCAATGTGCTTCTACATATTGAAGAAATTGCACATCCGTGCAATACATCGTGTGTTCTTTAATCATGTACTTTTATTGTCCCTTCCTTCATCTGTTTCATGCTTGTTGTTACTTTTACATATTACCTGATAATTTACTATGTTAGAACACCATGGTAAATAAACAAACGAATATTAACGAAGAATATTACTAAGCTCACGCTCGATGACTGGTTTTCTCACACAGGTAACAACGGCAGACCAAGAAGGCGAAGAGCCCGTGGAATAATGAAATTTCCGTTCAAATTCAGAGGAGATCCATTCCCTAATATTGCCTACTAATAATTCTGCTTTAATGGTTGGTGCACTCCAAATTTGAGGTTTCTAAAAATAAAGAGATTGGAACTCTCCCACGGCCGGTATGTCATTCTTCTTTAATACACCTTTGAAGCCTATGTCAGTGGTAAGACGACGATGTTATGCCATTGTAACCGTACTTTATATAGTTTTAAGGATGTAACTGGGTAAGTGCTAGTGCTTTCTTGTATTATAAAGCGAACTTTGCGGCGCATGGATGGACAAATAGTTTATTTGGCATTGTTACTGCCAAGAGTCAAACAACCTCAAAGTCCTAAAGACTGCAACATTTAAACCTATAAGTTTAATGAATCAATCATTAACAGGAGAATGTCTGCGACAATTTAAAGATATTTCGAATAGCGAGAGTCACATAAGGGACGTTTTCTCACCGGAGAGAAAGAGAGAGCCAAAACGATGAGGAAGAAATAGAGAGCAGGAGAAAGAAGTAGAGAGCTAGACAAATAATTAGAGAGAGAAAGCAGGAAATATAGAGTAAAAAAAAAGAGAGGAACAAAGAGGGAAAGAGAAGAAGGGAAGATATGTTTACATATAGAAATACCGAGAAGGACAAGAACCCTAAATACACTTAGCGAAGCAAAGAAACATAGTTAGAGGCGAAAAAATGTAGCCAAAAAAGTGGTTAGGGGTAGAGAAAAGTCTGATAAAAATTTCACAACGTAGCAGAATAGCAAAAGTCAGGACAACATCAATGCCCATCGGCTTCACTAACTCGTAGTGCAGGCGAGGCCAATTTTTTTATTGTGCATGTATATCTCACATTTGGGCTCATTACGAACGGCCCTTTTTCGCTCCCCCCAAGTTAAGTTATTACTGACACTGACCCAAGACTTTATCATAATTGAGCTGTCTAGCGCAATTACATTACTATCGTAAAGAAGCGACCGCAATAAAAACGCCACTTCGCAAGTAATTTTCACACGAAACTCTTTTATGCCACCCCGACGTGGTGGTCTAGTCGCTAAGGTATTCGGATGCTGACTCGCAAGTCACGGGATTGAATCACGGCTGCTGCGGCTGTATTTTCGATGCAGGCGAAAATGCAGTATGCCCCTGTGCTCAGATTTGGGTGCACAGGAAAGAACCCCAGGTGGTCAAAATTTCATAAGTCCCATATATTATTTTTTAAAGTTTAGCGAGAGCACATGTAGGAGAGCTGGCCATCCCAATGAGATAAGAGTATGCGTTCGTGAAGGCCACTCCAAGCCACAGGCGGCATAGAAGAGTCTCCTCCGCTCGAGATATCCTTAGGGGAAGACGAAGCTGCAGATCGGGATGCAAGTTATGCAGGCGCGCTTTTGTGAAGTCTGTTGAGTTCCACTGTGCCAGTGTGAGGTCACGTGCAAGCGAACGAAGTCTTGTAGCTACGTCGGTTTTTGCGAACGGGATGGCTGTGTATTGGGTACCATCGTGCGCAGATATAGCGGCCTCATCTGCGCGGTCATTGCCATATATACCGCAATGACCTGGTATCCATTGACACACTATGCTGTGCTGTTTTTTGATTGCTTGGTGATGAAGAAGCCTTATTTAGGTACTAGATGTTCATTATGTCCATGGCGAAAGGGTTACATAAGACATCGAAGAGCAGTTGCGAAGAAACCATCGCGCACCTTCTGTGTGAGTGCACCCATTTCAACGCGCAAATGTAAGAACTCACTGCAGCGCTAGATAGACTAGACGATCGGCATTTGTCGGAACAAAGGATTCTGGGTCATTGGCCGAGCCCATCCTCGGCCCAGAAGGCTTTGAAAGCTTTGCTGCGCTTTTTGCGGACAACTGGCCTCAGAGACAGACTTTAGTGTCTTATACTCTCTGATGTTGCCTTTCCTCTGTCACATTTTTTTGTATTTTCTCTCTCTCTTCGCAACATTTCTTTTTAAAATCTTTCATTCCCCTAACTCCTTTCCCCAGCACAGGTTAGCCAGCCGGTCTAAGAACTGGCTAACCTCCCTGTTTTTCTGCTTAAACTTTCTTCCTCCTCCTTAGTGAAAGCGCATTAGTGAGAGTCTTGCTCATTTCGGTTTCGGATACGAAGTTTAAGAATGCATTTATGATCACGACGCAGTTATTGGGCACATTAATTCTCCTGCCCTGCATGAACGATTCAATTACACTACTTATCGCGATTTCGCTAAGGCTGACGACACGTCTATCACTTACACCCTGGCCGAAAGCTTCGATCACTTTGTGTCGATCAGTACTGGTCCTTATGTTGATGTGCTGGTTCATTACTTTGACTCGTTAGAAAGTTTCATTATGAGTCGTTACAATTCGTTGAAAACTAGAAAGATAAATAGGAAGCTTCTTTGGGTTAACCGCGATACCTTGCATCTGTCACGACTTGTTCGTTGACAACGCATATCTAAACAATCTAACTCAAAGGTTAGTGGCTTTGTCGAACAAGCCGAGGACGAACTTCCCATTATCAGCGAAAATGCTAAGGATTTATATTTTTCAGTGCATCTTCCCCTACTGCGCAGATCACATTTTTGTGAGTTTTGGACGTCGGTATCTCCCATAGGACGACTGGCAGTACCTCTTTTAGGATTAATAATTTATAACGAACGAACCTGTTATTTGAAATGCGTTCAATACATACTTTTTAATCTGTCTAAGCCGGCGATAATAATGTAGTTCCAGAGTTTAGTAATAATTCTCTTCAGCCTAATAAACTAAAAGACACTAAATGTTGGGGTAGTGCCGGAAACCTAAATTTGAATCTTGATACTAAGATTGCTGGTTATGGCGGTATTTTGACTTTCTTTCTAGTAGGATAATGTTTATGGACAGCACAATAGCTTACAATCGATTTTCAGAAATCCTTCGACTCTGCTGTAATAAATACCTTGCTCATGAAAATCAGCCAAGGTTCTTTTTGCATAAATTAGGCGACAAGAACTTCTTTTTAATAAACACCATTATCCTTTAGGCCTCATTCTTGCAAGATGTTAGAATTGTCAATCACAAATACACAGTGTAATTCATTCACTTTATTATTATACTATAATCAGCTAAGCATGGCTTCTGCCATGGTTACAATATACTGTAACACAGCTAGTATCATTTATGCATGAAGTTTCGTATAATTTAGATCTAGGCCGTCAAGTAGATGCCATTTTCTTTGGCTTCTCCAAAACCTTCGATTCCGTGACTCATTCCAAGCTTCCGTTAATGTTTAACGTCATTCTCGAAATCCCTGGTGTTGATTTATGAATTGCCACTTTTCTTCATGCGTGCCGGCAATTTGTCTCTTTCAACTTGACAGAATCACCATCGATTGATGTCACCTTGGACATTCCACAGAGATTTATGCTGGGTCCTTTATATATATTTACTGTTCATTATTGACTGACTTCAAAGCACGGCATCTAAAATAAGACTCTATGCATATGATTGCGTTTTATATAAAACTATTCATTCAATCAATGATTATTACCGTCTCACACAATCACTGTCATCCTTGGCGACTGGTGTAAAAAGTGGCAGTTGCACATAAATTGTACTAAAACAATGGTGATGCCTTTTACCAATCGGCGTAAGCCTCTCTGATTTAATTTTAATTATACGTGGCACACTACTTAACAGATTTTTTAGTGGAAATACGTGGCGTATATTTATACGAGCACCTCTTGGGTCTAGCCACATCGATGATGTTGCGAAACAGCTAAATGAAAAAAAATTGTTACTAGCACTGCACCCCATACCTAACGCTTTTGTGACACCAAACAACTTTTATATAAATCCCCGATTCGCCCCTTTAATGAATATACATCTGTGGTCTGGTTCCCCTACAAGCACTGTGAAATAAGCTCACAGGATAATATTCAATGGAAATCTATCTACTTTATTTTCGACAACTACAGTCGACACTTATCACCGACCTTCGCTCTTCAATCCTTAAACATTCCATCATCATTCTCGTGGTACCACATTGAAGCTTTGAAATTTTCGTACGCAATAATTAACTCCTCTTCCCGCCTTTCAAACGTTCATTGCGTCACATTTTCTGATTAAGGTTTTAGTCGCAGTTCCCAATCTTTACACGTAACAACTTTTTTTTCTTTTGCGTACGAACGCTTTTTTTTCCACGTGTGATAGCGCTTTGGAGTTCTCTGCGTGGTAGCATTTGCGGCTTGGCACTGAAATACTTTATTGTTGCAATTGAGTATCAGATTTCTAACGCATAATCAAATTCCTGTTCAATAAAAATTCCTTATGAGTGTTCGTGGTTCGCCACTTGGTTTTTTTTAATTTAATTTCTGCTTTCAGTATCGTATAATATCCCATTTCTGTTACAACTCTGTGTAGGGCTGCGTTATTTATAGGTAAATAAATATATAAATATATATCTCTAAAGACTCATTTGTTAATGGTTTTTTGTTAACACCAAGAATAATTATTTTGCGGTGTACACGAGTAGGGTGTACAAAGAGTATTCTATATGGGAAAACTGCAGAACGAAGCAAACCAAATAAAGAACTCGAAATATACTAAGGCATCGGCTTCATCATAGAAGATGACTTTTCAATATGAAAATCAGTTTAGTATGGACAATGTGGTTTGGTATGCTTGTAATGAAGATGCAAGCAGCTTGCACACGTCGCAAAAACTGGCCCACCATTTCTATTCACCATTTGCGCCATGGTGAAAGTGTGCGAGGGTTTTGATACGAGCGCGACGTAATTTGTTTTCTTCCCCAAAACATGTGCAGTCGTCTAGGCAACATCGTTGCCTCTACATTTCTGGTCTTCGGCAAGGGCATTTCGGGTACTACACGGTACTTACGGAATGCAATCAATTTATTTATGTAATAAATTGCAAGCAAACTCTTTGATGTATGCATAGTTGAGCGAGCCGAATACATTGAAAAACTACCATCATCCAACGACAAAATGTAGCGCATTCATTAAAAATAAAATGCTTATGTTTCATCAACCGCGAAGCAATTCTCTTTACATATATGATAGAAAGCTGCCGCGGTTAGAAAGGGCATGTCTGAAAAAAGAAATACACTGTGGCCGTTTGATCTTAACGGGCCCTCAGTGCCAGGCGCAGGACTAGCAAAACCGCAAGAATACAATCAGACACAGTTTAACAACAAAAAGTTGTGCGAGCTTCATACCTTGCTGCTCACTTAAGCATGCTAATTCAGTGAATCAGAAATTTCACAACACGCGTATTACTCATATATGCCACCATACTTGAAAGCAGCATCACGAACACTTGTTGTTCCAAACGAAGAAATGTACTGCGCCTGTGTCTTGCAAATTGTGCATCGCTCGTTGACAAAGACCAATGAAGTGAACAAGAAGTTAATCGCTTTTTTTATGTTCATATTTGTAGACAATCAAAGCATTTTTATGAAATGTTCTACATAAATTTGTGAAATGCTATTTTGGGATCATATTTGGATAACCTCAATTGATATGTACAACAGGTTTTTTTAGGTTCCATTATAACACAAAATGTCTTACTATGTCTCTACTTCTTGTGTGTCTGGTAGTACCAGAACTCTTTTCTATCTCGCATTGTCGAATCTTTTATGTCCACGTGATGTAAGAGTACCGAAATCAGACATCACGAATCACTTTCTCATTTTTCTGCGCACTACATCTCGTCATTACCCATACTCCAACAAATAGAGCAAAGTAATTTTTCATAGAAAATTGTCTTTCGGGACTGTTTCCTGGGAGATGATCTAGACTCAACGCAAAGGTTTTGAAGAAACCCGACGTTTCGAAACCGACTTGGTTCCTTCCTCAAGGGTGACTGCGGGGATACGTAGTAGCGGCGTCTTGAAAGTGCTTGCGGGGTGGACTATTACCCCCCCGCCCTTTCTCTCTCTCTCGTTTTGCCTGACACGTTTGATCAACGGATAAATTATGAAGCGATGGCCATCTTTGAAAGCGAGCCGAACTGGAAGAGAAGGTTATTACTCGAGTCATGGCACAAACAGAGGACAGGCCATAACATCAACCGCTCTCTCTGAACGCTTCCACCAGTGTATACACAGGGACTGCGCTCCACGGCAAAACGAGAGAGAGAGATGGGGGGTCATTATCCGCTCCTCGACTGCTTTGAAGACGCCGCTGCTATGGATTCTCCGCAGTCACCCCTGAGAAAGGAACCAAGTCGGTTTCGCAACGTCGGGTTTCTTCAAAACTTCTGGTTTCAGTCTAAATCATCTCCCAGGAAACAGTTTCGAAAGTAAAATTCATATGAAAAACAACTTTGCTGTATTTGTAGGAGGGAGGGCAATGACGAGATGTACTGCGCAGAAAAATGAGAAAGTGATTCGTGATATCTGATTTCGATACTGCTACATCACGTTGACATAAAAGACTCGACAATGCGTGATAGAACTGAGTTCTGGTACCACCAGACAGAAAACAAGTAGAAACATAGTAAGACATTTTGTAATATATTGGAACTTAAAAAGAACATGTTGTACATAATAATTGCACAATTATGAACCCAAAATAGCATTTCACATATGTAGAACGACTCATAATATTGCTTTTATTTTCTACAAGTATGAACAGCAAAACAAAAGAAACGATTAACTTCTTCGTTGCTTTTTGGCTCCGAGTGATGCACAATTTGCAAGACGCAGGCGCACTCATTACTTCGTTTGCAACACTAAGTGTTCGTGACGCTGCTTTCAAGTATGGTGGCACGTATGAGTAATACGCGTGGTGTGAAATTTCTGAATTTGTGATTCACTGCAGAAGCATGCTTGAGTAAGCAGCAAGATATGAAGCACATGGTTTCGCACAAATTTTTGTTGTTATACTGTGTGTTATTGTATTCATGCTGTTTTGGTATTCTTACGCGTTGCAACTACGGCCTATTATGATGAAACAGCCACAGTGTATTTCTTTCTCCAGAGATCCCCTGCTAACAGCAGCAGCCACCTATCAACGCGGTGAAGAAAATTGCTTCGCAGTTCATGATACATTGCGATTTTACTTTTTAATGAAGGGGATTTATTTTCTCCTTGGGTGATAGCAGTTTTGCAATGTATTTGGCTTACGCCAATATGCATACATCAAGGCGTTTTCTTGCAATTTATTACAAAAATAATGCATTCCGGAAGTACGGAGTAGGTGAAATAAAAGAAATAAAATTCCCATACGTACTTTTGTTCATTGATGATATACTAAACTCATAGTGTCAAAAGTGACCTACTCGGTTCACTTAAACTAGATTGCAGACAGTGATACAGTTTTTTTCTAAATCATCTCTCGGTTTCATACCCAACCAGACAAACTTCTGCCGTATGTTTACATTCAATTCGAAACGGTTTCCTCTACTGACTGGTCTTTGATTTTTATACTAAGTATGCGCAAATAACTTTTTGAGAATTTCTAATGAAGTTGTCATCACATCATTAGTCCTGCTTTCAGATGCGCAAATTCAAAGAGAAAGTCGCGTCTCCTCAAAATCCTTGTATGACCAGTAATCTAAAGCGATGCGCAATAGCAAAAATATTTTGTTAAATACAAAAGAACAGCATTCAACATAAAATCATGGCCTCAGTACAATAAACTTTCCAACAGACTTCCTGCTCACAATAAAAATAATTAAGGCAAATATTACAAGGAAAATATATTCAATTGCACCCTTGATGTAAAAAAAAATCTAGAAGAGAGTGAATTTATTTTTGCAGAGGAAAGGAGTAGTCGATATCATACCAAGGATATTCCACTGTTGGTAATACTAATATTAGGCCACTTGCTACAGATGGAATGGACAAAGCTTTATTTAAATTTGAAACTAGCAGATTAGCGGCCGGGCCTGGGCCACCCGGGTGGTCGCGGTAAGATTAAACTTTTCTGCCACTTCGCGAGACTGCTGAGTGGCCCGAATTCGCTTTTAGAATTCTGACCTAGTGAGAGCATCGAGCCAACGCGTCTCAAGGAGGTCTAAGTTTTGGTGATCGCAAAGCCATATAGTGTGGCCATTTCCAAAGAGTGTGTTTCATGTCTGCGCATTCCTGTTTACTTAGGATACAGCCAGGGCCGGGGAATCGCCTTGAGTGTATGGGGTTGAGGTGCACTGGGTTTTGAACCATTCTCGTTTGTAAGAGCCTCCAGTGTACTTGTTGTGTCCTATCTAGTTTAGGGTGGCGTTGTGGGTGTATCTCCCTTTGTTTTAAAGACGATAGTCCTTCTTGGGGACCTTCAACGCCATAATTTTGGTCTGTCTGTCTGTCTGTCTGTCTGTCTGTCTGTCTGTCTGTCTGTCTGTACATTTGTATGTTTGTACGCGTTATTGATCCCCCTTATGGCACCAAAGTGACCAAACGATCCTCAAACAGCCAACCCCATCTGCAGCGCCCACCAATATTGCCCAGCCTTCAGCGTTCATACTTAGGTGATTGTAAACTAAAAACAATTACTGCGCATATCTGATGCACCATAACAACACGTCGATGTTTCGTATGGGTTCCTGTATACTAGAGAAGGCACACACGAGTGATTCTAAGGATCGCAGCGTTTATCATGCTGCGCCGACAGTGCAACGCGATGCTCAAAAAAACAAGTGTTTCCAACGCTTTGCTTAGAGGACACGGTGGTGGCACCTGCCCATCACTTTGGGTTCTACTTTTTATCACCTCCGAAAAAGGCAGGCATCTTTCTCCTCGGGCACGCACGCCTTCCTTCGTTTTCGAAGGTGCTGCGCCGACAGTAGGGGGGTCTTAAGATTCCCTTTATGTTCGCCCATGAGCGCCGGAATTCATTTAGGTAAATAGGTATATAGTCCCCGTTCTTGAAGCCCTCTGCCTAGCTATTTAGGATTCTGGTCACTTCACTATAAGATCCGCCCTCTTGTGTAGTTTCGGATTGCCGGTTTAGAGTCGCTAATAATTTTGCTGTGGCTTCTACTGAGTATGGCTAGCACTATGGCCACTTCTTCCGCGCTTTCTGAGTGCCTGGTTTTTACTAAGCTGGATGACGCTATCATTCTTTTTGTGTCGATTGCCGCGGTTGTGAAAGCTTCCTTCCCGAGGTACCTGGCCGCATAAACGAATAGGGCGCGCTTGTTGATTCTATGGTTCTTCAAGATTGCTTTCGTGCTGGAGTTTCTCGGTTCCACGTTGTAAATCAGGTGCATGTTTTTCGAGAACGAATCAGTGATGATATTGGCTCGTACCTAAATGGCCCCAAATACTCCAGGCGATGTTACAAGAGTAATTGACATTCAAGAAATAACTAGCTCGGGACTGGATGATATTCGTCCTGGCCATGTTAAACTAATTTGTAAACTGGTACCATTTGCCTTGTCTGACATTATCAACCTCACCTTCAAAACAGGAATTTTTATTCACGAGCTTCACCGTAATGAAACAGCTAAAGTGTGTCAAAAAAAAAAAGATCGCTGATTAGTGTCTCATCATAGACCAACTTGAGCTTCACCCTTTCTAAGCAAGGTCTCCAATAATTGTTGAGAAGCGATTGATAAAATATTTGAAGAAGCCTAATATAATTTCACCTGATCAATTTGAATTGAGATCTGGTTACTTTACTAACATGTCACTTATATCTCTTACTTACCAACTAAAGAGTGTCATTGCTGACTGGAGATTTGCATGTTACATATTTGCAGACTTTTTCCGTGCGTTTGAAACCATTTACCAGGATATCTTCATTATTTATTTATTGTCAACAAGACATTAATTGTCTTGTTGACTGGTGCATCTCTAATAGATTGTTGATTATTCTTTCCAAAACCTGTTTTATGTTTTTCAATCACCAAACAAGAAACTAGCATTCATTCGTTACCTTTATGTGCACGCAATAGTTATTTCTTTAAGTGATCATACGTCATTTTTAGGAGTTATAATAAAACACATCTGAAATTTCAGCAACATATCAATTCTGTTTGTAAAAAAATTTTATACGGTATCAGGGTATTGGTCAAGTAACGAATTTGCTTTAACATCGAAACTCTGAAGGCATTGTATTATGCATTCATACACAGTCATCTCAGCAATTGCATTACATCATGGAGTAATTCATATTCATTGCACATTTGGCCGTTAAAGGTATTGCAAAAACAAGCAAAGCGACTCATAACTTTCGCTTCACCTCAAACGGCCTCACATGCGACTTTTTGCCAGCTTGACATATTACCCATCTCACAAGTTTACGTTTATATTGTGTGTTTTGTTTTTCAAAATTTTTCACCGCAGCCTCTCTATCGACATAATTCCTATTGTTTTGGTAAATATTTCCAATAAAACTTGATTCGTGGTTGCTCATAGCCTGTTTTACCTAAAGTTCGCACTAATTATGGAAAAATTAGCATTGTTTTTCATCAATTTAGTTATGGAATTCTATATCACATGATGTGAAATAATAAATGCGCATTCATGTTTTTAAGAGAAAATTAAAAAAGTCTCTAATAAACATGTAACTGCTGCATTTTGTTCATTTTCGATATCTTGCTTTGTTTGTAAAAAAAATCAAAATTTTCTTGTTACTTGCTCTTTCGTTATTCGTATTTTAGCTTTTTCATTTTATTAACATAAGAAATCACACCTGCGGTTTACTACCTCGGAACCTCCTCCTGCATACTTACAAACAATGTACGTTTCTGATGCTAATAAAAAAACATTGATTGAATGATTGATTGATTTGGCTAGGCTCAATTTGTATATCCGGTCCTCTTTTTCTACAACTACGCGACTTCCTATGAGCCAGGCATCAGGTTATTAGTGTTTGTAATGCTTATTGATAACCGAAAGTGACTAATTGAGGTGTAGTGCAGAGTCTATTTAGCAGCCCTTTATATTTTTAATTGATATTATTGACCTGCCTAACTGCCTTGCTCTTTCTAAGTACATATTATAGCGGATTACACCACAATCAAGTTTTTTTGCGAACATCTATCACTACAGCAGTAGCGAGGCATGTACGAGACAGCATTCTGGCTGCGGCCAAGAAAAACAAGCTGAATGTAGGATCCCTTGGGTTCAAAGAAAGTGAGCCAGTCTATGTGAATGCCCACCTATGCCCCGAAAATAAGGTCCTGCTCGGCAAGAGCATTCAGGCCAAAAAAAAAAAAAAAGAACTGGGAATTCACCTGATTTGCAGACGACAAAGTAATAATGCGGAAGTCGGTAAACTCGAAAGTCGTGCACGTTACATGCAAGGATGACCTGCCCGAAATTGCGTGATCATCGGCACTTCAAACCCCTAAAAAAAGTACCTCGGCCATATGGTTGTTCGAGAAACTGCGCATGACAACCACAAGCCAAAGGATAGTATATCAATTTTTCACAGCAACATTCGTAGCTTAAATAAAAACGTCGACTTGCTTATCGCCTATCTGTCGCAGCACACTACTTCTTTCGATGTTATTGCTACATCTGGAACCTGGTTAAAAAAAGGCGAGAACATTACGATTCCCGGATACGCTGCAGTGTCAAATTCACGTCTTTCCAGATCAAGGGCAGGAGGAGTAGCCCTTTTTGTTCAAAATCGTCATACGTACTCACAGCTATCGCTGATCACATTCAGTTTCAATGTTTATTTATCAGACTCGACTGTTCTCTTGTTGTTGGCGTACTTTATCGGCCTCCCAACTCACCGATAGCTACCTTCTTAGACAAGCTTGAACTTATCTTTCTTTATTTAGCGAATCACAATGACCAAGTAGTTATCGTTGGGGATACCAACATTATTACTATTATTACAACTAATAATAAATACACATATCTGCTAGAGTCCTATATTTACTTGAACCTAAATACCGCTCCTACGCGACAAACGGCTAAATCTAGAAACCTAATAGACTATATTTTAGCAAATGTACCCTCAAATGCCAAGGCTGACGTGTATGATGTGCCCATTTCTGATCACCTTCCTATCTCCGTGACTATAAGAGATCTGATCCAACCAAAGTCACAGAAAACAGCACCTTCAACTAGAATCGACTATGCTTTAGCACGGCACAACCTTTTATCACTAGACACCAATTTAATATGCAACGATAGCGTTAACGTAGAATCCTGTAATTTGATTGACAATCTTACTAGCATCATAGTCAACAGTAGCAAAACCATATCTACTAGGTCTTACCAGGAACCACTGTGCCCATGGATGACTGATTACATCCTCTCCACCCTAAAACAAAATACCTACTGGTATCATAAATGGAAGAAGAATAAGCACAATGGGTATTACCTGCGTAATTACAAAACGATGCGTAATAAATCAGTGTCGGATATTAGAATACGCAAAAAAAAAAGAATATTATGGCCGTCTTATACAGCACGCAAATGGTAATACTAAAAAATATGGGAAATAGTAAAAGAAGTTACTGGCAACAACCCAAAACAGCAGGTTCCTCCCGACTGCATAGACGCAAGTATTTCTGACAGGTTTAATCTATATTTCACGAGCGTCGGACCTGCCGTAGCAGCAAAACTTGACAATTCGACCGAGTGCCGCTTTCACGGACACTCTTTAACCAACACTTTCTGTATGTATGATATTGAATCCAAGGATATTGAAGCTGTTGCATTAAACATGTCTACGAATAAGGCTGCCGGACTTGACCGAATCACGGTGCGGTTTCTTAAGGAAAACATAGATATCCTGTGCCCTATAATATGTAATATTTTCAATCATTCTCTGCATGCCTCTACGTACCCAAGTTCTCTAAAGAAAGCTAGGGTCGCACCAATATACAAAGACGGAAAGCCCACTGACCTATCTAGTTATCGGCCAATATTCGTGCTAAGCGTCCTTAACAATCTATATGAGAAACTTCTGGCGCCCGAATACATAAATTCCTAGATAAATACCACATACTTTGCCCACAACAGCACGGTTTTCGTTCCGAGCACTCAACATCAACCACGGTGCCGTCTCTAACACAAGCAATTTCCGCCCTAAGCAATAACAAACTGGTGGCTATCGTGTACTTAGACCTTAAAAAAGCATTAGACACTGTAGATCACTCTATACTCTTAGACAAATTGAAGCACTACGGTTTTAGAGGTACATCGTTCGACCGATTCTCAAGTTATTTTCAAGACCGGTACCAGATAGTTCCTCCACCAATTTGATAAGGAGTTTATTTGCCGGAAACCAGCGAGAATATACAATGGCGACAGTCACGGCCAAGCACGGGCTCTCAGCGCGAGCGGCGTCTTTGTTGGGTAGACCCACTAAGAGGTACTCAAGAGTTCGAACCATTTCAGAGTTCGGAGGCTTCGCTACAGCATTAACAATATATGTTCTTTGCCTCAACGTATAGAAACTGGTGTTCCACAAGGATCCGTCCTTGGGCCCTTATGCTTCTCCATATATATAAACGGCCCGCCATTATCCTTACATTGCTCCGACGTTCTGATGTACGCTGATCACACAGCTATAATTATTACAGGTAACAATATCGAGGAAGTTGAATCTAAAACAAACTCGGAGTTATCAAGAATTTCCAAATGATTTTGTGCCAACGAATTAACAATACCAAGAAAACTCAATATACAATTTTTCATTCTCGTAACAGGACCGTAAATGTTAACTCCATCAATATAGCTATCGATAACCATTCTCTTCTCCATGCAACCTCTTACAAGTACCTTGGCGTTTACTTCGATAACCACTTAAACTGGCAAAACCACATAACGCAAGTTTGCAGTTGGTTGGCGTCCGGATGTAATGCTTTACTGCAGGCCCGTAACTACTTCAATATAGACATTTTACGAACATAATACATCGCATTCATCCACTCTCACATTACATACTCCATTGAATCTTGGTGAAGGACTTATAAGACTAGCCTAGAACCAATTCGAATATTACAGAAACGATCTCTAAAAACAACAACATACTCTAAGCATGATCATCCGAGTAAACCACTGTTTATCGACATGCAAATTTTACCTTTTGAAGTACTGCGTAAAACGAAGACAGCCTGCTGCGGAAATATTATCATACGGCACAACAACCCTTTCGATGCATCCTTGTTCTACACTACTTCTCGGCCCACTAGAAATGCTGCGTCTGGTAACTTCAATCTGCCCCCCACAAACAACGCGTATGGAGAGCGCCAGTTGCCGTTTATAGGAGCGAAAATACGGAACAGCTTGCCGTCTGAAATAAAGAAAGTCAAAAACGAAAATTTCAACATTTCTACAGAAACATTTCATCTAAGCTTGAATGATGCGAGCTAAGTTTCCGATTTTTTGTTTCCTGGCATGTCACGTTGCAGTCACAGAAACATCATACGAGGTGGATGGTTATTTGGTGTGTGCGATTTTCGAAATGCGTGCCGCTGTTCTGGATTGTGAATCTTCTTGGGGCCTAGCAACGAATGTTGTATTCGTGTTGCATTTGCGAATACGATTACTGGTATTGTTGACTACCTAATATGTCTCTGAGTTGTCTTGTTTATGTTATTATGTACACTTTAGTGACTTGCTTGCGTTGGTGCACCTTTGGGCACTATCGCGGTTATAGATTTTATTGTCGTTTGGCACGAAGATCGCGTGCTAGAAAATGCATGTAGTTGTACTGTTGAAAACCTTGTGTTTCTGAGTGTTAGTTTCTTTTTTATATAACAGTAAGGCTGCATACTGTATACATTTTCTTTTTGGATCCTGGACTAGCCATTGGCTATGGGTCCAAGCAGTCTGATAATTTTTGTACTGTACGATTCAACAAATAAAAAAACGAAGCTTGACAAGTAAATCCCTGATTTGTTAGGATGGTGTATATTTATTGATTTACAAATAAGCTTTCTAAACCTAAAATTGTTTTTTGTCATCACGGAAATAACAAACTGAGGACATTGCGTGAACATTAACTGATAACCACTTATTATCAGCAAGTGGAGAATGCTTATACTTTGGTGTTATTATCAGCCATAACATAACAATTGAAGACAAAGTAACACATTTTTAAAAAGTCACGTAGAATAACCATCCTCATCGAGGGCGCTTCATTTTTTTCACAAGCGGTATCGCTTCAATTTATTTCGGGTCTTTGCACTCCCACATAAACTAATGCATACCTTCTTGGATTATTACATACACTACTCACCTAAAACCGCAACATATTATTCAGAACGAGGCTATGATATCAATCACGTCAAGTCCACTCACCTGCAATGCTAACTAGTCGCTACAGGAAAACGAAACTGTCGATGTTCTCCCCATGTAAATTATGGTCTCCCAACTTTTCCTTTAAAACTAATTAATCAAGAAAACTCACAGTAAATAATTCATTTCTCATTTTTATTTAATACTTGCCCATCTTGTTTCACGCAGCATAAAGAAACAGTTGGCTCCTAGTGAGGGCTAATTATATCAAACAGGCAGTTTACTTTTCAGCCAAATCCTTAAGGGATACATTACCACTTCTAATAATATAAACTAGCCCAATATTTCATCATGAAGTGAAAACAATTTGATATGTGGCACCCATTTTGCAGAACTGGTACTTTCCTCGACTTGTCATTCTCGCCTCAATATGTCGTTCTTTTTCTCTTTTTTGCTTTAATACTTGCATTTTACATCACACAAAAAGCTTATCATAGCATCGCAAGTTGGTTGAATTTGCCAATAACTATTAAATTTTTTTTGATTTGGCTATCTTTTTTTACTGCTGTTGCTAATCAAACATTTATGTTCAGATTGCATAGGAGGTACTATTTCAGTTCGCATTGCAGGACCTCTTTCTGTATATCCTGATTTTGTACATCGCGGTCGTTTATGAAAGGAAACACACCAACGCGTGGCTTCCACTGGGTGGCAGCTGCGTGCAGCACCATCACCGGAGTTCTGAAGAAAGTGCGTCTCTTTTTCACGCCACCGCCTGTTATCAAACCGGAGCTGGAGTGTTATATAACAGCGCTTGTCCAAGAGCCATGACTTACTTTGTTTTCCGATATATGATACTGAAACCCCGACGTGCTTTATTTGGCAGTTGGTCGATGGTGATGTAGGCAGATGCCGCAGAACGCAGGTGACGTGCACGCGTGTTTCCTTTCATAAAATATGACAGCATACATTGTTTTGTCAAAGAATAATATTTATTTCATTTAAAGTCGTTAAAGCACTCACTATAGCGACAGTATATCGCTGTCGAGTTCAGCTGTTAACTACGAAGCTTTAGGGTACCCTCAGTGTTTTCGTTTGAATATCAAATTGTATCGTGTGTTTCGACTTGAGGCAGGTGAAAAAGAAGTTTTAATTGACGTGTACAATTAAAGACATGGTTAAGGTTATTTCGATTTTCCTGAGCAATACATCGACATAGCGTAAGTGTCGCTATATAGATGTGGACATAAAACACTCCTAAAATTCATGAGCTATGAGCAGGTGGGAAACGAATATTGATCGTCTAAAAATTCCTAAAAAGTTTAATCTTCATTCTAATAAGATATAATTATGTGCTGATCTTGATGTCTGCTGACGTCACTCTAACTGCAGTATGTTTGATGATAAATCTTGTATCAATGTACCTTCATTGCTAATTTAGCTACTTTTAACATCAATCAAATATTTTATTCTACATAACTGAATAGTCATGTGTCGAGTGACAGTATTTCTTGCGCCACATTGTGTTGATGTAGTGATCGAAAATGAGTCACGCCACAATCCGCGTACTGATACGGGCTAGTAAAAAGGTCAAATTGATACTGCTGCAGCATAAAGTCATTGTTGATTTCTCTACGACACTCTCTTTGTGTCTCTATATAAGGGTATAGTGATGTCGGCCAGGACGCGCTGCTTTCTAGGCCATTAACCATGGCGAAGGTTTCAAGCTTCCAATACATGGTCCTTGTGGCCACATTGGTTGTCATTTTATCAACAATGAGAGAGCAAAGCACTTTTTGTGCGAATGCACTGCCTCGACCTGCCAAGGGCCCTCCATCACCATCTAGAGGCAGACGTCCACCCGGTATTATAGAAGTCTTCTTCTTTTTAATAGGAACCTTCAAATTCAATGCAGTGGCACTTTTACTTACGCCAGTTAATGCAGCCATGAATCCAGCAACAAACTTGAAATTATCAAGTTTCTTAGCGTAGTCATCGGCTATGCACGAGTGGGATTTATTGTGCAAGATAGCTTTAATTGTTTTTTTACTATATATTGAAGGAAAACCATACTCGTTGTAGGACAACGATGAGTTTATAGCTCATGAGAAGTTTCATGCCAGGATCTACCACTACCATAATGACATCGTTTCCTTCAAGAATGTCGGGTCAGTAACTCTAGCTCGAACAAACGACAAAAATCAGACACTGTAAATTATGCCGTGTCTTCAGCGAACTACTGTGCCATTAGAGAGGGCGTCAGTCATAATGAAACACGATGCGTGCTTCCGTATTGTTGCATGAGTGCGCAGATTGTGACGCGGCTGCACGCGAGGCACGCGAGACACGCGAGTAAAAGAGAAAGCCGACTAACTCTGCTGCAGCGAGACGTCTAACGAAGGAGTGTTGCTTCTCGCACCACTTTTCTATTTTGTCATCACTCAGAGATTGTAAGAACCGATATCATCAATACCCTGACCAGTCAAGAATTTTGTACACATGATTGGACAACGAAGCTGGAACATGCGGCCCCATTCTTTTTCGTGGGTCGTTATCTATCGAAGTGCTCCCTGTTGTAGGTTTTATTCTCGTGCTTTATATAATTTACATTTGCTGCGGTTAGCCTAAAAAATATTAGGAACATGGTAACAGATGGTTAAAATGGATCATTCAAAACAATTTTCATTTCACACAATATTAAATTTGTATACTATATCTTATAAATTCTACAGATCTTAAATGTGTAAAGCAAAATGTTCTTTTATTGTAGTCTGTTGGCTTTTTAAAATTTTTCCTGTATACACCACGTTTATTTATTCGCTGTTGCATTTTCTACTTCAGTGTGGGTACATATTTTGTTTTCTTCGTGACTATTGCTGTCGAATCTTTACGTATGGTCTACCTTTGTAATATTTGCATGCTACGTGAAGAGTCTTTACGGCATGCGTGCCGACCTGTTGCAGGAGTAAAAACCTTTGTCAGGGCTTATGGCCTTTAGCTTCTGCTTCCTCTCTGTTGAAAACAGACATGAGAAAATAAACTTAATTCGATTCAAGCCTACCAAAATGCTTTTTTAGAGGTAGCGCTTTGCGCTGCCGTTAGTATCAACCCCGGCTATGTCTGCCGAGAAAACCTTAGTGAAGCAAGAGCAAGTGGAGAGAGTCTTCGCGGTGATGTATGCTAGAATAAAGGAACCAGGAAAAGACGCAGCCAGTCACCGCGAACACGATAGTTTAAAGACTTTCGCCCCAAAGTTCGTGAGAACTCTGAAAGGGAACACTCGGGCGCATGGCCGATGGTGCCTTCAGCGCCGCGTAACACCCATCGTTAGAAACTTTCCACATGTGCAGCATGTGCTCTGTGATACTCTTTTTACACCTCGTGAACCACGTCATAGCTACCTTTGTTCATCTGCTGGCCGCATTTTTCTATACTAATCTGATGCAAAATGCGTTTCACTTTATTTCCTTCTTTTGCAGTATTCTTTAGTATAAATAGTTCAAGTGGAAGCATTTCTATTACCGTTTTTGTATTCACTAACAAATTTTTAATACAGATAAACCTTGAAATGCAAGACACGCCAGCTGAGCCGACAAATTGTGGCCAAGAGACTAAAAAGAAGCGCATCTATGACGTAGTGCGTACCACACAAAGAGGATATGCTGCGCATGTGCAGTGTTTCTAACGACCGGTGTTACGCAGTGCTGACGAAGCGTTTGGCCACGTGATCACGTGCTCACCCTACTGTGCTCACCTTTTTACAATGTAAAGGTGTCGTTCGTCTAGATGAAGGAGTGGAACACAGCCCCTCACTGTTGGTGACGATATGAGCTGAGTGTTGTTGCAATGCTTTCCCGACACTCGTGCACAAACAAGCATTATAGATGCCACACAGTCAAGTCGTCCTGAGTGGCTGCAGCGCCAAAACTCAAGGCCTAGCGGATAAATAAGCAATAAAGGCATAAAGGTGGCCGAAAGGGAACAAGATTTGCTAGTCTACCTCCCTGCATGTGTGCGTGGATCGCGACCGGGCAACACGGAAGACGCGTGCACGCGTCTGCTTTTGTGTTCACCTAACGGCCAATTGCAATGAATTCGGGAAGGGGCAGTGTGAGAAAGGAAGCTCCCTCTCGTCAGTGTATGGTGCCTCACACAGAGTGACCTCCGTTTGATAGAAAGGGAAGTGGGTATTATAAAATGTTGCGGTGGGCGAAGTTGGGCACTGGGCGACAGGAAGCACTTCAACATGTCGTGCTGTAATAGGCACACCAGGCAAAGCGGTAAACCTTACCGCGTTTGCGGCTTGAGTGACGATCTCTCTCTTATCTTTCTGAAGCGTTGTGCAGCAAATGCATGAGCATGGGCGTTCTTGAAATCACTTGAAAGCCCGTGCCCTCTCGTGAGCAATGTTTGAATCACTGGGGAGGACGCCTTGACTGATGGCGCACCATCTATTGGGCACTGTTGGAACCACCGAAGAGCTCACATGGATGGATGGATGGATGAATGGTTGGATGGGTGGATGGATGGATGGATGGATGGATGGATGGATGGATGGATGGATGGATGGATGGATGGATGGATGGACGGATGGATGGATGGATGGACGGATGGATGGATGGATGGATGGATGGATGGATGGATGGATGGATGGATGGATGGATGGATGGATGGATGGATGGATGGATATGGCTATACCTTTTAGATCGGGTGGGGCTTAACGCCACCAAGCCGTAATATTTAGTGAACCAAAAACTAGATTTATTATTTTTCCTTTAAATAGTGAGGTTGAAGACTCGTACTTTGCAGTGAAGGGTTCAATTTTTACTCGTGCCTAGACTTTAGCCACCAATCAGATAACGTCCTTCTAGTTAATTCTACCCGCTTGAAGTCGATTTTGCCCTCCCTGTCTCTAAACCTCAGTGCGTCGAAAAAATCTGCGCATCATCCTGAACTATAGGGCGAAGCCCTTTACAGAACATTATCGAGTGTTGAGCAGTTTTCTCCTCCTCTCCACACACACTGCATACCGTCGGTCTACCTATTCATATTTGGCCTGATATGTCTTCGTTCTCAATACTCCCGTCCTGCCTCAAACAGTAGAGAGTTAGCCTGAGTATTATCATAGATCCTTTCCTTGGCAATTTCCTGCTTAAAAGCTCGGTAGATCTCTAGAGTGGACTTTTTAATCATGCCAATTCTTCACATATCGGTCTAAGCTTCTTCCACCTTGTTCTTAAACAATAATTCTTTTTGGTTTGGCCCCCTGCTGTTTTCTAAATATTTACCAGTATATTTTCTGCTTCGCTTCCTCTATTTCGAATCGACATTCTTCATGCACAAGTAGCTGAATACCTTCCTAGTCCAACATGGATGGATGGATGGATGAAAATAACTATACTCTTTAGATCATGTGGGGGCTAGCGCCATCAAGCCGTAATATTTATTGAACCAAAAACTAAATTTATTTTTTTCTCTTAAATAGTGAGTTTGAGGATTTGTACTTTGCAGTGAAGGGTTTAATTTTCACGCGTCCCTTGACTTCAGCCACCCAACAGATAACCTCCTTCTAGATAATTCTACCGCTTAAAGTCTATTTCGCCCTCCCCGTCCCTAAACCGCAGTGCTTTGAAAAACTCTGCGTCATCATCCTTAACTATAGGGTGAAGCCCTTTACAGAACATTATCAAGAGTTCGGCGGTTTATTCTCTCTCTCCACATGCACTGCATACCGTCTCTACCCCTTTGTATTTGGCCCGATACGCCTCAGTTCGCAATACTCTCGTCCTGGCCTCGAACAGTACAGAACAACCCCGAATATTATCATAGATCCTTTCCTTGGCAATTTCCTGCTTAAATGTTCGATAGATCTTTAGTTCTGACTGCTTAAACATGCGAATTCTCCACATATCGGCATCAGCTTTCTTCACCTTCTTCTTAACCGATAATTTTTTTTGGTTTGGCCCCCTGCTGTTTTCCAAGTATTTAACAGTCAACTTTCTTGTTCGCTTCCTCCATTTTGTATCCACATTCTTCATGTAAGGTTAGCTGAAAAACTTGATAGCCCAACGCTCTTCCCCCATTTCTCTCAATTGCTTCTAAAATTTTACCTTGCTGCTAGCTTCCCTGCTCTCAAATGATGTCCATCCCATATCACCTTGTACTTCTTGATTCCTGTGAGCTCCTAAGGCAAGGCTACCTATTCCACGTTGCTTATGTTCTAATCTTGCTTGAACTTCCGAACTCATGCACAAGACCGCATTGCCGAACGTCAAACCAGGAACCATGACCCCATTCCATATTCCTCTCACAACATCATACCTATTGTAATTCCACAGTGCCCTGTTTTTCATTACCACTGCCTTCCTGTTACCTTTAGTCGACACGTCTATTTCGTGTTCGTTTAGGTACTCGGCCCCATTGCTTATTCGTACGCCCAGATATTTTTATTTATCTGTTATCTCTAACGTGACGTTCTGTATTCTAAGCTCACTACCTTCATTGTCATTAATAATCATGTCTGCCGATTTTTGCTTACTGAATCTGAAATATAGCATATCTCCCTCACTACCACAGATGTCCGCCAATCTCTGCAAACCTTCCCTGTTGTAAGCCATTTGCACTATATCATCTGCGTACATCAATGCTGCTAGTGCCTGTTCAATGAGTTTCCTTTGTTTGACGAAAGAAAGGTTGAAGCCCAGTCCCCTTCCCTCTAATTTCGCCTCTAATCCTTTTAGGTACATCACGAATAATAAGGGTGACGGGGGACACCCCTGCCTAAGCACCCGTTTTACTTCTGCAGGCTTGTATACCTGTTTTTCCCTTTTTATAATTACTTTGTTACCTTTATAGATATCCTTTCAAAGATTAGTAACTACATCTTCTATGTATAGTGTGTCCAGTATTCCCCACAATTCCTCTTGAATCAAAAAATGCTAGCCACAGGGACCTGTGTTCTTTTTCTGCTATTTCGATGCACTGCGTCAGTAACAACAGGTTGTCTTCCAACCTCCTGTGTTTCCGAAACCCTTTCTGCAGATCCCCCAGCACACCCTCAGCATCTATCTATGCCTGCAGTCTTTCCTTTATAATCCGCATCGCGAGCCTGTAGACCACTGATGTCACTGTTATAGGACGATAGTTGTTTATGTCAGCTTTGTTCCTCTTTATAGATCATGCTCATCCTGCTAAGTTTCCATACATCGGTAACTTCTCCATCGATTATTATTTTGCTCACTGCCTCTCTCAAAGCCTGCTTAGACTTCGGACCTAATGTCTTTATCAGCATAATTGGAATGCCACCTAGGCCTGTTGATTTACTACAAGGAACCCTTTTCTCAGCCCTTTAGCACTCTTGTGAAAATGGAGCCATTGCGCCACTTGATTCATCCTTGTCTATTGTGGTGCATAAAGCACTTACTTTTTGAAATTTTTCTCTCACGCTTGTTCTTTTATATTCAATAGCTTCGTACCCTTCTAGCCAAGCACCTTGAGCTGTAGTTATAAACCTCTGATCTAGGCTCGTCTCATTTCTTAGGTAGTTTAGATGGTTCCGAAATTTCGCAGCTGCCTTTGTATCTTTTTATGTGCTTCTGTCAGCCACTGAGCTCCCTTTCTTCTAATATTTTTATGGATCAGAAGGGATGCATCCCTTCCACAGCTTAGAAATATTTCCCATTTTCTTTCAACATCATCTGTTGGTTCACCCCACTGCTTAGAATGTCTGTGTTCCCTAGAGTCTACCTGACGTTTCGCTATGACTCTTTTAACGTCCCCATCCCACCAACTTTTGGGTTTGTGTCTTGTTTTCTGGGGTGACTTGTCAGGTGCCTTAGCAAGCTCTAGCTCAAACAGTATAATTAGATTCGTGTATGTCCATACTGTTTTATTATCCTCATTGATTGCTTTTTCAATTCGCTAAGTGGTTATTTCACTTTGCGTTTTTGAATAAAAATTTTCCCATAGTTGCTCATCTTGTCTCCTTCCCACTTTCAGTGCTCTTCCAAAATATAGCTGGATACGTTTGTGATCACTACCCAGACTTCTCGAGGCACCTTCATCTATGTGCATTCCCCTGAGCTTATCATATTCCTATGAAACATCAGTGCGTATTCTATCGTCGACTGCAGCCTTCCTACCTCCCATGTTATTTGCCCTTCACACTTCTCGGTACTGTTGCAAATGTTCAAATCAAGCCTTTTACACATATTCATGATCACTTTGCTTGTTCGGTCGGTATACCTATCTATATCTTCCATGTGCGCATTCATATCTCCTAGCATAATAAGGGTGACGGGCGACACCCCTGCCTAAGCCCCCGTTTGACCTCTGCAGGCTTGGATACCTGTTTTTCGCACTTTTCTCCTAACTCCTTAATGTAATTTGATATACACTCTATCATTGCCTGGTTTTCGTCTCTGGCCTTTGCTCCCATCCACAATACACGAAACCAAGGAGTGTCATTTGCCCTGCTACTTTTCCTTTTAGCCATAAAAGTTCCTTGCACTCCTGCTTGAGCCTTTGCCAGTCTGTACTTTTATGAATGAATGCCCCAATACCACCCTTCCTTTCTGCTGCCTTCTGTTCCGTTACAATATTCCCACGCGTAGTCCGGATTGTTCGGAGGTTGTTCCATGTCCCTGAGATGTGTTTCTACAAAACCGTATACCATTGGCCTCACTTCCCTTAGCTGTTCTTTTATCTCTTCCCACTTCAGCCTGTTTCTACCACCCTGCATGTTAATATACCCTATGTCTGAATTGGCTCGTCAGTCATGGCTACGTCTAATTCTGCCTCGGACTCTACCTATCTTAGATACCGGTGCCACTTTGGAATCGTATCTGTCCATACCACCTGTCAAAGAGTTTCTCTGGTTGTTTTCCTCGTTACTAGCTATCCTGCAACCCTAAGGGCCTTCTTGCCCCCCAAAAAAGCTACTGCGCGTCCTGCGAGTCACCAACCCACCTCCTGGCTTAGCCGCCCTTCGAAGTGAATTCTGTCTCGTCGAAAACCACCCCACCTATGCACCTCTCTGTTTATTTCCACCACCTCAAAGCCTTTCTCTCGACTCATCCGTCATATCTCTTGGTTTGCGTTGACAACCGCTCTTTGCATGTTGCTATCACACACCGGACCTCCGGTATTGTGCATATCGCTACCTGTGCCTGAGGAGAAGTGGCGCGCATGTCATCGATGCCTTTCGCCAGTGTGGTTACTAGTCCTGCGGTATCTTCATTTAGGACATCGTTTAAACCACCTGAAATTATCACGAGGTTTTGTCTATCAGCTGTAGTTTTGAATTTTGCGCTCGCTTGACTCATGACTGTTTCCAGCTTGCGTCCTGGGAACGCCCCTGCTGCAACGTTCTTGTCACCTCTTACACTCTCTTTGATGGCTTCTGTGCATCGATTTAAATTCGAGTCCCCGTGGATTATCACATGCTGTGACTTTTAAGCTGGAGCGTCCTGCACCTGGGGGTTACTTGCATCTGTGATGCCGGCTGCCTTGTCCCCTCCCAGCCCCACCACTACTTCGCTGAAACTGGGCCTTGCGCCAATTGAACCGGTCGAACCTGTTATTTACAAACTTGCTTGCTCTTTCTTCTCCGCCGTTCTGGTTGCCGGTTCCCTATTGTTCTCTCCGTAGGCCGCTCCTCTGTTTACCTGAACTAGTGCTTCTTCGGCGGACTTCAGCCTTTCTCCCTAGCCCTCGTTTTCTCTTGCGCTAGCGCTAACGCAGCCTCGAGCACGGTGATCCGCATGAGGAGGTCACTCAAGGTAACCATCATTTTCTCCATTTTTCCCTCGACCTCACATTTCCTACACTTCGCGTCAGCCTCTTCTCCTTCCGCCTTTACACTTGGTTCCACTTTCAAACCAACCCCACGTCCTTAACAATTTATAGACTTTTTAACCATGTCTTTTCGACACCGATTGTCCCTATGACTTCTCTCACACGATAATTACAAAACTCAAGCCGTGCTCTACGAAAAAGAGAAAGTCTAAGCTCTACTACAAAAATTTGCGTGTTCAATGTACGTGCACCTCCCCCAAGTGTCGAAAAGAAAAAACAACAACAACAAAAAATCAAACACACACACGCACAAGCAAATAAATACCTGGTGACTGACCCCCGAAAAAGCCGTACAATAAAATAAATTCTACAGGAATTTTAACTGCTGCCTTATAATCATAAAGACGAGCTCAATCATAAAGACAAGCTAAAAAAAACACGTCCGTCCACCGTGACAGTCCAGCCGAACTCCCACATGCCAACACTTCAGTGGCGGTGCGCCACCTAGGGAACATTTCTGAAATCACCCTAGAAGAGTACACGCCGCCACCGGACACCGCGCGAAAATAAGAAGCTTGCTGAACAAGCCCCTAAAAAAGGCTTCCTGACGCTGTCATCAAATATCTCCTGCTCTTCCAGTAATGGCCTGCTCATTGTGTCCTTCATGCACTATTACCCTGTCATGGCAATATTGTTAAATATTATCTTAAGTAGACGACCTCGTGGGCGATAACAGAGCAAAGGGGTTTAACTTTTTGCCATAACCTTTGTCATTGCAGAACAGCTGCTGAAGCGTATAAAACTGGAAAACGTGGCATCTTCCCATACTAAGTCTGTTGTCTAAAAACCTTTGTTGTGATGCCGTATATTCACGATGTGTCTCGTCGGCTGGAGAAAATTGGCCAGTGGGCTAGTGTCACGGTAGTTTTTTTTTCAGCCCGGAGAAGCTGTTAGAAGTGTGCAAGCTAGCCATTGATCCAGCAAATCCTCGACCACGTTCCTGGACTACGAAGCACATAGATATTTTTTGCCTGCACAAAAGACGTGTTAATGCGGTGATATGTTGGTCAAACTGGCAGTTGCTTGAATGAGGGGCTTAATGAAGACCCAAACAACTTTCACAATCAGCGTTTGGAAACGCCTATTCACTGCAGGCATTGTTGATGCGTGCCCACCTGCATGGCTAGTCATTTGCTGGCAAGGAACCGTTCTCGGCTCGCGTCTGATAACATTGAAGCTGATCGCATCGTAAAGCTGTGCAATTAATGCTGTAGCTTTCTTTCATTGTTCTCACTGCTTGTGAAATCAACTTTTTAGACGAACCATAACAAAAAAATTCTCCCGAAAGACTTTCTTGTAATGTTTGGGGGCATGGCAAAAAAATGTGGCATTTGTACTGAGCCAAAACCATTTCTTTTTTTCTATTTCTTCAGCACTGCGCTGTAATGCTTTCACGCGAATGAAACAGCTGCAGCAATAAAAACTACGTTGCAGGACATCGCTCTGTGTTGTCTTTTCTCTTGCCCGCTGTCTTTGCGTTGGTCGCAAAATGTCGCTAATTGCAATGCCCAAGCCACCGCCCTTGTACTCGACCATAAAGGCACCTAGACGTAGGTAGCCCGATATATAAAAAGGAAGAAAAGAGCGATGAAATTACCCTACGCTTGCTAAAAAATGCTTCGTATAAAATATAAGAGAGAAGAACTCACAAGTCGTGACCAACTTTGTCTCGCAGGAAAAGGCTCACCTCCTGGGCCTCGAAGACCTGGTCCAGTTCAGCCTAAGCTTATGTTTCCCTGGGGGCTTGGAGTGGGCGGCTGATATCTTGGCTTGCACGTGGGTGTGCTCTTCTACTGAGAAATGTACAATAAACGTTTCTTGCCAAACCCATGGGATATATGTTGTTCTTATTTCTATGTATGAATATTTAGTATACCAACGATATGATTCTGGATGATACTAGTTTTGAATCAACTGACCAAACTACATTCGTCCACCGGGCCCAATATTAGAATGTTCTGAGAATTTTCTGTGGTACTGTGAGTGTTAAAAGTAACACTGACATATCAGCAGGTGGTGCGATTGCTTAGATTTAGGACGATGCACAAAGCAGACGAAAAGGCTATTGATCACACGAACGCAAGCGCCGACTCACAACAGAAGTTCATTAAGCAGCACAGGGCAGAGATATGCGCACACATTGCTGCACACAACGCAAAAAGAACAAAATCCAATGCAAGTTACTCATGGTGGCGCATCAACTAGTTATCCTGGAGCGCGACTGCGGGAGAGCTGATACAGAAGTGTTTTTCATTTTGAATGGGCTTCGTCTCACTTATTTGCCGAGCTGTTTCATCGTGCTGTCTTGAAGTAACGCTTGTCAAGTTAAACTTAGGCAGGGCAGCCACACTTCACCCAGTGCTGATCATGTCGCTAACTATCAAAAGCGAAGTCAGCCGCATGTGTCCTTAGATTCACATTTGTGCATCTGCATGCCTGTCTGGTATACAAGTGGGCCACGAGACAACGGCAAATTGTAAACACCGTTCGGGGCACGAGTGATAGCTCAATTCCTACGCTTGGTGCCACAACCTTGCTTTTTTCTCTTTTTAGCACCTTCCTTTCTCCTTCCACATACGTTTACAACTAAATCTACCCTTCGCAGCAACGCACGAGAAGCCGCTCCTAATGAAAACCATGTCATATTTCACTGCTTCGATGAAAATGGCCCCCTAATGCCTCATTCTTGCGTTATAGGAATTCGTATGACACAAAAGTAAGAGGTATCCTATAATAAAAAGAGGTATTGTCTATTATATTTGGATATCTCAGAGCTTGTAGCACTACAAAACATGGATGCACTCACACTTACTCTTAGTGGTACATTTTTACCCGACAACTAACACTCGTGATCAATTATTAACCAGCCCCGCGACGGTGGTCTAGTGGCTAAGTTACTCGGCTACTCACCCGCAGGTAGCGGGTTTGAATCCCGGCTGCGGTGGCTGCATTTCCGATGGAGGCAGAAATGTTGTAGGCCTGTGTGCTCAGATTTTGTTGCACGTTTAAGAACCCCAGGTGGTCGAAATTTCCGAAGCCCTCCACTACGGCGTCTCTTATAATCAAATGGTGATCTTAGGACGTTAAAAATCACATATCAATCAATTATCAGTTAATTATTAACCATACCGTTGTTGTGGCAGTAGCGTAATCAGATAAAACGTGTTGACTGCATGAAGAGCGTCGCCAATTTAACGTGGAAGTTGGGCTAAGGGCGCCATTCTACGGCATGTGAAAGGCTTATTAAACACCACGGGCGCACTGAGGGAAACGCAATGCATGACGTGTCTCCCTGGGCATATGTATAGTACGCTGCTGTTTTCACTGAACAAGTGGCGCCGTTCCACGGTGCGGCACATAGCCAACCAGTCGCAACTGCGAGTGGCCACGTAGACGGAAAACTAGCAGTTCAAAAGGATCAATCTAATTTGTGGTCACACAGGAGTGTTGCGTATAGCTGCATGTGATAACATCTACAGCAACGCTGACGACAAGCTACCAAAAGTGGAATTGTACTGGCTTACGTGGAAGGCTCACGAGTACGAGCGCTGAGAACGTTGGGTGAGGGTGGTGCATAACGTGCTAGAAAGGCAGGTGCTTTCATTGCGATAGCATGATAATGACAATCTCGGCTTAAGTTCACCGCCAGTGTCGGCATTGACTTCGGCGTTGATATCATGCACCATATATCGTACCTATATATATATATATATATATATATATATATATATATATATATATATATATATATATATATATATATATATATATATATATATATATATATATATATATATATATATAAATATATATATATATATATACATATATATATATATATATATATATATATATATATATATATATAAATATATATATATATATATATATATATATATATATATATATATATATATATATATATATATATATATATATATATATATATATATATATATATATATATATATATATATATATATATATATATATATATATATATATATAGATGAAATAGATGATCAGAGTTTCTTCCGGCTACCGTAATAAAAGTTATAAACTTCGAGAATAGTGCAGTATAGGAAACAAAACAATAAAATATTTATTTAATCCTAACAGTTTCGGCTGGTGGACCAGCCTTCTTCGGAGGATGTAAGTGAAATAATACAAGTTCCCGCAGCAGAGGGTCGCCCTCACAGCTTAAAGACCCTCCAAAAAAAAAAAAAGAGAGAGAAAGACAAGCAGGCGAACGAGGTAGCAACAGACAACAAGAAGCAGAAGAAGGAGAGGAACTAGAGAGGAACGACGGAGAGCCGCCGGAAACAAGCGGGTAATTCTGGCATTGTTACTGGTTATAAGTAAGACGCGCCGCCAGCGGAGGCGACCCAGAAAATCGGAAAAATGTGGAATATGTTGCCGCTTACTCGCATCCCACACATGGATCGAGTTTAAGTTCACGTGGTTCGGCGGCTGGCCAGTGGCATCGGGCCACACACACACACACACACACACACACACACACACACACACACACACACACACACACACACACACACACACAAACACACACACACACACACACACACACACACACACAAACACACACACACACACACACACACAAACACACACACACACACACACACACACACACACACACACACACACACGCACAAGAAGCATACGACCCGCTCCAGCTTTCGGAATATAATGGCCACGTTGGAATGCTAATGTGCCCTCTCCCCCTACCTCCACCTGCCCTCTCTTGCAGAAAAATGTACAACCAGTCATACTGAAAATAAATAAATGGGTATTCTTGTAAAGGATGAAAATATATAAAAATAAATAATACTAAATAAGTACTCAGAAATGAAAATAAAGTCTATTAATACTAACAAAATCCGTTTGGTTCACGTAGCATCGAATTCGTTTAGTTTCGCTATATTGACCAACTTGCGTGTGCGACTTCACGTATGTATAAATAAATTAATTGAGTAATTATATTTCTGTGTTTCACGAAACGTCGCGGAGACACGTCAGTCGCCCAGGGCTCTCGTTGATTCCATGGGTAAGCGATCTGAATTTTTTTATATAGTATGACTCCCGCTGTTCGCGCTCCCGTATGTTCTGGAAGCGGGATTGTAGGAGTATGACACTTACGCGTTCGAAAGAGTGACCAGGAAGATTGATATGTTTGGAGAACGGCGAATTGGGGAGGCCCTTTACGTGTGCCCTGTGGTTGTTGAAACGCAAACGGAACGCGGTTTCCGTGTGTCCAATATATTCCTGTTTGCACACCCCACAGCGAATTTTGTATACCACATTGGTTGAGTCACAGTTAAGGTCGTCTTTAATTTGCTACACGTAGTCTGAACAGGAGGCTTCGGCCGTATCTGTGGTCACCATGTGTGTGCACACCCTGCGCCGAGGGGTGCTCCTCATAGATCAAGAAGCAAGAGCCCCTACAATACGACTCGGGGCCATCCAGAGGCTTCCGGTGACAGTGCTTCTCCCCACGCAGGGACTGACTCAACAACCCGTCAGGTACGGCCCGCTCCAGCACATATTGGTCTCGTGATTTCATGGCCTTAAGAAAGAATGTTGATAAGCGCGTGAGGTTTGAAATGCATGCCTCAAACCTCAAAACATATATTTCATCGGGATTCGCACCAAAGGGTCTCACTTTGATATTGCTCAATGGAGCAATATCTTAAAAGATGCATCTATTAGGCTTACACAGGTCGTAATACAACACAGTACACGTAAGGCCGCAGAACTTAAAGAGGAACAAAAGGCGCGACTAAAACAGTCAAGTTTAACGCAGTCAGAAACAGAAGAGCTGGCTAAATATGAAGGAAAAAAGAGATTGACCATTCAGGGCAAAAAGGACAAGAAATTGAGGTGAGACGGTGCGTGGCCGACTTTAAAATACTCCGCCAGCAATCCTCCCACAACGTATACAGATCAACCTGTTACCTCTCATCAATCTCCACAAAAGAGCACCGATGTCACCAATGTGGTTAACCTTTCCGGCAACTCTTTGACACCTGCGCAAACAAAGCTGCTATCAAAAGGTCTAACCTTCTGCACCGCCTCTGGCAAAATTGATGAGTTTAAACTTTACCAAGATTTGGACAACTTTGCCAGAACCATGCGTCTAAAAGAATATTTTCATAATCGAAGCAGCACGCAACAAAATCAATTTTCAGATAAATCTTGGACTCCAGGTGAACAACGAGACAAATATCTAGACATGTACATTTCAGCCGTCCCGGGTGATATAATCAGGGAATATGAAAAGCGCCGACTCATCCGCAACAATCTGTCCAAAGAGGAGCGGGAGGCTTTGCGCAGTTTAAGTGACAGCCAGAGCATCGTTATTAAACCAGCTGATAAGGGTGGTGCTGTGGTTGTACTCGACAGGACTGACTACATCAAAGAAGGGCTTCGCCAACTGGCAGATGAAAATTTCTATAAACAACTCCCTTGTGATCCGACAGAGGAGTATGAAAGTACTATTAAGGCCTCACTAATATCATTACGTAAAAGTGGGAAGATAACCTACCCTATGCTTAAAATGATGTCACCTGGCAAATCGTCTCCCGGACGTTTCTATTTACTACCCAAAATTCACAAGACTACCAA
The DNA here is from genome assembly GCF_043290135.1 of Rhipicephalus microplus. Classification (NCBI taxonomy): domain Eukaryota; kingdom Metazoa; phylum Arthropoda; class Arachnida; order Ixodida; family Ixodidae; genus Rhipicephalus; species Rhipicephalus microplus. The sequence continues at coordinate 23,386,902 of NC_134706.1, read as the reverse complement.
TCGCGGCCGACCCATAGTTTCCAGCAACGGTACTGCTACTGAAAAAATTTCTAGTTTCATTGACTCTCTGATTAGGCACATCCCACAATTATTCCCATCATACATCAAAGATACCAGCCACTTCCTTCGAGAAGTCTCAAAATTTGTGGTACCTCTAGATTGCTATTTGGTCACCATGGATGTCTCATCACTGTACACAAACATTCCCCACACCGAAGGAATCGCCGCCACAGTCGCCGCCAATGGAAAAAGTAAATCAACGAGTGAATTCGACGAAAGCGCTTTAGAGGTGCTCCTAAATCTGGTACTTAAACATAATAACTTTGAATTCGACCAAAACTATTATCTGCAAGTAAACGGAACTGCCATGGGAACCAAAATGGCCCCAAATTACGCAAATATTTTCATGGCCTCTTTAGAGATTCATTTCCTCGAAAATTCTCCATTCAAACCTATATTTTACGACGCTTCCTCGATGATATATTCTTCGTGTGGGTAGATAGTGAACATAATCTTTCCAAATTCATTTCCGGTTTCAACTCCGTGCATTCTTCGATAACATTCACGCACACGTATTCGCAGAAGAGTGTTCACTTTCTGGATGTCACTGTATCACTCAGTGGCACCACCATATCTACTTCCCTGTATAAAAAACCAACAGACCGCCAACAGTATCTGCATTTCCATAGCAGTCACCCTCATCACTGCAAAACAGGTGTTCCTTACTCTCAAGCCCACAGATACAGAAGAATTTGCTCTGAAATCACGCAATTTGACACCCACGCACAGGAATTGAGAACAGCCTTCTTGCGTCATTTGTACCACGAAAAAATAATTGACAATGCAATTGAGCGCGCTCGCTCTTTGGACCGAGAATCAACAATGGGAGAAAAAGGTGGGAATAAAGATGATATAACTTCAGGGGCAAATTTAATCCTCACATACTGCGCCGCCGCCCCTCGGGTGAATTCTATACTAAACCGCCACTTCAACATACTTAAACAGAGTAGTCGCCTCTCTGCCATTTTTCAGACTCCGCCCAAGATGGTTCACCGAAGAAATAAAAACCTGAGAGACTTACTGGTCAGGGCGAAAACACACAAATCCGACCACTATCAGGGCTGTAGACCGTGCGGGAAACCTCGCTGCAGGGTGTACACACACATGGTGACCACAGATACGGCCGAAGCCTCCTGCTCAGACTATGTGTACAAAATTAAAGACGACCTTAACTGTGACTCAGCCAATGTAATATACAAAATTCGCTGTGAGGTGTGCAAACAGGAATATATTGGACACACGGAAACCGCGTTCCGTTTGCGTTTAAACAACCACAGGGCACACGTAAAGGGCCTCCCCAATTTGCCGTTCTCTAAACATATTAATCTTCCTGGTCACTCTTTCGAACGCGTAAGTGTCATACTCCTACAATCCGGTTTCCAGAACACACGGCAGCGCGAACAGCGGGAGTCATACTTTATAAAAAAATTCAGATCACTTACCCACGGAATCAACGAGAGCCCTGGGCGACTGAAGTGTCTCCGCGACGTTTCGTGAAACACAGAAATTGAATTACTCAATTAATTTATTTATACATACGTGAAGTCACACACGCAAGTTGGTCAATATAGCGAAACTAAACGAATTCGATGCTACGTGAACCAAACGGATTTTGTTAGTATTATTACACCTTATTTTCATTTCTGAGTACTTTTTAGTATTATTTATTTTTATATATTTTCATCCTTTACAAGAATACCCATTTATTTATTTTCAGTATGACTGGTTGTACATTTTTCTGCAAGAGAGGGCAGGTGGAGGGAGGGGGAGAGGGCACATTAGCTTTCCAACGTGGCCATTATATTCCGAAAGCTGGAGTGAATCGTATGCTTCTGGTGTGTGCGTGTGCGTGTGCGTGTGCGTGCGTGCGTGCGTGTGTGTGTGTGTGTGTGTGTGTGTGTGTGTGTGTGTGTGTGTGTGTGTGTGTGTGTGTGTGTGTGTGTGTGTGTGTGTGTGTGTGTGTGTGTGTGTGTGTGTGTCTGTGTCTGTGTGTGTGTGTGTGTGTGTGTGTGCGTGTGTGTGTGTGTGTGTGTGTGTGTGTGTGTGTGTGTGTGTGTGTGTGTGTGTGTGTGTGTGTGTGTGTGTGTGTGTGTGTGTGTGTGTGTGTGTGTGTGTTGCCCGATGCCACGGGCCAGCCGCCGAACCACGTGAACTTAAACTCGATCCATGTGTGGGATGCGAGCAAGCGGCAACATGCTCCGCTGGCGGCGCGTCTTACCTATACCCAGTAACAATGCCAGAATTACCCGCTCGTTTCCGGCGGCTCTCCGTCGCTCCTTTCTAGTTACTCTCCTTCTTCTGCTTCTTGTTGTCTGTTGCTACCTCGTTCGCCCGCTTGTCTTTCTCTCTCGCTTTTTTTAGAGGGTCTTTAAACTGTGAGGGTGACCCTCTGCTACGGGAACTTGTATCATTTCACTTACATCCTCCGAAGAAGGCTGGTCCACCAGCCGAAACTGTTAGGATTAAATAAATATTTTATTGTTTTGTTTTCTATACTGCACTATTCTCGAAGTTTATAACTATATATATATATATATATATATATATTTTTATATATATATATATATATATATATATATATATATATATATATATATATATATATATATATATATATATATATATATATGTGTGTGTGTATATATAAACGCAAGAAATAAATAAATGACGCATCCTACGTACAGTGGGAATCGATGATATGCGAAGCACTACGAAGAATGGGCGACGTGGCCTGGCTCATACGCCATGTTTATTCTATTCTGCACTTCTTCTTTCTCTGCCTCTACCAACCATCGCTTCATACGTCACACGATTCCCCCACCCCCAAAAGATGGCACTGGTTACAAACTATAACAAATTGAAGAAGTGAATGAACAAAACAATGCCCAAATTGACAGTTTCACGTCCAGACGGAGTTCCACAATCTCACTAAATCTTCCAGGCCGATTGAGCAGTCAAATGAATTTTATGGCAACTCTGGTGGGCGAAATTGACTGTTACGTTCTGGCCAACTCAAGCACGCCTTGAACGTATAAACTACTGATGACACAGCGATTCTCGTCATGAATGAACAAGGGTCGAAGTACTTGTAGCATTTGAGAGTCGGATGTCGTAGGCACAAGTTCTCCGTCGTAGACGCTGCTTTCTGTGTCGTGGCTGAGACAGAACGAGTGCTTGCAGCCTGCATGTGCGAGAACCGAAGCTGATGGTATGGTGCCTTTGTTCTTTCATTGTACACGTGGTAGCTGCACGTCTCTTATGACCATCAAGCCACAAGTGTACTCGTGAGAAGGTTTCACTTGATCGCTGTTCTTGTTCGAGTAGCCGTTGCAGTTCCTGGGGTTCGTGGAGTTGCCTTTCTTGAAATTGCTCGTTTGGTTGCGAAAGTTTGTCAGATGGGCATCTCTCAGGAACATGAGTCTGCTTTTCTTTGCATGGTCATGTGATCAGTAGATAGTCAGTGGCCGATATTGTACTGCTGGGCTTGTCTTGCGATGAAAGCGTCGTGACAGACTGATGAGAAAGCTCCCAGATGGTTGTGAGTCATCATTGATTGTAAATGCTTCTGTCAGTTGACAATGCGCCGGCGTTGGTGGATTCGAAATTCCTGCAGTGCTTTGACTCACATGTGTATTATCACTTGACGATGATAGCACAATAGACTTGGCTTCGGGTGGTTCTGATGGCGTATGTTTTTCGTTTTTCAGCGTCATTAGGCTGAGAATGTCTGTCGAACGACCCTGATCCGGAACGTCAGGGTATGGGCTGGTATTGTGAGGATTCACCAGCTCGTCACGCGTAAATTCTGTCGCACGCTCAAAACCGTCTGGGCCTTGTGTGTGACACGAAGCATCAAGGGATTCGGGTGGTTCAGTAAAATGTGAATTGTTGTGGTGCAGTGAACACGTTGAAAATGCCGATTTCATTGTTCTTGGGAAAGCCGGCTTTAGATTTAGTCTTTTGCCGAAATGGTCTAGATTCTCTTCGGTATACGAAAGCTTTACCTTGTCTCTTGCGACGTGCAAGTTACCAGTCGGTGTTCGAATGCGTGACGTTTTTTTGGAAGAGTCATATGATGGTGCAATGGTGGTATATTTTCTCTGAGGTCTCGTTTGCAAAATAGGCTTACTGCGGGAAAACTTCGCGAAACTGTGACGGGCGAGTTGAAAAGCCTTCTGCTGATGAAGTACGGACAGGTCTTCATCGTATTCTTTGAAACGGGTGATCATTTCTTTTTTGATCTTTTTCCAAGACTCATCGTTCTCGAAGATGTGCGTGAGGTAAAATTTGAATGCCTCACCTGAGATGTAGTCAGTAAAGTTGATGACCATCTCCTGTTCCGACCATGATGCAGCGGTTGCGTGGAGCTCGAACAGGTCGAACCAGTCCTGTACAGGTCCATCGTCCACTGCTCCGGTGTACTTAGGGATGGGAAGGTCAGTCGATGATTCGGTCATGGTGCTGGACGCTGTGTGCGGCAAGGAGATGATTCCGTAGTTGATGTATGGTCAGGGCGTCTTGTGGAGAACTGCATCGATGATGAGATACTGATGAAGTGGCTGGGAGGTCTTCATCCTGTCGACTCGTGTGGCGCTACGATGAATGGGCGACGTGGCCTGGCTCATACGCCATGTTTATTCCATTCTGCACATCTTCCTTCTCTGCCTCTACCAACCATCGCTTCATACGTCACACACACACACACACATATATATATATATATATATATATATATATATATATATATATATATATATATATATATATATATATATATATATATATATATATATATATATATAACGCTAGAAAGAAAAAAAATGACACATCCTACCTACGTACAGTGGGAATCGATGATATGCGAAGCAAGAATGAGGAAGGGTATTAGGTCACTTCAAAATCAGGACAACGTTATGAGGCGGAGGTAAATTATTCGTACATAACTTGCGTGTCATGATTACCTAGTTTGGACATTTTATTTACCTTCGTCATTTCATAACATCACCTGATACCGACCTTTGTATAATCGAAGCTAGCGAAACAGCCGCGAGAGGGCTATGAACGTAGTATGTAGTCATGTTTTACTTTAAATTCATGTCATGATTATCATATTTGGATGTGCCATTTAAATTCATCGTTTATTCACGTCACGTAATACGAAATTTGGTATATGTGGAACTAGTGGAACGGCCCGAGAACGCTATGAGCATCGTGTGCAGTCAAGATTTACATGAAACACATATAATGATTATCACGTTTTAACGTGTCATTTACGTTCGTCGTCTATTCACTTCCCGTGATACAAAATTTGGCACATGTGGAGCTAGGAAAACGGCGGCGAGTGCGTCATGATGGGCCGCATATACTCCGGCGCAACGTTGGCGCACGCGCAGGCTGGACACAGCGACGCCAGGCTAGCATAACATGAGCACTCTATAGTGTGACGCCAGGCGCCACCGGCGCAACCAGCGTCCGTCGGCGCGGCCCGGTGGCAACCGGCTCGAAATAAGACATGCTTCATTTCGCGCCGACGACGTTACTTATATAGAACGCACATGGCGTCTCTTCGTGACGAAGAGACGCCATGTGCGTTCAAACGCGCATGCATCTAAGCAACGCAGCGTGGCGTGCGCCTGTGAGTATATGGCATGAATTCCACAGTGAAGGTCAGTGGGCAGATTCACTGATGTCTACCAGAGAAATATCGACACCTGGCGTGGCATCACCGGCGTGATGGAACAAAACAAACACCGGTGCGCATAAGCGCCGGCTCATGTTAAAGTGTATTGGCACGTTGAGTGTGGCGCGTAATAGTGTTCGTACATAACACGCATCTCATGATTATCACGTTTGCACCAGTCACATACCTTCGTCATTCATTCACGTCCCGTAATACCAAATTTGGTATTTGCAAGGCTAGCGAAATGGCCGCGAGCACAGTGTAGCATGGTATTACATGACACGCACGTCATAATTTTGAGGTTATGGTCTGTCGCTTGTGTTCGCCATGCAGTCATGTCATGGCATACCAGTTTCGCAACTTATGTTGTGAATGAAACCGCTGCAGGAGCAGCAAGACCACGTCATGTAATCATGACAATTTTGTGACATACATGTCATGATTTTCATATGATGACTAGTCAGTTATCTTCTTCATGCAGTCATGTGATATCATACCAATTTTGGTGTCGATACTAATATCCGAACGGCCTGGAGAGCTAAATGCCGTAGGCAGCTAGATAGATAGATAGATAGATAGATAGATAGATAGATAGATAGATAGATAGATAGATAGATAGATAGATAGATAGATAGATAGATAGATAGATAGATAGATAGATAGATAGATAGATAGATAGATAGATAGATAGATACGCTCAAAGTCACCAAATTTCGCCAAGAAATCCTTCGCATTTAAAAAAAAATCAGAAAAAAAGACTCCGACTTGCGAAATCCAACGTGGGACCTCCGTGCCTTGAATGCGAGGCGCTAGCCTCTGAGCTTTCCACTGAACTTTCCTCTGTCCACTGAGTTAACCATTGAAACACTTTGAACGTTCAAACGCCAAGCTTTTCATACCTACCACTTACCGCTGTTGGCGGATGTCTCGAGGTGAAGGGGAACTGTCATGTTTTCAGCAGTACCAGCAAGATGGCGCAGTTAGCGCGCGGTGGCTCTCATCTCTCATGCGTACTTTGGCTCAAGCTTACTTTGCGTAGAGAATAAGGCTGTGTACGCTCGATCGCGTGCCCTTACCTTGCATTAGGGAAAATGGAACGCCTTGTCTAGCCTTTGAGTTTCGTCGGAACGATTCTGTTGTAGTTGCCGGGCGCACAAACGTCCCATCAGTCGTTGCACAGCCTCTGTTTGCGGAAAGAGCGCGCTTTTCAGACACAGCAATGTAACAGCTGAGACGCTTAATCGCGTTATTCTGTACCTGTGAGTACGTTTCCTGCGTCCTCTGTGCGTATGAAACGCGGGGCACGTTTCGATGTGCTTGCCATTGCGTGGCATTCCAATTTGTTTCTATCGCGTTCATTGCTTTGCCTTTGCGGCAAAGCTTTGACTTTTTTAGCGCTTACAACTATGGAAATTCATGCTTAATTAGCGCCGCCAGTAGTGGCCATGCGCGTGAGTCCGTAACGGCATCTTCCAAGCGCCTCAGTGCCGTCATACTGGCTGTCGATGCCCATAGACTGGCCGTCATTTTTCTCAAAGGGAGCGTAAACGCGATAGGTGGTGGTAGAGCAGGCAACACAGGTTCGTGCCACAGAGCTATTTTAGGGGCGAAGCTCCTTAAGGCGGCACCCGTTCGTCCCTCGTCGTAGTGCGTAACCAGTCCATTTTGACCTGCAACGTGGTGCCAGTGGGAGATCTCCTGTGTGTTCTTGAAAAAAAAAATGCGAAGCGTGCGCGTTCACTAAAAGCCGAATTCTTCTGTCTCTCCTTCCCCAATAGCAGCCATTGGCAAGTACATTGAGCACTATCTGACAAGAAAGGATTGGTACGTTATACTCGCTGGGCGTAACCTACTTGGTTTTAGAAAGGTTTAGCGAGTGTTGGGCCGCAGTGCCATGAATACAGTAAACTAGTATATAGCATGAGCTCGAGATGGTTAAAGGTGGGAAGTAGACACGAAGCACAAGCATTAAGAAAGTGTGCGTGTGCCACCTTTTGTTTAGTCTTTGGATTGTCCGCTGGATGACGGTGCTTCTGTATGCGGAATATATGATGAAAAGATGCGAGATGGTGGTACTTAAAATGTTGACTAGATGAACGAACGGACACACAGACAGATGCATGGACGGACGCACGGATGGCTGCATGAACGGATGGACGCATGGACGGAAGAAGGGGCGGATGCATGGAAAAACGCAGGGACGGACGCAGGGATAGACGTGCGGACGCATGAACAAACGCACAGACGGCTGGGCGGATGGCCGCACAGACGGTCACATAGACGGACGCATGGACGAACGGAGGTGAGAAAGAATGGACGGACGAATGCTTCGCCCCGCACTCCATCATTAATGCCGTGGATATGGTGCCAGTTTTTATTATGGATCAATGCAATTAGTAAGGCCGAAGCTTTAGAGAGGCTACACGCACGCACCACGCATTTTGGAGTGGATACAAGATAGGCCATGCTGTCTACCACCAGCATCAGCGTCCGCCAGACTTGACGCACAGCCATTTTGGGTTTAAGCGTTCACTCATCATCAATTAAAGTAGTGAGGATACAGAGGGCTGCAGCAAGGATTGCATGCTTTATTTTTACTGCAAGTTTGAAAAGCTGTAAGGTTGCTCTCGGAAGTTAGTGGCTGTTTTCTAAAACAGAAATAATATTTCGTGTACTCGAGTTCGAATGGGATACTGTTAGAAAATATTAGGCAACCTTAGGCATAAAAGAACACCTCGTCTCCTATATGTTTACGAGAGGTCTCAAAAATAATAAAACTTTAGTGTGGATGAAAACACTGCGTTGATCTTCCTCGTAACAATATGTACCGGTGTGAGCAAAACTGCAGACCACGAGATCACATGGCCGAGCACATCGATGTTATCAAGTGACGAGACACCTGCTGATGTGCGCATGCACGTCCCGTCATGTCACTCGGCCCATCATGTCGCTTACTTTGACGTGGTTTTGGCGCTCGTAGCCAAAATGACAAATGGGTGTCGATTTCATTGATCAAATTCGTACTGGTTTGGTTTATTTTTTTAACGCAGAGGATGTGGTGGGGCCAATTCCCTCACACTGGCTCGGGTCGTTATTTAAACCGGTTGAGTAGCCTAACTAAGCGTAGCTAGCATCGTGAAACCTGAAAAAGCCAATCAGACGTAGTTTTCTCAGCTCAGCTTGCTTTTGTCGGGTTAGACCAAGTTCAGCCTAAGTGAGCGCACCTAATTCAATATAAATGTAGCCCCACACGAAGCAATAAATTAAGGAAGGTGCCTCGTGTGACTCAACAGCTAATTGAAGAAGTGACAAGGCTAAAAAGGGGATAGGCTTTAAGCAATGTTAGTTATGAAGGTATTCGTAAAGCAGTTCTAGAAAGAATCACGTATTTCTGTTCTTACAAGCGTGGTAATATTAACAAATTTATCACAAGTAATAAAAGAGTGGGAGTCTATGTTCATCTTCGCACTAAAGTAGACCAGCTAAAGAACTGGAATGAGATATAAGCCTAAATTATCTCCCGTACCACAGGTTCTGCTATGAAATATTTATGCCAAGTGTCAAAAACTATGTGTTCTTTGCATCGCCTCATTCCGTGCCTCATTCCATCTCTCCACGTAATTTATCGCATGGTGCTTGTGTAATCACTAAGAAAAGATAATACAACTTTGTGGAGTTTTCTGCTCAATCCAGTTATCGAATAGCCTCCATGATTGCGCAGTGCCTAATTATGCCCGAAGCTTTTCTACATCTAACCCCAAGGTATCTTTTAACTGAAATGCACAAAATATTGAATTACCAACTCGCCCAGCAGTCCGTGGTTCCCAAGGTACCTCTAGTGTTCTTTCGGATAACACACAGCAGCTGATGCTTGATGAGCAACAAAATATCTTGTGTGGACAAGCGTCTTCCGAAACCAATCAGACTTTATGGTAGGATGTCATTGTCCTCCACACATTTCGTTCAACTGTTCATTACGACATGCTACATTGTCTTCCCTGGACATGATGTAAAAGCAATTAGCCTCGGGTTATGCAAGTTGAGTTGCTTGCTGAGCTTTGGTATTAAATTAGCGTTGGCCGTCTTTCCGTCTTCCGGATATATACCTTTCATCACTCAATAGTGTATTTGTCATATACATCATGAGTCGTCATCTGAGTTTTCCAGAAGTCTGGTATACATCCGGGTCAGCAGCTGCTCTACTGTTTAAAACGCACAGTGCCGTGCGTACCTCACATTCAGTGAATCCGTGGTATACGAAATGGTATTCGGCTCCGAAATGTTCAGGGTAACTTACTGGTCTGCTTTCCTCGCACGCAAGGAAGTAGCTGCCAATCACTCTACTATGCTCTCTGCGCGTGCAGTCTCTGCTCATTATGACATGCTACATTGTCTTCCCTGTACATGATGTAAAACCAATTAGCCTCGGGTTATGTGAGTTGAGTTGCTTGCCGAGCATTGGTATTAATTAGTGTTGGCCGTCTTTCCGTCTTCCGGATATATATCTTTCATCACTCAATGATGTGTTTGTCGTATACATTATGAGTTGTCATCTAAGTTCTCCAGAAGTTTGGTATACATCCGGGTCAGCAGCTGATCTACTGTTTATATCGTACAGTGCCATGCGTACCACACATTCTGTGAATCCGTGGTATACGAAATGGTATTCGGCTCCGAAATGTTCAGAGTAAGTTACCTACTGGTCTGCTTTCCTCGCAGGCAAGGAAGTAGCTGCCAATCACTCCATTATACTCGCTGCGCGTGCAGTCTGACTATCCTGATGAACCATCGACGCCACCGAACATCTGTTTGAGTTAGTGCATTTTTTTCATTAAGCAGATGTCTGCGCAGGTTTCATTTCTTTCTGTGGTTTATACTTTTTTTCTACAAGGTGTCACACCTCATTTTATAATTGTTTCTGGAAATATTGTACGTGCGCCTCGATATCTCTATTGAGGCGATCTACTCGTTTCCAAAGTTTTCTGTTCAAACGCTGGTATTTCTATCTATGTAGAATGAACGCCTTCGCATGTATCAAATAAGCCAGTCTGCAGTGCATCTGCTCGACTTCTTCTACTGTGTATATTGCCGTAGCTACATTGCCACACGTTTTATCTAAGCTGAGCTACCCACTCTGGTGGTCTGATTTTCCGCAGTCCTGTTTTCGCCCTCTCCAGTATGATTTTCTAAACAGGTTCCTGTCTATGTATATAAAGTGTTTCCTCCACCTCTCTATAGTTTCTACTACCTTGTGCAAAATACATTGGTCTCTCCCCAGAACCACGCCAGAGTTAAGGCTAGATCCGGAGTTGTGTCCCTACGCGTGGAAGTGCCACACCTAGTAGAGAGGTTAGGCCCCATGATAAGAGAGAAGCCTAAATTCAAAGCAAGATGCCAGATTCTTTTACCTTTCCCAGTATTTTAGCGGTAACTCCAAGATTGTTGTGCGGCGTTGAAGTTCCCTAATATTTTGAGGGACGCAGTTTTGGCGACGTTCACCAGGTAACGCCGAACGTTGAGTCAACGTGGTTTGAACTTAACGAATGTGACGCGACGTTAGACGGTAAGATATAACATTGCACCAACATTCATAGTATTACGTTGGTATAACACAGTGTTTTTAATGTTGCAGCAACATTGAAATAATAACGTTGTCCTAACGTGTTGTTTTTAACGGGGCAACAACATTCAAATCATCACATTGCCCTAACGTGATGGTATAAATGTGGTAATAACAATCAACTAATCACATTGCATCAACGTTGTATATAGACATCAAGCCCATGTTTAACAGTGAACGTAGAGACGACAAGAAGAACATAATCGCTGGAACATCCAATAACACACATGGCAACATTTCAACTTTGTGTACTAAGTTTATTAATGGCTGACAGTGGCCAGTTAGTGTGGTTGAGAAAGAAATAGAAAAATCATGAACAATACAGACAACAATTCAGCCTATATTGTTCACACACTAATCCTTCTATGAATATTTTTCTTTATACAGCTGCACTCTATGTTTTTATTTATTTATTTGTTTGAAAATACACGATTGTCGTAGTGCAGGAAACAAAAACACCACAATGAGTCACCTGACTAGGCCTCTATAGCTCCGGACTATACGTTCTTCACACAGAGTGACTGCATTGACAAAAAAAAAGAATAAACACAAGAACGCAAACACATGGTGGAGACAATTGCGTCGCCTTCTTGCGTCTGTAGCTAGATACCCTCCACACAGTGAATTCCTTTGTGAGAAAATGTGTGCAAGCGTAAGCCTTTTAGGACTCCAAATTTCCAGGCTACAAAAAGCCTGCTGTAGGCAAGCTTCATCTTAACATGTATGCATCCAGACTTGAAGAATAAATTACCTGTCTATTTTAATTATTACTGTGTGGTTGCAAAACAGCATGGAAACCATTACATTATGAAATGAGCAAGAAGCAGTTAAATCAAACTGTGCCAGCATTATGATGTATCACCACACTCATTTTTAAAAAGTTCTTTCAGATTAAACATACAAGAAACAGATCACACTAAAACGGGACCTACATGCTTGCATGATGCAAGGCAACAGCCACAACAAACCCTACTATTGGCAAAAATTATAGCAGTGAAACCCATAGGAACCGTGGAACTAGAAAAACAGCTGTTTCACAGATTGTTTACTCTTGGGGAACATAAAAAGCATTGCAATGATTCGAGAAAAAGATGCAAACAGGAAAATCAGTAACTTCATACAGCAATAAAGTAAAATCATGGTCGAAAAAGAGAGAGAGAGATATATGGTATGAAGAAAGGCAGGGAGGTTCACCAGAAAGCAAGTATCTGGTTTGCTACCCTGAACTTGCGAAGGGAGACAGAAAGGTAAGGAAAGCAGAATGACAGAGAAAAATAGAGCGGGAGGAAGCGAAAACGCACACACACTAGAATGTCACCGTTTGACGAGGCGGGTAATTTGCAGAAATTTTAGAAAAACGGTCGAAGTCACAAAAAATGGGTAGACATGCTGAGCTTTGGGACAATAAAGGGTGCCCGTTCCGGTTCAAAACTGCTTGACAACTGTTTGCAGTACTCAAGTATCTGGTAGTGTCTGTGACTGATGAAAGTGCAATAGAGCAGCTATTTCACGTGCTCTGCTCTTACAGCTTTGTTTGGAACTCGCATCGTTATGAAAGCATTTCATGTCTTCTCAATAGCTGCGTGTAAGTAAACAACGGCCAAAAATTAAGCAATCGCAAAAAAGTGTGTTGTGCTGTCACTGCCAAATTTATCATTCACAACACACACAGCAAACACCAGGCCTGCAAAATACACTGTCTGCCAGCAAATAGAAACATCACACTGCACCGCGATGAAATGCCACACTAATACAGAAGGACGATCACTCACAACAAACACAGTAGACACCAACATAGAGAAAGCATGCCAGCTGAAAACAATGTGTTGTTGGTAAGAAAACCTAAACCACAAATTTCAGTATCGTGAAAGAGCACAGTAATCTGAAAACAAGCACCCACAGCAAATATGGGAGACGCCAAGAAGGAGATGCCAAGTCTGCACAACACGCTATGCAGCACACAAATAACACCAGACCACTGCAGTCCTTTTGCCATTTGTCCAAGGCCTGGCTTCAGCTTCGCTTTCACTGTAAGGCTTATGTCGGCTTGAACAAATGCACCTACCGATTGCGATTCCCTTGCTCGAGTAGGTTTCCTGCTCTTTATGCGGTTCGTCAGTTTCTCGGGGACCGGCCCAATTCAGACCAAGCGGCGATGTCACTTGATGACGTCATCATTGCAAAAATTTTGGTGATCAATAATGTCAACCAATGATTTTATTTAGCACTTGCGTAGACAGCGACAGGCACTTTTCGCGCTTGATAAGGCCTCCAAGCTTTCCCGACCATGTGTTTTGTGGGAGCGCGCAAATATGATTAAATTTTACACTGAAGTGAATACTGCTTAAGGCATATCAAATAAATACCCACTTCTTGGATTAGAAATCTGCGTGAATATGATACCATTAGATTCGTTGTTCCAAGTACAGCGGGCGCAATTTACATCTGTCTTACAAATTAACTGCTGTGCGAACGGAACTCGTTTTATAGCTGAAAGAATTGACTCTCATATGTTTCACTAAATCTGAGCACTGCATTCGTGTATGTAAGTGTGAATTCCGCCCTCTGAGTATGAATGTTGCCCTGCTTGGCCTCATCTTTCCAGCTGTCAGCTCACCACGCTTGCACCATATCATGACCGATGCCACCCTTATCCCCATTCATATTCTTCAAGGTTTCAAGGAGATATGTGAGAAAGAAAAAGAAAGTGGCAACCAATACATCTGTTTAGCAATGCATGAGGCTAGTAATGTTTTGGCTGACAAATTCCTTCCGCCGTTCATGCCCATGAACTTCATGAAAACTTTGTGATAATCACCATTTTTTTCGCTCACTGCAAGGCATGAAAAAGGGGCTTTGTGTAATAATAGCCAGGAAGTAGTCAAAGATAGTTTTCCGGGTAGCTTCTGTATGCAGCGACATAAGTATCAAGCAGACAATGCGCAACACCGACAGCATATTTGCAGAGGGGTCCACAGTTAAAGGAAACGCCGGAGCACGTGTCATTTGCTCTGGTGCTTTTTTTTTACAAACTGTTACATGTAGTAGCCATGTGATCAAGTAGAGGAAGTTTTATTTAACATCCCCCCAAACGAGTTTGCAAACCTCGCCAGCTATCGCTCGTGTCTCTCAACTCACTACATTCCCAGTGTAGGGTTATAAAAACAAATATGAATAGTACCGGCAGTGAATATTGATACCGGCTGGAGGGTAAAGCCCCGAAAAGGGAGCCATCTTAGCCCTTCTGTTGAAGGAAGAGTGCACGATGTAAAGCAGAGGTGGAGAAAGGGAAGTAGCAGGACAGGAAGCTTACATATGCCGCGGGGACGTCTGGCATCATGCCCGTCAAGGTGCTGCCTCACAAAGACTGGTGTGCAGCTGCGGCACACCAAAAATACAGGCAGATCTTCAGACACACTGAAAGTAAATGGTTTATCGGAACAGGATCTGCTTTCAAGAGTATTTTGATGCTTTCGTGTTTTTCCCCTGTTTTTGTTCAGTGTTCTTTAAGCTCCAACAGATGCATTAAAGAGTCATGCATATTAGAGTAATTCGAGTGTCAGAGAGACGGTATGTTGTAAACAAAATGTCCCAAATTGCAGGTATTGTGTTGATTTGCATGAGGCAAAATGTTGCTAACATAAGTTGTACCAGTATAATTAAGGCTAGGCATTGTACGTGAGTTAGCCATGTTTTGTTGTGAATTTGCAGCTTAACATGTTATTTAAGGCAATGCCTCTGCGGAGCCACTGATACATTGTCCTCATGACGAGAAAGTACATAAAATTTTAATCTTTTACGACAAAGTGTAGAACTAAAAACTAAGCTTGTCCTATTCTAAAAACATCGGAAAATTTCACTTAAGGCAAATGCATGAAATCGGGTCAAGTTTGTTTTAATCCTTTAAATTTAGAAGGACCAATCTGATAGAGTGAGCAGCAATCGTTGAGCCAACTACTAACCGAAAATTTGGTAGTCAACTGTTGAACTTATTGAATTAACACACGTGGTGTAGCCAAAGAGAAGAGACGCCTACATAACAATTTCCAAGGAAACGGTTTGCTGGCAGTGGCATAATTATGGGATAGTAGATTATCGGTAGTCAACGCATGGCATGAATGCTGAGTAGCAATGTTTGTTTCGCCTCAGGAGGGCATTATGTACGCAAAAAAAGAAAGCAAGTCTATAAATTTTTAATCGACGTAGCATGTTTTGAAACATAGGACAAGGGAAGGGACAGAAGGGAGCGCTTAAGTATGTCTTACCAACATGCCCAACTTTATACTCTTGTCTATAAATATTTGTTTCTTGTTTGAATAAACCTTTTTTATCTTTGGAAATATTTGAACATATGCCAAATTAGCATGGATATAAAACTCTGCTCCTTAGAGATTATAATGTGTACTCCGACTTTACGCAACAAAATACAACAATGCTACACAGACATTTCACCTCCTATGTAAATGGCACCCTCAATGTGCACTGGCACCAAATGTGTGCAGGTGACCGAATTCACTGATTGTCTCGCATGTGTCTACTGGCCATGATTGTTGTGCGCTGGCCGGTCTCAACGGTCTAACCACGTATCGCCAAGCTTTCTCCTTCCTCTCTTTTGTTCCCGAGCCAGCGTCATCGAATTACAGAAGTCGAAGTCATGCCCCATTTTCAAGAAGTGTTTGATGAGTTTTGTCTGAGAATACGTGGTTTTTGTGTTGTCCCTTTTGTGTTCATTAGAGCTAGTTGACCACTTCCTGCCAGTTTCGCCAAAATAAGTGGTGTCACCGCCACCGAACAGGAACTTGTATACAACCCTTTTTTGATCATGCGCAGGGCTGCTGTCTTTGGGCGTGGAGAGCACGTTTACTAAGGTACAGTGAGGCTTGAAAATTCTTCTAATTACCAGTGGGCGAAGTGCTATTCGAACAGAGGCTGCAAAACCTTCAACGTAAGGTGCAGAAACAAATGGTTTTGGGATTTCTTGCGGCACACTCCTTGTTTCCTTTTGCATGTGTGTCTGGGTGTCGTTGATAAACCTACTCAAATAATGGCTTCGTTACAATTCACCAATCACGTTTTCCATCTATATGACTGCAAGTGCTGATCAGGGAGGTATGGGACACCACATGCATGAGTGAAATAGGCAGGAACCAACCAACAGGGCTCAAAGAGCACAAAGGAGAGATTGCGAAACCCACTCATACCACGCTATAAAACACAAAACTCGTTGAACAATGCTCGCTGACGAGACATGCCTTCCACTTTACTAATGAAACAATGCTAGCACGGAAACAAAAGTGGGGCAAGAGAAATTTTCTCGAGTCATGATTTATTAGTGTGACAAGTTGGCGCGCGACAACAACAGCGGCCGCATACTAAGTGACATACGAGACAAGCAGCAAACTGTATAACCTCCGCTCATTTCGGGCCCGGGCATACTGAGTAGGCCAGCTGCATATTTGGCGAAACGTCTACGTGGTTTTTGCTATATTTTGCTGTGTTCATTATGAGTCTACATATTTAATCATCAACTGGCCTGTCTTTTGGAACATGTTTACGGCCGCTCTTTAGTTATAACTCTGCTGCATACTGTGGTGTACCAAAAAACTCGCTTAGAATATTATACTGATGTTTTGAATGAAATTTTCATTTTGTTTTAGTTACATATGCACGTGCCAGAAGAAGAAAATGAGCAGTAAAACTTCATCTTATTTTGCCACCAATGCAGCAGATAAGGAGTGACAGAAAGAAATACTATGCTGTGAGTGCCATGTGTTTGGTAAGCACCGTAATATATGGCAATTTTAAACTACTAACAATTTTATTTGTGCATCATTTATATCAAATAACTCAACTAACATTGCTGCCCTTAAGATAACTAAGTAGACTGAATATGTTTGAGTTGAACAACTGAAATAAGACCGTAAATAAGCTCAAATTGTTGATTCTTTGCCATCAATAATGAGTAAGGAGCCAATAATTCAGCTCAATAAAGCTTCACATATTTCATCTCTGCACTATTTAGGTTTTATCACAGCTGTGTTTTTTCACTGCTGAAATATTACATAGCTTACTGTCAGTCCTCGCACAGCTTTCATAGGATGTCACAGACAAATTTTGTCAGCCGAATCTCTGCATTTCTTTAGAAAGGTGTTCCCCTTTCATTATTTTGTTTGCTTGATGAGCTACTAATATGTGTATAATCACTTCCTCTTCATAATGCAGGCCCTCATTGCCAACCGATTGCCTCGCATCATGGCTTGTTCCACGGTCGTCACAACCATCACCCTGCAATTGCTGTTTTCCGACATCGTCGACAGCGTACCTTTCTTGGACGTACCCTGACCTGGCGAGCTTGTTAACTCAAGTCGAACCACATTGCCAAAGTCTCGAGCAAAGACAAACAACTTCAACATGCTGCTCAGTTTGCATATATGAACTCCATTGGGCATGTGAACTGTTGTGGCGGTATGGCTGTTGGTTGCTTCTCTGATGGTGATGCAGTTTGGTGTCCATTTGTCATTTTACTCTAAAAGATTGCATTTCCTGTGCCTGCTGCTGTTTCTGAGCCCATAAGTATTATTATATGTATAACCTTAGTGCCCATTTATGCTGTTATATTTTGTGAGAAATATAATACTCGGTCATAGTACTTGTTCTGAATACCTCCGAAAAATCAACTTCCTTCATAACGACTTCCGCAAACAAGTGAAAGTACTTTGCCACTTTTCCAAAGATGCACATAACCACTCGCCACAAAGTATCGACTTGGAAGCTGCATTCACTCCAAATCCAAAAAAGTTGAAATGCTAAAGTTAGTGGCACACACAACACAAGGAATGCATAAATGAAAAATACAAGACAGTTATGCAGAGCAGTGCGTTACAATGGAAACATTACTTGAGCTACCCTCTAGATACAAATAAAATCTTGACTGAATGAACAAGAATAATTATGGCAAGGCAGTTTAATCATTCAGTGGACCAAAGGACAAGTTGGTAATGAACTGAACAGAAGATACTTGCATGCCATTTGTATTCGTTTCGTGATCATTACTTTTTGCTTGGTTGTGGCTGGGAAGTCAGAGGTCACTGTTTTCCGAGAATTACACTGAGCAGTTGTTCCACTGATCGCGTTTCGCTTTTTCTGACCAGGTGCCGGCTACCTTAACATTCAAAGGAATATTTTTATGTAATCAATCGTCAACATTTATTGAGCCGCTTTTCACTGAATGCGTCGCAGGCAGTAATCATGAAGTTCAGTTGCTTTCAAACCGATCAGCTTCTTTCATTGTGCGACATGTTTTGCTACACAGATATTGGCAGGTTTTTCTCTTTTGGCAAAAACAAATTCTTGTTTTAAATCTTTTAAGCTCCGTCAAAACAAGCTTTACTTGAGTGGAATGAGCCAGTTTTTCAATGCCGCTATATTGTCTCTGTTCATGTAGTCATGACATAGACAGCCAACAGCAGTGGCAACTATCATTGTATACAATGCATGCATCACTGTTGGGAAATTACCGACAAGGCAATGGCTGTGTATGGTATTTGTGCCCTCCTATGTTCTTAACACATAGCAGTTTCACCAGTTTCTTCTTCCTTGCCTATTAACTTTCCCATTGATATTGTAAAAACTGCAGATGAAAGCTTTTTTTATCAAAATTTTGCTAAGATTGTATAAACAAGTTGTGCATTCATTTTGCACCTGTATTTGTTTTTTTACGACCCAGCAGTTGACATAGTATGAAAGAAACTTGTGACGGGCCTTGTTCATATTTACTACTGAATGCTTAAAATGTGTTTTGTAACACTCCCATTCATGTCTTGCTCTGTGACAACGACAAATAATCAAGAAGTAAGTAATCTACGTAAAGAAACATCTTTTCTTCTTTCATATGCAATTAAGGCACTTCGGCATGTTCAATTTTGCCTAAGCTGTGTGACTGCATGTCCTCATGGTTGCTGCAATTTTGCACATAAAAATACTGCACCCTTAACACATATTCACTCATTGTGGTCCTTGCTCACATAGAGCGAAACCACATTTTACAATGCTCTAAAAAAACGGAGTATATATATCACATTTAATGGAAGCTTTGTGATTTGAAAAGTGTGTTTTTGGTCTTACGGACATGCACAAGAGTGTTTTGACATTTTATAGCTTGGCTCTTCCGACACCACTTGTTTATGCATGTACGAATGCGTTTACACAGAGTTGTTAGGAAACTATTTTTGTGAATGGACAATATTAATGCAATTTTTAACACCATACCAGAGCTTTTTTCCTCGTCAGAAGCTACGAGACGGTTCTCATAACAAGTCAACATGCCTTTTTTTATTAGCACGCACACAGTAGTATACATTTTCTGCGCACGTCGCATGAAAGTCAACACGTCACACAGCAATGTCGACATCACGTTGGTGGTATGCTGCCATCACGTTGCTGGTACGTTGACATGATGTTGCTTGTATATTGACATTACGTTGCTGGCATGTTGCGAAAACATCGTTGTGATGTTAAAAATGTGATCCTGGACGTTGCCATATCGTCCTGAATGTTACAAGCAACGTTATCAGTGATCACTAGAGAGCACGTTAAGCGTTTTAGGCAACGTTGCTGACTGACATCTGGGGCGCTTTCATTCAATGTTGGGATAACACTCTGCGTTACTTGGGTCATGGCATTAGGAGCCCATTTATTCTTTTTTTCCTAACAGTTACTGGATATTTTCCTGTTTTATTCGTGTGCATGTGGTATTTAAAAAATATACCTTCAGTCTATTTCCACGCGTTTTTTTATTAGACTTTTCATGTATTCGTTTTTTGCTTACAAATAATGTGCACAATGATCATCGAAAACTGCGCCCCACCGGGGTGGTCCATAGTGGCTAAGGTACTTGGCTGCTCACTCACAGGTCGTGGGATCTACTCCCGGCTGCGGCGGCTGCATTTTCGATGGAGGGTAAAATGCTTTAGGCCCATGTGCTTATATTGGGCGCACGTTATAAAGAACCCTAGGTGGCTGAAATTCCCGAAGCTTTCCTCTGCAGCGTCTCTGATAGTCATATGCCATGGTTTGGAGAAATTAAACCCTATATATCACTTATGGCAGCACAAACCCTGCCTGCAGCGTTAGAGAAGCTGTAGCAGATGTAGCAGACAGAAGACTGTAGCAGATAATTTTGTTAAGATTGCGCGCACGACGTGAACGCTCAAACTGATTCCAGAGCTTTCAGGGCCTCCCGCTATAACGCACGCCAATTCGACACGTGATGTATAAATGACCGCGCATTCCAACGATAATGAAATCGTCGGTGACCGACGCTCCATTCGCAGCTATAAGTGTCAGTGTGTACCTTTAGTCTGAAGTTTATGGGTCACCATTTCAGCAAAATAAAGAGGCTTTTTTTCTTCGACAGGCTGACTGTTGCTTTTGTTAACGTCACGACCCCATGAGATTGCCGTCTTTTTGCTGTCGGTGTTCTCTCTCGCACAGTATACACCAGTCAAGAATCACAGGCGGTCCTAATTGGCCAGTTTGAAAGCCCATATGATAACTATTGAAAATTGAAAGCGCTGGTAATCGAAAATTCCCCATCACCGTCTAAGTATCATGAACAACAATGAGGTTTTAATGATGTGCAAATCAGAACGTTAATTGATACATTCATACGCGAGGTCTAAAGAAGAATAAAGTGGCATGGCCAGGCACGTAGCATATAGGCAGGATAACCGCTCGTCAATAAGGATAACTGACTGGATTATGAGAGAAAACAAACACACGAAGGAGAGACAGAAAGTTAGGTGGGGCTGGTTGGAACGAAAATTTCGCAGGTATACCGTCACACCAGCAATAACAAAGCTGGGCCCATTGGCGGATCATGGAAGAAGCCTTTGCCCAGCAGTGGGCATAGTAAGGCTAATGATGATGAAATGAGTTCGTGGGACTATTGCGTATAGATGTGAGTTGGATCAATCTTTCATCGATGGTTGTGCTACCTGAGTGTTTGGTCACAAAAACAACAAGAAGGCCAGCTCTACTTCTGGTGTGAACAATTTGTGTCTTAATAAATGATTTACCTCGTTAGCGATACTCTTTTACCTGGTCATCGGTAGTGAGATGGCATACAATCTAGTTTATGCACACACTTGAGAGAGCAAATTTGGCGGATTCGTATAAAAGTAATATGCATCCCCTAAGTCAGGTGGCGACACGCAACGCTTGCGGCGATATGGTTTTCTATGCAGATATTTGTAAGCAGACAGGATCGATGCTGCAATTACAGCGTTGCGCTCATTCACGTATAATACCGTTTAAATGGGGTGAAAACTGATCGCAAGTAAAGAAATTAGCGACCACTCTATTTTCATCTATTTTATGAAAAATGCATCGATAAATGTGACTCCAAAAGCTGGGAGGCGCAATCATGAATAGCCTCACTAATTCGCATGAAACAGCTCGGCGACATCACGCAGTGTCTTTCTGTCTTTTAATGAAAATTAAGACCAAATTGATTGTACCTCATCTTTATTGCAGATATAGATTTGTCGTAAGCGAGATTGATTCTACGTAATGACGTGTGGTACTCATTTTGTTTATGTGCGGGCTGCTTAAATAGTTATAAAAGCCTATCCATCTGTTTTTTTTTTTGGAAACGCTGTCTGTAGGGACACTGAAAATGAGGAATTTTTCAAGCTTGCAGTTTATGGTCTTTGCGGTCACATTAGTTTTAATTCTCTCCACAATTCAAGACCAAAGTGGCTCTTGTGCCACTGAAGAATCTGCACCTGGAAAAGGCTTTCTTCCTGCCTTAGGAAAACGCCCACGTCTTGGTAAGACGTCTTCTTTCCGCTAAGATCATCAACCTGTCAAGATTGCATGGTTTGACTGACGGGTATGCAAACGTGTTATAAAAGTGCAGTGCTAGCTTTAATTGTTTAGAAGTGTTTCTTCAAGGCAAAGCCTTCTCTATTTTACCAATGCCAGCCAGACATGCCCAATACAGCTGTTCAACATCATCTCCTCTAGCCCTTTCCTACTCTCTCCCATTGCCTAGCTTTCGCGTTTGCTTGGTGGAAATGAGAAAGAGCCCCCTCAAGACGGAAATTATATGAAGTATTTTCACAGTGAAAGCTCTTATGATATTCCAATTCGGGTCACATGCAGTTGTCCGCCTCCACCACTGCCGGTGTCCGTAACCACATATGGTGAAATTTAGAAAAAAAAACAATAGCATTAATGGGCCTGTGGAGCTCGAAACCGGGTCCATTGGGTGCCAGCCCAGAATTCCACCACAGAGCTGCTTGGGTCTTCTTGGCAAACTTGCCTTAGGCACGCTTGATGTCGAGAAAGCAATCGCGGTGATACGACTTATAAAGCGTTTGAAAACAGCGACAGAACAACCAGGTGTCGCACAATGCGAATAGCGTAACGAGTGGGTCGACCAAGGCTCCAACCGATTACAAAAGCTTGTTCTTGTTCACCTACTAACCATCACGCATACCCGCTTCAGATGTAATTCCTCATCATCCCAAGCCAGTGCTTGAACAATTGGCACAAAGTTCCTTGCAAGTGTTTAGCGGATACCGCGCTTCTTAGAAGAATGATGAAGGATAGCATAGCAAATGCCTGCCTACTACCCAATTTTTTTTTAATAAAGCTGTAGTGAGTATCAAGCGAGTGCACTAGAAGCAGTTACCCACTTATTGAGTTTTTAGAAAAGGCTCTTAAAGACCGCTCTTCTAGCTTTCGCTGTGACATTGCTTCGCCTTCCACGCAGGCGTGGCGTTTTTATTTTTTTGTTCAGTTGTGCACAGATCCGTGGGGTGGCGTCCTGCATTATTCGTGTTCACAATATTGGCAACCACACTGGCTGTGAAAAATGCGTTGTTTTGAGATAGCGTGCCACCGTTCGGGCAACAAATATTAATCCAATGAAACACCGTATTATAAATGAAGAGACATTTCAAAATTTTTAAGGCAAATTGCATAAAAATATTTGATTAATTGCCATTAACTCAAAAATATTGAGCTTTATCACTAGACCACGTAAGCTGCACTTGCAGTCAGCTTGTTTCTAAAGGATATTCTTCTCTCCAACACATTGTTGACATCAAATATGATGCACTAAAGTCTCAATTTATGTGGAACGGTGTAGATCAGGTGAAGGAAGCAGTAAGAAGCGGTTGATTCTTAAGTACCGCTGTGATAATAAACGTGGCTGGCAGAAATATGGTTTCATTCACATATTCCCATTGAATTTAGCTCATAGCAAAACATTAATATGAATATATACTGATTTGTATAATATGTAGCGGGATTTTTATTTGTGTTCATCGTCCAGCACTAAAAGAATCAGAGTCAGCGTCAGTAATGATATCACGCTTCAAAGTCAGATACAGTGACTAGCAAGCCGTGCACGTAGCCCTGCATTTCTGAGCGTCTCTTCTTAATAGAGACATTTAGCGAAATTCAACGACTTTGGCCGTATCTATCTATCTATCTATCTATCTATCTATCTATCTATCTATCTATCTATCTATCTATCTATCTATCTATCTATCTATCTATCTATCTATCTATCTATCTATCTATCTATGCACCCTCAACACACTGATCTCCTGGCGGTTTCGTGAGTGGGATGTATACCAAATTCGATGTGGCATGATAACGCTGTACGTCGAACATATATCAAACTAATGACGTTCATGCTATGTGACACCTGACTTACTTGCCACGCTCATGTTGTGCTTCCGGCCATTACGCTAGCTTGGCATGTACCAAACTTCGTTGTTTTACCTATTTTTCATCCCTGAATGTGTGAAAAAAAATCACAACTCGTACATGAAAATGATGACATGCATGCGATGCCTGGCATTGCGTATACACCACGCTCGTTGTATGATCGCGGTCACTTTGCAAGTTTTTATAAGCGCCTGCACGTAGAGTATGAATGAATTATCTTAAGATGAACAGGATGACATTAATGTCATGCACGATTTCTCTTGCATGCCAAAGTCACGGGGGACCCGTGGCCGTTTCCCTAGCTTGATATGTACTAAAATTTCCGGTACATTATTTTCTCTAAAGACGAATGAGGTTACATACGCAGCTTTGATCTAGCTGTTTTGCACTACATCGATTCCTTTTTTCGTATTACATCGATTCCTAGGCCGCACAATAGGATGAGAAATAGGGGTGAGCTGACAGCTTTTTGACGCTTTATTTAGCAGAAAAAGGCCGTCCACCGCTGCCGAGACCAAGACCACCCCCTAAATCTGAAGCTGGTCCGCCTGCACCTGGCTTTATGTTCCCTTGGGGGCTTGGCGTGGCTGGCTAGTTATTGTGCTTATGCCGGGAAGGAGAAATGGAAATGCGAAATAAACATTTCCCAAAATCCAGCAGATGACAAATAAAGGTATGTCCCACTAGCTCAAGGAACCACGCTTCTTGAAAACTAATTTCTCATCCCACGCATGACAGATATGTTGTCTTTGCTGTGGTGTAAAAAACCCGAGTTTATATGGTTTCAATCCCTCCAGACTTTGCCATCTTAACGAGTTTTTATGTACACAAATGTTAGAGTATCCGAGTTCCTTCTGTGCTTTATTAGGAACAAAGTTTTGCTTTCGCAATCTTCGCGAGGCTATTATAAAAACGTTTTATAACTATGCGACACTTTTAGGCTTACTGGCATAATAAAAGTGCAGGTTAAATGAGTTTGTTATGAACAGAAAGAATGATTATTCATATATGAAGAGTGTTTTATAGATGAATAGGATCAAGAAAGATGCTTCCATACAATGGGTAAACCATTCAACACAGGAACTTCACATTTTATTTTAAGCTACAAAGACAGCTGTTTTTTTTTCAAAACACCAGCGTTTTAACTTGAAGTAAAAGATAATGAAGGCTTAGCAGAATAACAGTTTTGAACGAGAAGGAAGATAGTCATGATCACATCAAGGAAAGAAATCGCATAGCAAGTGATCAGCTCTTGCATTATTCTAGCAATGATGTTGTTGGTCATCTTACAAGAAGAGGAGAGTTGTAGCTGCAAGTAAAAACCGACTTCCAATAATGGCGTGGCTCGCCAATAGAAAGAAAGACACACACAGGACTGTTTTAATTGCATAGCAATATACTTCCTCAAAAACAATAAGGCTTATGATACAATCATTCAGGCGTATGCCAATATGCGAATTCAATATTGCGAAAATTCAGTTCTTGATAAAGGCGCTGAATGTTGAAAAATAAAAGTGCGCGTGGAACTCCATGTCTCGATAAGCCACAGATTTTCAGAAAAGCGTCTTCAATCCCAGTGACCCTATTCAGGGCCATTCGCTCGAAAACGGGCAGTTCACTCCAAAGCAAATATTTTGTTTTCTTCAACAAGAAGTTTTCGTTTGCAGAGCTTTACTAAACTTGAGCTGAATTTGACAGCTCTTCATGTCGGGAATTTGTGGAGTTTCTGTATATGCTGCAGCAGGTAGCGTATTCTGATGAAATCATATATACTTAACCCATGCATCTGTGACCCACAATAACGAGGTCCACAAACATAGTAGAAGTCACTCAGACTTACTGAAAAATATTTCTCGCACTTTCGTCTTACTCAGACTCACCAAATTTTCTCCGAGGCGCGCAGACTCACAATCACAAAACTTTTAGTCAACCTGAAACACTCGGACTCACACTCACCAAACTACTACTCAGCCACTCACTCAGACTCACGGCTCGGCGCCTGTCTGAATGAGTTGACTTACGATTGAGTTCGCTGATCTAAGCTCACGATGGTCTCCAAATGACACTTCGCAGCAAGTCTGAACCTATTACCCCCGAAGTTTTTTCTTTGGTTTTTTCGTTCTAGCGAATGTAAACGAGCTATCGAAGGGTCTCCAATAAACTTTTAGTCTTTCGTAGCAACTCTTCATTGCAACTTTATCAAGTTTTGATAAATGACTTGATGCACGAGCATATGGTACATGTCACTTTAATGGTTTATAATGTGCATGGTACAAGATAATTCTTTACGCATGAGACTCCTGCTGAAAGTCAGCTGGAGTTTTTTTATGCTAAGCTGATAATCCCTGCAGCTTATGTATTCTAGCGGCAGAAGCCAATAGAAAGAACATGTTTGTTCCATTTAAAATCAGGCCTTTGTAAAGAGGTCGAAGATGTTGTTGCATTTATGCACATTCGCCCTTTTCCTAAAAAGGTTGTGTAATCGGCCGCTACGCCAGTGTGATGGTTAACGGACGTTCGTCACTATGTTTGTTGATAGCAGACGAGAAAGCATTAACACGAACTTTTTATTTCATGGCATGGGCGGAACGGCTGACGGCGCACGTATACGCTACCGTGTGCAGCGCCGTTGAGTCGGACGTCGCGGCCAACCCAGCAGTCAGGGTCGCAACTCCGGAGGTCCAGGATCAGGCCACGGCTCACGACGACCACACCCGGTAGGCCTCGTCCACGAACCTGCTCCCGGCCACTGCACCCAGGCAGGAGCCGTTCAGCAGGTCTCGGCCTTGGACCTTGAACAGACACACCAGAGCTCGACCTGGCCGACACGTACGGGTCTCACGTCCGGCTCAGGAACGCTGCCAGGAACTCGTCCTCTCGAGCGGCGCACCGCTTCCTCTGCCTTCGTGGCCTCAACCCTCGAGCTCTCTTTTCCGCACGTTCCTTCTTCTTCGCCATGGCACCGCCAGGTATCCTCGGGTGGAAACTGCAGCTCATGAGCTCGTGGCCTACGTCCGAGTCTGGCGCATCACTCGGCACCGCTCGGCGATCCTAGATTCAGCCAGCAATTTCCCTGGCACCTGGATCCTCGGCCACCCTGGACCTCGCCCGGTTCCGTGCTCCTCTGTGCGCACTCCCGCGTCTCACCCGGCAGAACGTTTCGCTCGTCCCTTGCCGATGTGCGACTCTCTGGTGACACCGGCGCTTGATGGCATGGGTGCGGCCACGGAGCAGTCAACCCGCATCGGAGGCGCGATGCTTCATGCGGGGCATGGCCAGCCCGTCCAGCGAAGAGCGTGCGCCGAGACGCGATGCTCGACGCAACCGTGACCATTAGCCAGGCCACGTTCATCGCTGTGTCGAACGGCTGACCGTGGAGACGCCTCGCCGAGATCCGCGATGCCCTCGGCAAGGAAGAGAACAGCAGGCCAGGCCGCGCCCCGAGATGCAGTACTCGTGCTGGCAATGCCGCCCCAACTGGTGGTTGGACGGCGGCAGCGTGGACGGCCGCGTTCCCTGGCCGGAACCTGGCTCGCCTGCGTCCGACGCTTCGGCCCGCTGTCTCCCGTCTGCCGCTGCTTCGGCTCGTCCCCAGCCAAAAAGCCCACTGCCACGTAATGGTCGCCCGTGGCCCAATCGTGGCACGCCACCTATATGGGCCACCACAGGTCGTCAGCTAATTCGCCGACACTCACGCGCACATTACACGCGCCTTGCTGCGCACTACCATCGTTGTCATTTTCTTCACTCATCACACCCAGGTATTTTGTATGCAGATTGGCAGACAAGTGGAAGATGGGTATCCACACTCAGTCATTGCCATAGTAGCTGAAGCCATGTTACAAGAGCCTAAGGGCATTAAAAAAAGTTGGAGCAGCCTACTGAGCTCAGCGTGTGACATGGTCCGACGTTTTCACTTTGGGGTACCATGTGTCGCACACCATGAAAACGGGCTTTGGCAAATGTGGAGCTTCGATTGCCTTTTTAGCCCAAGTGAGGCTGTCGGCTACTTGCTTTCGCATTGCTGGGAGGAAAACTGCCTCTTTTGAGAAAATGAATGTGACCTCTTTCGTCGAACGCGAAGTCGAAGTATTATACATGATTTAATTTAGCTGCGGCAAAATGCTATAGGTGAGCACTTGAAAAGCTAGCAGTTCCAACCATTCAGCTGCGCCATTCCCGCTCAGTGTATTCTCACCACTTCACGTTACCTGGCCAACAGTCTACCTAGGAGCAGTGACACCCAGGCCAGAGGTCACACTTTATCTGCCGTAGTCACAGTTTCGCTACCGTTCATATAGTATGGCAAGACAGAAGTTTTCTCCAAGAGCCATTTCACTTTTGTTAGCACCATGCGTTTTAGTTTTCCGAGGGAATTGGTTAGGGCAGTTGGACTATACGAGGAAAGCTCGTAGGAACACCTGCCTGAGGCCAGTGCACGGTGGAAGAATACTCTAGGCGAGCGAAGGCCCGGACAATCCGCTGCCCGATAACATTTTGCTTCGCTAGGAGCCTTAGAGATGGCGCTACAAACTTTGCCCCGGTGAAGTCCCTGGATATTCCAGAGTAAGTACCTTCTTTCTTTTAACTCGGGCCGCCACGCCGAGCATCCTCCTCTCCCACCTTCCACCTCTCCGCTACACGGGCCGTCGCCCGGAAAATACGCGCGATCCTGTTTCTTCTTTATTTTTTTTCGCCGTATTCGGCTTTCGCCACTGCCCTATCTAGAATTCTGTGTCACACTGATAACAAAAGTGTTGTGCGTGACTTAAAAATATACCGGACGCCCAACGATAGTGAAAGGAGGCGCACCACGGATAGATATGTGGCGATAGATACACGGTGTGCGCGTTATCAGCGTGGCATAGCTTTCTTGATAGGAAAGCGGCGCGGGCAAGGTTGTAGGGCCGGCGCCCGCATGGTGGCCATTTAGGAGAGGATATAGATAAGGTTTGGACACTTTGGAGAAAAGGGTAGGACACTTTGAAGAGGATATGGAGAAGAGTGTCGCTACTTTCTCTACTAGGAGACTTTATGCCCCGGCTTCCGCTCCCATCTTCTCGGTGTAGAAAAGCCCCGTGATGTAGTAAAGAGCAATGCTCATTTATCGTCGCTATAACACCCTCGTCGCACCATCAACCTGCTCCCTTATCACCCCTTCTTTTGCGGCGCCGCTCCATGCGTGTCGGTGTGGTTGATATCACGTGATTATCCAGTTTTCTCAGATTTGGAAACCGTCGCTGACGTGCGGAGTGTGTTTTGTGGAATTTGCCAGCAGCCTGCCTCGGTCCTCAGTCTAGCGAGCTATCTATCGGCACACCGCAAACGAGAACATCATCGGTCCCTCCCCGCCAAGCGCTCGCTTCCCACCGTTCGCTCACTTGAATTATTCTCGCACCGCGGGCCAGTGAGGCCGCCAGGCGGCTGCACTTTGAACTGTATGGGACCGTGGGCGTGTTCCATGGAAAGTTGTAGTAGGGCAAAAGAGCTTTCCGCTCCTCCTGACTAAGTAAAGCGATAAACAGTCGAATAGACGAATAGACGATCCACCAGGTCCTGGCACAGACGAGCATCGAGAGGCAGCAATCGCAGCGTGAAGTTTGTTTATATTGCATGGCAAGTCGAGGCGATCGTCACAAGATGCAGATTAGGCACAGTTGAAAGGTGATGGGAGTGAGGAGGATTTGTCTACCAGCATTTTGCAATAATCGTCTGCTACGGATACTTCACCCCGGCCTTGTTTTAGCTCCACAGTTCGGAGAGCAAACAACTGTTGTGTTGGTGTACGAAGGCTACGTACTGCCTGCCATTTGCACGATAGTGGCTTCCTGGGGTCCAGACAGTCACTAAATGTCCTTGACCGCTGTCTGTCAAGTTTTCCGAGGTGTCGTAGTATATGACGCAGTGCACGTCTACGTGCAGTCAAGTCTGATTGATGGTGATCTCGTCCTCCTATACTTTCTTTCTGCACGGCGATGAATTGCATGGAGGCATTTGAATTGCACGTCAATCTGCACGATCTCGGTTTGATGCACTGATATGTTTCGTATGCGGACTTGTCTTGCCGCAGTTGCCGAGGGGCTAAGGTAGTCAGCTGCTAACCTGCCTGTCGTGAGATCAAATTCCAGCTGTAGCGGCTGCGTTTTCAACAGAGGGGAAAATGCTGTAGATCCATGTGCTCAACTTTCGGTGCAGGTTAAAGAACCCATGGTGGTTCAGATTCCCGAAGCCCTTCACTAAGGTACCTTCTATAATCATATGGCGGTTTTGGGGCATTAAAAGTCACATATAAAATCATTGAATCAAACAATTAATTGCATTTCCCCTAAGTGTTATGTGATGACACTCTCTATTTTATAACTAAACTGGATGTCGCCACACTGGCAGTCTACTGCGGTTTTGAATTCTCGCCAGCCTACCTTACGCACAGAAGGAGAAGCCGAAGGGGGAGTGAACGTGCATCTGCTGACATTTCGAGTATTGTCTACAACTATGTGGTACCAATTCTGGTAGACATGTACGCCGAATAATCTGTTATCAGCGCTGACATTGTTGCTCAATTGAAAAAAGTAACGACACCTGAGGGCATGGACTTACTTTCTACACTGCACGAGGTCACCTACTGGCACCTATTAGGAAAAGAATAGCCCGTCTCCAACTTCGTGAGTCATCGGGCGTGGCTTTTTTGTCGTGTTGCGTAAATTATCCCAAAACTTAATAGACATAATGAATTTCCTTCGTGAGCACAAAGTCGTTATGGATCTCCGTGACCTGTTGATAGCATGTTCTAACGGCCTGCGTGAACAGATACCGAAACGGAGAAAACTGCACAGAGAGTAGGTGAGGACACCATCACACTTCAGCCACCAGCAGGATGTTGGCAACTGGGGAGAATACCTGCGATTAGTGCAGTGCCGGTATCACAGACGAAATCCTGCCGATGCTCTTGGCTAGGAACATCTGCGTCGCCCGCACTTTCATCCAACTGAAACATGACTTGACGAAGCTTTTGATCACAAGTTTCAGCAGTTAGTACCAACATCTGGAAACGAGGACATTGATCACTGAGAAGCCATTGACGAGAAATCGTTTTCTAATTGTGCTGAGATTGCCGCTGTGACATTGTAGTGGGCAGTAGATTGGATGCAAATCTGATGGTTTCATGTGCGCCGAAATAGCAGATATCCGCTATTTTACGCACGTATAGAAAGTGTTTTGCGTCCACTTAAAAGTCGCGCAGGTGCCAATGATGAAGCTACGCTTAATATAGGACTGTACCAAACAGCTAGTTCGACATAACGCCTAGCAAGTGTCTACCCTCTACGCAAAAGGAAAACAAGACGATGCGTTCTCATGTGAATCAGACGCTCGGCAACAATGTATTCCAGCCATCAAAAAGCTCATGGGTATTCCTCATCATACTTGTAAAAAGAAGAATGACAATTTTGGTGTTCCGTGGATTACCAGAAACTGATGAATGTGACAAAGATCTCTGCCATCTTCAATGCATAGAAGACTCGAGTGCCCAACTTCGACATGCATGTTATTCTTCATCAATATATTTACAAACTGGCTAGTGGCAGATCGAGGTCAATGAGCTTGACCGTCAAAAAGCAGGGTCCAATATTCCCGATGACCCCTGAGAATTTTGAAGTGCTACAGTTGAGACTGTGCTCTGCTCCAGGGACATTTTCCCGGATGATAGATGCCGGACATACTGTAGGCACTTTGTGCGGAATTTCGCAAACATCGCCAAGCCCCTCACCCGCTTTGCCAAAGAGGATGATACTTTTGTGTCGGTCCTCAACAACAAAGTGCTTTTTCTGAGATTAGGCAGCGACTCCAAACTGAACGCTTAATTAACTCTTTCATGATGCCCCCCCCCCCTGAAATGCACACCGATGCAATCAACATTGGTATTGATTCAGTTCTTTTCCAGTTGCAAGATGGCGTCGAGCATTCAATCGACCAGGCTGGTAGCATTCGGTCATCTTCGGTAGCTGACTACTAGACCACGAAGATGACATGTATGAAAGCAACTGCGAACGTTATGCGACTCGACCCCTGCTTACCGTTTCCTCCGTCCTGCATGTTGACACTGATGGGAGTGTCGGCTGCGAGCACGCCGACCGTAGGAGAAAGGAGGAGGACAACAACGATCGGGTGTGCGCTGGGTGGCACGTGGCAGCGGCTAGCTGTGGGCAGTTGCGGCGCGTCTTGCAGTCAATAAAAATGTTCGTTGTCAGGCTCCGCGTCTTCCCTGTGGGGTTGTGGGCCAAGAAGCCTCGAAACCACCTACATTTGGCGGGCAGTGGAAAGAACCATAGAGTTTCTCAATATACACTAGAGGGAACTCTGGCACTAGTGTCTATGGGAGCTGCAACAGACTGCGCTTCAGCGAGCTTGGGAATGATGTGTAGTACACATATTTGTCTAATTTTCGTACTTCTGGCCTGCTTCTAGCTCCTTGTGTGTTCGTGTGGCTTGGAGCTGTTTTTTCAAGAAAACATAAATTAGCAAATGTTCACCGTTTGTGCTTCATAACTTTATTTTTTAGGCTTAGCATTTCGAATCAAGTCATTAGGTTCAAAAAGGTTTGTTTTTTCTTTCAAAACAAAACCGTAACCAGCAATAAACTGGGCAGGGTTTCACCGCCAGCATGCGGCCACGGAATAATCTGCTCTTGTACGTTCTGCAGATTCTCGCCTTGTGCCTGGGGTTATCATCGGATGGATGGTCACCGGAAAGCCTGCTGCCAGTGATTTTGTCACCCGACGCCAATCAGCGCAGTCCTGAATTCTGCTGCACAGATGAATTTTCCTGGATTCGGTGGCCAGCTCAAGTTTCGGTTTCCGGTGCTTTGAACTACACAGTCAAATCGACAGCGACAGGCGAGGCCTCGAGATACGCCCCCCACGTTTACAGCGGCATTGGGCAGGGTTTCACCGCCAGCATGCGGCCACGGAATAATCTGCTCTTGTACGTTCTGCAGATTCTCGCCTTGTGCCTGGGGTTATCATCGGATGGATGGTCACCGGAAAGCCTGCTGCCAGTGATTTTGTCACCCGACGCCAATCAGCGCAGTCCTGAATTCTGCTGCACAGATGAATTTTCCTGGATTCGGTGGCCAGCTCAAGTTTCGGTTTCCGGTGCTTTGAACTACACAGTCAAATCGACAGCGACAGGCGAGGCCTCGAGATACGCCCCCCACGTTTACAGCGGCATTGGGCAGGGTTTCACCGCCAGCATGCGGCCACGGAATAATCTGCTCTTGTACGTTCTGCAGGTTAGTAAAAAACATTCCTATTCCAAATGCACCACGAGTTTCCGGTGCCTGGTGGTGTTGCCTTGCCCAAGAGCCTTTTGTGATGGAGTGGCCGAGTGCTTTGATGCTGCGTGTATGTTGGTATTGCTTCTGAGTGGGGACATTGAAATGAACCCGGGCCCTAATGATTCTGCAATGCAGGAGCTACTTAAAGGTCAAAAAGAAATACTTGAGGTGATGGGAACAATTAGAAAGAAGCTCGACGATTACATTGCTCTTACGGATCAGAGGTTAGACTCAATTGAAAGTGAATTAAAATGCCTTGCCGGTAAAAGTGTACAATTTGAACGTTGTGAGAAAACAGTGGATCGAATATCGGCAGGCATTGTTGAGATGCAAGTGAAACTCGATGATCTTGAGAACAGAAGCAGACGTAATAATTTGGTTGTATATGGGTTGAAAGAAAGTACTGGTGAAACAACTGAATCACTTCGTAAAACTGTTCTTGACGATATTTTTACTGCTAAAATGGGTGTCACCTTAATGAGTGTTGAAAGAATTCACCGCATTGGAGCAAAGAAGCGGGGGAAGAACAGACCAGTCATTCTACGGCTTTACAACTTTCGAGAAAAGGCTGATCTCTACAAAAATGCACACAAATTGAAAGATTCTGGCTTATCAATCAGTGACGACTATTCCAAGCAGGTGCGCGAAAAAAGAAAGCACTTATGGGAATATGCAAAATCAAAAAAAGCCGATGGTCACACAGTGAAACTTTCTTTTGATAAGCTTATCATTGATGGTAGGACTTACACTTGGGATAGCGTTGCGCAAGATGTCACAAAAGTAAGACGTTCGTGACGCGATAACAAAGAAGTGAGACAAAAGCCCCAAGGTGCCCGAGATATTGCCCTTCTGATGATGAATTGCCGAAGTGTTAAGAATAAAGCTGATGAGCTGGGTGGCCTTATTGGGTCAGTGAACGCTGACTTAGTCATTGGGTCAGAATCTTGGCTTGACGAAGCAGTTTCGAACTCTGAAATGTTTCCTTGCAATTTTCAAACATATCGAAAAGACCGGTCAAAGCATGGTGGTGGTGTTTTCATTCTTGTGAAGGATTCTTTGATGTCCGAAGAAATTTTTATTGATAACAATGAAACTGAATCTGTTTGGTGCCGAGTAGTGCAAAGTAATCGTTCTAGTTTCATTGTTGGTGCTTTCTATCGGCCTCCTGTCTTTGAACCGAATGTTATGCGTCAGCTGAGAAAAATTGCCTGCACATTTTCTAAAGAATGTGTCGTTCTTGCTGGTGACTTTAATTTACCGGATGCTGAGTGGAATAACGGTAATTGTGTCTTAAAGTCTCAGGCAGCGACATACTGTGAATTGAAAACGTTGACTGACGTGCTCGGCCTCATGCAGTATGTTTCCAGTCCTACGCGAGGTGACAACATTCTGGATTTGTTGTTTTGTAATACCCCTGATGTCATTAATGAAACACACGTTATTCCCGGTATTAGTGATCACAACGCCGTCTTTGCAAAGCTAACAAGATCTCGGGTAAATACAAAGAAATGCGAATCTAGGAGAATCTTCTTTTATAGTAAAGCAAACTATCAGCAAATATCAGCTGGTCTTGAGCAACAATTTCTGTCTTTTGAATGCAGTGCAGACGAAGCAACTGTTGAGCAGCTATGGCAAGTGTTTAAGGAACGCATTACTGGGCTCATTCGGCGTCACGTCCCGAGCGTCTCAAGCGATAAACTGAGTAAAATAAAGAAACCTTGGATTAAGGGGCATCTTATTCAGCTTATCAAAAAGCGCAAGAGGGCTTTTTCCCGATACTGCCAAAAAAAATCCCCTGAAAATTTTAATAAAATGAAAGATTTGACATCACTTTATAAAATGGAACTGAAAGAAGCCAAGAAAAAGTATTTTAAGAGTCTGGCCGCTGACTTTTCTAATAAGAAAAGGTTTTGGAAATATATGAGACGATGTGGTACTGAGAAGGTTAGCCCACCAAACCTACGTTACGGTGGCGAGATTGTAATTGAGGATCGAGATAAAGCCACACTTTTTAACGACTTCTTTAAATCGGTCTTCCGCCCACCTACACAAGTGATTGTCACGAATAAAAAAGAACAATATTTGCCTATGGGTGAGATAGAGCTTTCATTCAATGGCATAATGAAGTTGTTACAGCGCATTGACGAAGGTAAAGCAACTGGCCCAGATGGCATATCACCAAGAGTTTTAAAACTTTGCTCTGAGGCAGTGGCTCGTTACCTTTATGTTATCTATAAAAAATCACTCGATGAAGGCAAGCTTCCTGATGATTGGAAAATAGCTAATGTTGTGCCAGTTTTCAAAAGTGGTTCTAAATCAGACGTATCAAATTACAGACCAATTTCTTTGACGCCGATTTGTTGTAAAGTACTTGAACATGTTCTTTTTTCTGCTTTAATGAATCACCTGACTTCAATTAAATTTTTTAATCCTAAACAACACGGATTTAGACAGGGTTTTTCATGCACAACCCAATTAATTGAATTCTATCATGATATAGCATCAGTTTTAGATAATCGAGGACAGATTGATTGTTTATTTTTAGACTTCAGAAAGGCTTTCGATACGGTATCACACTCTATTCTGATTCAAAAACTGCAGAACTTGAACATTCATCAAACCATTTGCCGTTGGATTGCGGACTATTTAACTTCAAGAAAACAAAAGGTTGTGCTTGGTGGATCTTGTTCGTGTTTAGCTTCGGTGACATCAGGGGTACCTCAGGGTTCCGTACTCGGTCCGCTTCTCTTCCTTGTGTTTATTAATGATATTTCGGATACAATTAGGTGTCGTATCAGAATGTTTGCTGACGACTGTGTGTTGTATACTGAATTGACCGACCAAACGGATTCCACCCAGCTTCAGGATGACCTTAATCACGTGGAGGCATGGTGTAAAAATAATGACATGGTATTAAACACGAATAAATGTGTTCACGTCAGTTTCACCAAAAAGGTTAATAGATTTACAAATCAGTACATCTTAAACAATGAAGTTATTAGGTATGAACACAAATATAAGTATTTGGGTGTCACGCTTTCTGAGGATGGGGGATGGTCTGAGCACATTGGCAATGTTGTAAGTAGAGCGGGAAAAGCCCTAGGCTTTTTACAAAGAAATCTTAAACATGTAACCAAGGAGGTTAAACAGGCCGCATATTATGCCTATGTGAGACCAATACTAGAATACGCCTGTCCTGTGTGGGATCCGTTTAACAAAATACATATTCATGAATTAGAGCGCATTCAGTCGATGGCAGCAAGATTTGTTCTGGGAAAATATGGCCGAACTGAAAGCTCCCGTTGTATGAAAAGAGAACTTAATTGGCAATACTTACAAGATCGAAGACGTAATCTAAGATTAAAACTATTTTATTCGATATATAACAATAAAACGGGCATTAATGCTTCAGATTATTTAAAAAAAGCGTATTATCAATCCTCCCGTCATGATCACAAATTTAAAGTACGGCCATACAACCCCAGAACGGATCTTTTTAAGCATTCTTTTTTTCCGCAATCCATTGTTGAATGGAACACGTTACCAGCCGATGTAGTTGGCCGCAAGACTGCGGATTCATTTTATGAGGCTCTGTGCCCCCCGCAATAATGCCTAAGTGGCGCTGCGGGTTTTGTTTCAAATAAAAAAAAAAACAAAAAAAATAAACGAAGCCGCAAGTACGATTCGGCGCCCGCAAGTTTGAAGACTAGGCAAATGTGTGTACTACCCATCATTCCCATGGTCGCTGAACAATCGCAGGGCCAGAGTGCCCTCTAGTTAATTTTGGAACCTCTATGGGAAGAACCCTGCCCCTGGGTCACGGACATCCAGGTACCTGGTAATTTGCGACCATGGCCCTGACGATGCCACTGACCGTGCCCACTTTTTCCGGTCAAGACGCGAGAGAATCGGTCCTCGACTTTATTGTCAATATTTTCGTGTACTCGACCGTTAGTTGCTGTGCGTGGTACTGCAAAAAAACGGCGGTGGCTTCAACCACCTTTTCAGTCCTGGAACCAGTTCGTCACGGCATTCTAGGAAGAGTTTCTGTTGGTCACCTACGATTACCGTATGCGGTGTGAGCTCGACGCCCGAACACAACATCCAGATGAGGGTCCGCACGACTATGTTCGGACCATGCAGGAGCTGTTTCATCGGGCACACCCCACTGCTCCTGAAGCCGTTAAGGTCTCGCATGTTATTCGGCGATGCCTCCCTCATTACCAGCTACACCTGTTGGGCCACTCCTTTCCTTCCTTCGAGGAGCTTGCTCCCTTTGCTCAGCAAATTGCCGAGCCGTGTACTCCGACCTTACTCATCGTTGCGGAGGAGATAGGTGGGCTCCGTTGAGGCAAGACAGAGGCTCGTTTGTTTTGACAGGATTGATGGGATGTCGCTGATGTTGGAGCGGACGCTAACGCCAGGTGGGACATTGAGGCGACGCGACGAAGCCCTATGGAGCCAGCTAGGGCAGCGATCATGAATGCGGTCACAAATTCCAAGATGACGAAGCAGCATACGTGAAGAAAAGGAAGAAGACGAGGAATAAGAGGAAGAAACCGAGAGTAAGGGAACGCAAGAGCACACAATAACATGAGATGATTCGAAGGCTAGCACCGAGGTGGCTAACGCTCGTGACCTTCAGAGGGACAAGGATGGCGTTGAAAAGCATGCAAAGGCTTCCACCGAAATGGTGGAGCTCTTAGACAGGCACGACGAGGAGCTCTGGAAACTCTCCTCCTCCACATTCGAGGAGAGCAGAAAAAGACACAATCACTCCAAAGCACATTCGACTCTCTGAATAATAAAAGGGATGAGATTGTGGATCTCGCAAAGAGAATCTAGAGCGCCGTCTCAGACACGTACTCGACCTCGACCCGATCAAGGCACTCGACCCGATCAAGGCAATTCAATGACTTGCGGAAGAGAATGTGGCGCTGCGACGGGAGGCTTAGTCCACACAAGCTGAGTACGACAAGCTGCTCTCTGAAGCGTAGGCAAGGCTGGAATACATAAGGGAGGCCGTACGCACCAAGTACGAGTCTAAGCTGAAGAATCTCAGGAAGAATCTTCGGAATACCGAGGCCGAGCACAGGAGACGTGTAGAAAAACTGCTTGCGAGCCAGGAACGTTACCAGGAAGAAGTGAAGTTGAAAGACGAAGAGCTGCTTCTGCTAAAGCACGAAGTGAACCAGTAGGCCAACACGTTGGGCTCCCAGAGGTTCGAATACCACCAAGAGTTGCAAAACATTGAGAGGAGGCTGGAGGTCAGGCACGCCGCAGTGATTGAGGCATTGAAATTAAAGCGCAAGGCCAACATTGAGGTGCTAAGAGAGTGCCTGCAACAAGAGCTGCAGGACGTCAAGGCCGGCTACGAGGAAGAGCAGCGGCAGCTGTGCAGAATCCTCAAGACCGACTACGCCTTGGTGACTAGCTCGCAAAAGGCACAGTTCGGGCTGGCGCTAGAGGCCCCGAAGAAGGCACACAAAGTGCAGATTGAGAAGATGAGAAGAGAACGCGAGTGTCGTGGAACAACTGGACATAGAAAAAATGCAGCTGGAACAGCACGTGGCCGAGAAGACGGCTGCCATCCAGGAAAGGAAAAGAAAATCATAGTGTCAATACGCAGATCGTGGACACCTCATCGCTAGAGTGTGCCACCGGAGTCAAGCGGCTGCATGACGAATTGGCGAAGGTGGAGCAGCAGCTGTGTTTCTTGTGTCAACGGCACGAGAAGGACCTACAGGGAGGAGAGGAAGTGGT
This sequence comes from Rhipicephalus microplus, assembly GCF_043290135.1. NCBI lineage: Eukaryota > Metazoa > Arthropoda > Arachnida > Ixodida > Ixodidae > Rhipicephalus > Rhipicephalus microplus. The sequence goes on along the minus strand of NC_134706.1, from coordinate 23,347,707 downwards.
TTCTGTAACAATCAGTCAGTCTACGGCAGAAAAGTTTGTGATGGTTGTGTCGCTCGATAGTTTAGATGGGGAGCTTCCTGTAGGAAAATCCAAGAAAAGAACCGCGAAGAAAGCAGTTGAGTCAAAATATCACACCACGGCTTCTGTTGCATAAAAAAGAGAGTCCTCGGCAAAATGGTCGGATGTTTCCACGGAGGCCATCCTGTACCAGCGTTCAATGACTACTACGTGAAGGAGTGGCCACCACCTAGACGTCAGAGGTCCGGGTGGCTGCAACGGGAAAAGATACAGCGAGACGTTTTCAATGACCGCGGCCCCGTGCACCAAGGTCAGCACCGGGAGGCCTACTTTGACTGCTTTTGCCCTACTAGTTTGGTGGGACCGGATCTGCACCAGGAGCAAGGGCTTCCCGTCATGTTGCTACCGATGGACATAGTCACTAGTCTGAGTGAGACTGGTGCAACTCCGCCTTCGGAGGTTGGCGGGCATGGTACCCCTGCGTGAGTCAGGAACTACGACGTTTGGCAGCCCATTATATATCACGAGTTGTCATTGGGTGCCCCGGCATGTGGTTGTGTGCACCACGTGCGGTGCGCCGTGGCCAGGGATAGCCCCTCCATCTATGCGGCAGCTACTCTCCACTTTTTCCGAGGAGTGGGGCAGTATGGGAGCAGCGGCTGCGAGCACGCCCACCGTAGGAGAAAGAAGGAGGCCAACGACGATCAGGTGTCCGATTGGTGGCACGTGGCAGCGGCTGGCTGCGGGCAGTTGCGGCCCGGGCTCCTGTTAATAATGTTCCTGGTCTGGCTCCGCAACTTCCCTGCTGGGTTCTGGGCTGAGCAGCTCCGAAACCCTCCTACACATTTTATGTGCCTGCTATGGTAAGCGTGTGTCTGGCCATTCGAGTTTCGCGCGTACCCTTGTGTGGATTCGTCCACAATGCTCACCCTGACTTAAAAAAATGTCTCACTATCGGCAACCCTGTGAAAACCCTTCAACGCCCTGCTGCTTTTTCGAAGTCTGTTGCTTTGCCATCACAATCCTTTATACAAATCGCCGTGAGCATGCTTGGGTCTTTACGAAAATTTTATGATGGCAACTGCTCGATTGTAGTCACCACTTACTATTTCACAGGACACTGCAAAACGAAACCAAGAGAACGAGGCACCACCAATAATGTTGCGTACTTTTTCACGAACAACATCGCCCTTCGTCATGAAGAGCCAGCACTTATTATCGCTGACTACAGAACAGCTTTTACATCCCAAAGTATGCAGCACTTCATGAGGCTTACTGAAATTTTAAATTGCAAAACTACCACACACTGCCACTCAACCAACGGTCTCACCGGAAGATTACACTGGTCACTTGCTTACATGGTATCTATGTACGTCGACTTAAACCATAAAAACTGGGCTGACGTTCTGCCACACATTGATTTCGTTTATAACTCTGTGGTAAAAGAGACAAGAGGGTCAACCTTTTTTGTTTGCATTATGGCCAAGAAGCAATTAGGATGCTGGACGGCATGCTCTTACTCGATGTACGTAACATTACCACCAATGCGAACAACATTATCGGGCTAGCAGGCGCCACTCTTAAGCTTTCACTCAAGCGAATCCCAATTTCGCGTCGCATTCTTTATCTTGGATGCAACTCACGTCATCGGGAGTTGATTTACCAACTTGGTGACTTTATGTGTCCTCGGATTTTCATTCGCGAGAGGGACCACTCGGAAAAGTTACTGCACCACTTCTTCGGTCGTTAGAAAATTCTGCGTTGCCCCAATTCCACCAACTATAGAGTCTGGCTGGAAGAATTGGCTCAGTGATCCCGTTGTTTTGAGCACGCAGACATTGTTTATGTATCGAGAATGAAGCAGCGCTATTCACATTTACTATTCGTTCAGTTCGCTTGGATGATCTTTTGAAAAATTCAACATATATACACAATTCATGTATTTCTTTGCTCACGCCATAAGTTTCTTTTATCTTTGTTGAGGATTGATACGGTGTTTTTCCGGGGAAGGGACTAATGCCTTGAGCACGGAACAATATTGCGATATATCCCTGTGTGTATACGCCATCGTCAAGAAGGAAAGGTGACAAGTATGAAGGAAAGATGTAAGAAACCATGGTAGAACCAGGATGACTCACATGCTTGTCGGTTCCGAAGCCACGCTGTGGTGAAGGTGGCCTTTGCCGAAGTAATAGAAGTGATAGAAGAACGTTCTTTGCTTTCTGTGCTCCTGCACATTAGGTTTTTCTGGCCGTGGAAAGCTATTTACAGTGTTGAGGACAACATCAGCTGTGACACCTGATAGCAGAATGTGGCGTGACTGTATAAACACCGACGTTTCACCGTCACCGTGGCGGACGGAACCAGCCAGGATGTGCAAGTGTGGCAAGGGCTACCTTTACCACAGCGTGGCTTCGGAACCGACGAGCATGTGAGTCAACCTGGTTCTACCATGGTTTCTTACATCAGGGCAGCAACACTAGTTTTGGAGGCGATGAGGAAACATGAGGACATGTCGAACGATGGAAGCTCTGCGAAAAAGGTGAGAGTGGAAGAGCATACGAACAACATGCAGGAGGGGACATCGACCTACTCCTTTATTGATGAAGATATTGAATCTGATGAGGAAGCAGATCCTTTCACTCAAGGGACATATAAGGAGTAGACTTGAGGGAATTTCTGTGGTGTTCCGACCAATAGAGGAAACGAGAACCTTCTGGAAAGTAAACCCCAACGTGGTAGCCTCGGAAATTGTTGCACTTGCTGAAGAGAAAGTGCGTTCTTTCCGAGTGAACAAAGATGGAAGTTTCTCAGTCACCATGAGCTCTCTTGCTTCAGCCAATAGCTTGTTGTCTTTTGCACAGGTGGCTGGCTTGCTGGTGAAGCCATTCATTCCGGAGTCTTACATGCGGAATGTAGGCAAAATCAGATATGTGCCTCTAGAGTACACAGAAGAACAACTTGCAGAATATTTAAAAGAGGCAGGAGTGATGTCGGCTAGACGCCAGACTCGTTACATACGACAAGAAGATGGCACTGTCGCATCGCACCCACTGAGAAGTGTGATTCACAATTCAGATATGAACGACCTCTTCCAGAGAAAGTATTCCTTGGATTTACAAGTCATTCAGGTGAGGAATATCTGGGCCCAGCAAGACGCTGCTATAATTGTCCGAGGTTCAGACATTTGGCTAAAAAATTGCCGAAGAACAAGGCGCTGCAAAATATGCGCCGAAGACCACCATCACAAGGACTGCGAATCGATAACACAACCTAAGTGTGCCAATTGCAAGGGGCCCACGCTGCGTCGTTCTCTGGATGCTCACAGAACAAGGCGGCTTCTCTTCAATATCAATATGACATCATCTACGGTCGCACGCAACAGCATGATGCGCCAGAGCCCAACATGAACACCATGAACCCAGCGCGGCCTCCTCAACCGCAAGCACCTAAACGCCAGGACCATGTAATGACGTACGCGCAAGCTGCAAGAGGACAACGAAAGCATGGGAAAAGTGCGGGGACATCAACAAGCCAGCAGCAAGCTCGACAAGAGTCTTAGGAGAGACATCAAGAGAAAAGTAACCACGTGGTTAACATCCGAGAAAGCACTAGCACATCGCAACCAGTATGTGTAACGCGGCCAGAAAAGTCCTCTGTGTCGATAGCTTATATTGTTATACCAATGTTATTCTCGGCTTTAAAAGCCATACTAGCCGTGATCCCACAGGCTAACAACCTTCCTGAGGTCAAAGCCATCTTGTCGATGGAACAGGTAGTGTAACAATTAGCCACAACAGTCACTGCACAGGCAAAACATGAATAATTGTTATCAAAATGTCGCGATCTTCCAATGTAATGCGAATAGTATGCGCCCTACGTGTGCAGACTTCCGAAAACTTGTGGCTCAGAGCTCGTTTCGAGTGTTATGTATTACAGAGGCCGGGGTAGACATCACTTTTCGGTTACCGAACTACGTTGTGTATATGTCCTCTAGATCTACAGGACCAAGCCGAGCGATATGTGTGAGAAAAGATCTGCCATCAGTACAGTTGAATGCTACATCATCGGATTATCCAGAATATGTAGCATGTGAGGTTAGATTTGGTCGAGTAAACATAACAGTTGTCAGCGTTTATCTCCAGCCTTCCACAAATATCTCGCTTTCTGCATTGACAGCACTTTTCCGGACGTACACGAAAGCTGTGATATATAGAGAGAGATTTCAATGCTTACAATGTCATGTGGGGAAGTGCGTACTGCGATCATCGCGGAAAGGACCCACAAAAAGCAATTCAGGATAGTTCATTATGCTTGTTAAATGACGGTTCAGTGACGTTCCTACGGGGTTTCAATTACTCGAGTTGCCTAGACCTCATGCTCTGCTCACATGATATTGCATCTGGGGCGTCATGGCGGACAGAGATTGAAACAAGGGGTAGTGATCATTTACCTATCCTAATGCAGCATCTAAAACTACGCTTTACTAAATATAGGCCCTCAGCAAAGATAACTAACTGGCAAGCATTTCGTTATCACATATCACATCAAGCTGATACTCTTACTGACACTGACAGCTTAGTCCCACTCATAGAGAACAAATTAAATCATTGTTCCAAGTTCGTTAAACTTCCTGAATGTTACTTTGGAGTAGACGCTGAATACGAAAGACTTAGGGCCATTCGCCGCAGAGCTGAAAAAAAATACAGACGCACGGGTCTACTTCAAGATTACCACGATTGTCAAAGAACGCATGACCGTATGAGACGACAACTGAATAGATTAGGCAAAAAGCACTGGCGGGATTTCTGCACTTCGCTAACGCCATTTACACCCGAGTCAAAATTATGGAATGTTCTACGCTCTTTAAGTGGGACAGTAACACATCAACAACCATTTAGAGCCTTAGCTTTAGTGAAGATTGTACTGGAAACAACCGTTGCGGACGAAATTTGTCAGCATATTACACAACCTAGTGCAGCCGGGCACACGCCTGAATACATTAAGTCTGTTGGGGATATTAAAGCATTGATTACTTTTTTTTCCATACACATCATGATGACCTAGATCATCCGTTTTCACTGCAAGAATTAAATAATGCTCTTGCTGTGTGCCGACAGAGGACAGCAGCTGGTCCTGATGGGATAACATATGCAGCATTAAAAAACCTGGGTCCTATGGCCGCATATACTTTGTTAAAGATATTTAATAATGTATGGACAACAGAGTACCTTCCACCCCCCTGGAAAGTTGCAAGAGTGGTCCCAATTCTCAAACCCGGAAAAACGGCTTTATCCATAGATTCTTTCCGTCCTGTCAGCCTGACTAGCTGTCTTTGTAAACTTATGGAAAAGATGATAGACGCTAGACTTCAGTAGTGGGTGGAATGCACGAACGTGCTACCAGAAAATATGGCAGGTTTTCGTAAACGCCGCTGCACCATAGATGCCATTCTAGACATTGTATCTTATGTAAACCATGAGAGGAGCTGTGGAAGAATCGTCGTTGCAGTATTTTTAGATATAAAGCAAGCATTTGACACAACCAGCCACGCACATGTACTACACGGTTTAATTCAGTTGGGAATAGTAGGCAGGACACTAAGATGGATTGCAGAATTTCTAAGAGACAGGAAAATCTTCATTAACACGGCTGACAGTAAACGTAAAGAGCATAAAGTTAGTCAAGGAGTCCCACAGGGTAGCGTACTAAGCCCATTTTTATTTAATTGCGTTATGGCTGAAATATCCCATATCTTACCTACTAGTTTGAAATATTCCATTTATGCAGACGATCTGTGCATTTGGGCATCAGACACGAGCATTCAAGCAGTTCAGCAAAAACTTCAGGATGGGCTGACAATAATCAATGGCTTTTTAAAGAGCTGAGGCATGATTCTTTCCTATGAGAAAACATCTGCACCTCCGTTCACAAGGAAATGCCTTAAGAAATTCAAACTTCAGATAGACTCTCAGCACTTACAATTTGTGCGGCAGCACAAAGTTTTAGGGTTTATTTTAGACAGACGTCTGTCTTGGGCACCACAGATAAAATCATAAGAGGACAAAGTCAACTCTCTAATCAATATATTACGGCGACTGACCGGAGTGAGATGGGGTAGTTTATGTTCTTGTTTATTGCGTGTACATTCAGCAATAATTCGACAAAGAATAGCTTACTCTGCCCCGGTTTTACATGGGATATCACGTAACTTGGAGGAGAGGATTCAAAGATTGTTGGACAGAAGCCTTCGTATATGTCTTGGTGTACCGCGAGCGCCTGCCAGTGCTTTAGTAATGGCGAAGTCTCATCAACTGACATTCCATGCTATGAAATTTACGAAAACTTGCCGGCATTATATTCGGTTGGCAACTCAACATGCTAATCATCCTCTATACCGAGCTATTCAGGAGAGATCAGCTGCAAGATTGCATAAAAACATACTAGAATTCAAGAGTTTACTGCCTACGGACGAATACTGGCCTCCATGTGCATCCCACCCACCATAGCGACTCTCTATCCCAGATATTACAACTTAGATTCCGGAAATAAATTCTAAGAACAATCTGCCCATAATCGTAATAAAGCAATTAACTTTAACACACCTTTATACTAACTATGAAGACTATATTGACGTGTACACCGACAAATTAAGTCTGCATTAAAGCTCTACGTCGGCATTCTTTGTACCTGCATACCAAGCGAGAAAAGCTTCTAAACTCAGCCATTTCACAACATCCACAACGGCAGAACTCTATGCAAGACTCTGTGCTTTACGCTTCATATGTTTACAGCCAGGTCCACTTGGATGGGTAGTCATCAGTGACTCACAGTCCTCATTAGTTTCTTTAAAAGGAATCAGCTTGGGAAACAAAGCTAGTGAACTCGCATATGAAATACTGAAGACGTATGCTATAGCAAAAGATTTAAACCACACTATAATGTTCCAGTGGGTGCCAAGCTACTGTGGAATTACAGGAAACGACATAGCTGATCACATTGCACGTGCAGCACATGAAGAAAATAATATATCACTGCTACCTCTATCGATGAGCGATGCACGTTGTCTTATAAATAAGATGAGCTGTCAACTGTGTAAAGAAACCTGGTTCGAAAATGGTGCACAAAACTCTCTGTTGTATAACATTGATCCCGGTATAGATTTGAATATTCTGTTAAAGGTTAGCCGATCGGTAGAAACAGTCATCCATAGGCTTCGACTTGGTACAGCCTACACGAAGGCTTTTCTGTATAGAATAAGGAGAGCTGGCAGTCCTACCTGCTCATGTGGAGAAGCTCCAGAAGACGTGGAGCATATTCTTCCGCATTGTAAAAATCATGATTTACCTCGAAAGAACCTTTTTCAAAAACTCGAATCATTGGATAAGTGACCTCCATCAATTGCAAAAATCTTGGGTCCATGGGCAAAAGGAAAGGTACAAGCCACTGCAACAAGTGCAGTCGTTCACTTTCTGGAGGAATCAGGAATAGCTCAAAAGTACTAAACAAAAAACAAATGTTAACCGTGGTATGTTTCAAAACAGTATTTTCCTGCTTCACTACGGTACTTTTGGGAAAACCTTTCTGAAAACATGTCAGTATTTAAGTGACAAGATCACCGTACACGTTTTATTGAACTTTCACGTTTTTGTGGGAACACTTAAATTGGCGTGATTACTTGTGTGGATTTCTTTTGTTTTGTTTTTTACAAACTCAGTGTGGTGTGGACAAAGTTCTACGTAGCGTGGACTCATTTCTGTGTGGTGTGGACACTCAGTGTGGAAAAACGCGAACTCATTGTGTAAGTGTTGTGCTATGTACGTATGTATAGCCTTGTGTTTGCTACTGAATGCGCGATGTTTACTTTTGGGCAAGAGAAGAGGAGTAGGCGGCGCCACGCATTGGCACCAACGTCTCCTTACATACAATTATTAAAAAAAAATGACGAAGTTGTGTTTTCACTGATCGGTTGGGTTCGACGTCTTGAGGATCCGGCAGACAGAGATTTCAGGTAAGTCATAATAGGGGAAAATATACACATCATCCCACAGTATACGGTGAGGGGGAGTGTTTATGTAATAAGAAGAAAAAAGAAATGAAAAGTGAGCCCGGTAACTGTCTGCTTCAGGGAGCGACACCTCAACAGTAGCTCACAAGGAATGGGGGTGAAAAGGGATTAAGAGGATAGGAATAAAGGTATAGAGAGAGAAAAAGAGAGATGCACTAAGCCAGAGAGCGAGGACATATTGAGATGGTAGGAGAGATATGAAATATGGAAACACAGTCACAAACGTCCGAGGACGGGGCACCATTTGCGAGAGCTCTTGTCGGTACCCCGTCCTCGAACTCCCGTGACCATGTTTCAGGTGAAATTATTGTCTGTAATTATTATATCTGTATTCTTACGGAAGTGCTGAGATTAGTCAAACCACAAGATGTCCTTCGCCTGCCAGTGTAGTCGACATTTATGGCAAGCACACCATATGCATACAAATACAACACCTATACAAAAACACATATGCACCTGAGAACGCTTGGCTGAGAACCGAAAAATAGAGCATCGAGGATTGCTCACGGAGTGGTTCGCAAAAAAACTGAGAGACTTCATTGATACTGCTACGAGATTGCATGGTTTAGCTTGTGAATGTTCGGAAGGGTGGTGGCTCGCAGTTTACTACGACTGTTTTGGCCCAGTTAATCATTTTCACCTAAATATCATTGTAAGCAGACATTGGCTGGACACCAACCTTCATAGGATACTGGCAGTATTTCTTTGCGTCCGTGGCGTGGTAGGTAGCATGAAACCAATTGGCATAAATCTTGAGATCTGAGAAGTTTTTATCAGTAAATTTTGAGGGCTACAATTGCATCAATAAATATTTCAATCTTTACTGATTAGTTAGCTTTAGCTGCCACAGAGTTAGAATTGTATATATGCCCGGCTGCTTGTTTTATAGTCACAGGTTTCGTCCAGGCTACGGGGTTAGTCTTCCGATGGAGCAGAATTGCGCGTAACGAGTCGACTGTTGCGTTTTTAGGGACATTACAGACACCAGCATGAGAAAATCTAAGGCTCCCCATGGCTGCAGCATGCCTAATAATCATATGGTCGTTCGGTAATGGGAAATTCAAATAAATATTGTTATCTCTGCTCAGTTCGCCTTTATATCAACCAAATTACAACGTACGCAGGTTTTTTAACGCGGCATCAAAGCGGTATGTATGTTAAGTTCAAAGCAATCTTTTTACCAATCATTAGCTTTTACTCTATTGAAGACTTCGCCCCGCCGCGGTGGTCTTGTGGCTAAGTTACTCGGCTGCTGATCCGCAGGTCGCGGGATCGAATCCCATCTGCGGCGGCAGCATTTCCGATGGAGGCGGAAATGTTGTAGGCCCGTGTGCTCAGATTTTGGTGCACGTAATGAACCCCAGGTGGTAGAAATTTACGGAGCCCTCGACTACGGCGTCTCTCATAATCATATGGTGCCTATGGGACGTTAAACCCCACATATCAATCATAATAATCAATCTATTGAAGACCTTCAGTAATTTTTCGCTAGGGGTGCAGTGGCATAAACGACTACTAAACAAAAGCAAAACTGACAGATATTGATGACAAATGAGGTTGCAGCAGGACCGATGACAATGATCAAGTTAAATATAACAACCAAAAGAAACCCACAGAGTCTCATATGTGACTAGTCTAATTCAAAGGCAATGTGTCACCATGTTGAAGTGCCGCACATTATTAGAATGATCACAGCTGGAGTTTCGCTCGTATGACGCGCTCTTACATTCCATAATATGAGCTTCAACCAAGCTTATTTAAGCTATCGTAGACATATTGCTCTTCGGTTAAAAGGTTTTCGAAGCAATTATGCGCATATATATCAAAACATTGAATCTGTACATGACTGCTTCTCATAACCAGAAAAATCTCGAGTACTGAGTGAACCTATGTTGCCGCGGGTGCTTACACCAAAAGTTTTAATTACGTTTATCCAGCAATCTACACAGGTCGTTTCTCTACCTCTTTTCAATAGCGTGTCCAAAAAACCTAGCAAAATATTTTCGGAAAATAAACAGCTTTTCTGTTCTGCCTGCACCTTCATGGCTTCAGTGCCGAATCACAATGAGAATTAGGGCACAGTTTGGAAAGCTGATTACACTGAATTGTTGGTTCTTGAACGATTCATTGAGATACACAACGCCAGTCAGCACTTGTTAAAATGCATTCATGTACAAAATGAACAAGGTTATTGGTGGCTGAGGGTACTCTTTTGAGCGAATTTGCTGCTACATAAATTATCGACTATAAAAAGCAAGTTTCTATTTAACTACACAATACTTGGAATGCAGTGCACAAGCAAAAAATACGTAGGAAAATATCATTCGCAGTGCGAGCGCTAACTAGCTATGATCCCAGTTGTTATGGAACTAGTGGCTGCAGTGGCGTCTATACATAATTCCTAATAAAACTTCAAAAAAGTTTTTAAGGTGACAGCCCAATTCGTAGAAACCTCCACTTTCAATAGATCAGTGCGTGAGCATGGGTACCACCCCCTGTATGTCAAAGTACAAGCTGGAGACACATGTCTCAACTCCGACGAATCATAGTAATAAGGGCTGCAGCGCGAGCACGAATGTGCTAGAAGAAACAGACAAAGTCGAGGTACGGAAGGCAAAAAAGAGGACAACACGAGCGCAGCGTTTTGCCTTCCGTACCTCGACTTTGTCTGTTTCTTCTAGCACATTCGTGCTCGCGCTGCAGCCCTTATTACTATGAATTCAAACCAACTAGCCCAAATCGCCATTCTTTTCCGACGAAGCAGTTTATAGTTAATTATTTGAGACCCAAAGAGGCACTCGACAAATTTCCCGGCCCCAGGGGCATGCACATAACCAAAGCTGCTCTTGGCAGGGCTGCTGTTGTAGGCTACATTGCGTCAAATTGCCTACTTAGAACCCCGCATGAAGACCAAAACTTTAGGTCGTCACCATGGCTATACTCTGGCTACTGTGATGCAAGCAGAAACAAAGAAAACACATTTTCTCAGGCTCGCTGCTCAATTGTGCTTCTTACTCTTATTTCTGTATTCGTGCTAACCGAGCAAGAAACCAGGGCGGCTCTTTGTCATTACACTCAGCCACGTCACTCAGGGATGACAGTGTGTGAAATGTCCTGCCTTTAGCGGAGCTTGTGATTATTGTACCTTTCAATGGTATTGCTGTGGCCTTAGCTGGAAGGAGGGTGCAGGGTCTGTACCTGCACTGCCTTATTTGGTTGTGTCTCATAAGGATGAAACTGACCATGCCACAGCAGTCTGCCTCCCTGATGCTGACAATTGCGTTATAGTGTTGCCAAAAGTGGAAATGAGTTTTAAAACTTCTATGAGAAGATGTTCTTGTGATGCTTTATGTGGTGACCGATTGCGGGAATGACTTTTACGCAGATGAGCAAAAAAGTCCTTGCGTGAATCATTTCACAGTGAAAGCTGTTATGAGATCAGAGCATGGGTGACGCGCGGCGCCCTAGTTTTCCGCCGCCGCTAGCGTCCGTAACCAGTACCGAAAGAAGAAACAACCAAGTAAATAAAAACGCCAGGCCTACGCAGAACGCGCAGCACAGTCGCAGAGGAAGCTCGACCAGTGGCCTTGTCTAAATAGTTTTCGGGATGCTACAAGCACACTGCTGGGTACCCACTACTCTTTCGATAATTCTAAATTTTGTGTAGTAGGCTAGCATTCGGTATGCTATCCTTTGTCATTTTTTGGAGAAGAGTGGTATTTGCTACACTCTTCTTAAGAATTCTGTGCGATTTTTTTTTCATGCAGTGGCTGACCACTATGAGGAATTATGGCTCAAGTGGGTGTACGCCACAGTTAATAGGTGATCAAGAACAAGTTTTTGGACGACTTATTCGTTACGCAATTAACATTGTGTTACGCCTGGTTGTACTTTTGATGTTTCTAAACGCTTTATTACTTATATTAACGCGATTATTTTCCTGTCAACAAGCCTGCAGTCCTAATACCAGTTCAAAAACGAGTTCCAAGCACTGCCGTGGCTCAATAGTAGAATACTGCGCTGGTACGCAGTGGACCCGGCGCACGTGCAACGGCATACCCGCTAGGAAAGGCATAAAATGCATTTTCGTTTTCAGTGCACCGCCAGTGTGTAGTGAAGGCTTGATATTTTTTGTCGTATATACTCGCTCGAAGCAGTGCGACGCTCCTTAGAGCGGTATACCTTATAAAGAGAAAAGGAGAGTCACACTAGTCGTCGGCCTGTTCAGCGCTATAGTGTCTGTTATTCGTGTGCTGTTAAGCGGGATGCAGACACTCATACCCCGAAACGCGTTGCGACTTCTGTACACTGTAACACCACTTCTTAGAAGATTTCGAATGTCATTCCTAGAGCACAGCAGCAGCATTGTTATAGCTGTGCCATCGACATAGAAACTCGCCTATGAGTTTGATACAACTTGTACGAGAAACTTGCCGCTTGATTGCTACTCAGAAGACCGACTTAATGTCTCTAGAGTGAAGCGTGGACTAGCTGGTACTTCAACAGCATTCCTGATAATTTTCTCCTCCCCTCTAACTTGCCCTCGCCGTTCTCTCTTTCCCAAAGCTACAAGCCTACAGGGCTCCACTTTCATACTCCTTGCTTTCCATTTATCCCCATTTTACCTATAAAACTCTCGACATCAAAGAGCTGCGCTGTTATTTTGAAAAACAAGTTATGTAAATCAAATCATCCCTAATGTGCGAACGAAAATGAACAGAATTATATTAGAAGTGATAGCATTTGATCAGAATAATCTTCGATTTACGATATTATCACACTCGTTATATAATAGTCTTTAGTTTTTCGTAACAGGTAGAACGCAGGCGAAATTCGTTAGCAGCTAATACAAAACTTTATTAATGCAAACTCACATATTTGCTTGAAAGTTTGTCGCCACTGAGCATGCATAGTATAGCCACGCCGCCATCTTCCAGACTTTTTTTACCGGCGCAAATCCCGGGCGGCTGCGATGAACGCACTATTCAAAACTTTCAGTTGCTATTTCTAAACTATGCGCTATTCTAAAACTTGCTATATTCTTCAATCAGAAAATAGCCATATTGTTTCTCCTTAATTATTGAAAACTAAAAAAACAAGAGCAATGCTATTAAAATGTGACGCCTAATTTAACAAGCTAAATAACTGTTCGAAAAAAATTAACTCGCTGTGCTTAATTAAATGCTACAGTTTATTCTCCAACATTTATTGTAGGAGTGCTCTTGGCTCTATATATTAGAGTGGAGCATGGGCCATATGTTTGAGCCCAAGTCCGACCTGGGCCCACTGACCGAGTTGAAGGCCCGCCCAAGCCCAAAGATTGAACGCTGCGAGCCCACCCAGCTCAGCATGAAGTACAAGAACCATATCCCGACCCAGTTCGGGCTTTCAGTTAAGAACGTTTGCTGCGCTGACAAGATGTCGTTTTCCGAAGATGTAGCATTTTATTCAACAAATCAGAGTGAAACATAATCAAATGACATATAAAAGCCACTACATGCAACGATTACATGCTGTCGTGTAAAAATAAGCTATTCAGTAATTCGGGTTTTGCCGATGTGCGGCGCAACTGCGTCACATATCTCCCCCCCCCCCACCAAAAAAAAAAAAAGGTCTATTTGGTGCAGGCACTAGCCTCTAGAATCGGCAATAACTTTTTTTGAAGCATGAAAAACTTGAGTATTATAAACAGTTCGTTCTCCAAGAAATTTAGAATCACCAATGAAGGAGAGTGACTCATTTCGTCTACAGATAGTCCCAGAAGCTCATCTTTCGAGGCTTCACCCTCTTTCGCGAAAGGCGTAGGGGTGGTTGCGATAAATGCAGTACGTGGTAAAAAACTGTTCGGGCACAATTTTTATATTTCGGGCTCCATCTGGGCTCTACATCTGGTACGGTTCCCGCCAGACATAAAAAGAGAATTGCTCTGCCCGGCCTTTATATATATATATATATTGCCGCGAACCATGCATTGAGTTTGTTTATTTGTGTTTTGTTTTTTCGGCCTGGCTGCGCCGGCCTGTGCTATCGCCGTTTTCACAGCGTTTCGAACAAACGCTATCGAACAACGCTTCAGGCGTTGTTCGATAGAAACAACGCTTCAAGCGTTGTTTGTTAGAAACGCTGTTCTAACGAACAGCGTTTCTAACAAACGCTATCACGGCGTTCCCGATACAATTCGACTATTCGAGAAACCCTCGCGCCGAGGGATATAAATTCCCGCACAGCCGATGCCACGTCATTCGATCGCCGACGCTCACTAGCGTGCCCGTCGTTTTGCTGGCCGCTGCTTCGCCACCTGTGTATTTTTTAAGTTGTTAGGGGAGCACAGGTTCGCTCCAATATACTTGTTTCCCTCATAGACAACTGCGTCGTCCTTTGCTGCGTGACATCTGGTGGAGGTGCCGGGTACATGAACCCTAAGCCATTGCCAAGCCGACAAGCACGCCCAACTCGTGTCAGCCGCCGACAGCAAGGCCTTCAGCCAGAGTTTGGACTGCTCCCGGATAAAAACAGGAAAGAAGACGTAAAAACCACGATGATCAACGCAGGCACCATGACCAGCGCTACTAAAACTCCCGTCATTCTGCAACAACCTCGTGATCCCCCATCATTTCGAGGATCTCCTGGTGAAGACCCGGAAGAGTGGCTGGGGAAGCTGTAGCGCATCCGCATCTTTACCAGGTGGGATGACGAAGAAACGTTTCGTCATGTCTTCTATTTGGAGGATGCAGCTCGAACGTGGTTTGAGAACCATGAAGGCTCCCTAACCGACGGGACTGTCTTTAAGAGCGAATTCCTCAAAAACTTCGCTATGGTTGTGCGGAAAGAGCGAGGCGCCCTTTTGTTGGAGACGCGAATGCAACACCCTAACGAAGGTGTTGTACTGTTTGCTGGGGAGATGAAGATGCTGTTCCGGTGAGCTGACCCCGGAATGGCAGAAGCGAAGAAGGTGCGCTTTCTGATGCGGGAAGTTAAACAAGAGCTCTTCGCTGGACTCATCCGCAACCCCCCTAAGACCGTCGCTACGTTCGTCACTGAGGCTTCGACGATCGAGAGGACCTTGGATATGCGTTCGCGGCAATACGATAGACCACTCAACACCCTTTTGGTGAACCCGGTAAACGCCCCTGGATTGGTGACGGAAGACTTGCGGGAGACCATCCGCGCCGTCGTTCGCCAGGAACTCAGGAAATTGTTCCCAGCAACGCCACAGTCCCAAGTCGCCTCCCTCACTGACGTCGTCCGCGAGGAGGTTCAGCAAGCACTGGGGATTTCCATGCCGTCGGAAGCATCTTGCGAACCACAAGCGATGACCTACTCCGCTGCTGCTCGTCGACCCCGACCCGTCCCAACCCGTTATCAAGAGGCCCCGCCGTACCGCCGCCAAATGTCACCCGCCCGACCTCCTGTAACCCGAAACCAGGCGCCCAGGAAGACCTAGGTGTGGCGAACGCCAGATAATCGTCCGCTGTGCTACCACTGCGGAGAGGCCGACCACGTCTACCGCCACTGCCCGTACAAGAGGCTGGGTTTGCGTGGGTTCTCCGTCGACGCACCCCGCCAGCGAGCCGGCCAGCGCCCATTTGAGATCGAAGAATACCTGTCGAACACCAGCCGTGGACCATGCCGTTTCAACCGTTCACCGTCGTCCTACCCGTACCAATCCCCCAACCGTCACAGCCATGCTGACTTCGCCCGTGGAAGGTCCCCCAGCCCACGAGGGGGAAACTAAAAGCAGCAACTTCTGGAGGTGAAGTTGCACAATGGCGAGAAAATGAAAACCCTCCAATGACGCAAGACCGTGACTCACGACATGCACTCATCCCGACGACCCGACGACACCCTGACGAGACCCCCGAAAACGACGACAGCTACGCTGCGCGACGCGTACCCGAAATGACGAAGCCTGCCGCTGAGAAGACGATGATGACGACGCATAGTGCCCGACCATCAACACGTGCAAGCCGCGATACGACGCCCCGACGCACCCGAAATTCGAGGAAAGCGGCATCCGACGTCCCGTTGTCCATCGACGGCCTTGACGTAGTCGCCCTCATCGACACGGGAGCCGACTACTCGGTCATGAGCGGGTCATTCGCGTCCAAGCTAAACAAAGTTACCACCAGATGGGACGGTCCACACATACGCACAGCAGGAGGCCACCTCGTGGCCCATGTGGAATGTGCACATCGCGCGTCACCATAGACGGCACTACGTACCCTTCGGAGTTTGTCATTTTGCCTAACTTCTCCCGCGACGTAATTCTCGGAATGGACTTTTTGACGGACAAAGGCGCAATAATTGATCTGCAGACCAGGTCGATAACGTTTTCTTCCGATCACTCCACGACGCCGCAGCCGAACCTCGGACAATATGCTGCTGTAAGGATCACCGACGATCACGTCACCCTGCCACCCCGCGCAAGCTTGATGATCGCCGTCTATTGTGAAGGTGCTGCTCCTGACGTCGACGCTATCGTGAAGACTGACCAAAGGTTGCTTCTAGACCGCGGTGTGTCTGTCGCAAGAGGCATTGCGCGGTTTAAGCAACGCAGATTCCACGTTTTGGTCACCAATTTCACCAAGGAGTACGAGCATCTAAACATGGGCGCTGCAATTGCGTTCCTCGAAGAAACGCAAGAAGCGAGTCAAGTGATCGCGGTCGCCACCTTTGAACGCGCACGCGCAGATGTTTCCAGGCTGCCACAACCTTTCGACGTGAACCCGGCGCTGTCGCAAGAAAATCGGGACAGATTACTGGAGTTGCTCCGTCGCTACAGCGAGTGTTTTTCCTCAAACTCGAAGTTACGTCAGACACCTTCGGCGAAGCACCGAATAATAACCGAAGATGGCGCCCGACCTACCAGACAGTCACCGTATCGCGTTTCTTCACACGAGCGCGAAGCCATCCGGACTCAAGTTGATGACATGCTCAGCGACGACATAATACAGCCATCAAAAAGTCCGTGGGCTGCGCCGGTTGTACTCGTGAAGAAAAAAGATGGCACTTTAAGATTCTGCGTTGACTACCGGATACTAAATAAATTCTCCAAAAACGACGTGTACCCCCTGCCACGAATCGACGACGCCCTCGACCACCTCTGCCACGCCAAGTACTTCTCATCCATGGACATAAAGACCGGCTACTGGCAAATTGAAGTGGACGAGAGAGACCGAGAGAAGACTGAATTTATAACCTCGGACGGTCTATACGAGTTCAAGGTGATGCCGTTTGGGCTGTGCACGGCGCCCGCAACGTTTCAGAGAGTCATGGACACTTTGCTAGCAGGCCTGAAGTAGCACACTTGCCTCGTATACCTCGACGACGTTGTCGTATTCGCCCGGACTTTCAACGAACACCTCACAAGGTCGGAATCTGTACTCGAGGCCATTCGTACGTCGGGGTTAATGCTGAAGCCTGAGAAGTGCCATTTCGCGTACGAGGAACTCAAGTTCTTGGGTCACGTCGTGAACGCCGCGGGAGTCGTACCTGACCCGGCAAAAACATCAGCCATTGCGAACTTCCCAAGGCCGAAAGATAAGAAGGGTGTGCGAAGGTTTCTCGGATTGTGCGCATACTACCGGCGCTTCGTGGCAAACTTCGCACGCATTGCAGAGCCACTCACGCGCCTGACGAAAAAAAGCACCCCTTTCAGCTGGGAAAACGACCAAGAAAAGGCATTCTGCGAGCTGCAACAACGCCTGCAAAACCCGCCCGTGCTCGCTCATTTCGACGAAAACGCCGAAACGGAAATCCACACGGACGCCAGTGATATCGGTTTGGGTGCCGTCCTCGTCCAAAAGGAAAGCGGTTACGAAAAGGTAATCGCCTATGCAAGCCGTCGTATAAGGTATAATGGTAGACCGTTTAAGGTTGTGACAGACGATCATGCGCTGTGTTGGCTCGCCAATTTGAAGGACCCCTCTGGCCGTCTTGGGCGGTGGAGCTTGCGCCTGCAAGAGTTTGACGTTACAATATTCTACGAATCCGGCAGGAAACACTCCGACGCCGACTGCCTGTCCCGCAGCCCCGTCGACCCACCACCACAGGACTCCAATGAAGACAGCGCGTTCTTCGGAGTCGTGACAGAGAGCGACCTAGCCGCCCAGCAGCGTGCCGACCCTGACCTCCGCGCCATGATCGACTACCTCGAAGGACGCAACATCGCCGTGCCTAGGGCGTTCAAGCGCAACTTACCAGCATTCAACCTCAAAAACTCCATCCTAGTGAAGAAGAATTTCAACCTCGGAACGAGAACGAATTATCTACTTGTCATCCCCGCAGACCTTCGTGACGAAATTTCGGAAGCGTGCCACGAAAACCCGTCTTCCGGGCATCTCGGAACAGCTCGCATGATTACAAAAATCAAGGCGAAATACTTCTGGCCCCGCCTTACATCCGATGTCACCCACTACGTCCGGAGCTGCCGGGACTGCGAGCATCAAAAAAAAAATGCCGCCATATCCACGAAGTGAATGATGATGAGTGGGCGAAGCTCCGGAGGTAAACCTGGTAAACCATGAACCCTCCGTACATTTTGCCCACTCGATTTTATTGCAACGCTCACCCTAGCGTACGTCGCCGCACTATATCGAACGATGACACGCGCTATATGTGGCATCATTCCTATTTTATAACACCTCGCATCTTTCATAATCAACTACACGTACCGCCGTCTAGTTTATAAGATCTTGCATCTTTTGGATGGACGGACGGACGGACGGACGGACGGATGAATGGACGGATGGACGGACGGACGGATGGATGGATGGACGGACGGACGGACGGACGGACGGACGGATGGATGGACGGATGGACGGATGGCTGGATGGACGGACGGACGGACGGACGGATGGACGGATGGATGGACGGACGGACGGATGGACGGATGGATGGGTGGATGGATGGATGGATGGATGGATGGATGGATGGATGGATGGATGGATGGATGGATGGATGGATGGATGGATGGATGGACGGACGGATGGACGGATGGGCGGATGGATATGGCTGTACCCTTTAGATCGGGTGGTGGCTAGCGTAATACTTAGAACTGAACGAGAGGTGGCTACATACAGGGGACGCACAGCCCACGCCTTAAGGAGCTTCGCTCCTAAAACACCACCGACGAGACCATCCGGACTTCTGCAGCCGATCGCCGTCCCAACGAGGCCCTTCCAACAGATTGGAATGGACCTTCTGGGCCCGTTCCCTAGATCCCGATCCGCGAACAAATGGATTGTCGTTGCGACAGACTACATGGCGCACTACGCAGAGACCACCGCTCTTCCTAGGGGAACTGCACAAGAAGTTGCAAAGTTCTTTATTAACCAAATTGTGCTGCGACATGGAGCCCCTGAGGTCCTAATCACGGACCGCGGAACGACCTTCACTGCGGAGCTCCTCCAAGGAATCTTACGCTACAGCAACACAGATCACCGAAGAACGAGGGCGTACCACCCCCAAACAAATGGACTAACGGAACGGCTCAATAATACAATCGCGGATATGCTGTCTATGTACATCGACGTTGAACATAAGACGTGGGACGAAGTCCTCCCGTACGTCACGTTTGCGTACAACACGGCTATTCAAGAAACCACGCAGATGACACCGTTCGAGCTCGTCTACGGAAGACGGCCGACTACGATGCTCGACGCCATGCTTCCGCACGTAGAAGACGACGACCTAAACGCCGACGTCCAAGGATACCTCCAACGTGCGGAGGAGGCCCGCCAGCTCGCTCGAGCTCGTATAACGGACCAACAACTGGTGGATGCCGGACGCTACAATCTCCGACGCCGAGTACCATCCTGGAGATCGTGTGTGGGTATGGACTCCCATTCGACGACGTGGACTCAGTGAGAAACTTCTACGACGCTATTTAGGACCCTACCAGATTCTACGACGTGTTGGCAAACTAACGTACGAAGTGATCCCCTATGGGGACTCCCGTACATCACGACGACGCACGCGGCCCGAAGTCGTCCATGTGGTTCGCTTAAAACCTTTCTACGGACGATGACGAACTTTTAATTTGTGTGAACTGTCCCTTATGTTAGCATCGAGTCGATTCACTCTTAGAGGGCGGGTAATGCCGCGAACCATGCATCGGGTTTGTTTATTTGTGTTTTGTTTTTTCGACCTGGCTGCGCCGGCCTGTGCTATCGCCGTTTTCACAGCGTTGCGAACAAACGCTACCACAGCGTTTCGAACAAACGCTATCGAACAACGCTTCAGGCGTTGTTCGATAGAAACAACGCTTCAAGCATTGTTTGTTAGAAACGCTGTTCGAACGAACAGCGTTTCTAACAAACGCTATCACGGCGTTCCCGATACAATTCGACTATTCGAGATACCCTCGCGCCGAGGGATATATATTCCCGCACAGCCGATGCCGCGTCATTCGACCGCCGACGCTTACTAGCGTGCCCGTCGTTTTGCTGGCCGCTGCTTCGCCGCCTGTGTATTTTTTCAGTTGTTAGGGGAGCACAGGTTCGCTCCAATAAACTTGTTTTCCTCATAGACAACTGCGTCGTCCTTCGCTGCGTGACAATATATATATATATATATATATGTATATATATATATATACATATATATATATATATATATATATATATGCGTATGTGTGCGGCTGTGTGTATGTGTATGTCAGTATAATTTCAGGTACTGTTTATCCGGCATTTACAAGGAATAAATTCGAAAGAGCTGCGCATTCCTGTGTTTTCCGCAATGAAAATGAAGTAATAAAACCGAATAGCTATTTTCAACTAAAAGAAACGATACCTTTCTTGCATGCCATTCAAATATTTAAAGTATTTCATGATAGTACAGGGAATCATTTTATTATGTCAGACAGCAAATCTTGATGTTTCCGTGAATGACAGAACCTAATTCTCCTGAACTTTCATACGCATGCTAGGAGTACCAGAAATCAAGATGTACATAAATGGTCTACTGCAATACAGAATGTATGCTATACAAAAAGGGAAGCAAGGATTTCTTTGAAGACATATGCTTTGAAAGGTCGACGTGTGCAAAATGAGTAGTCCGCATTGTCTGTACATATTGCCGGTACTTCACACATGCAACCGTTTTCGACACTGGAGATCGCGAATGATGCAAATGTGGCCCCTAAAAAAGTGTCTGTCACGCTAATGTAAAGAAACTGTCATGCCTTTCCTAAATTACTATTCACAAACTTTAACAAAATTCCAACGCAACTTCAACGTCGTTATGCCTGCCAAAGAAGAGTGGGACCCCATTCATATTAGACATTCCTTAAAGGACTCAGTAGGTTTATCTAGAAATTTTCGCTTGCGCGGCGTTCTAAACTGACACAGTGAATTCGCTGCATATTGAGTTGTTGAACATCAAAACAAAAGATTGATCCCAACCCAGTCTCAGCTAGAAATAGGCCCGTGAAAGATACCATAGGTTCAACTCAGTTTAATGTCACATCACGATTCTTGAGACACTCGGTTAAATTGGTATATCAGTATCCCCCGCTTTAAGCCAGAACACACAACCTTTGTGGGGTCCCCTAACCTTGGCAAATATTCCAACCTTTCGCGTTATAGTCGTCGTGGCCGCTTCAGCTTTCATCGTGATCACAATGTCTGATGAGAGCACGTTCTCTGCTAGTGCAGCAACTCCAAATATGGCTGAACCTAGAGCTAACCCTATAGGCACCGGGCAATGCTGTTTGCGAGATCTTATGGTAGCGCCAGAACACACAGCCTAGCGAGTATAGGCGCAGCAAGACCTAGTCTTCCAATGCGTAGCCTAGCGAGTAGACGCAGCTAAATCGGACTTGAGCGTGCATATCGTTTTCTTTTTTAGTTGTGATCCGGGGGTCACTGCTGATTATGTGAGCGCCCAGGAAGCGTTCTTTCAAAACATGCCAAAGAGGGCACTGACACTTCAGCGTGTCACTGTGTTCAGCAAGTGTTTCGTTTTCTTAGCATCCCTGGCGGTGTGTACCAACAATGATGAGGTGGCTCAAAAAGCTTTCTCGCGCCCTCTGGTTCACAGTCGGGTGCCTATACGCTCAAAGGGGCAGCTATGCCTGCAGGCCAATGCTCTTAACTTGTTATAATGCAGTGTTTCCTCTTTTTTCCACTAATATATTGCTTACACCGAAGCCGCTTGTTGTAGCAAGTGGATATGGACGGATGCACTTGAACGCGGAGTGTAAGTTTTAGATAGCTGCATACTTATATCGAAACAGTTATACGCATTCTTACTCTCGCATATATTTTTCGTTGTCACCGCTCTGAATTTCATGGAGATTCTACTCATATTCTTTATTATATAAGCATTTACAATATTATTACTTTATAAAAAGGCGACATCACCATCACTAGTGTGTACTATATGTCCGTGTCGCCGAATTCGTCTAACTGATTTTGAGTCCCATGAACACGTCCGGCAACACCAAGATCACTACTAAGAAAGTTTCTGATGTCTTGAACTTGCTTCTTGAGCACATAAAATGCCAAGGATAGCACCATCTGTCGTAATTATCTGCCCGCGTTCAAGGTGGTTCTGGCTGCTGACGCCAGTGTTGTTTTTAGTATATTAGCAAGCAATTTTTTCTTTCAAAGGAAGGCGAGTGTTTTGTG
Organism: Rhipicephalus microplus; assembly: GCF_043290135.1. Classification (NCBI taxonomy): domain Eukaryota; kingdom Metazoa; phylum Arthropoda; class Arachnida; order Ixodida; family Ixodidae; genus Rhipicephalus; species Rhipicephalus microplus. The sequence continues at coordinate 23,324,991 of NC_134706.1, read as the reverse complement.
GCGTCTTGCGGAAGAATTTGTCTACCGCGTCATTTTCTGGAGAACTTGCCTACAGCAACATATTCTGATTTTTACCGCAGCTCCCTGTTTTTTTCTATTTTTTTCTGTCACTCGGGACCTCAATTCCCAAACTGCTCACTTAACGTTAACGAAGTCTTTGGCTCATGGTGTCTCGTTATGCTTCCATGTGGTGGCCGCTAGTTTAGGTGGTGCTTCAGTGCGAAGCGGCTGCCACACGCAAATACATATTGATAGCATGAATTCTTGTATGAGTTGCAGTATTTATTATGATATTTTATTATTAGAAAACTCAAAGCACCAAATACAAGATAAATGTTACAAGCAAGATTCTTATACTCATGGTTCCTTAACGTAGTACTGAGTAGCATTCCTATTTATTCTGCATTGAGAAATATAAGAACGAAGCCGTGCAACAATTAAGTATTGTAGTATATGTATACACGGGAATAGCGAGGCTGAGGATATTGAAATAGTTTATGGATTGACGAAGTGTTCACATAAAAGTAATGTTATTCCATTTGAATTTCAATGACAAACAAGCTCCATCCTAATGAACGGTTGTCTCTTATAAGAATGACCAAGTGACCTCGTCTGAATAACACCGCTAATGGTTCACAAGAAGGGGGCCCAGTGATGGGCTAAGCTTCGTCGAAATTTTTGGAAGCCAAGAACAGTGCTAGAAGAAATGTTAGAGATAAAAATGTAGCATTCAATCTCGCCTTGTAGATTATCAACTCTTTCTGAAATATTATTACCTCTCTTAGCGTAGGTGTTAAGTTTCTAGCACATTTTTTTGGCGGGTTTGTGCCGCAGAAATTGGCAAGGCACCGCTAAACACTTGTGGTGCGCTAAACGAAAACGTATTGGTGTCGATGACTATTGCGCGAGCATCTCATCTTCTGAGTTTTTTTTTAAAGCAGAAACCGTCTGAATAACGTCACCTGTCTGTCTAGTTGTTGCATAGCTCAGAGGGAGTTCATAGGCGATGAATCAGGAAGGAAGACAAAGAACAAAAAAGAAAAATGAACAAGCACAGATTCGCAACTGACTTTCATTGAACCAATATCCTTAACTTCCAAATCTTTAGCCAGGTATACATTAAAAAACTCAATAACAAGGAAAGCTTACCAATACCTATCGTAACAATCAATCAGCTAGAATAGAAAGTTTAATCTCACACAAGGACAAAGATGAAATCCTGATTTACTGTTCGTTAACTTCCAAAAATCAAATCAAAACTTCCAGTTTGTTTACTGTACATCGCCTCGGCTAGTGCACGTGGTGCTTTGGTTTTGCTACTTCGAAAGATGCACCAGCCGTTCAGAAAAGGTTCGCATGACTATTTATTACAAGAATGTGCAAGATGCAAATATTTTCTATTTTTTAAAGACATTGAATTCCCCCCCCCCCCTGGTACGTACAATATATACAATAACCCGACTGGCCGACGCACACCCTGCCACAACATACAGGAATCTTATAAGCAATGACTACTGAACACATCAAAAATATTTCGTGCGATGCCTAAAACAATCAGCACTTGGTGATGTGGGACAGCCTACGAGAAGCTGAAAATATGATAGAGGCCTCGAAGCAAAAAGCGACATTCTCTGAAGAATGAGCCAACGCCTCTTTTATTTCATTCGATGCCAGTGCAAACGCGCCCTCTTCACTGGGAGCTCTTGGTCCGCCTTAGTTCAGAGAGTGGTCGTCATGCGACGCCACAAGAGAGGCAGGGTCAATGCCACATAAAAGAATATTATCAGCCCCACTCAATGCCGCTGCGACGTCACTAGTTTTGCATGAACGAGCACGCGTATGGGAGCCTGTGAATTCATATCCACCATCGTCTCCCGCTAAACGATAAAGCGCTCGCGGCGAGTTTTACACGCTTAACAGCTTTATTCTGTCTTTTGGGTCACATTGTATTGATTGATATGTGAAGTTTAACGTCCCAAAACCACCATATGATTATGAGAGACATCGTAGTAAGAACTCCAGGAATTTCGAATACCTGGGGTTTTTCAGCATGCACCCAAATCTAAGTCAACGGGCCTACAGCATTTCCGCCTCCATTGGAAATGCAACCGCTGCAGCCGGGATTCAATCCCACGAGCTGCGGATCACCAGCCGAGTACCTTAGCCACTAGACCACCATGGCGGGGCTTTCGGGTCACAAAACGCACTGGAGTTGTGTAAAGCGTTGAGTGAAAGGAGGTTCTAGAATACTGGGGCTAGACATATGTAGTATGCAGACACACGTACCTTCGAGTCACGAAGAAAGCGGATGTCGACGTCAGCTTGACCAGCGACACACTCTCATTTAGTTCTTTGGTTGTTTTTACGAAACGAGAACACTAGCAACCTTGGTTCCTTTGCCTCTAGAAGTCACGACGCACCATCGCCCAACCATTCGAGTTCGCAGCCGTACAGATTGCGGATATTAAGTGCACAAAACGCATCACATATCTACGTTTGAGTTCAGAGACTCAGAAAAATATGGTCTTTTCGAGTCGCCAACCAGCACGCCATGAAAACGTTCATCGAGCATGGCACTCTATGCCTGTCGAGTGACGAGAGCAAGCGTAGGCACGTCTGTGCAGCGAAACACGCTGCTCTAAACGGAGTGACGTCAGACCCCGTGGCAGACACAGTGAGCAGGCCCGAAATTATCTAGGTTGCATCGGCAGGGCTGCTTGCATCACACGTGCTTCTGAGCACTTTCCAACGAAGGTGCGATAGGCGTGTATCCATATCTGCAATATCATACGTCTGCATATTTGTCCCTTCAAGCTTTTTCTTTGTAGCTGGAGGCAATGCCGGCGCCACTTCACAGCGCTAGTTAAGCAGTGAGATCACCATGAGGCGTACCCATCGGTTGCCCGCACAGTGCTGCAAACGGTGACACGCTATCTCTAAACACCGTATCACTTACAGAGCCAGCGTGACCACCAACATTGTCATAACTAGGAAGCCAGAACACCACCCCACTGATCTCTACACATTTGAACAAAATGGTACTTTATGTTATATCCTTAGAGAAACATACTTAGAGAAACAGCGGACACTCTTGTAGGGTCCTGTGGCCCAGCTACTGCACTGCTTTCAGCGCCATGAGTGGTTGGTCAAACCCGATAATGTCTTCAGCATAACTAAATATAACAAAAATGTTCTCTTTTCGACGCTGGGAATTGAACCAGTACCCTAATTCTCCGAAAGCGAGTGTCTTTACCACTATGTTTCTCACCCATGCTACCGCGAAGGGAATGCATGTACAGCACATCCAAACCACATAAATGTGCCTCTGTGCAAAACAAGTGCTGGAAGACAACACTTTCCAGTCATACTTTACTCGTTTGTGTTGAGATGCATTAAATGTCCTCAGCGGTACATGATGTAGAGCGCATATAGAAAATTGCACAAGTTAATGGAATTTCTTCTTTGCAAAAAAAAAAATCCTGCCGCCGCCCTGGCTGCGGGAGCCGCGGGGGACCTTCTTCGTTGGTGTCACCGCCCCTGGGAGGCGGTCCTCCAAAGCCAAAAGCTGAACGACCAACTCTGGGCCGTCCGGCAGGCTGAGGATGCCACCCGTGTCCATGGACTACGAGCCACCACCTAAAGTCACTGCGACCAAATTGCCGGCCCATTGTGTCCAATAAAGTCTTTTCTCTCTCTCTTTGCAAAAAGTTGATGCCAAAGTTTGGCAATAAATATTTTCCTGAAGAAGCTATTACACGTCTTAAAATTAAAGTAAAAGCGGGGTTGGGTACGCCTCCTATCGCTTGGTCTGAATCTTTCTTGTAGTGCTGTGAATAGGCTCCAGTGGCCACTCCTAATATAGTATATTTCTCTATTTTATTCCCGTCGTGGGACCCTTAATAAGGAGCCCTGTCTCCTATGACCGCCAAGCACTCTCTAGGTGATAGGTGAAAGCAGGAAAGGGTTAGGGGAGAGGGTGGTGAACGGCTGGATCACCGAATCTGGCTGGCATTGCAAAAATAGAGGAGGCGCTGAATGAGCCTCTTAGTGTAGATATGACATGACAACAGTGTGCGTGTTCAGGCTCATGGGTGTGTGAAAGAAGCACATAAGAATCTCTCTGAAGTGTTCAGCAGGCATTATTTAAAGATTCCCCGAAGTTGCTACAATGTGAACATGGACCAGTCTGGTCGTTGTATAAATGATCAACTAAGAGAGCATGTACTTTGTCTGAGAAATGGCACCGTTTCGTATCTGTCGCACCAGTGAAAGGAGCGCTTGTGTTAACCTTGGCTGTTCAGCACGGGCAAGAAGCAAAGCTGAGGTAGCACGTGAACTATCGGAGAATATGTATATTAAGCACAATGATTTACATAGGGCATTAGTTAGCTAGGTCAAAGTGAACAATGTGTCAAGGAGCGTTGAAAGAAAGGTCAATACAAATTAAACTAAAAGAAAGGTGGGTTCCTCGGTGCTTACTGCAGACGCTGTGGTAAGACACCAGCAAATTACGATGCGGTTAGCACGTGCACGCCTGTTTTTCAGGAATTTTCAATTACCAGTACCAGCAGTGGTCAGCTAATATGCGAGGATACAGAGGCTGCTTCATTTGATAGGATGAAAAATAAATGTATTTCAAAATCGTCGATTGCCCGTTTCTCTAAAACAATCGTCAGAAACCTGCTGTCCCCATGAAGTAATAAGTGCCTCTTGGGACCACTTCAGAACACCCACCGCACCTCCGAAATCCCGTGGGCGAATGCCCTGCTATATCTACGTAGAATACACCAGGTCGGGAGCCGTGTTGCCTCTCAAACGTCCGAGCCCGCGCCTGTCTTCTGCTTTCGTGCGTGTGCTTATCCATGTTACTGGAAGGTGGAGAGACCGAGAGCATATGCCGCCACAGTTCCGGAATACGCTCCGCTTCCTCTGCAGTCCAAGTGTGCTGTATATGTAAGCGGTTCAGCAGGCGGCGCCCGGGAGCCGTCTGCACGAGTCGCGTATATTGATTCATAAGGTGGGCCTCCCGCAACTCCTGGTAGGAGTTGAGCACACCTAACGCCCTATGTTTGGCGTTGGAAGTGGCCACCGGGAGATCGAGAGCTCGTTTAGTAGCCTTACGAATGATGGCATCTATTCTTTCGTCTTCTTGCTTGTTAGTGCGAAGGTATGAGACGGCGAAGAAGATCAGGCTAGCCACGAAGGCATGGGCGAGCCGAAGCGCGTCCCTGCCCCGCAGACCACCCCGCTTGTTGGAAACGCGGTGGATCATTGGCCCTACCTGTTCGCCTATTCTCTTGAGTTTCGCTGTAGTGGAGTCCGGTCCGAGTCTGTGGTGAATGAACAGGCCCAGAATCCGGAGCTCCTCCACCTCTCTGATGAGAACCCAAGACAGGGAAATGTGCATGGCAGACTTATCTATTGGCGTCTCTCTAACGTGCAGAAGCTCTGATTTGTTTGGAGCACATTGGAGTCCACATCGTTGGCATATACGCCTCGACTATGAATGCGGCCTGCTGAAGGCGTTCCTGCGTTTCACCAAGGCTCCCTTCAGTGGTACAGATTGTAATATCATCGGCATATACTGCGTGTTGTGTGCCTTCCACCCTGACCAATTCGCTTGGAAGGCGCATCATAGCAATGTTGAAAAGGAGCGGTGATAACACTGCTCCCTGTGGGGTACCCCGTGTTCCCAAGCTCCCGAGGAGTGGTAGTTTCTTTGCCCTGCCACCCCTCCCTGCTTAGCTTCCAGCGCTTTGGTTGGGACGAGGGAAGAGATACTGCAATTGCAGCATGCGACGCATTTTTGTAACTCCACTCGCAATAAACGCATTCTTAAACTTTTTGCGGCATTGAATTCGTCAGGCAGTAACCTCTTCTAGTGAATTCATTTCATGGTTACATGAAAAAGTGTTTCAGGGCCCCTTTAACACATTTTGTTAGACAGGTGTCACGACGAAAACGAGCCCATTTGGCGATAATAGGGCGCGCTGGTACAATTTACTGCGTGTTTGTGTGCGTGCGTGTATATGTAACAAAACGTATGAATGAGTATGCACTGAGCAAATGAAGGGTGCACTAGGGGCCGGATTTTGCTATCGTGTTCAACTCTTAAAGGCGAAGCATAAGGGTCCCTCACTTTTTTTCCTTGCACTTTTATTGCGATAGCAATTATATGGACACTCTCAGCTGGATTTTGCCGCCGGCATCGTGGTCACTCACCGTATATGTATACGTATCTATACATAAAAATAAAATTCCACAAAATAAAATTATGTATATTTATTATATAAATAGTATGAATATATATATATATATATATATATATATATATATATATATATATATATATATATGTGTGTGTGTGTGTGTGTGTGTGTGTGACGTATCAAGTGATGGTTAGTAGAGGTCAAGAAGGAAGTAGGCAGAACGGAGTAAACATGGGGTATGAGCCAGGCCACGTCACCCATTCATTATAGCGTCACACGAGTCGACAGGATGAAGACCTCCCAGCCACTTCATCAGTGTCTCATCATCGACGCAGTTCTACACAAGACGCCCTGACCATACATCGACAACGGAATCATCTCCTAGCAGCACACAGCGACCAGCACCATGGCAGAATAATCGACCGACCTTCCCATCCCCAAGTACACCGGAGCAGCGGACGATGGACCTGTACAGGACTGGTTTGACCTGTTTGAGTTCCACGCTACCGCTGCATCTTGGTCGGAACGCTGATGATGAGACACTGATGAAGTGGCTGGGAGGTCTTCATCCGGTCGACTCATGTGACGCTATAATGAATGGGTGACGTGGCCTGGCTCATACCCCATGTTTATTCCGTTTTGCCTACTTCCTTCTCGACCTCTACTAATCATCACTTGATACGTCCCTATATATATATATATTGTAGCATTGATATTTGGCACAGGCCGGAACGCCAGCTGAAGAAGAGAAGGAAGAGTGTTGTTGCTGCTCGCGCTCGCTCCGCTTGACAGCTGGTCGGTTCTACCGCTACGTTTTCCACAAAGTAAACGTCTCTTCTGCTCACCACTAAAGGTGTACTATCAAGTGGTGGAGAGTGCTGGGTACCTTTTTCCATCCTGGAACTCCGCAACCGAACTCTACCTTCGCCATCAACAATGTCCATCGACGCTGCACAGCAGACGGCTCCTACATCTCCACCTGTCCACTGTCCCGGCGTCCCGAGAGAGCGAGATCCAGACATCTTCAACGGCACCGATGAGCAGGACGTCGAGGACTGGCTCTCTTCGTTCGAACGAGTAAGCGTCAACAACAGGTGGGACGAAAACGACAAACTGGGCCGCGTCCACTTTTACCTCAGAGGAGTAGCAGAGCTCTGGCTCAACAACCACGAAGCCGAGCTTACCGACTGGGCCACTTTCAAGACCACCTTCGCGGACGTGTTTGGCCGACCGACAGTGCGCAAGCTCCGTGCAGAACAGCGCTTGCGGGATCGCGCCCAACTGTCGGGAGAGGGTTTCACGTCCTACATTGAGGACGTCGTAGGCCTCTGCCGTCGCTTTGATCCTGACATGTCGGAAACCGCCAAGGTAAAACACATTATGAAGGGCATCGAGGACGATGCCTTCCACATGCTGGTGGCTAAAGACCCGCAAACAGTTTCGGAAGTCATCCAACACTGCCAAAGTTTCGATGAGTTGCGAAAACAGCGCATTTCAACGCGACGGCCTACTTTCGACATGACCAGCACGCCAGCATTGACCGTTGGTGCAATATCTCCAGAACAGACTGTATTGACCCCGCAAATCCAGCAATTTATCCGAGAGGAAGTGGCACGCCAGTTGTCCCTTGCCCCCTTGCTTCCCAGCAATACGCATGGGCTGACCTCGTCACTGCGCCAAACCATCGAAGAGCAAGTCTGCGAGGCACTTCCCCCCACGTACCAGCCACCACCTGTGTCCGCTCCCCTGACTTACGCTGACGTCGCGCGAAGGCAGGTACATGCGCCGTCAAACGTCGTCGACCCTGCCCACCAAGCGAACGCCTTCTACGCAACACACGTACCGGCAGGCTCGCATGTTCCCATTTACCGCCGTCCTTCAACGCTTCCCAACAACCCTTGGCGTACATCGGATAACAGACCTATCTGTTATTACTGTCGTCAGCCTGGCCATGTTGAGCGGTTCTGTCGCCGGCGCGTCCCTCACTCAGGCATTATTGATGGCACCTACGGCTACGCCCCCACAGAACCACCACAGACGCTGCCGTTCCATGCAGCTTCGGACACTTCTCCGCCGAGCCGCCGCGCCTTCAACCCACGCCGATCGCCTTCCCCGCGCCGACGTTCGCCTTCACCAATGCTTCGGCGTGCACCACCTGCCCAAACGGAAAACTGACCATCGCAGTTCCGGAGGCAAGAACTGCGCCACCGTCGAACTCCACAAGGCCTCGTTCTCTACCGAATAATGAAATAACTGTCTTGATTGAAGGTATCCCCGTTCAAGCATTAATAGATACCGGAGCTGCCGTGTCTGTATTGAGTGAAGCATTGTGTCGCAAGTTAAGAAAAGTTACGATTCCGCTTTCTGGTCTCTCCCTTCGTACGGCAACAGCGCATCACGTGAACCCTTCTATGACGTGCACGGCTCGGTTAATCATCCAGGGCGTTCTGTACGTGGTTGAATTTATCGTGTTTCCGCACTGCTCACACGACGTCATATTAGGCTGGGACTTCCTTTCCACACATCATGCCGTTGTTGATTGTGCCCGGGCCGAACTAGAATTGTCATCGCTCTCCGACGACGATTATAATAAGCCTTCTATTTCTCGTGTTGTCGTCGCCGCGGAGACTGATATTCCACCCATGTCTTCTGTTATTGTGCCGATCTCGTGCGACCATGCCGCTTTTTCGGACGTCATGTTCACGCCGTCAGAAGACTTCACTTCTCGAAAAAACGTTCTTCTGCCTTTTGCTCTTCTGACGGTCGAAGCCACTTGCGCAAACATTTATGCCACGAATCTCCTTTCTGTACCAGTCACCCTATTCCGTGGCGAATGCATCGGCCGCCTTGAGGACATCGATTGTGTTGGCACCAGTCAACTGCCCTATCAAGCAAAAAGCCTTGAGATCGCCAGTGTTACTTCCGCTCTCACATCCGCCACCTCTTCCCTCGACGTCTTCCTTCCATCGATTGATCCTGACCTTCCTGTTGACCAACGAACTCAACTCTTGACACTTCTCGACCACTTCCGCTCATCGTTCGACTTCAAACAAACCAGTCTGGGCCGAACATCTGCAATTGTCCATCGTATTGACACTGGCACCCACGCACCATTGCGTCAGCGTCCATACCGGGTCTCCCACGCCGAACGCCAAGTTATAGACGATCAAGTGTCTGATATGCTCAATCGTGGCGTTATACAGCCGTCTAACAGTCCGTGGGCCTCCCCGGTGGTACTGGTCAGAAAGAAGGACGGGGGCATCCGATTCTGTGTGGATTACAGGCGCCTTAACAAGATCACGCGCAAAGATGTTTATCCGCTCCCCAGAATTGACGACGCTCTCGACTGTTTGCAAGGTGCAGAATTCTTTTCTTCGCTGGATCTTCGATCGGGATACTGGCAGGTACCCATGGATGAAGCTGACCGCGCCAAGACTGCGTTTGTAACTCCGGACGGCTTGTACGAGTTTAACGTGATGCCGTTCGGCCTTTGTAACGCCCCAGCCACCTTCGAGCGTCTGATGGACAACATACTTCGAGGCCTTAAATGGCAGACGTGTCTTTGCTATTTGGACGACGTCGTCGTTTTTTCAAAAGACTTCGATACCCATCTTCTGCGCCTCGCAAGTGTCCTGCATTGCCTTACACATGCTGGGCTCCAACTAAATTTGAAAAAGTGCCATTTTGCCGCCCGGAAGCTCACCATCTTAGGGCATGTTGTCAGCAAGGACGGCGTTCTACCTGATCCTGGAAAACTCCGTGCTGTCGCCCAGTTTCCGAAGCCATCGACACTTAAGGAACTCCGGAGCTTTATCGGCTTATGTTCATACTTTCGCCGATTTGTCCGTAATTTTGCATCTGTCATGGCCCCTTTAACACGGCTACTTTCTGACACCGAGGGCATTTCGGCGTGGTCTTCCAATTGCGATAAGGCATTCGCGAAACTACGTCAATTGCTGACATCTCCACCGATTCTCCGTCACTTTGATCCTGATGCCCCTACAGAAATACACACCGACGCAAGTGGAGTCGGACTTGGCGCTATTCTTGCTCAACGCAAGTCTGGATACGACGAGTACGTCGTTTCTTATGCCAGTCGCACTCTTACTAGGGCTGAACAGAATTATTCAGTCACAGAAAAAGAATGTCTAGCCATCGTCTGGGCAATCACAAAATTTCGACCCTACGTCTATGGCCGTCCATTTGACGTCGTGACTGATCACCACGCCCTCTGCTGGTTATCGTCACTAAAAGACCCATCTGGCCGTCTCGCTCGTTGGGCGTTACGCCTCCAAGACTATGATATCCGTGTCGTCTACAGGTCAGGCCGCAAACATTCAGATGCCGACGCTCTCTCCCGCTCTCCACTTCCCCATGAACACGGAAGTACTTCTGTATCCAGCCTCGATGCTGTGGCACTTTCGTACGCGGACATGCCCTATGAACAGCGCCAAGACGCTTGGATAGCCTCTATGATAGAGTTACTGTCTCGGCCGTCCCAAGTTACGCCCAATCGTTCACTGCAGCGCACAGCTCGACACTTTACCATCCGCGATGGACTCCTGTACCGTCGCAACTACCTTTCTGACGGCCGCAAGTGGTTGCTTGTGATTCCTCGCCACCTACGTGCCGACATTTGCGACTCTTTTCACGCGGATCCTCAATGCGGCCACGCCGGTGTGATAAAAACGTATGCACGTCTCCGGCTGCGGTACTATTGGCGCGGAATGTACCGCTTTGTCCGACAGTACGTGCGTTCGTGCTCCAAATGTCAACGCCGAAAAAGCCCACCACACATAGCCAATGGACAACTGCAGCCGTTGCCTTGCCCCTCCCGCCCTTTCGACCGCATCGGAATTGACTTGTACGGTCCCCTTCCCTATACGCCTAACGGGAACCGCTGGGTGATTGTCGCCATTGATCACTTGACACGCTATGCTGAAACTGCTGCGCTGCCAGAGGCCACATCACGTGAAGTTGGCTTATTTATCCTTCACAATCTCATTCTACGCCATGGCGCGCCTCGTGAGCTACTCAGTGACCGCGGCCGTACGTTCCTCTCCGAAGCGGTACAAGCCCTTCTTCGCGAATGCAACGTTGTGCATCGGACAACCAGCGCATACCATCCGCAAACGAATGGAATGACCGAACGGTTTAACCGCTCACTGGGCGACATGCTATCCATGTACGTGTCCGCTGATCACACCAACTGGGACCGCATACTACCCTTTGTAACTTACGCTTACAACAGCGCCACTCAGTCTACGACAGGATTCTCTCCGTTCTTCCTCCTTTACGGGCGCGAACCTTCCTCATTCATGGACACCATTCTCTTGTATCATCCAGACGCTTCGGAATCCACAACTCTATCTGAAGTCGCCACCTATGCAGAAGAATGCAGGCAACTCGCGCGTTCCTTAACCGCCCAAGATCAAGCGTACCAGAAGAACCGTCACGACGAAAACCTGTCTTCGCAGTCATATTCGCCTGGCGCCTTGGTATGGCTTCGGGTTCCCTCATCTGTTCCTGGTCTTTCCACCAAGCTACTGCCGAAGTACGAAGGCCCCTACCGAGTCCTACGTCAGGCCTCACCGGTTAACTATATTGTTGAGCCGGTTCAACCATCAACAGACCGACGGCATCGAGGCCGCGAGACTGTTCACGTAGATCGATTGAAGCCGCACTACGACCCACCCGTCGTACCCGTTCCATAGGTCGCCAGGATGGCTCCTTTTCTGAGGGGGGAGTGATTTGTAGCATTGATATTTGGCACAGGCCGGAACGCCAGCTGAAGAAGAGAAGGAAGAGTGTTGTTGCTGCTCGCGCTCGCTCCGCTTGACAGCTGGTCGGTTCTACCGCTACGTTTTCCACAAAGTAAACGTCTCTTCTGCTCACCACTAAAGGTGTACTATCAATATATATATATATATATATATTGTGCATTTTCCAATATATTTGGAAAATGCACAAAAAGACTGCCGAGCAAGGAAATCAAACTTGTGCTTTGGAATCATGAGTGCGAGCTGTTAACCACTGAGCCACTGAGGAAGACGACCGTCTACGTTCAAAAGGCAAGGTATTAATATCTACCACCTACCACTGCTGACGGGCATCTCCTGGGGGGGGGGATTATTGTGTTTTTAGCATTACCATGGCAAGATCTAGAAATGAGGGCGCGTCATCAGATTACGCGGCGGCGCGCGCACAGATCTTCCAAGCGTATCTCCTATCTTAGAGAGGGGGGTGACGCTCCCTGGCTCACCCTTACCTCGCGGTGGGGAGGAGCGGATAATCATACGTCTTGGCCGACTTCAGCCTTTACCTGTAATAATTCTGTTGTAGTTACCGGGTGCACAAAGGTCATTGCAATCATTGAAGTTTGCGTTGAAGCGCGCGCTTTTTAGAGACACCGAAATAACAAGTAAGACGCTTATTCGCGTACATCTGTACCTGTGAGTTCGTTTCGTGCGTCATTTGTGCGTGAAAAATGCGGGGCACGTTTCGATTTGTTTCTTAATCTGCGCGTGACCTTCCAAGTACTTGCTGTTGCGTTCATTGCTTCGCCCTCGCGGCAAAGCAGTGACTTTTTTGGCTGTTCTGCGGCTACAGCCGACGGGCTACAACAAGCCAGTATTCAATACCCATGGCACCATAACAGAGATACCCGACCAAAGAAAATTATCCGTGCAATCCAAGGCACTGATACAGAATGACGTCACCTGCTCTGCTCGCTTTGGGACAGCGACAACCAACACTTAAGCAGGAATCAATGGCTACCTGGTGGTGAAGTTGACACGTGGCATCTAAAAGGCGCATACGAAAGCAACTCGCGTGAAGGACACGGCGGGGCCACCAAAGTGCATCCGCCTAATCCATTCACCTTTTTCAAAGAGTTGAGGAAACGTTATGGCAAGTGCTTTGGTCAAATAATTAATTTTTGGTTTCCTGCTGTGCCCAATGCTGTTTGTTCACCTGTTGTGAGAATGTGTTTGAGATATATTTTACCGAACGATATTATTATTATGTGGCGACATCGAAGCTAACTCTGGTCTGGATATTAAATACTGTTTCGAGGCAACTACGACTGATTGCTGAAGACCTCAAGAAAATCAAGCAGGAACGATTACCCGCAATCGAATCAAAGTTGGAACTGCTTACGTTAGCTGATGATAAAATAGTGGCTTGGGTTAGCGGCTTCACTACTTTGCAGAAAAGTATATTTACCCTCGAAGTTAACGTAGACGATCTGGAAAATTCTTTCAGAATGTCGAACCTCATCATTCATGCCATAGCTAAGAGTGAAAAAGAAAGAGACGACTCTTTTGAGAAAGTTATAAATGAAACAATTGCCAAAAACGCGTATTTTTGAAGTTGGAACTTGTTGGCTGCAAAATAAATCACAGACTTCGAAAAAATTAGCAAATAAGTAAGTCCCGTAATCGTGAAACTTGCCGACTTTCAAAATAAAACTAGGATTTTGAAAAAACGCCATGCCTGCACGAAAGGCGCAGCACAATCACAGCGAAATCTTGAAAAGCAGCATTTACGAGCCTTTTCTGAACATTTATTGAGTAACTACTGCAATCACACTTGCTTGATTCGAACTATGCCATTATTCATATTTTATTGGGTAGTAGGCTGGCATTCGCTATTGTTTTTTTTTGTCATTCTTCTGAGAAGTATGGTATGCCCTAAACACTTGCAAGGAAATATGTGTGATTGTTCATGCAGTGGCTGACATTGATGAGAAATTATGGCGGAAGTGAGTATCTCCTACAGTAAATGGCTGAACAAGAACAAGCTTTTGAAAAGAGTTGAACCATTCGACGACCCACCCATCACGCTTTTCGCATTGTGCGACGACTGGTTGTTCTCTAGCTGCTTCAAAACGCTTTATAAATCGTAATATTGCGATTGCCTTCCCGACATCAAGCCTGCCTAAGACAAGGTTGCCAAGTCCCAAGCACCAGCGTGGCTCAGTAGTGGAATACTGGGCTGGCACCCAGTGAACCCGGGTTCAAGCTCCGCTGTCTTTTTGGTGGCAGTTTTATTTTCTAATTTTGTGTGATGTGGTTACAATTACAGACACCGACGGCGGCGGACAACTACGGCGCCACACGTGACCCGAGTTGGGATCTCATAACAGCTTTCACAGTAAAACTGCCGCATGTTGAAAAGAACCAATTATTCAAAAAGCTAAGATATTTGAGCTCGAATTCGAGACGTAAGAAGGAAACTTTGCAGTATCAGCAAAGCAAAAAAGGAGGCTAGAGAAAGTGTTTATTTAACTTATGAGAAATTGAAAATAAACGATGAGCTGTATTACTGGGATGAGAGGGCCAAGGGATTGTGGCACCTTTAATGAGGCAGTCGGGCATCTATAGCTAAAAAAAAACCAGCAAGGCAAATCTTAGAGTCACAGCACCTGTGACGAAATGTCAAATAGGTTTCATAAATTTAAATGCACACAGCATTGTTAATAAGCTAAATTCCATACAATGGGTACCAATTAGTCTTGAGCCTCAATTTGTTGCTGCGGCAGAGAGATGGCTGTCACAAGATATCATGGACGTTGCATATATCCCGCCAAATTATTCAGCAGTGCGAAAAGACAAACAGACACGTGACGGGGCGTTGCAATATTAAAAAGACTAGCTCTTCTCCAGGCTTCCCGATGTAGAAAATGTTGAAGCTATCTTTTGCATACTGATGTTGGCCCAACATCCTGTCACCATGTCGTGCGTTTATTGCTGCCCGACATCTGATTGTAGCGTGACACGTACACTGTATGCATATTTACATCGTCATGTGTAATGTGACTGATTAATATCGGTAGGCACTTTCAGCCTACCTGATATTGATTGGAAATCCGTGCACAATTCATCAGCATCTTCCAAAATAATTGATTGACATGTGGGGTTTAACATCCCAAAACCACCGTGTGATTATGAGAGGCGCCGTAGTAGAGAGCTTCAAAAATTTTGACCACCCCGGGTTCTTTACCGTGCACCCAAGTCTTAGCACACGGGCCTACAACATTTTCGCTTCCATTGGAAATGCAGCCGCCGCAGCCGGGATTTCATCCCGCGACCTGCGGGTCAGCAGTCGAGTACCTTAGCCACTAGACAACCGCGGTGGGGCAGCTTCTAAACTAGTGAGTGATATAACCTTCCATTTTATTCTCAATCAGGTAGCCAACCAGCACATGCGTGGTAACGAAACTAAATCAAATATTCTGGATCTGACATTTGTCAGTCATCACTTTTCACTTGACCGCATCATTTTACAAATTTTGTAAGGTATATCACATCACGAAATGATATATTGCTCCATTTTTTTCACAAACTCTTGTCCACATCGTTCAAAAGTGTAGCATATTTTACAATGTTTTACATGCTGATGTCGGTATTATTGATAACGTGTTTTGAATACAACGAATTTAAAAAGCTTTTTACGAATGCTTTCGTGAATATAGGTGATTTGGGGAAAAAGTACATTGGCATGGTACTTTTTATTCTTTATTTATGTTACAGTTTTTGTCCTTCGTGAATGTTCCGTCTTTTTTGTGCCTCTAAATCTCTCCTAATCTAAACGTAAAGTGCCTTAAATTTTGTAATAGTGTAGCATAATAGGAGAGCTTGTATGAATGCATCTTTGGAAATTTTCAACGTGCACGCATCAGACACACAATGCACAACATCATTACGCAACGCCCAATGTCAGTCTACAATGAAAAACGCACATACGCAATGTATATTGGTGTGTTAGAGCTGTAGCGCTGTTCAATATTGATGTGTTCTTGTCCACGCTTTGTAGCACATCTGTATACTAAGGTGCAGCGTCTAAGATTAACGATAAACCCTTATGACAATTATAGTAGCTGAATTTCGAACATCATCAGAAAATGTTCAGTGGTGATTACAATATTGCGCGATGTGATTTATAAGCATAGCTTCGTGTTTACGCAATGCGAACTGTGTTTTGAAGTATCGGCTGTTCGCACTTGTAGCAATTCATTTGGTATTGCCACTGAGACTGCCATTTCACGTTTTCAAACCACACCACTATGTGCGTCGCTGATTATGCGAAATGTCAAAAACAAAGCTACGACCAGCTAAGCCAGAGGCAATGTGCGTACCAGTCCCGCATACTCCTGAGCTCCAGCTTAAGGGCCAGCGCGCGTGACGGAAAAGTCAAAGAGATTACATGCCAGTGGTTGGCCATATCTATAGTCTCTGGGGTCGCTCTCTTTTGTCCTCATCAGATCTATCTGTTACGCCAACTGTGCTAAAAAAACAGGCTTCAAACAGCTAAGCTCTAAATGTATTATGATAGTCAGAAGGGCTATGTTGATTGAACGCAGATGTTCGGCTAAGCTCGCCATTGCGTGGCATGTTAGATTTATTGAACACCACGGCTGAGAAAAAAACAAAACGTGCATTGTGTTGCTTTTGTGGGCCAGTCAAATTTTTTTTGCAAAGAGTAATTGGGAAAAGTGGTGTGCATCAAGGCAAAACTGGCTCAAGTCTAAGAGCTACTATTTGACGAATGCATGCTATGGATCAGGACTATGCATGGAATAAAAAACCCACTTCGGGATTCGTAATGACGTTCGCGAAGTTGCACTTATATTGAAAACGTCCCGGATAGGACAGATGCGTAGCAACGATGCATTGCAGGGTGCTGGAGCTAAGCGTTCGGGTCATGTTCTTGATACATTACCCTAGCACTCCAAAAGCACAACAGCACCCAGTTGGCTAAGAGCACTGTAAGAGGTAAGTGCGAGATCTAAACAGTGCGTTCAATAATTATCCGGGGTGCTTGACTACAGCGCAGCAGGTAGCACGCCCGCCATGTGTCGATGCGGACCAAGAGGTCGTGAGTTTGATTCCTGTTGGCGCCGCTTTTCTGAATTATTCATCGAAGTTTGTATATTTTTTGGCGTGATTTTTGTGACAAGACCATGTCAGTGAAGTCTTGGAGGTCCCTTGCTTAAAACATCTCCACGTTAGTGAATTTTAACTTAATTGATCGATATATTTTGAGCATCTGGGATTCTCGTTGCTGCATGTGGTGGAAGAGATCAGTACTACACGTTTCAACTTCTCCGCCAAAGGATGGTTGAGACGAAATTGTCAAAACTAGGAATCACAGTAAAGAATTAGGCTCAGCTTCATAGTTTTCACAGTAAGCCTGCATAAAGTAGGTGTGAATTCTGTGGCTCACGGGCATATGTGTGTGAACTACGTGAAACCCATGACTATTTAAACAAATATATGTGTGACATGAATTGGCGTAAATCCCACTTTTAACTATTGCTCCACTTAAAAGAAGTCAACAGTCAGAAGAACAGTTCCTTCATTGCTATACCTGTAGGGGGGTCGATATGCATGTCATCTAAGTGCCTATCTGCTATTTAAATCACATTATTTCAAGCAAGCTGCATCCCCTAGAAAAGGCGTAGAAGTACACGTGCACCTAGAAGCAACCACGTTATTTTTCAGTACACTATGCTTTGAGCGGTTCAGTGTAACCTTTTTTCCAAAAGGCCACAAAGTGTTTATGACGGAAGCGTGTTGTTAACGTTCACTAATATTGAAAATTAAAGTATCACGACTGTCAGCAGTGCAACGAGACGGCTTTTTCTCCTAAACTGTCATTGGCCCTTGCATTGCCCCCAAACTTCCTTAAACTAACTGTTCCGCGTTCAAACCATCAGTTACATGCGACATTTAGCTCAGGTATTTGGATTGACACATGTTTCAGTATTCTCACACTTCAAGTTTAGTTGCGTATAATTGCATAGAATTTCGTAAGATGAATGTCTGCTGAGTGGGGTGTACGTCATGTCTCATCCTAACGGGCTTTAAGTTTTTAACCGTCGAACCTTTGTAAAAGCCTACGCTCGCTGCAGGTTTGTTGAGTGTTACGCAGGTCACATGACCGAAGGTGGAGGTAGTAAAAAAATCAATGCGAAGAAATAACGATGTTGAAGCTCGAGGTCTTGATAAAGCCAAACGAGGTGATTGATAATGACTATGATCTAATGTACCCTAAGCTGTCTTTACCTGCAAATAACCTAATGGTGTGCCGCAGTTTCCGTAGTGTTGAAAAGGTTGTTTTTATTAATTTATTGCGCTGAGTTACACATTCCATGTAGATTTCATTATTGCGTCTCTGGGCCTTGAAAATTGCATTATATCTATTTCTGGCGTTCCGCGATTCACGAACATTACAGTTCAAAAGCAGCCATCAAATGAACTTTAGCCGTTTAAAAACACCTAATTAACGCACAAGAAAGTTAACCCCGCTGTAATGGCCAACACTTGAGGTGAGATCTCTTCACTGAAGCATTTCGTATATAGCAATGAGCAGAGATCTAATAAAATGCTGATTGTTTAAAAAAAGCATCCCAAATGCCTACAACCTTGTTCGTTTTGAAAATAAGGAATGTTTCAAAGCAATCTTTATCAGGGATTAACACAACAATTTTATTGTTCAAGCTTAAAAAATGCTGCATGTTGTGCATAAAAACTGTTTGATCATTGGTGTCTGTCATCCACTTATACAGCAAATATTTATCTCCGAATGGGATTTGCCTCTCACGCAATAAAATGCGATAGGCAGTGGTAATTTCTGTGAGGCTTCTCGTTCAATGGACTCGCACGGGAAGGCATGCCGCAACTGCAAAATAAAAAATTTAAAGAATGTTTTTCATTAACAGTTCGTTCACTAAATATCAGTAGTGCCACTGTGAAGATTGTACGTGACACGTAGCGCTCAGTAGCTGTACGGTACTGAATGAATATTTTACTCGAGTATCTCAGGTCTTTGTGCTTTTTAAACACACCCAGAATGTTTTCATCACCTTGAATTCGTACTAATTGATTAGTACAAAGGCAAGTTTGTACGTCTTGTTTTGAAAAACACCCTTTTAGATGACTTTCAAGTGCAGATTCTCAATAAAACAAAGCCGTTCAGTGGAAACCTAATCAGAATCAGGTTTCGGTAGAGTTTCTGTTAATTATTCAGTATATATGTGTGGCAGTGTGAGTTGATGAATGGATAAAATTTATGGGGCTTTCTGAACGCAATTGCACAAGTTGCTGGCCGTTCCCACGTCACCAATTAAAAAAAAATTCGAATATAAACGTGTGCATTTATGTTTGGGCTTGTGTCCGTGCTAGCTGTACCTTTCGCGCAAAAAAATTAGGTGCATCACAATTCAAAGAATCATCGTAGTGAACTACAGGTCTAAACTTGACGGAAAACTATATATTGAGCCCTTCAGGCCTGGAATTTTTATTTTCTACACAGATTTTCTTCGTTTGGATATTTTGCACCTTGAGGATTCTAAAAACATAACAGTGCAAAAGAAATTATTTGCGTGAATATTTACTCATTTTTATGTACGTTGTCAAAACATCACATCAGGGCTCAGTGGTTTCAAAACAGCTAAAAGATGGTTTATTGCAACACGAGAAGCACGACGTAGTTTCAAGCACAATTTTCATCACTTACGCATATGGAATGTTCTGAAGCAGTTTGTAGACTTAGCAAGACACACATACACATTACATTTCAAACAAATTATACGCGTTTTTCCGGTGCAATTATCCAGCTTGCACCGCTGCTCTCTGCTGTCAAAGCGAATAGACCAGTGTCCCACCTCGTCATATCGCACATCTCTCGAAGGCCTATTTTCAGCATATTTTGCTCCTTAGAAGGTTTCAAAGGCGAAAGTGATGGTCTTCCCCGTATTGTCGCCTTGAACAGACTCTAGACTCGCGGAAGGGCTTTTGCAATATGCAGAGTGAAGTCAAGCAAGTCCAGCTGAGTGGCAGAAGTCAGCCCTTGTGCGACTATATCTCTTCTGTATTCAAGCCATGCATTCACGACTGAAGAATTGATACCATGAAATATCATCTTAAGTCGCCATTTTCGTGACCAAACCCTCGTGTGGTAGAGTGCCCCTAAGAAGTCGGTTTTATCAACTCCACCCATGCTGCTGTTGTACAATCTTACAACAGCAGGGCGTTTTACTTCGGTATAAAACCCATTTGTCTGGCTCCAGCGTTTTGCGGTGTCTTCATTCTCAATAGCCGCAAGGTTGAATGCCATGGTCATAGCCTTATTGTCGCACCATCGTATGACCACCACTTTTCCATCCTTTCTGACCATAAGCAGAAAAACAGCAACCTCTCTTCTATAGATTTTCCTCCGGTTCCAGTGGGCGTCTTTACGTCAATTGGCTTGGATTGCTCAGGGCGCAAATATTTTCTTATCAAGAAGCATGCGCAGCAGAGGCCGTGACGTAAAACAATTGGCAAAAAAAACAGCTTGTGTCTGTTGTCGCAGGGGATATGGTGAGCAAGCTGGGACACTCTAGCGCCTGTCACGCATACTGCTGTTTTAGGCTTTCATCTTGCCTTGTAGTTGCCCCTGATAAGGCAGGAAAGAATACACAATGCCAGACTCTCCACACGGCACGAAGATTTTTACACCCCATGGGTGTGACTTCCCTTTCACATACTGCTTTATATCCAGCTTTTCTTGCAACAGAAATATTTGGTCATCGATACACAATTATCTCTTTACCTTCAAGGACCGAAATATTGCTTCAGATTCAGCAAAAAGGGGTCTCACATTTCAGAAGCGATTCTTTGCGTCCGGCAGACACGCGTCAACGACGTGAAGAATGTTCCTTAGCTTTTCGAAGCGGTTGTTATATAATTGAGTGGATACCACCAGCCTAGTCATCGTTTCCGGCTTTCAGTATAACCGTAGCCTTGGATATCGCATCACGCCCATGATTTGGTGAAGAAAAATGTGCTGTCAGATTTGCTGTTCATTTGTAACAACGCGTCGCCCTTGTTGCAGTAAAGAATACTGGTTGGTTTTATCTTCCATATCAATGGATTTGCTCTTCAGAACGAAGTACTGAAGTAGTCCCAAGGTAAGAGCATCTCTTCGTTAGTATTGAAAGAAGGAAGTTCGTCGCACTGAAAAAATTTCTCTGGCTTTACGAACTTCTTTTGGTCTACGCTGCTGCCGGCACATTGCAATCGTCGTCCGCGCCCTCCTCCTCTCTTTCAGCATGTTCTGGCTCGGGCTCCTCAATAAAATCACCACTGTCAGAGGAATCATCTATTTCTCCCTCTACATCCGACAAATTTCCATTGTCCAGTGCATGAAAAAATGCATCTGTGCCTTCTAAATACCTGCCGTAGAACGGAGGTGCTGGTGTAACTGTATTAGGCACTTCTAAAAAAAAAAGACCAATGTAGCCGGATGCCGACGCAAATTGCCCGGCCACCAGCGTGCTATGTGCAACTACAAAGTCCTGCTGTTGTCAAAATCGCAAACAGAAAACATGCCTTTTTGCAAGTATACCCGCACGTGCACCGACAATTATTCAAGTGCCCGTGTTATGGGCTATCTTTCTAGTCAATATAAGAAAAATAACAATTTGAAATACGAAGCGGTTCCTCAATTACAAAACGAAGAAAAGCGCACGTACCTGCCAAAGCGTCGGCCATGTTTTTTTGTTTTGTTTTGTTTCCCTGGGATGATGGCTCATACCCACTCTGGGGGATTGGCCAGGAAAGTGTAGTGCAGTTTTTCTGTGATCATTTTAACTATGTGTAATTAATTGGTATTACAACAAGAATAATGTAGAAAACAACATAAAAAGAGCAAACGAAAAAAAATCAAGTTGAGCAATTTTGAGATTTGAGGTGTTATGATTACCACTCAGCTGCGTTTACTTCACTCTGCCCTGGGGAGTAATAAATAATTTTTTTGATTGAAGATCACAAAGGTATACGCTTGGTTGCCTGAATATAATCGCAAATGGCATTGAAAGCATCCCTGTGGCAATGTCCCGAAATTGAGGCACCAAAGCTTAGCGCCGTGTCCGCCGTCAATCTAACGCCGATTTTCAGAAATGGCATAACTAGTAACCTTTTTCTAAGTATATCGTAGCGGCGACAATGCAAAAAATAACGATCGAGTGATTCCATTTCTCCGCAGAATGCGCAGAGGGGTGATGTTGTCTCACCAGCTCTGTGTAGATACAGGTTTAGGGGGGGGGGGGGGGGCACGACATCGAAATTTATAAAATTGAGACTTCGAGCTTTCTGGACTGACTCCAGAGGGGTTGCCATGGTAACATGAGGTGGTTATAGTCTGTCCATGCAGTTACTTTTTCTATCGTATCAGTGGAGATTGCTGATTTTCGATATCTTATTGCCGTGATATATTCAACATCTGGCAGTATGGACAAAACTGGCCCATCAAGTGCGGCTCGTGCTAAGGAATTGGCCAATTCATTTAATCTTAATCCACAGTGTCCCGGAACTCATAGTAATCTCAGGAGTCTCAGCTGCGGGGGTACTAATGCTTTGAATGTGCTTAGAAGTCGAGAGTTCTCTGAAGCTGTCAGAACTGCACAAACTGAAAGAGAATTCATCATTATGACTGCGTTGTTTTGATTTGATGGAAGTTTTCGAAGAGCTAAAATAATCGCCAAGAGCTCCGCTTCAAAAACTGGATTAAAATCAGGCAGTCTCACTGAAAAAGACCAGTCAAGCGAATCAGAGGCAATGCCTACACCTGCCTTTTGATTATATACGGAAGCATCTGTGGCTATTATATTTTTAGTTTCTGCATGCTCCAAGTAATCTTATAATATGGTATTTAAAAATTTGAGAGATTGTAATTTGGCGTTTTGGGGGAATGTATCATCATACTCAATAATAACATGACAATTCGAGTCATTAGTCTCAATTACATTTCTAATGTTCACATTTATATTTTGTAGATTTTTCTGTACAAACATTATCTGAGGTGTGTGAAACCGTGGCCAACGAGCAAGAAAGAAGGCGTCTGGGTTTGTGATAAAAGCATATTGAGATCTTCTTGCCGGTAAGCTATAAAATTTTAAAAATGCTTGTATGGTCAAAACTCGAAATCGACAAAGTAGTGTAGGCAGGCGCGCTTCCTGGTACAGTACGTTGATTGCCACAAATCTAGTGAATCCCAGACACATTCGCAGTACTTCTCGCTCCAAGACAACTAGAGGTTTCGTTTTATAAGCAGAACCACCCGATAATAATATGCAGCCGAATTCCATGATGGGGCGGATATAAATCTTGTACAACGTTATCAAGGTGTGCCGTAACCCATATTTCCGGTTATTTAGCTTGTGTAGTAAGCCTGAAGCCTGCTGTGCTTTGGTAGTTATGTACTCTATGTGTGGACTCCAGTTAAGTTTGCCATTATAAATGATTCCCAAATATTTTATAGAGTCTACTTGCTGGTTGGGTTTCTGTTTATATAGAATTGAAATCGAAATTGGTTCTGCAAGCGGAAACGCCATGAGCGCACTTTTGTTGACATTTAACGATAACGAAATCGACTGCATCCAAATTTCTAACATGTTAATATATCTTTGTAATTTAAGTTGTTGTGAGTAAATACCACAGTCAGCAGCAAAGAGTGCGATGTCATCAGCATAAGTGTAGACAGTAACTTCTTAATCTGTTGGACTTGTGCTCATTAAAGCATTAAATAATATTCGAGATAAGACTGCTCCTTGGGGAACTCCGCGCGTTTGTTTAAATCTAGATGAGGAACATCCATCCTTGACGCAGTAGAATTCTCTTGATTTTAGGAATTCTGCCACCCACTCAATAAAATATTGCGGGAAGTTCAATCTCTCTAGCGTATTTAACAATATGAAGTGCTCCACACTGTCATACGCCTTGGCTATGTCAAGCGTTACTAAAGCAGCGTATTGCCTTCTTTTACGCGCGAGCTGTATTCGGCTCTCTAAATCAGCATGGGCACACCAAATTAAGAAATCACTACGAAAGCCGATTTGGTTCGGTTTTATTACTAAATTGTCTGCCATCCAGATACTTACTCGGCTATGTAGGTCTCTCCCTACAATTTTGACCATGTTAGATGTTAGAGAGATTGGTCTGATATTATCGACTGTTAATCCTACACCCGGATTTTTAGTATAGGAATCACCTTTGCTATTCTCCAATCCTGCGGCACCCATAAGTTTTTTAAGGAGTAGTTATTAACATTGGCGACTTCTCGAGGCGATAAATTGAACAGAATTTTAATCATGGGTACTGTGATTCCATCTGGGCCAGGAGATGCACAGGGTAAATGTTTAATCACGTTGGATACTTCAGTCTGTGTCACTTCTTCAAAGTCAGACTTTGACGTAGACTTGTGCCAGTTGTTTGGCACTACTGAAGTGAATCTGCTTTCCTGACCTTTACCGATTGCATCTAAGGTAGTGGTCATTTATTTTGCCGACAGATTATCACAAGGTACATTAACTGGTGATGGCGAGATTTTCCGACCACTGTTCCGATATATCGAAATAGTGCTTTCATATGTTTAGGCTTCGACAGGTATTCATAATGTCTTCTGTCATATTCTCGTTTAGCTTGAGCTGCCGTTCTTTCAAAGCCCGCAGCAATGAATTTATAATGGGCCCAGTTTTGGGGAGATTGATTATGTAGGAGCTGCGTCCAAGCTGCCTGACGTCGTCGGTGCTCTCTTGTACATTCATCATTCCGTTAACGGCTATATACTCTTTTTGTGGATTCAACAGTAAATTCGGCTCTCTTGTAGGATCTTTTATTGACTGCGTTTATTGTCAGTGCTTTTCTATCATCGCTCTCTTCCGAGTGAAAAGCCAATGCGGACTTCAGATCATTCTTAAATTTAGTGTAATTTACAAATACTCTTACAATTGAACAAGATGGAATTATCGGGCAAGAAGTTTCAAAACTTATCGGAAAGTGGTCACTGTTGGTGCCACAGTACAGCGCTTTCCAAGAAGAAGTAGTATTGGCTGAACTGACAAAACTTAAATCTAAGGCCGACCTGGCGTGATTACGATTAAATGTACGGGTTCTGACGTTGAGGCACGTCAGGTCATTAGCCATTGCCACTCTCACAAGCGTTTCCCACTCAGATCAGTTCTAAAACCACAACTCGTGTGGTGGGAATTAAAGTCTCCAACTAAAACTTTGTGTTTGAACCACGATTTCGTAGCTAGATCCAAACTTCGTGTGTCTTGAACTCCATCCGGAAAATATATAATAACTAAAGTGAAAGGAGTGCAGTTGGGCAGAGTAATGTCTACTGCCAAAATTTCGCATTCTGGCGACATATGTTTGTATGAGTGTTTGACTTTCATACTAAATCTATTATTATTAAAGAGAGCTAGACCCCCACCTCTCGATGGACGGTCTAGTCGAAAAGATCGGAAGTTATTTAAATGGAAGAAATTATGTACAGATAGCCATGTCTCTTGTAATGCTATAATATCAGGAGCGAATTTAGAAGTCAAGTATACAAAATCCGTAGATGCAGAATGGATTGATCGGTAATTCCAATGGAGAATCTTAAGTGACCCTATGGTTTCGAAAAAGCTGCTTCCGCTATAGCTTTCTCTGAATGCTTTCTTTCAATAAATCCCACTTTGAAAGGCTCTCCTTTTCTTTCAGATACTTTTTGTTCTTTGTTTGTTTCGGTGAGTTAGTTTCCCTTGACACACTGGATCTAGATCTCTTCAGGGACCTAGGGTCCAAATCCGTGTCATCGGAATCTATTGTATTTGCAGCTTTGTCCTAACTTACACTCTGTATATCTACTGCAGAGGGTGCTGTAGACGGAGAATACGATGGTGCGGTTTCAAATTCCTCATTTTGGCTGCGGACGCCTATTGAAGAGGCTCTTTGGGCGGGTAATACGATGGCGCAGTTTCAGATTCACGGTCAGCTATTGGTCGTGAGCTCTCAACATGTTGGGATACTAGGCCTGACTCTCCCGTTGTACCAAATATGCGAGTCATATGGTTAGCCAAAATTTGAGATAGAGAATCACAAAGGTTAGAAGTCAGTCGTTCCATGGCTTTTTCTAGAGCCTTTTCTATGGCCTCCGCTATATTCAGGGAAATCGACCCATTTATTTCCAAGAGATGTCGTCCTGCAACACTGGCATACCCCTGAGTTCTAGTCTGTATTTCCGCTAGGGCTTCTCGTTGAGAACAGCGCCTACGCCCTATAATTTCAAGAATTTGCATTTCTCGAGCCTTTGTTGAGCAATCAGGATTATCTGCACAGTGTTGTTCGTTGCAGGGACAACATTTCTCTTCTTTAGCTTGGCAGTAATTTGTTTCGTGGTTGTCACCACACACTCGGCATCTGAGTTCTGACCTGCATTCTTTAATAGTGTGACCGTATCGCCAGCACTTCGTACACTGGAGTGGTCGCGGTGATAGCGGTTCCACTGTGTATATTAGTGGCCATGCCTTGATTTCGCTTGGGAGATTCGCTCCAGCAAAGGTTACAATTACCCACTCAGTCGGCGTCTTCTGCTTCTCTACTAGTCGTGCACACCTATAAACGGCAATAGCACCAGTCACGGCAAACATCTCTAATACCTCAGACGGGGTCAAGTTAACATCGACACCGCGAACAATACCTTTCACACATGCCCGATTCGGGGGAATAAAGGCGCTCACCGGATTGGTCGCGAAACTCGAGCACTTCAATAGGTCTTGAACAGAGCTGATCAGATGAAAAACATAGAATACCACCTCTGCCGAACTGGCGGACCTCTGTGATGCTGTGAAACTGAGACGTCGCAGCTCTAAGCTCCGCCTGGACCACTTTCGAATTCTTCATCTGAATGAAGCCGTCATTGCTAGGGACGAGGGCCACAGGAACTGCGGGAATGCCGTTGCGCAAAAACTGATCCACTGGTATTTCCTGTGGCTGAAGTGAAGCAGACCAGAGGCAAGCCCCTGGTCTAGGTGAAGAAAACGACATCTAAGTGCTCTTTCTAGCGCTAAAAGCGCTTACTTAGCTGTAGAAGCACTATGGGAACACCTAATAAAGACAAAGAAACCGCAGCCACTACACAAACTTAGGCGAAAACCCTAGAGCAAGCACGACCAGCTACTTGCGCGTTCGAGCGTTCCAGGCACCTGTTTTTTGTTGTCGTTTCTTCTTCCTTCAACGCAGCTCAGCAGGATCACATGACTATTGATGGCGATGAAACTAGCACTTTCAGTTGTATGACAAAAAATTTGTAGTTTTGGTTTTGTTACTTTTGAAATAGAAAATGAAATTAGTGAGTCACGTCGTCATTTGACGACGACATGGCCGAAGGAGTTAATGAACTGCTCATCACGTGGGTTCATCTTGCATATTTTAGAGGAAAGCTGTTCAGATGTTCAATCACGTCTTTTTGCTTAGACAAATCAGGCAGGAAACATTACACGCAGGGTGTGATTGTGTGCAGGTTTTTTTACAAGCTTGCGTCAAACAAAAAAAAAAACACGGGCGAAGGAAAGAGCACACAAAGAAGAGCATACGGTTCTCTTACCTCTCAACTCGTCTCAATACTTGCAGTAATGTGAGACACCACCTTTTTTAGCGCCCTACGACAGAAAAAAAAACGAAGTTTGTGTAAAGATAATACTTTGCCGCTGTAAAATTTTGAGCAGATGAACATCGGGAAGGCTGATTAAACGGAGCAGCTTGTGGTATCAGCTTTCGCTTCAGCATCGTGACTTCTTTTCAACATCATTATCATCATCATCATCATCGCCATCATCATCGTCGTCGTCGTTGTCATCATCATTCATCATCATCATCATACTCGTGAGCCTGACTACGTCCACTGCAGGACAATGGCCTCTCCCATGTTCCGCCAGTTAACTCTGTTCTGTGCTTGCTGCTGCCAGTTTGTACTAGCAAACTTCTTAATCTCATCTGCCCACCTGTCTTTCTGTCTCTCCCTAACCCACTGGCCTTCTGTGGGAATCTATTTAGTCACCCTTATTGACCAGCGGTTATCCTGTCTACGCACTACATGCCCAGCCCATGTCCATTTCCTCTTCTTGATTTCAACTATGTTATCCTCAACCCCCGTTTGTTCCCTAATCCACTCTTCTCTATCTTTGTCTCTCAAGTATAAGCCTACTAGTTTCCTTTGCATTGCTCGTGTTCATCGTACTCAATTTTGGATGAACCTTTTTTGTATATCTCCAGGCTTCTGCTTCGTAGCTAGGTATCGGCAAGATGCAGCTGGTATATACCTTTGTGTTGAGGGATAGTTGCAATCTACCTGTCAGGATTTGAGAGTGCTTGCCAAATGTGCTCCACTCCATTCTTTCTTTTATAGTTACTTTAATCTCGTGGTTCGGCTCCGCAGTTATTAGCTGTCCTGTGTAGACATAGTCTTTTACGACTTCAAGTGCCCTATTACCTATTTTGAATCATTGCAGAACAAATGTGAGACCTTTAGCTTTCGCTGAATGACTACAAACTTGTCCTTCTGTCTAGACCACTTGGCTCGTCTCCACCATGGCTTCGCATTTGGTCTGCCGTTTTCGACAAAGCTTCACCCTCTCCTCAATATTATCATTTTCTACCATGATCCAGTCGCAACCTAGACTGAGTGACATTTGGTGTCGAACCCCTATTTATCAATAGAAGCTCTGGCGGAACAATTGCCGGCCATTTAGGCCAGACTAACCCTGCCTGTTGCAACATTAGAACCACCACCTAGGTTTCCCACTTCCCGAATTAGCTACCAATACTTTTTGTAGCGCCATCATCATCGTCATTCTTTATCATCAACATCATTTCATAGCCGCCGCGCCGCGCATTTCGCGCAGCTCTTGCTAAGCTCAAGCTGTGCGTGAACAGAATGAGTTCATGCGCCTGGCATTTTGGGCGCTGGCAGTCGCTGCTGCTCGACTTTAAACCTACGAATGAAGTGGTGGGATGGGCCATAGGCGTATCAGCTGAAAGGGCAAGGGGGGCACGAGCCCCTTATTGAGAAAATTTGGGGGCTGAGCCCCTCCCCTTCACTTTTAAAAGTTGTCACTCTTGGCTGCACGCCGGGGAGACCTACAAGTAAGGCGAAGTTTTTCGTCACAACAGTAATATCTGAATTATTTTCTTGCGAGAAAACGAAAAAAATGTAAAGAAGCTGTGTTACAACATGATGAAATTGTCGAAAAATGTCTGTTGTGATGATTGTTCTTGTATTATCTTTGCGGTGCGGGTCGCCTATGCGACGCTTTCACGTCTTGTGCTGTGGTATTGCAGAGCAGGCAAGCGCTCAACACGGGCGCTATAATAATACATCACTTCTTCATGCTTTTATTCTGCTGTGACTTGTTGGTGCAGTTCCGAATGGGAACGAGCAGAGCAAACCTTTCAAGACCGCTCAAAGAATTTGCTGCCTTACGAAAAATAATTTTCTTCTAACAGGATATAACATCACGGCTGATCTGTCAAAAGTGTTGCGAGCCGATGAGTGTGACAAATGAAACCATCGCTTCATATATATATATATATATATATATATATATATATATATATATATATATATATATATATATATATATATATATATATATGTATATATATATATATATATATATATATATATATATACATAATGTAGTGAAGAGGATAAGTGCTACTCAGAGAGGCAGGTGGCATCACTCAGTCAGTGAAGAAGACGACGTTTGGTTGGCTGGGTACTCAGGCTGGTTCCGCCATTACCACTAGACGTGTCTGTCGTGACCACTCTCCTTTTTTTATAAAAGAGTGCCACTATAAAACGCCTCATTTTAATTGGTGGAGGTGCGGGGTAACGCCTAATCCTGGAATTGCGAAACCGTACGTTGCCTCCAGTTGCTACGATGTCCATGGACGACGATCAGCAGGCGGCCGCCTCGGCTCCAGCTACTGCAGCTCCTGCCTGTCTCGGCTCCTTTCGGCAACGCGATCCGCCTACCTTCAGTGGAACCGATGACAAAGACGTGGAAGACCAGCTCGACGAATACGACCGGGTGAGCAAGCACAACAAGTGGGACGATGCGCATAAGCTTACTGTCGTCCACTTTTATTTGACCGACGTCGTCAGTATGTGGTACCTTGATCACGAGAGAGACCTCCCCACCTGGTCGGCCTTCAGAACAGCATTTGCGGACTTGTTTGGCCATCCAGCGTTTCGCAAACTATGGGACGAACAGCGCTTGCGTACTAGGGCTCAACAGAATGGTGAGGATTACACCAGTTATATCGAAGTTGTGGTCGACGTTTGCCGGCGTGTCAACTCGGCCATGACAGAAGCCGAGAAGATCAAACACATCTTGAAAGGCGTGACTGACGACGCATTTCAGATGCTTGTCGCCAAAAGCCCGCAAACGGTAGCGGGAGTGATCCAACTTTGTCAGAGCTAAGATGAGCTCTGGAAACAGCGTGACACCACTCATCGTGCCAGTGCGCCATGTGCAACAATCTCCGCTATAACGTTGACTGGCACTGCTATAAACCACACCACTTTGCTTCTCGAGATCAAGCAATTTGTACGAGAGGAGGTCGCACGCCAGTTGTCCATCGTGCCTTATACCTCCAAAGGTGCCCCATCTACATTAGCGCCATCAATACAGCGAGTAGTCCAGGAGAAAGTGTCCGAGGCGCTACCAACAGCTCACGCACCACCTGTGGCTGCTCCATTGACCTATGCCGAAGCACTGAACGGAACCCGACGTCCGCCTGTCGTGAACGGCAACGTTTCTTTGTCGCGAACGCCTACGTCCACGCGCCCCTTTGTCGTACTGACTTAGCCTATGTACCAGGCTGCCAGTCCTTTCTCCCGACCACCACCTTCACGCTTTCAGAACTTTTGGCGCACTCAAGACAACCACCCCATATGCTTCGCTTGTGGAATTGCGGGTCACGTGGCACGATTTTGTCGACAACGTCAGTTTTTCCTGCGTGACGACGTCAGGCCCAACAATTATGATTTCCCATCACGACCTGAGCCTGCTGTATACGTTGAGCCTGCCACCATGGACACATTTTCACCTCATCAGAACTTCAACAGACACCGGTCGCCTTCACCTCAACGCCATTCCCTTTCCCCTATGCTACGTAGACCTCGCCCTGTCCCCGAGGAAAACTAGGAGCCGCAGTTCCGAGGGCAAGAACTGCGGATCTTTGGAACTCCACAAGACCTTGTTTTTCGCTGTCCAACATCGTTGCTGTCTCCGTTGGAGGTATACATATTTTTGCATTGGTCGATACTGGCGCTGCAGTGTCTGTAATGTCTGGAAAACTTTGCTGTTGACTAAAAAAAGTCGCAATGCCTCGTCACGACTTCGTTTTGAGCACTGCGAGCGAGCAACGAATTCGCCATTTCGTTGCATGCACAGCACGTGTCGTTATTGCTGACAATATTTATGTCGTCGAGTTTGTAGAGCTCCCGCAGTGTTCCCATGACATTATATTAGGCTGGGACTTTCTCTGCACTCATCATGCCGTCATCGACTGTGCTCGCGCCGAAGTGGAGTTTGCACCGTTATGCGACGCTGCTTCACTCGACTCATCCCTTTCACCTGCAAAAGTTTTCGTTGCCGCCGACACTTCGATGCCCCCGCTCTCATCCCTCTAATTCCGCTTTCCTGTGACATCTCTAGTGGCTCAAATTTTCTTTTTACGCCTTCTGAAACCGCTGTTCGCCGCAAGTGCTTCTTGATTCCTTTCGCCGTTCTGAATATTTACGATTGATCAAGTGAAACTTATGTTTCAAATCCGTTTCTCTCGCCTTCGAAGTTACTGTGCGGAAAGTGTCTGGGCTTTGCCGATGACATTGATTCCTCGAGTGCACGTGTAGTTCCTGACCACTCGACTACGCTACCTATTGACGCTGTTTATTGCTGTGCGTCATCCTCTTCCCCCTCATTCACCGACGCAATTTCGCACTGCATCGACACCAACCTTACGGCCCAGCAGCGAACCGACATCATCACCCTCTTTGAGCGCTTCCGCGCCATCTTCAACCACCAGCAACTGACTTTGGGCCATGCTTTCATAGTATCTCACAAAATCGACATTGGCCTTCACGCTCCCTTACATCAGCGTCCGTATCGGGTATCGGCATCTGAGCGTCGCATAATCGCGGAACAATTTGACGACATGTTGAAACGAGGTGTTATTGAGCCCTCTAACAGCCCGTGGGCCTCCCCAGTTGTTCTAGTCAAGAAAAAGGATGGCTCAATAAGATTCTGCGTCGACTACTGCTGGTTGAATAAGATCACGCGCAAAGATTTTTTCCCGCTACCTCGCATAGACGATGCCCTTGACTGCTTACAAGGCGTGGAGTTCTTCTCGTCACTAGATCTGCGTCCAGGTTATTGGCAGGTTCCCATGGCAGAGGCTGATCGCCTCAAGACGGCTTTTGTTACCCCCGATGGCTTCTATGAATTTAACGTCATGCCATTCGGGCTCTGCATTGCGCCTGCCACTTTCAAGCGCATGATTGACAACATCCTCCGTGGCCTGAAATGGCAGACATGTCTGTGTTATTTAGACTCTGTCGTGATATTTTCAAGCGACTTTTCGATGCATCTTCAGCGACTCGAGACAGTTCTTACTTGCCTCACCTCCGCCGGTCTACAGCTCAACTTGAAGAGGTGCTGCTTCCGTGCTTGAAAACTCCTAATTTTGGGCCATGTTGTATCTAGAAATGGCATTCTACCGGATCCGACGAAACTCCATGCCGTACGTTGCCGAATTTCCTAAGCCGAAGACCTTAAAAGAACTTCGCAGATTCCTTGGTTTATGTTCATATTTTCGTCCTTTTATTCGCAACTTCACCTCCATCATATCGCCCTTGACTGACGTTCTTGCCGGCAACAACGAGCTTTCTAGTTGGTCGTCATCTTGTGATGATGCATGCGCCACACTCCGCCACCTTGTTACGTCACCTCCTATAGTGCGACATTGTGTTTCTCTTGCCCCGACGGAAATACACACGGATGCTAGCGGAGTTGGTCTCAGTGCGGTCCTCGCCCAGCGTAAACCTGGATTTGATGAGTACGTCATCTCTTACGCCAGCCGTGCACTCCCAAAGCAGAAGACAACTATTCAGTCACCAAAAAAGAGTCTTTAGCCATCATATGGGTCATAGGCAAGTTTCGACCCTATCATTACGGGCGCCCATTCAGCGTGGTTACAGATCATCATGCATTATGTTGGCTCTCCTCGTTAAAAGATCCCACCAGCCAGCTTGACTGTTGGGCGCTTCGGCTACAATAGTACGACATTCACGTCGTTTACCGATTTGGCCGAAAACGTTCCGACGCAGACGCTTTGTCCCGATCCCCTTTACGATGTTGTGACAAGTCGCCGTCTTCGCCTGCCCCCGACGTATCTGCACTTAGTGTCAGCGACATGTTACAAGAGCAACGAAAAGATCCTTGGATCGCTTCGCTTATCAACTTGTTGAGTCGAACTCCCTCACTAAATATCCCTAGAGGTATGCGCCGTCAAACACAGCACTTCGTTTTCAGAGATGGTTTGCTATACAGACGACATTCTCTCTCCGAAGGACGCCAATGGATCCTAGTCATTCCCAGACGTCTCCGCTCAGACATATGCGCCTCCTTTCCCGCTAACCCACAATGCGCCCATGCTGGATTGATAAAAACCTACACCCGCCTGTCCCACCACTACTACTGGCGTGTAGTGTATCGCTTCGTTCGTCGCTATATGTTTCTGTCTCGCTTTCCAACGCCGGAAGAGTCCCACTCCAAGTTCTCCGGCTCCACTACAACCTTTACCTTGTCCTGTCCGACCGTTTGACCGTGTTGGTATTGATCTGTATGGACCTCTTCCGATTACACCGGCTGGAAATCGCTAGGTAATCATCGCTATTGATCACCTTACGTGCTGCGCAGAAACTTCACCACTCTCTTCTGCGTCAGCCAGTGACGTCGGTCGTTTCATACTGCATCAGATCATTTTACGTCAAGGTGCACTACGTGAACTCCTGAGTGACCGAGGGCGTGTGTTTTTGTCGGACGCTGTCGAATCGCTTTTTAAGGAATGCGAAGTCATTCATCGCACCACCACTGCGTATCATCCTCAAACTAATGGCATTACAGAACGATTCAACCGTACATTAAGAGATATGCTGTCAATGTACGTCGCAACCAATCACACCAACTGGGACAGTATTCTACCTTTTGTAACATACGCGCATAATACTGCTGTCCAGACAACCACTGGTTTCTTTCCATACTTCCTCCTTTACGGTCGCGAGCCCTCTTGCACGCTAGACACCATCCTTCCTTACCACCCAGATGTTGCTGAATCGACGACAATGTCACAAGCTGCTAAATACGCGGAAGAGTGTCGTCAGCTTGCCCGCTCCTTCACAAGTGCTGAACAGCAACGCCAGAAACACCACCACGATAGCCCGACGCCTCCGGTTTTTATGCATCGGGTGACCTTGTCTGGCTTCGCATCCTTTAACCAGATCTGGTCTCTCAACGAAACTAATATACAACTATGACGACCTTTACCGTGTGTTTAAACAAACTTCACCCGTCGATTACATCGTGGAGCCGCTTGAACAGCACCATGATCAACGACGCCATAGACGTGAGACCGTCCACATAGACCGCCTAAAACCGTATTACGATCCCTCTATTGTCTCCTGCCGAAGAGTCGCCAGGATGATTCTTTTTCGGAGGGGAGGAAAATGTAGTGAAGAAGATGAGTGCTACTCAGAAAGGCAGGGGGCATCACTCAGTCGGTGAAGAAGACGACGTTTGGTTGGCTGGGTACTCAAGTTGGTTCCGCCATTACCACGTGACCACTCTCCTGTTTTATAAAAGGGTGCCACTCTAAAACGCCTCATTCAATATATATGTATATATATATATGTATATATATATACAGTATAAAAAGAGGTCGACAAACGTGCGAAAAACACTAGTTTTACTAACGTTTCGGCAGGTGGGCCTGCCTTCGTCGGAGTGAATCTCCGACGAAGGCAGGCCCACCTGCCGAAACGTTAGTAAAACTAGTGTTTTTCGCACGTTTGTCGACCTCTTTTTATACTGAATTTTCCACCGGATCCATTGAATATCACCCCACCATATATATATATATATATATATATATATATATATATATATATATATATATATATATATATATATATATATATATATATATATATATATATATATATATATATATATATATATAAACAGCTTGTGTCGCAGAAAATTCAACACGCCCCGCCGCGGTGGTCTAGTGGCTAAGGTACTCGGCTGCTGAACCGCAGGTCGCGGGTTCAAATCCCGGCTGCGGCGGCTGCAGTTCCGATGGAGGCGGAAATGTTGTAGGCCCGTGTGCTCAGATTTGGGTGCACGTTAAAGAACCCCAGGTGGTCGAAATTTCCGGAGCCCTCCACTACGGCGTCTCTCATAATCATATGGTGATTTTGGGACGTTAAACCCCACATATCAATCAATCAAAATCTACCACCGTGCCGGCTCCGTTGGTTGTGAGCGACAAATTGTCTGTGCGTCTGTAACCAAAAAATCCAGTTACCGAGATAGCCATGGGAGGCCGCTACTTGTCCACGCGTGTGCACGCGATCACACTGAAAAAGCCACACATTCAAATAAAAGAAAAATGCTCGAGGTCACGAGGCGTGGCAGTTTCTTTGACCTGCCACCCCTCTCTACTTAGCTTCCAGCGCTTTCGTCGGGATGAGAGAAGAGATAATGCAATTGCAGCCTGCGACAATCGTTCGTAAGTCCACTCACACTGGACGAATTCCGAAAATTTTTGCAGCGTTAAATTCGTCAGGCAATAAGCACTTGTAGTAAACTCATTCCTTGGTTACTTGAAAAAGTGTTTCAGGGCCCCTTTAACGCATTTTGTTCGACAGGTGTCACGATGAAAACGAGCCCAATCGGCGATAATGGCGTGCCCTGGTCCAATCTACTGGGTGAGTGTTTCTGTGCGTGCGTATGTAGTAAGAAAACATATGAATAAGTGTGCACTTAGCGGTTGAAGGGTGCACTAGGGGCTGGATTTCGCAATCACGTTCAACTTTTAAAGGCGAAGGTTAAGGGTCTCCTAATTTTCTCCTCTTCAAGCTCTACTCTTGCAGGTTGCTTAGAAAGCGCGGAGAACGAACATCCGTAAGCTGTATACAACGCAGCTATTGTTAAATAAAAGGACGCTTGAAGATTTCCTTAAAAAGTAATATACCATCGTGTACTCCGGCATCACATTTGCATTCTCTAGCCCGCCTTCGCTCTTCGGTCAGCACCTCAACCGTGCGCAAGCATAGGACCATCTGCGCGCGTGACTTTGCTCATTTTAAACTAACTTAGAGGGATGCCTACTAAAGTTAGAGCCATGAAGAACTTACTCCGCCACTTTATTCCATTTGTGAACTGGCCAAAATACTCAGAACATCTCCGTAGGGTGCCCCACGTGCTTACGCACAAGCACACTGTGCCAGTACCGATATTCGTAACGATGGAACTGTGTTTGTAACGATGAGTAATTTTGTTGAAACATTTTGTAATGAGTGAGTTTTTAGGACACAAACACCATGCAAAAAAAATCTTGGACGGCAGGCACTGTTCTACGCCTCTTCCACGGAATACCACCTCTGTTCACGAGACAACACCTACTATTTATGAAGTATCGTTTTTTTTCAGTGGTTAAAACAACGGCATCACACATTGTGCAACCACCTAGGAGGGTTACTTTGGTATTCTGTTTGATAAAAATTGCCAATAAGGATTAGCTTTGGAAAGGGCATTTTAGATATACACAATAGAGATTATATATTTGCAAAGTTGTTACTTCATTGATCTTTTTCAGGACCATTGTCTGCAACCTCTCTGGGCTTCTGAGTGAAAATGGTGTGCTGTACCAAATTATTCTACAGGTAAAAAAGTGGGTCCTGGTAGTGGGTCACCTTTTTTATGGCACTCAGTTGAATAGTTGTGGTATATGAAGGTATTGAAATTGATTCCTGTGATTTTGTTAAATGCACTGGCAGACTGATCCCTGATAGTGCAGTGGAAGCAGAAGATTCTGTCGAAGAGATCGGACGTCTTTAATGGCAAAACGGCGTGCAGAATTTGATAATTTTATTCTATAGATTTCACGAAAGTGACTTACAAATGTGCAAGAAAGGAAACTTTGCTTTCTTCTTTTGACACATCCTTTCCAATTACAATGTGCGCACCATTGTACAGTAGAGGCGCAGAATACGATGTATTTATTGAGCATAAAGATGCATATGCAGCTAGGAAGAAAACGTTCTTTCGACGGCAAAAAGAACTTCGAAGGTAAACCTTTTTTGAGAGGAGAGCTATGCTTTTTGCTGGAAGGTACTCATTGTTTAAATTGCGACGTGCTAAAAACATTGTGTTTTTATTGCATTCCTAATAATTGATCCATTTTTAGGTTTCTTACGGAATACATTCACAACAGAATTTTAACCAGATCGCTGAGACCTGCATTTTTTTATCTAGAAAAACTGAAAGCCATACCATTTAACATGACTATGCCTATGTTACTCAACTCATTCTGGCAAAGATTATTTTCGGGATTTTACTTTGCAAGGTGGCGCAGCGAGCCCGAGTTTATTCAAGAAGACACATTTACAGGTTTTGAGAAGTTCACAATACTGTATTTGTGCCAGGCAATTTAGCCTTGAGAGCATAGCGGCTGGTGAACTTTTTAGCAATTTGAAACTCAAAACAGCAAGATGCTGTCGCCTATTCAATCAACTTATGTACATGTACATAACTTGGTTTTATTGCCAATGTTTTTGTAGCACACTCTATAACTCATATTCAAAAAATGAAAAAATTCGGATCAGTTTATTGTTTGACACTTGCATGCCACGCAGAAAACATTAGTTGAATTCCTACGCACACTGGACCCTTTTATTGCTTATTTATTAACACGAGATTGTTTTATGCCGAGTTCTCCAGGAGATCACTGACGTGCTTCCGTCACGCAAAGGACATTGAAAAACTACACATGATAAGAAGAGAAAGTTTAGTCAACGGGAGGTGAACCCACAGGATCTCGGTCGGCGACAACAGCTGCCGAGCACACTATTCACTGTGCCTCAGCTACTTCTTTTTTCTAATGCGCTCCGCTCCGGTCACATATTTTAATGCCTACAAAGTATGTGACTGCGCCAGGGCCTCGTACTTTTTAGGCTTTAAAAACACGTATTTTATATCTACCACAGCCATCCACAATGATCTTGGTAAAGCATAGTAAAGCATCATCATAGTCATATTGACGAATATTTTCTTCAACGCGTCGTTTATACAAGCCCATCGTATTCGTATTCGGTGCGCTTGCAATCGAAGAAGCGTAATTTTGTCAAGGCCTAAATCCTACATCAGGTGGTGACCTTACCTAAAGTGTAGGCGTGGCTTGTAGCAACTATTCATACTAAAATAGCTCTGCAACGCTCAGAGCATCACCCGTGATTCAACTGGATGCGACTATGCGTTCCCCGCTTGCACTCACACCGCGAAAAATCGTGGGCGGCCAACAAAGAAGACAACACAGGCTGTGCTTCCCTCTAATCGGACAGTGCCATTCAATACCTCTAACATGCTCCAATAGGCAACTTTTACTGAAGTGCGACGTTGTGAGTTACGTAACACGTTGCGCTTTACCTGACAAGTACGTTTTTTTCAGAATTTCAACCTATTTCAAAGCGTTGAACCTTGACTCTCCACCATTATCGGTCACCGCATCAACAAAATTCACATTATGTTTTGTAGATGTGCAGCGGGTGTCTCTCTTCTCCTCAGAATGATAAATAATGACGTTATGGGCATAACCCATATTGAGGAAACAATTCAAGTCCTAGTGGGTGCTTTGTAAAAAGACATGTATGTATACCAGTCAACCCGACAGAGTTAATGAAACGGGCTCGATAAATGCGGCTCTTTCAGCCTTTCGTCACTTTGCAGCGCTGTCTGCGGAGGCTGG
Organism: Rhipicephalus microplus; assembly: GCF_043290135.1. NCBI lineage: Eukaryota > Metazoa > Arthropoda > Arachnida > Ixodida > Ixodidae > Rhipicephalus > Rhipicephalus microplus. The sequence continues at coordinate 23,285,876 of NC_134706.1, read as the reverse complement.
CGTTTTTTGATGAAGCAGGAAAGCCCACAATAATTAATTTTTTGTGATTTTGAGGATAGCCATGACATCCACTAGACATTCGTACGGCATCATGCACGCTTCATACAGTCATAGACGACAATAAAGACTTGTGGCCTAGACTTCTATGATATCTGGAAGCGTTTAACGATCCACTATTTGCCAAATTTGGATTCCGTGATGATCACTCGTATTTCGCTATTTGAAGACGTTATATTACATGCGTTACTATGATTCATTGTCTATGATGACGTCGGTATATGGCATTCTTGCCGAAATACTTCAACACCTGTATTGATCTCTCATATAATGCTCAACTATTCCACAGAGGGCCCGGGTTCAAATGCCATCAGATCGGGAAATGTGTTCAATATTTCATTTTTCCTCATTTTTCCCAATGAAGGATACGCAATGCTTCGCCGGCCATGGTTTACGACAACTATGGCGTGATAATCTGACGTTCATATGACCTCGTGACGGCTTCCTCCATAAATGTGCTACTTGCGTCTTTCGACGGTCATAACCCACTGAGGTCGTCCCATAGGGACCGCAAAAGTAAAAACTGTTGAAGAGGCTTTAATGCACCGCCACCCCATATTAGCATACTGTGTAGCAGTGCGTAAAACGTCGCACGACCAACAACTTTGTTAAAAACGCCAATAGCTTAAACTTAACCATGTCAAGCTTCCCATATTTGATACATATTACTTACTGCAAACGGGAGATATCAGGAAGGTACTCACATGGATCATAAGTATATATTAATGAAATAATAACTCCCTTATATTTCTCAAAATTTCAACAAGCACGCCAATTGATATAAATAATATTTATACTAATCAAGAACGTTGCCTTTTTTTCAATTCTTACGTATTTGTTGCTCACGGTAACGTCATTAGCAAATTTATATGGCCGAGCCAGCAGGCCTAGCAATTGATTTTCTGTATTGCCCGGTGATATTTGTTCTAATCATGGCGAAAAAAAGGCTATGCTTCATGTTTTCTGATATAGCCTGATCTTGTAACATTTTATGGTGTCTGTTTGCTTGGCATACTACCAGTGCTCAAAAATTAAGGCAGCTGTGTACTACTCGTGCCAAACCCCAAGATAATGTGTAGCTGAGCAGCCTTCCTTGCTTCTTTTTGCCCTTTCCTTTCATTCATTGTCTTTTGATTTCTTTCTTTCTTTTTTCAGTTCTTTCTGGCTTTATCTTCTTTTTAGTGGTACTCATTTTTGATACAATTTCAACTCCCAATTTTTTCCTCTCATTACTTTTTCGCTGGTTTCTCTTTTCTCTTTCTTATTTGTGGTTTCGCCCACTTCACCATAAGCAACGACAGCTCACTGGAGACCGGGCCACTGAAATTCTCCAAATTTAATGCCATCTTCAAGGCTGTCCAGAAACAAAAAAAACAATAATTTTTGTTGCTCGAGTGCAGGCTCAATATGCTACAGATTGCTATACAATACGTGGTTGTACTTTCTTTACTTCAAGTGATGACAGTATATGTGACAGCATACAACTGCAATCGACAGCCAGGGCTCCTACAGTGACACACACTTAACGAAAAAATAATGTTTGTACTCACTTCAAAACTGACCGTTGAACCTTCTTGTAGTCGTCGTGCTTCGAGTAACACCCCTAGAACGTACCCCGGGTCCTCTTCTGTTTCGCGGTGGACGTCGTGGCCCCCTGACAACGTAGCACTGACCCATTTCTCGCATCGAAAGCAAAAGGAAGCTTATCGCCATAAACATCACTAAAATACACAAGCGTGAAACATTCACCATAGCTGCTGTGCAAAGAGACTCTCAGCGCTGAGATTGCCGACCGCAGGCATTTATATTGTTTTCTGGCCACACGACAAACAGAAGGAACAAAGTTCGTGTATATGTAAAGCGTGCTTCCCACTGAATCTGTGAAACGCTTCACAGCAGTTCGAACGTCATTGTATCTTTGTATGTATTTTTCAAACAATGTACATTATTTTCTACAGGGGGTCAGAAGGTGACTATTGCTCAGTTAGGCAAGCTAATAATTAACACAACTGCTTACACATTTTTAATAAAACCTTCATTTGTTTCAAAAACAAAGTCACAGCTATGCCACAAAATGCGAAGCAATGAATGCAATAGCTACCAATTAGAATGTCACGCGAAGAATGGGCAGCAAATAGGAACGTCCACCACGTTGATCACGCTCAAATGGCGCACGCAACGTACTCACAGGCACAAATTAACGCGAAAAGTGTTTCAGTTGTTACTTGGCTGTGTCTGAAAAGAGCGCCCTTTTCGCAAACGGAGAGTGTACAGTGAGCGCAGTGCCCTTTCTTCGCCCGGTAACTAAAAGAAAATTGTTTCTGTGAACGCCAGAGGCACACGATTATCTCCAGTGCGAGATAAGCGTGCGTGCGCATGAGCGTCTACGTCACAGGCGCTCTATGTGCCGTCTCGCTGGTAGTGCTGACAACCCCCTGGTACTTACCCAAGATCGTCACCGCCAGCGGCACGTAGTGACCACAAATAGCTTGCCAATTGAAAGCTGAAAGGCGTGCGTCTCTGTAGCTTAGTGGCTAACGACACGCGCTCCGTGTGTAATTTGGCGAGAGGAAAACAGACTGGAAGGGAGGGGGGGTGCTGCGATTGCAGGAGTGATCGGATGCACATCACGTCGGCTCTGCAGTTTTCGCATGTTTTCGTGGAGAAAATCACAAAGCGTCATCAGATATACTACATCAGTAGAACGAGCTCATCACTAGGAACCAGTCGACATGAAGCTCCATCCGAGCATTTTGATTGTCACGAAGATACGGCCAATGTTTGGCCACGAACGCGTAGAAGGAAGCCCGGCCCCACGCCCGTAGGCGCACCGCCAGCGTTCCTGCTGATGCTGCGTCGGCAGCCCAGCCTCGCATCTGGTGAACAGCGACGCGCCTTTTCTGCAACTTCCCCGCCACGGCTGGCGTTCAGTGGAGTCAGGTTTCTCAGTGTTTGCTGATCATTCTCGCAATAATGAAAGTTATCGTAAAGGTACACAGCATCACAGAGGAAGAAATGAATAGGAGCAAGGGATAGAAAGTGGTCCGGAACAGAAGGTCAAGCCGGCAAGACTCCCGAAGATCACGGGAGTGACTCGTCGCCGACGTGGCCTGTCGAGAGCAACAATGCACCCAGGAAAAGAAGACTAGCCCAAATACGCGAAGCAAGCATGATGCCACATTTGCCAAGAGGGGATTACAAGAATGTGATCAGACCAACTGTAGGAATGGAAATAACTGAACACGTTGCGATTATCCCAAAAGCGGCGGTACAAGATGCGGCGGGCATCCCTCTAAAGGAACGGGAGGAAGATATCATCTGCCCCAACAACTCTCAAAATATTTTGATTACCAGTTCACCGGATCACAAGCATGCCAACAAATATCATACTATGAAGCATATCAAAGTGCAAGACAAGTTTTCCGAGAAAAATACGAGACAGCGCCGGACATAACGGCCAAAAGGGTCATCAAAAGAATCCCACTCAAAGAGGGTCCAAGAGATATCACAGCAGCTATAGTTACTACCAAAACTCCAACGACGATAGCAGCGAAGACACTCAGTAAAACTGCCACAGTAATTGTGCTCTTTCACGGACACAAAGTGCTCACGTTTGTCCGATACAGGGCAGCTCTCCTCCGATGCTCACTGTGCCGAAAACAAGTGGATTTCTGTCGAAAATGCAACGAACTTGGACACCGGGGAGACGTGTGTTGGAGTTCTGACAACAAGCTTTGGGCCGGTTTTGGAACACCAAATCCAGATGAAGGTTTTCGATGCGAACCCAAATGCCAGCTATGCGGTGCGGACCATGCCACCACCGACAGGACATTCAAGGCCAAATTCAAAAAACCCATCATTGTAAAGCAAAGGCAATGGCAAAGGCTGGAACTGGAGCGACAACAAGATTATGAAGACTCTACATTAAGAGAAGAGAAGTCTGATTTTCGCGGAGAATCTGGTCACTCAGAAGCAAAGGAACGACGCTCCAGGTCCAGAACAAGGTCGAGCACGAGATCAAGATCTCCATCGACTTATCGATCTTCGTGCCATGTTGACTCCAGAAAACCGAGGACACGACGCCAATCCAGATCCACGTCTTGGTCCACAACAAGACCACCTCCTACAGGAGACCCGAAATTTAAGGTGAGCTGGGCAGACGTGGTCGAGGGCACGCGTCCGTGGGTTGATGGGGAGACTGCCATTACTAATGAGTTAAGGTAGCTGAAGCTCGAGAACGCGCAGCTGAAGATAATGCTAGCACGCATGAGGGAATAAATAAAAAGCCTCAAAGCGAAAAATCGCCCAGTAACCAGGTAACTCCCACTCCACATGCGAGCAGAAAAGAAATAACTGAATTCCCATAAAACAAGATGGCCGAAGTGGATGATTACCCTCCTCTGAAGTGCAATACTCAAGCGAGAAGTGTTAAACAAGATGACACGATGGTATATAGAACATTAGCTGATGAACAAAAGCCCCTTGAGGAGATACAAAAGTCAAATTAAAAACAAAAAGAACTTATGAACCAAATGGCTAAAGCATTAGCAACAACAATAAATAGATTAGACGTTTTTGAAACGAAGCAGTTACCAGGCAATGGACTCTCCTTTGGCGCAGCAGCAGCGTCACAATTTATACCCAATTCTCAACCACAGAAGTATATAAGATCAGCCTCTCTGCAACCTCCCACTTCCATTTCGTGGTCACAACCGCAATGACGCGGCCAAAGAAAGCTTTCCGCATGTGGCGAGGAAACTGTAGAACTTACGAATACAAAAAGTCAATTTTCTAGCAGTACTTAAAGGGCAAAGATAAACGGGACGTCGTAATTTTGCAGGAAACACACGGTATTGCAAAGCTAGCAAGATACAGATCTTTTGGCTATGCCGAAGGGGAGACCAGGGCATCAACCACGCTAGTAAAAGAAGCATCACGTGCTCGCAACACAACACAGGGATAGTGCACTTTGACAATATCTTATTGGCACTTCTCCCGCAAAAGAAGACAGGGCGTAGCTTATTTATTCTGAACATTTATAGCAACATCAGTATAAATTTATTAACCTATTCCAGAAAACACTTAGCCTGGCTGGAGAAAATCAAGTAGTTATAGCAGGAGACTTTTTTATTGCTGTGGCATTTAAGGAGATGTTGGCGCACAAGTATGGCGCCTGCTACTCCTTAGCCGGCCATGCACCGCACACTGCCTGCGGATATGCAAGACCAAAAATAAGGGCCTTATGGGATGACTCGCAAAAGTAGGGCCTAACACTTGTCACAGATCCCGGCAGTCCAACCAGAATATGCACGGCGCCAAACAGAACACAACCCCATACCAAACCTTTACCAAAAATTTTCAAATGCCAGCGTGACACAACACACTTCAAGATTTGCGCAGTTATCACCGCATAACAGAGTTACATTTTATGTTTGGCCTAAGTAGTCCCAAAAAAAGGAAATTAAACTACTAGACTGGGAGTTGCTTCGTAGAACGCGAGAGGCGACAGAAGAACGACCGATCACAGACATGAAACAATGGACTAAGCAGCTCAGGGAAGGCGTTAAATCTGCTAATAAAATTGTGCTACCTGGCCACCTGAATCTAACTTAACAAAATGTGACAGCAAACTTCTTCGCATGTGGGAAGTTAATCAGTCACTTCAACGTAGACTATTAAGGACCACCAGACTTCACGACCGCTTGTGAAAGAACTGTGCGAGACCGTGCTGTGTAGTCTCGAGCTAATTCATGCTTCTCTTTCTTACTCCACTTCTTTTCTATCTCTTTCCGTTCTATTATTCTCTTTCCCTCCCCCCAAGTGTAGGGTAGCCAACCGAGCCAAGCTTGGTTAACCTCCCTGCTTTTTTCTCTATTTATCTCTCTCTCTCTCTCTCAACGTAGACATAGTGGCCAGAAACATAACAGGAACATGAGAAAGTGTGTAGCGCTTCTTCAACAAAGACATAGAACAGTATGCAAAGCAACTCAGTAAACGACAATAGGACGAAATATGTAATTCTATGGACGGGCTCCAGAGGAACCTGGCACCTGCAAAACCTGGCACTTGCTCAGGTTCCTACTTTATCCAGAAAATAACAAGAACAACAGCAGTGCCATTACTAAGTAATACACGACTATGAAGGCACAGAAGATGAATTTATCAACGAATTAGAGCAGAAATACATCGCCGAGGCAGCCCCGTGTAACCCTTCTAGCTAAAACGTTAATGCAAACTAAAAACTGAAAAGAAAATTACAGAGGCCGAAATACGTGCGGCCCTACAAAATTTAAACAACAAATCAGCCTCAAGACTTCATGGCATAAGTGACAAAACTCTTAGAAACCTCGATGATGAATCAATCTGCAAAATAACAGAATTCATGAACGAGTGCTGGATAAAAGGAGAAGTTTCAGCTGAGTGGAAGAAAGCGACAATAACGCTCATTCCAAAGCATTGCAGGAAGCTTGCCATCGACAACCTCAGACCGATTTCTCTATCTTGCGTCGGAAAATTATTAGAACATGTATTTTAAACAGAGTCGACAACTTCTTAGAAGACAATAACGTTTACCCAGATACAATGATAGGGTTTCGCCAAAACCTTTCGACACAAGATGCGATGCTTACACTCAAGCATCATATAATCGACTTTAAAACGCGCTTTAAAAGGGCCATGTTGAGTCTTGACCTTAAAAAGCCTTTCGATAGTGCTAACCATACAGCCATATTGAAGAACATTTAACGGATAGAATTGGGGCAGCGGATGTATAAATACGTTAAGAGCTTCCTGTCAGACAGAAAGGCAGTCATCTCCGTCGGAGGACTCAAATCGCCTGAGATCGACATCAGCTGCGCAGGCATGCCGCAAGGCTCTGTCCTATCTCCGATGCTTTTCAGTGTCATCTTATTAGGGCATACCGGAAAACTAAATAAATTGAATCTCTACACCCTTCAATCTACGTGGTTGATATTACTATCTGGGTTTGTGATGGGAGCGACGGCTCTATAGAACGACTGCAGACTGCAATAAACAGAGTATAGAAACATCTCATAGAAACAGGTCTCACGTGCTCCGCAGACAAGTCGGAGCTTCTGCTGTACCGTCCCATGCTTAGGGGTATGCCTCCCACAGAATACGACAGAAATGAGGCTTATGAAGAAATTAAAATACACACAAGGAATAGTCAAAATATCCCTATAGACTACCAACTCAAGATACAAGGCCTTTTAACTTATAACAAGGGCAGAAACGGGAAACCATCAAAAATTAGAAGCGAAGGTAGCAAACACCATAAGAATATTAAAAACTAATTTCTAACATGCACAAGGGTATGAAAGAAGAAATTATCATATGGCTGATACAATCTTTTGTAATCAGTCAGATCACGTACAGCGCTACCTTTCATAATTGCTTTTCAGCCGAAAGTTTAAATTAACAACCTGATAAAAAGGCGTACAAATTTGCTCTAGGGATTCCCATCAACCTTTTTCTAAAGCTTGGACTCCACAACACACTTGAGGAACTCATAGAAGCACAACAAATGTCTCAGGTGGAACGACTAACGAAACGAAAACCTGTACTTGACGGAATATACTACGCATGCTAGGAATTACCACAACCAAAACAGAGAAAAGAAAACAATCACGGGAGAAATTCGTGAGAAGATTCTGGTACCTAGTATACCCAGGAACATGCATCCATGTTACAGCAAAGGTAGACGCGCGAGTAGAGCATAAAAATTATCCAGAGCTACGGGTCAGATGACAGAGCCGCTTTCGTAGGCGCAGCAGAATACCCAAACAGAAATAACCTAGTGGGAGTAGTCGTAGATCACAACCAAAAGCGAGTTACACGGGTGTCAGTTAATACCGAATTTTCTGAGACAGCAGAAGAAGTAGCCATTGCACTATAGCACTGGTCTCCACGAATGCTCAATACAATATTAGTGATTCACAGGCGTCGATTCGAAATAACGCTGAGGGCCGAATTTTCGAGAGGCGTGGCACATCATGAGTGTAAGCGAAGCAATATTTTCTGCTGTAGAAAAGAATTACAGACTACTGCTCTGGTTCTCAGTGCATACAGCTGCAGACGTTCCCGCAGTCAATCTCAATGAAGTAGCGCATTTCTAGGCTCGAGATCTTACTCGCTGAGCTGAGCAAGGAGTGAATTCTACAGGTCAGGTGAACGTGGAGAAGGGAATATGGAGAGAAAAATATCGATTCACTACATTCAGTGGTATAACCAAATACTACCGAATGCAGAGACAAATTTATCCACCACCTCACTCTAAACTAAACAAAGCCGAGACCGTTGCTTGGAGGCGATTATAGCAGAAAGCTACCCCAAACCCGTGCAATTAAAGACTTTGTATACCCTGCCATATACAAGAACGGCACACGCAAGCTATGCGAATCTTGCAGAGCCACCTTTCAACACATGTTGTGGGGATGTCGAGTATACCTAAATCAAATGGCAATCTCCTCGGAAGATCTGCGGGAGCGGTGGTCGGCCGCGCTGCAAAGCTCAGAACTCATGGACCAACTTTTGGCCGTCCAGCAAGCCCTGGAAGCAGCGGGGGAGCAACAGCTCCAAGCGGCCACCTAGGCAGCCCCAGGCCCGGGCCTTCCATTTGCCCGATATTCAATAAAGTTATTTCATCAGGAAAACAGACCCGCGATGGCAGAGTTGGTGTATTGACAGTGATCGCAGAGGTTGGCCAGGCGGTGATAAGTCCCATCGTATCCCTCCAATCTGAGCGAGCTTCCTCGTTCTTTTTTTCACAAAATCACCCCCCGGTGGGCGTTGCTACATCCTAGTGCACATGATGGGGCACCATTTGAGATGGGGATATACGGTTGGATCCTGGCGACGTTAACAACGTCGCTGCTGACGTGAGGTAGCAAAGATACGTCGGTTGGTGCAATCTCGTATGTCACGTCAGACAATTGGCGTAAGATCTTGTATGAACCAATGTAGCGACAAAGGAGTTTTTCAGCCAAGCCGGCACAGCATGAGGGCGTCTAAAGAAGGACAAGAAAACCGAAAGAAAAGTGCGTGTCTCGGTGCTGACAATCGTAGCGTTGCTTTTGAGAAGATTGCGATGTTGTAAGTTTTTGACGAGCAGCTTCTTGGGCATCGGCGGCCAAAGTGATCGCATCGCGGGCGTAATTGGTCGTTGAGAATTTTATGTTAGATGGTAGTGATGCGTCGAACGGCAAGACAGGGTCATGGCTATACAAAAGCTAAAATGGCGACATTCCTGTGGTATTCTGTCAGGACTAATTGCAAGAAAAAGTTATGCATGTTAAAGCAGTGTCCCAGTCATGGTGATTGTCAGAAATGTACTTGGCAAGCATGTCAGTTAGGGTGCGGCCCAGTCGCTTGGTAAGCCCACTCTTTTGAGGATGGTACGCGGTAGTGATCTTGTGTTCAGTAGCACAGAAGCGGAGCAGGTTATCGACGAAAATAAAGAAAGTAACGGCCATGATCCATTAGTAACTGTCGAGTGGTGCCGTGGTGCTGAATGAGGTCATGGAGTAGAAAGTCGCAATATCTGTAGCGCAGCTAGTAGGTATCGCACGTGCAATGGCGTACCTTGCGGCATAATCTGTCGCGATGGCAATCCCCTTGTTCCCTTGAGTAGCAATGGGGATGGGCCATGTAGGTCAAGACCCACATGGGAGAACGGTTCTGTTAGGACCTCGATTGACTTATGAAAACCAGCAAGAGGCAAAGCAGGTGTCTTCCGCCGCTGACACAGGTCACAAGAAGCGACGTAGCGATGCGCAGAGTGATAGAGACCAGTGAAGAAGAAGCGGTGCCTTACATGGTCGTAAGTCCGAGCACACCCATGTGTGTAGCAGTAGAAGCGTCGTGAAATTCCGGGAGCGCGGCCAGCCGCCAGTACTTGGAAACAGCTAGTAAGAGCTCACGATCATAAGACTGAATGTTGGAGCGGTACATGTTGAAAAAGAACAGATGTTCGTGTCACGACAAGTTTCGTTCGGTTGGTCCACTAGATTGTGGAAAAAGCAGTCAGTATCGTTGAGCATGTGTACAGATTTAAGCACTGTTGTGAAATAATACTCTTTTAGACGAAATGCCCAATGAGCAAGTCGCCTAGTTGGGTCCTCCAAAAAGAAAAGCCAACCGATGGCATGGTGATCCGTAACGAGACGGAAAGGACGACCGAACAAGTAAGGATGAAATTTTGTGATATTCCAAACGAGTGCAAGACATTCTCACTCAGCTATCGAGTAAGTGCGTTCGGGTGTGAAGAGAAAGCAACTAGCATAGGCGATGACATGGTCGTGGCCTTCTTGATGCTGTGAGAGAACAGCGCCGGTACCATGACCATTCGCGTCAGTGGGAACTTCAATGGGCGCGGAAGCGTCAAAGTGTGAGAGAATCGGTGAGCTTGTAAGCGCTCAATAAGGGTAAAGTATGCTCTGTCTTGATGCGATCACCAGAAAAAAGAGGTATCCTTCTGAAGAAGACCGGTCAGAGGACAAGCGATGTCGGCAAGTATCCTTACAAAGAGGCGGAAATAGGCGCATACACCCGTAAAAATTCGGGCATCTCTCTTCAATAAAACAATAAAACAATTCACACAGAGCAACCTTCTTCTATGCCAGGTTGGATTTCTGCAGCGTTTACGAGATATCCGGGAACAGTAGGTTCGCAGTGACCGAAGTGCTACTTCGGTCAGCTGGAATTCAGCTGAAGGTCAGCAGAGCGAAACGCTCTTAGAATAGATTTGAGGTGCTGCAGGTGACTTTCAAAAGTCGCCGACAACACGTTCACGTCGTATAGGTGACAGAGGCACGTTTATTACTTTAAACTACGCAAAAAGGAGTCCATCATGTGCTCTAATGTAGCTGGTGCACTGCGCAGGTATAACTATTGTGGTGAAAACATTGTCTTGGAGAGTGTGTGTCGTGCTTTGACGTAGAGGTTTGGTGTGCGGGCCAAATTAGTATTTCAAGTGCGCCGAAATCACCATTATGGTTATGGTCATGTTACACGTCGACTGAAGATGTAAACTATGCACGTCGTCTCGGATCATAGCAGCTGGGACACTGTGTTGCCATTCGTAACATACGCTTACAAAACTGCCATACATGCCACCTCTACGTTTCGCCTGTTCTTACTGCTATCCGGGTGAGAGCTCTCTTGCACCATGGGCATATTGCTTCCGTACGCGACATTTCCAAGTGCACGACGGGGTCTGAATCGACCAAATACGTAAATTACTGTAGGCAGCTTTTGATTTCAATTACGCCCACTTCACAAGCTCGCGAAAAGCTTTTACCTACTGGTTCACTCGCTTAGTTTTCGGTGCCCACACACAGCCCCAGATTTTCATTGAAGTTTCTTCTTCGTGATGATAGCCCCTACCGAGGAATTGACCACGCATCCTCTGTCAACTACGTTGTTGAAGCTGTGATACCCTTTCACGACCTGAGACATCGCAGTCGTGACACAGTGCATGTTAGCCGAGTGACGCCATTTTGTAGCCCTTTTATCCTACATGCCCCTTAGTTCCCAAGATAGCGCCTCTTCCCTCCCGGGAGCCATTGTAGTGAGGAAGAAGTAGACGACGAGTTTCGGCCGCTGTCGCTCTGCGTTCGATCTACCTTCGTGTTTCGTCGGCGCAATAACTCGGCTGTTCAAGGCACTGCTGCCTCGTAATAAATTGACGTAAAATAATAATAATAATAATAATAATAATATTATTATTATTATTATTATTATTATTATTATTATTATTATTATTATTAGTATTATTATTATTATTATTATTATTATTATTATATTATTATTTTTATTATATCCATAATTATTGTTTCGAAAAACATGTTCGTTCTTTAGCTTTCAATGTCCAATATCTGTACGTTTCTTTAAACTTGGTTAGCAGCTGAAGGCCACACGTGCCCCATTGTCCAGAAACCGATAATCTATCATTCAATAATCTCATTATGTGAACTTGAGAACGCTGTGATTGGGGCGAGTTGGAGTCGAAAAAGTTAAAGTTATTTCGCACAAAGAATTACGAGTTGCCTCCAGTACTGGTATCTCTGATGTGGTGCTGGAGAAGATCAATGATTGCTTCCACATCATCTCTTTATCCGTGCTGCGAAAGTGAAGTAGAGTGTTATTCTTATTGGTTTTGGAAAAATTAGAGCGGACACAAATATTCGTGTATTTTTTTCTTGTGGGTCCTAAAGATTGACAAAGAGAACAAAAGTTTGTATTCCGAAAGCGGGTGTGCTTTATTTATGCTTGGCAGGTGGTCTTTCGTATTTTGACAGCCACAGATGTAGTCGCTCGTTTTTGAATTACGGCCAACCTGAATGCAAAAGAAAACGCGCATATATGGAGCATCATACATAACGTTTTTAACAATGTGAGTGATTTTTTTGCAGAAATCACTTTCGCATCAGTGCACATAAGAAGCATAGGAATTGAATCGCACTAAATTTAAGAAGCAGAGGTGTTTCATTTATGCAAAAAAGGCCCCCAACCCTGTCCCCCTTTCCCCTCCCCGTCTCATAAGAAAACATGCATTCCAACTTTTAAAGATGAACGTCTAGGGACGAAATTTTCTTCGAAAGGTTATTCTGGTACAGTTACACGTCCTAGGTCCCATGTTTCCAATAGCACTGCACAATGTTCTATGCTTTTAATGAAGAATCAGCGTTTCAGCATTTTTCTTTCCAGCAGAGGTCTCTTAGGAGAACGTGTGTGATTGTCTGTGGTATTGGCGTTCGCTCGTCATGTGGCTCAAGGGCTACGAGTGAGGCTCGGTGAAAAGGAATGTGCTTCGCTTAGAGTGAAGAAAAGATACTCCTCTGAGGGCTGTACAAATGTTCACAATACAATGAAAGAGGCTAGTGGATTTATGTTGACTTGACGATACGCTTACGACAGCAAAACGAACAGACAACACCGAAGACAGTTTTGACACGAGTGCTCGTTACATTAAAACTGTTCCCAATGATGTTTGAACCTTCTCTTAGCGTAAGCGCATCACCAAGGAAAACTGTGTTCCCATAAATTGCAGCAAGGTGTCCATGCCACCAGACTGAAGAGCTACAGAAAAGACCTAAGCGAAATGAAAAAAGTGGTAATACAGGACAACCGATATCCTCTAGAGTCATCTGAACCACCCACACAGCTTGCATTTTTCAGCAAAATAACTACAATGGTATAACAACATAAAGTACTCTAAAATTATCACAAAACAAGACGAGAAGGGCAACACGAAACAGAATGCGGGGGCAGAGTTTTGTTCGTTTTTTGTACAGGTAATAAAATTGCCTGCCTTTTTGTTTGGATTATAGATCCCACTCTGTAAATGGAAAAGTCATACCTGCGGTGTTAATGGCTCACAGCTTGTTTGAGAAATTGATTCATTGCTTCAGTGCCCTAAGAGTCATTGTGCTTAGGAGCGCGCAATGCCTGAAGTATTGAGGTGGTTTACTACATTGACTACGTGCTTTGATCAGCCTCTAGATCCACTGATTGCATGCAGCGGAGTGAGGACATTTTGCGCATGCTTATACCTGCGCAAAGCAACATTGATTATTCTGCAAGCTACAACACTTCCCCTCCCCTCCTTCTTTTTCATAAGATGTACTGTCTGTTTACTCGTGGCCTACGAGTCGGAGTGCACGCGGCCGGTTTCTCTCCGGTCGTCCCAATCGCACGGAGAGAGCGTCTTTCCAGAGATGGGCGTTGCCCGCTCTTTTCTCCACACCACAGCGCCACCTCGTATGGTAAAAAAGGCTTCCTAGTTGTTGGCGAAACTTGCTTGTGGCGAGAAAAAATGGTTTTGCGATTTTGTTTAACTTAGCGATCATTTAGGAATGCCGGACCAAGGGGTACAAGAGGCAAAGTCAAGGCTTGGGCGTATATATTCTCAGGTGGGCATTTTTTTACTGTATATTTGCGCCAAACTTGTAGGTTCGATGCCTCTGCAAGAGATCCGCATGTGCTGTAATCTTACTATATTTCGAAGTTTGCGGGCTGTATAGTAAAGGGGGTACTGCCGAAGAAGAAAAATAAGAACCCGATGCGGAAGTAAAGTCAGAAGAGCGCCGCGTTCTACGCTCACGAGTTACAATTGATAGATTAAATGGTTTTATCTTTTTTCTCTCTACAATATAGCGCTGATTTTGATTGTAACGCCATATCAAGAATTTTCGTAGACGTGCTAATGTAATAAAAGTGGCGCAGAGGTCAAAGTGTGGACAGTTGCCCATTTGCGCTGTGGGTTGTACGGTGTTCAGGTGATATGTAGGGCAATATAAGAACGAACATTGATATATGTTGTTTGTTCAAAAATAACGCAGCACGCGTTCACCGTCTCGTGTATCTAGTATAAAACACTGCGCGTTACATAGTAGTGACAATTTACACTTTTTTTCTTACTATCTACCTTGACGTAGACGTAGCTTTAGAAAGACGTCGTTTTGTGGCATGTGTGACGCTTTGATTTGGGAGCAGTTGAGTGTACAGCAAATGAACCGAATACTGCTAGTTCTATGGTGCTAACAAAACATAATCAAAATTGAAATAATGAAAAAAGAGACTATGACAGCTTGAGCACATTCTCTGCGAAAGACATGAGGGCGGGTGTAAATGTAGGCCGACTAATCGAAGCCTTCCACGATATTGCGATTAAATTACTTATCCCCCTAATACAGTGATATCGCCAGAGCAGTAATTTATTTAGAGCCTTACTATGATTCAGTTGACCACCTGATTGATAGATATGTGGGGTTTAACGTCCCAAAAGCGCCATATGATTATGAGAGACGCCGTAGTGGAGGGCTCCGGAAATTTCGACCACGTGGGGTTCTTTAACGTGCACCCAAATCTGAGCACACGGGCCTACAACATTTCCGCCTCCATCGGAAATGCAGCCGCCGCAGCCGGGATTCGAATCCGCGACCTGCGGGTCAGCAGCCGAGTACCTTAGCCACTAGACCGCCGCGGCGGGGCACAGTCAGTTGACCACCTCATACATATTCATACGTGATGAAATACAAACGATGGATCACAATAGTAGGGCATTATATTTCAAAGGCAATAACTGTCCCAGTTTTCCCCAATTCACGTCTCCAAGGAATATCGCTAGAATATCTCTTATATTTCTCAAATCGAGGTATTTAGCACCAAAATAAAATGCGCCATAATGGAAAGTAGTAATATTGCCACAAACAAATCCATAGCCATGGAATAACATATATCAGCAATGACGTACATAAGGAAAATGCAGCAGTTGTAACACTTTACTTATTAAGTTGGACCAAAATAACTGCAGTAACATAAAAAAATATTTGCCTTCAATGCAGCCAGAATATTCTGGTGGTGATTGTTGCTCGAATTTGGAAAAAAATGGCCCCGTATCTGCATGTTCCACTGCAAATGTCGTCGGAAGGTGTGGAAAGTATGAAGAAATTGTTTATTTGATGTTCTGCACGAGAAAATTGTGGCATTGTATTCTGGAAGCGCTGCATTAAAGAGTCTCGACCCGTGCAGCGAAGACTAGTGAGTGCATTGAGGCACGTAAGACACAAGTACCATCTGGCAGTTATCTTCGAAAACGAAGGCAGGCGTGCCATGGCCTCCGAGATAGCGGGTGCGTTATGTGGTTCTCCTCGGCCGTCTCAATCGCCATGCATACCCTCACGCACCCTGCTAACTCGAGGGGGCGCGTTTTATGTAGGTTCTTCGAGCGGCGCAGTTTGCGACAGAAAGCAGAGTGCGCAGGATTTCAGCGTGCGCATGCTTTTTTTTTTTTCTATTCTCGCGTGTGAGCCAAACCCACCGACAAATCTTCTGGTTGCAATGAATGCAAGTATTTTTTGTTACTGCTTTTATTTGGGTCATATTGGCGAATAAAAGCAAGGCAACTGCTGAATTTTTCTTATATCGATCTTTGCAAGAAACTATTTTTTCGTCTGTTACAGAGGCATTCTAGTATTCCCCCTTTCTGAAGATGCATATGTGGGTGAAAACTGGGCCGTTTTTTGACTGGGCCAGTCAAAAAACGAAGTATTCGTCGAGGTAAACCACTGGAGAAAACGTGGAGTGTTTTATACCAGGTACACAGAACTCTGAACGCATGCGGTGTTCTTCTTCACTAAGCAAAAGATGTCGATATTCGTTCCTACATTTCCAACATATGCACCGTACCCGTAAAACTCACAGTGTGAGTGGCAGACCATATCGGACCGAAGCGGGCCTATAAGCAGCCCATGGTCGTTGCAGAGCCAGTCATTGCAGAGTCTAGACGTTGTCTAGACCTCCTCTCTGTCTCCTGCTTCGGCGGTGCGACGGGAGGTAGTTCAAAGGAGAAACTGGGGAAGCCTCGCAGGCGAGTGCGAAGCGTTGTACGCTGTGAGAGCGTGGCTTTGGCGCCAGACCTGACGGCGTCGGCACATTGCGAGTGGAAAGCATGAAAGTTAGTGACGCTGAGCGGCGAGTTTGGTCGGCTCAGCGACCGATCACCAGCGGGTGTTATTTCTTCCTAGCGCGCACAAGCTGCGGTGTTCGCATAGTTACCTTTGAGTACATGCGTCACTGGCATTCTGCATAGAGGAGAAAAAGTATTGGAGTGGAAGTCAACACAAGTGTTTTATTGAATAGTAGAGATTTATTCATTAGGTTGCTGACTGGTTACGGTTTATACAATTATACTATGTCAATGATGTAGTTTTTTCCGGTTAGAGCAAGTGACGTCAGGTCTCGTTTCTTCCATTATTTTCAGACATATGTCACACTTCAGTGAGCCCTTCTGCACGTCAGATGAAAAAAAAGGAAGCTTTGGCACGAGACGCCAGCATGCGCAGTGGTGGTGTCAACGACACCGCCAAGGCTTAGTTCGCGACTAGGTGCGCCTATAAGATGCTCCACAATAATTAAAAACTGACAGGCCAATCCACAAGCTAAATCAGAAGGCTGAATTCTGGGCTCACGGGCTACACACAAATAAATGGGTAACTTTCTTGTTCTTTTCGTGGAACAATGTACAACCTTGATTTAGATAGTAACGCTGGTTAGAGAAATATTACAGGCGAGCTAGTGCATTAACAGCTGCGACGCGTATCGCGACGTTGTTTTATTGCTTTTAGAAAAGAAGCCTATTTATAGCATCACTTAGTCAGCCGTCCTTTCCAGCGTAGCCAGCATATCCACGGAGTGAATGATATGATGAGTGGGTGAAGCGTCCGTACGTCTGATGCGTGCTGTAGTGTGATAGGATTCGACCGATGAATGGACAGACATTGCACGGACAAACGCACGGACCAACGCACGGAATCGCACGGACAAACGGATGGACACTTCATCACACTAATCATTTAATCCTTGTATATGCCTTGGGTTTGTTTATTTATCCCTCGTGTGCCGAACAGCGATTTTCTCCTTGTTGAAAAGTCCCGCTGAACATGCCTCGTCTTAGGGGAGACCAGTTGTGGTGAAGATGGCTGGACGGCTGGCGTGCCAGCCTAAGAAGCGAAGAACACGTCTAAGAAGCAATAAAACCACGTGTCGCAGCACAGCCGTGATTACATTAGGACTTAGGCAAATATCTCGAAACAGCGTTACAGTGAAAAGCAGCTCTAGTTCAATGAGAGCATGATGAATCCATTCAACCCAGTGTAAAAAGTAATCTATATAGACGTAAAACGTGGCACTCTTCTAACCTTGCCTGCGGATCAGGCAGGAATTTTCTTTCTTTTTCGCCTGTGCCCTCCCCCCATACTATACAGCCGGCAAACGTCGTAGTTTCGAGCCCATGCTGATCTTTTTTGCAGAGGAATTGCAATTTTAACTTCTGTTAATGAATGGCGCCAATTTACAGCAAAGTAAGAAACCCGTTTCAAATTAAAACGCACCAGCGTTCACCACACCTCTTGCAATCCTTGACCCTACATTTCCAAACAAGCACAAGATTGTATATATAAAAGCGCAAAACCATTTCTTCTCGCCACATAGAAACTTCACCAACAGCGCAGCAGCCTCTTCAACCGAAAGAAAAAGCACCGCGATGCGGAGAAAAGAGTGGGCCAGGCCCACCTCTGGAACCACGTGCTTTCTGTGCAATAGGGACGGCCGGAAAGAAACCCGCAACGCACACGTTATCTCGGAGGCCATGGGGGGTGCGCGCCCATGAAGAAAAATACGTGCCTGTCTCGGAGGCGATAAGGAGTAGAACGCAAAGCGACGGGTGGGTGCCACAACCATGCCGTCTCAGGAAGGCGTTGGAAACATTTTCATTTTGAAGACGATGGTCTTTTTAGTTTTGTGGACCTTCGACGGAAAAATTTTGGTTTGTCCGTCTGTCTGTACATTTGTCTGCTTGTCCACCCTAACAATACCTCAAAGGCACCAAACGACCAACACCATCCGCAGCGCCCACCAATATTCTCAAGGTTTAGCGTTCATAGTAGTGCGATTGTGAATCAAAAATTGGCACCATATCTGCATTTATTCTGCAAATTTCGTCGAAAGACTGTAGTCTTGCGTGTGGAGAGAGTGAACAAAACATTTATTTGATGATCTGCTCAAGAAAATAGGTGAATGGTATTCTGGAGGCGCTGCGTTAGAGTGCCTCGAGCGTGCTGTGCAGGCGAACGAGTGCATCAAGTCACGTCACACGTGATACATGACCTCTATTTAGCAGTGTTTGTCAAAAACAAAGCGCGTGGTGCGCTTTCGCCTCAGAGGTGATAAGGTGTAGAACGCAAGGCGGCGGGTAGGTGCCACCACCGTCTCGTTTTAGCAAAGCGTTGGAAACACAGCCTTTCCGTGCAAGAGTTGAATGGTCAGTGCAGCCTGATAAGCGATTCGGTCCTTAGTATTACTTATGTACGCCTTTTCTAGTAAAAAACGAACATGAAGAATATATACGTGTTGTTATGGTGCCTCAGATATACGCAATAAATGCTTTTTACTTGACAATCGCACACTTATGAACGCTGATCCTTGAGCAACATAGGTGGTCGCTGCGGATGGGGTCGGCCATTCGGGGTTCGTCTGGTGCTGTTTAGAGTACCCCGTTTGTGGTTTCGGTGGACGACCAGGCAAATGTACTGACTGGCAGACCAAAGTTTTTGCGTCTTCAAAAAGCTTGTATTGCGCATATCTGAGGCGCTCTAAGTACATGTCTATGTTTTGTATGTCTGCCTTTATACCAGAATAGGCACGCAGAAGTAACTCTAAACACTGTAGCGTTTAACGCGCTTCGCTGACAGTGCGACGCTATGCTCAATAAGGTGTTTCCAAGACTTTGCTATGACGGCACGGTGGTGGCACTTTCCCGTCGCTTTGCTTTCTACACTTTATCACCTCCGTGACTGGCACGCTTCTTTCTCCGCGGTCGTGCACGCCTTCGTTTTCGACGATAACTGCCACATGGGGCTCATGTCTAACGTGCCTAGATGCTCTTCTTCGCCTCGGTTACACGTTCGAGGCACTCTAATGCAGCGCCTTCAGAATACCATTCACCAATTTTCTTGCGCAGAACATCAAATAAACAGTTTGTTCACTCTCTCCAGACGTAAGGCTATCGTCTTTCGACGACATTTACAGTGTAACATGTAGATTCAGGCCATTTTTTAGCATTGTGCTGCACTGTAAGCGCAGCGTGAGAAATGCTACGGTCCTTGGAATTATTTGTGTGTGCCTTCTGTAGTATAAAGGCACACATACAAAACATCGACGTGTTGTCATGGTGCCTCAGATATGCGCAATCAGACAGACAGACAGACAGACAGACAGACAGACAGACAGACAGACAGACAGACAGGCGAAAAAGTTTTGGCGTCGAAGGTCCCCAAGAAAGGCTATTGTTTTTAAAAGAATCACAAACCCGCTGAAATCTAGAGCGCTTTTTTCTCGGCTGCAGTCTCTGCCACCACCGGACTCAGCGCCCTAGCGCTTATAGCTGGGTGCGCGAGGTGATATTCGTTGGTTTTGCTTGGGAGCACAGCAATTGAGAGGGCCTTAGAGAAACACGCCGCCCACTCGCCATCTTGGAGGCCATGGTTTACTGTCGGTCGGTAGCTTACAAGGCCTTGAGGTGGTGTGGCTATATCTTTACTTTTACCCGAACGTAACTGAAACATCTGCGCTGACATCACTATAAATCCACTGCTTGATTGCGAAGCTAGGTAGGTAAAAGCTTTTTCTTTTTTTCGAAAAGAAAAGGATGACACGCATAAAGATGGGGGGGGGGGGGGCATTGCTAGATGGGGTAGTCAGTCGTAGCCCCCTCGGGCAAACAATACGATCTCCCCATGTGCGTGTGGTTTCATGCTGCGCAGAGAGCCTCCTTTATCAACCAACCATTTTTTATTTAAGGAGATCCGAAGTAGACGGTGCCTTGTACCACATATTGTTAAGATTAGCCTTCGATGAGAGGCCATATATAGAAGCAGATGACATGTACAGTAAGCGGTACTTGAGATGAGGAAACTGCGGAGGGTGGAAGATTCAAGCCTACACTTGTCGCCGCTATACGCCATGCCTGCACGTAGACTTCACTCAATGGAGGCGGGAAGGTTGAATGACCGAAGCAGTAGTGATTAAAAATGTCAATGGATATTTGGAGTTCGTCCAACGCAGTAAACGCAGCTGTTGACAAAACGAGGCTTGGCTGCTTAGTGCCTGCATCCACACAGTAAATCCCTGGGCTTTGGCATGAGCTGCAAGGTTACTCTTAAAGGCCATGTGCCAAGGAGTCCTTATTAAAGCGGTATCTTGTTGTGAGAGATGTACAAGAAGGAAGTGGAGGATGTATTAAGTACCCTAACCCCTCCGACCTTGGAAATTGTAGATTTAGTTTGACTAATTTTAATATAATGAAAAGGAATGGTAATGGAAAGATCAAATTCAGCTTGATGATTTTCCCCTGAAACGCAGGCAGAAGCGGAAGAAACATCATTTATTTGGATTTGGCCATGACAGTTTATAAGACACAAAGCAACAAAGTACTTGAACTGCATTCAGCAGCATAGGCATTGAACACCTATTTAAAATTAGAAGCTCATTTAGCAAGACTGTTTGAACACACTCGTGGCAACAATCTTCTATTTTTACAGGAAATCCACAGAATAGAGATTTATTTGTATTTGCCGAAAAATAGAGCGTTTTGTGCGCTGTTCGCAGTTGGCCTAAACTGTAAGTTTTTAGTATGCATATTCCACATCATGTGTACGAGGGACGGGTATATTGGGCAGGTATGTGAGATTCGACGAGCTCGTTGAACCTGTTGAATTACCCGACCTTCATCAACCCTTCGGTGGATATTTGAATGAGTTCTAGCCGAGAGAATTTTCAGATCATGCGTAAGAGACTGCTTACTTTCTTCAATAAACAATTGTATCGGGCCAGTTGGTAAGGACCCATCTTGCTAGGAAGGATGGATACTTTCTTCAGTTTTTTTTTTCAGAAAGTACACATAATTTAAATATTGATTTATATATGGCGCTTAACGTCTCCAAACCACCATATGATTATAATAGGTGCCATAGTGGCGGATTCCGGAAATTTTGATCACCTGGGGTTCTTTAACGTGCACCAAAATCTAAGCACACGAACTTGCAGCATTTTCGCCTTCATCAAAAATGCCTCCACCACAGCAGCGATTCTATCCCGCATCCCGCGGGTCAGCAGCCGAGTACCTTAGCTATTACACCACCATGTCGGGGCCATATAAAAAAAGAAAGGTGACCTTAGAAGATCACTTATTCTGCTTGCTCTCTAATTCATGTCTAATCCAAGCCGCAGTCCTCTCTATAGAGATGACCATGGCTGGAATTAGGTGACGTTGTGACACTCGTAGCTGCTTTGTCCTGCCTATAAAGCGTAGTGCGTGGTCCATAGTTGACATAAATTATGTAATATGTGTTTTTAAGCGATTGGTTTGTATGTGCGGTCTGTGACCCCTCAGCCTATCAACCTTGGGTACGTGTATGTCGTGAATTGTCATCGGTGTCTCTGATATGGGGTTTTCATAGCTCCGGTGAACAGACAAGAGTAGCAGTTCGGATTTCACTGGATAACAGATTACACTCATGATATCCACACAGGCCCCTACCACTTCAGCGGCTGCTTGCAGGGTCTCCTCAGTGTGACCATGGGAGCTTCCTGTCGAGCAGAATGCAATATCAGCGGCATAAAATAATATATATATATATATATATATATATATATATATATATATATATATATATATATATATATATATATAAAGGTATGAGATATGGCACAACGAGAGCGTTGTCAACAAGGATAAATATATTTATTTCCCAACAGTTTCGGGAGGGGTCCTCCCTTCATCAGGGGATGAGTTATACTGACATGAGCTTCCAAACTTCGTTGCGGCCGCGTCCCTCTCGCCTTGAAAGACGTTGGCGAGAGTGAGAGGGAACTAGAAAAAGGAAAAAAAGGAAAAGAAAAAAACAAAAAAGGGGGAAAAAAGACAAAAAAAAGAAAGAAAAGAAAGAAAGTAAACAAGAGGAAGAACCACTGTCAACACTGAGAACGAAGCCAACTGTCCGTCTACATCCACATACGGTTCATATCACGTGCTGTTCAGTTCTTGACGTGTGTAGGGCCACCCAAGATTGTCGCCGCGGTGCCGGGAGGGTCCGTGACGGCGCGCGTAAAGAAAGGGGTGTCCCCGTAATGGGACGCACGCCACCCGCCGCCCGCCGAACGTCCCATTACGGGGAAACCCCTTTCTTTACGCGCGCCATCACGGACCCTCCCGGCACCGCGGCGACAATCTTGGGTGGCCCGACACACGTCAAGAACTGAACAGCACGTGATATGAACCGTATGTGGATGTAGACGGACAGTTGGCTTCGTTCTCACTGTTGACAATGGTTCTTCCTCTTTTCTACTTTCTTTTTTTTTCTTTCTTTTTTTCGTCTTTTTTTTCTCCCCCTTTTTTGTTTTTTTCCTTTTTTTAGTTCTCTCTCACTCTCGCAAACATCTTTCAAGGCGAGAGGGACGCGGCAGCAACGAAGTTTGGAAGCTCATGTCAGTATAACTTATCCCCTGATGAAGGGAAGACCCCTCCCGAAACTGTTGGGAAATAAATACATTTATCCTTGTGGACAACGCTCCCGTTGTGCCATATCCCATACCTTCACGAAGACTAACTGGCCCATTGAAATATTACTCCAACTATATATATATATATATATATATATATATATATATATATATATATATATATATATATATATATATATATATATATATATATATATATATATATATATATATATATATATATATATATATGGGATACATCTCAGTGTTAGGCAGCGCCTGAAAAGGAGACTAGATATTTAATTCTTCAGGTGAATTGAAACTTCCTAAGCAGTAAAGAAAAAAACATTCGTACTCAATATATATGGTGATCGTAGAGTCCGAAATGAAGGCGGATATTTATTTATGAACATTTGGCAAGTACCAACACCGTTCAGTTAGCGCAGTTTTGCGGCTGTGGTTGAGGTGCATGCACGTTCTTGCTCCATGGGGGTCAGGACCGAACATTGTTTGAGTATCTGTGCAAGCGTTTGTTTCGGTTCAGGCGAAGCATGGCACATTGGCTGGAAGGGGATTTCGGAAAGCCCATTTTTCGAGAGCGTATAAGTTGTGTTTTCTATGCGTTATTTCAGGTGCTTGCGAGTACAGTGGTAAACTGTTTAACCGATGCATGAAGCATATAGCAAAAAATAAGGAGTAGTTGCAGAATGCACAGGCTTACGAGGTTTATGTATGAAAATAACGCGGGCGTACAACCACGTCACCTGTAGGTTATAGCTGTCAACACAGAGCTCAAAAACTTGTTTAGGGTTGTAATTTAGTTCTCTTCTATGTTGCTTAGTGGTTTGTTAATGACGACATGAAGGTCTGGTATGGAATTTTTGCGAATGTTGGCAAGTATTTTCCTAACCTCTTTTTTTGCTATGGCGCTATTGAGATCACCATTTGGTGTGTAGGTATATTAGGATATCTTCAATCAACATGCGGTGGTTAGATTTTGGTCTAGGACATCATTTGAAAACGCGCTTTCGTCCTGCTTTTTCGAATAAAGTGGCATGTTAATGTGATGAACGTTCGAGATGCGTAGTATGACAGGTCCCAATAAGTGTCGCAGAAGTGGCCATGTTCGTTTGTTGGCAAATAGATCGCCCTATTGTTGGTAGGCGAGCTTTGTGGCATATTCCCGTATAGCCTAAAAAAGTGAGCCCTAAAGTTTGCGCTTATATCCTTTATTGCTGACTTTGTAAGTCAGGTATCGCATTTACTTCTCAATCAGCAACTGCATCCTTTTTCCCCTGCGCTTGAGGATAGATTGCTCAGCATCTGTCACGTTAAGAAGTCGGGCGTCGACTGTAGTGAAAGCCTAATCTGGGGATAAGTTGGATTTATGCGTTTTTCTAACGTAGTATATGGTTGAACACATTGGGAGAAGTCGTCTAGGCGAAAAGACGCCGATTATTGGCGAGCCTCACAAAAGTTGTGTCAGTTGATAAAGCTGAGGGTCTTTTTCTTCACATAAAACTTTTGTTCGAGATGTTGGAAATGTTGCAGTCCAGCTGCATAATATATTATTCACTTAAACGAAAGTGGCCACAATTTTTTTAGATATTACAGTGTGAAATTGACGTCATCAGTCGTTGCTCAATGAAGACAAATATTTCAATGTCATATAGCTGCGGGCTTGCCATTCCGGTCCACACTAGGGGATTGTACGCTATCACCACCAGATGGGTGGCGCAAATGAGCTGCTTTCTGTGCGAAGTATTCTGTTTTGCGTATTTTCCGCAATGTTGCGGACCATGTTAACTTATTTTAATTTAAACGCATATCAGGCGTTTTCACGGTCAAAAACCGGAATAAATGAGGCATATTTGAGCTAAAGAGTAAACATTCTTTCATCCATCAGGGGCAAAAATCAGGTGGCACATTTCATTGCCTAAACTGAGCGAGAAAACTTGTGTGTTTCAATTACTGTGGAAGATTGTTACCAATTTTCTCCTTTTGTTACACGCTTAGAACTCTCACAATATGTTACGAAATATACCTCACCTTCTCATCTCCCTAGTTTTGGGTAGGGACGTGGTGGTACAGTAGGTAGTGGTCTTTGTGTAGTTACTGGTGTGGGCGGGATCCTTCTCAGCGGTACATTGGCGCGTTTTGGCCCCACCCAAGCAAATATCAGAGCTTGCCTGTGCATAGTCAATAGGAGTAGAGATGCCTCCATTATTAGAATACATTTTAAGCACGTCATATACATCTCCAACAACCACCAGAACTCTTATGGTAATGCCTGCATTTGTGGGCCTTTATATGGCCTCTAAGGAATAGTGCGCATAATTTGTATAATGTTATATACGCTGATCTTCGAAGCATTATCTTGCAAGAATACATGGTTTTCTTTGTGTAGGTCTTTCGTAACAAAGTTATTTTCTTCTTTCTACTGCGACCTAAACTGCGTCGAATGTGCAATGCCACGTTGCTGAGTCGTTTTGCCGGCAAAGGGACATACCATGCATAGATAACAGTAGAAAAAGAAAATATGCGCAACCAAAAATAAAAGAACGAGAGAACAAACTATACACTGAGTGAACAAATATAGCGAAAAAAATTTACGGACAATGCAGTATCTTCTGTTAAAAAAACTGGAAAAGAAGTACAATAACAGAAACACGAACGAAAATTACGAGAAGGATCATAATCACACTACGGAGCTACTTCCGCGAAGCAATAGACGCTTTCCGAGCGATTAAACTGCTGCTTTTATTAAAATAAATAGCAGATTCCACATAGAGTGGGAATCGATTATATGCGAAGCACGAATGAGAAATATTTATTTGTCACTTTAAAATCAGCACAACGTTACGAGGTAGAAGTAAATGATTCCGCAGATGACTTCCGTGTCATGATTATCATGTTTGGATGGGTCGTTAATCTCCGTCCTTTATTCCTGTCACGTGATACCGAATTTAGTATACGTGGAGCTAGCAAAACGGCCGCGAGCATGCTATTAGCATTGTATGTTGTCATGTTCTTACAATGGCACACGTGTCAGGATTGGTATGTTTGCACCTGTCATATATTTCCTCATATATCGACGTCACGTAACACCAAATTGGGTGTATGTGGAGCTAGCAAAACGGCCGCGGGCACATCATGAAGGGCCCAATATACTCCAATTTAGCATGGGCGCGCGCACTCTGGGCACAGTGACGCTACGTTAGCAAAACGCGAGCACTCTATAGTCTGATGCCAGGCGCTGCCGACGCTACCGGCGTCCGTCGGCTCGGCCCGAAAGCAACAGGCACGAAATTCGCGCCGATGCGTTACCCAGACAACACTGCGTCTCCTTCTTTTCGTGATGGTAGGTGGTAAAAAACATTTATTTCAGAAAAAGTCTACTAGAGAGTACCGACGTGGCTCATCGGCGTGCTAGAGTGGCAAGACCCTATTCCGGAAAGCCAGTGGAGCTGGAAGCTGCCCGTGCGCGCTCCACCAAGGAGCGTTGTGCAGCCAAGGTAGAGCAGCCGAGCAGGTGCTCCTCCCAAGCCTCTCTAGTTGGAATAGGAAAAAAAGGATGAGAAAGGGACGGGATTAACTGGGCACGATGCTACGACGTGATATGTGTCGGCGAGGACATGACAGGTCGAGCAGGTGCCATTGATTTCCGGCAAAAAGTGCCTGGCGACCACCGGACTGATAAAGGTATTCGTCTGCAGGCGGCGTAGCAGTCGTTCGTCCGCTTTCTCCAAACCGCGTGCGGGGTCCGGGTAGAGGCGGCGCGAAGCCCGGTAATAAGCCAAAATTTCGCGAAAGCGCGTCAGGTTGGTATTGCCAGATTCCGTCTCGGGACATGGAGGGGCAACGGCCCGGACAGGAGAAGCGCGGGCAGCGGCATTTGCCGCCTCGTTGCCGGGCAGGCCCGAGTGGCCTGGGGTCCACACTATACGAATGGGATGAGGGTTAAAGCGCCAAGCGGCTGCCTGTAGTAGGCTAGCCGCCCGCGGGGCAATGGAACCCTGAATGTACTGAGAACAGGCCGAGCGCGAGTCCGTCAGGATGGTGCGTGAGGCAGGGTGAGAGGCGGCCAAAGCTATGGCAACCTCTTCAGCGTGCGTTACTGTGTCTGCTCGAAAGGAGAGGCCATCTACGTGTTTCTCTCTGTAATCACGGCAGCCGTGAAGTGACCCGACGGGGAGGGACTCGAGACGTCCACATAGAAAACACCAGGACGATCGGAGTGTCGCGTATGAAGGGCCGCGGCGCGTGCTAGTCTACGGCCAGGATGGAGGTCGGGGTTCATATTACGGGGTAGAGGTTCCACCCATAGCTTTTGACGCCAGAGCTCTGGTACCGGCTGCAGAGGGTCTTGGTCAGATATCGGGTTAAGGCCAAGTCTGTGTAGAAGACGGCGCCCTGAAGGCGTTTGCGACAGTCGATTGATTTGGTTAACGCAATGAGCTTCGCGCATCTCTGCAAAAGTGTTGTGTACCCCCAGAGCCGTGAATCGGCTGTTGGAAGTTGCAATAGGTAGGTCCAGAGCGCGTTTGTGTACTGAACGAAGAAGGACGTCCAGCTGGTGCTCGTGTCGACGACGCAGGCGAAGGTAAGGCAAGGCGTAGAGGACGCGACTGGTCACAAACGCGTGGGCCAATCGGAGGGACTGAGACCCGCGAAGGCCGCCGCGCTTGGTAGAAACTCGCCGTATCATGCGGCTCACCTGTTCGCTGGTGCGTCTGAGGCCTGCGATTGTGCCCTTTGGATCTGAGGACGATGTGAGGTGAAGGCCAAGAACCCGAATATTTTGCACTGACGGTACGAGCCCGGACGGAAGAAAAATTTGAGGCGGCAGTAGCGGAGAGACTGAAAGAAGAGCCGATTTAGCTGGAGAGCACTCCAGGCCGCATGAATCTGCGTAGGTGTCCACCAGAAGGGCAGCCTTTTGCAGGCGTTCTTCGATGTGCGCTAAGGAGCCGGTGTTGGTCCAGATATTGATATCGTCCGCATATAGTGCGTGTTGTATTCCCTCGACCTCGCTTAGAAGAGAGGGGAGGTTCATCATCGCGAGGTTAAAAAGCAGAGGAGACAGGACTGCCCCTTGAGGTTACCCCGCGTGCCTAATAAGTACGGGCCGTGTTCGGTAGAATTAAGGCGAATGAAGGCGGTGCGATGTGATAAAAAGACGCGAATGTAGTTGAAAGGCTTCTGCCCGCAGTTTGTGGTAGACAGGTTAGTGAGTATAGTGCTGTGTTTGACGTTGTCGAACGCCCCGCGGAGATCGAGAGCGAGCACGGCTTTATCGTTATGGCGCATAGTAGTCGGCTCTATGATATCGCGTTGAAGCTGGAGCAGGACGTCCTGCGCCGACAGATGCGGGCGAAAGCCAAACATCGTGTCGGCAAAGGTCCTCCTGGCCTCCAAGTAGGCGGAAAGGCGTTCGCGAACCATGGTTTCCATGAGTTTGCCTGCGCAAGACGTAAGTGAGATGGGTCTCAGTGCCTCAATTGACCATTGGCGGAAAAGTGAGCGCCCCCTGTCGTGTAAACAGGAAAGCTTCGCTTTTGGTTGGAAAACAAAACGCTTGTTTTGTTGCTTTAGGACCAAAAACGCATGCCCGTTACTGAAACAAGAAGGTAAAGGAGAAAAACATTCTGTTGACGTTTGTATACATGGTGTAAAACAAGAATTTCTCGCGTTTCAGCCTGAGAAGTAACCAAGTGAGGTGATACTTGCACTCCGCTACCTCGACGGTTCGCCAGGCTCATTACGCCTGCTCTTTTAAGAAGAACATTATGTTATACACTTCAAGTTGAACCTTGAAATCTCTGTCGATTAACTATAGGTTCAGTGAGGACGGCTTGTGCACCGTCTGTGAAGTACGGTGTTTGCGTGAAAACGGCAGTGTTCGCCGTTACTACGGGTCATATTGATGGAACGCCAGGCTGATGTTTTCCAACCAAAACCAAAACGCCTGTACAGGAACGCTACTTGTGCGGTTACTGCTCATGCGCAGTGGTTTTTCCGCAAATGGTCAATACTACCAGACTTTGCCGATTTGGGAATGAATGTCACGACCGATGTGGTCCATTCCGTTGGAAGCGGAGAACCATCCCATATCGAATTTATAAGCTGGAGTAGCGAGAGGTGTGCTTAGTCGGGAAGATTTGCCAGGAGCGATACTGTGATTCCGTCGCGGCCAGGGGCCGTGCCCCGTCGCATTTTCGTGAGTGCAAATCGTAAATCAGAAAGCGTGTATGGGGCGTCGAGGTCGGTGTTAGGGGCACCGGAATATGTATATGCTGGGCCTGTGGGATCAATTTTGCGGCAGATGTAGCGGTCACAAAGTTCTCGCGCGAGTTCATCCGTAGTGCCCTGAAAGGCATGAAGAACACGGTGGAGCTGGCGTTGCGTTTCTCCCCTGGTGGTGGAGGGATTGAGAAGGCTTCTAAAGAGTCGCCACGCACTCTTAGAGCTCATCTGGTTGGCAGCCTTCGAACAGGTGTCTGCCCAGTTAGCATCGGAAAGTTGTGCGGAGTATGCGGCCGCCTCTGCAGTGAGCGCCTCAATGCGAGCGCGAAGTTTCCGACTAAGTTTGTTGCGTTTCCAGCGCCTTATGAGCCCGCGGCGAGCGTGCCAAAGATGTAAAAGGTGTGGATCGATTGCAGGAGTCAAATTAGAGGTTGCAAGGGTGCGAGTGTTCGCTTGTTTCATATGAAGAGCGTATGATGCCCATGCTGCATATTCGGTCGAGGAGAGGCCGGCGGGGAATGGTTGCATTCTGAACTGAGTCCAATCGGTGAGACGGGCTTGGCCCCAGTGTTGGCACATTTTCTGCCGTGGTGTGAACGAAATGCGGAGTAAAAAGTGATCGCTGCCTAGGGTTTCGCCTAAGTTTTCCCATGTAGCATCGCGAATGTGACGGGTGAGGGAGAGGTCGGGGCATGTGTCTCACGTGACCGAGTTGCCGGAACGTGTGGGTTGTGCCGGATCGGTAAGAAGCGTCAGGCTCAGCGAGGAAATGAGCTCCTTGAGCTCTCTGCCCCGGGCGTTCTCGTAGTGGTAACCCCAGTGAGGGCTGGGGGCATTAAAGTCCCCGACAATCACCAGTGGTTGTCGGGCCGCTATACGCAGCGCCCGATGGAAGAGATGCGCAAACAAAGCCCTCGCGAGGCGAGGGGGACAGTACACGTTTAAGATATGTATTGATGGTTGGCCCCTCCACTGAGACAGGACTGATATCTAGCAGTAGTCGTAAGGAAGATCCAGATCGAGGTCATTCTGTATCGCCGTGTAAGCTTTATGCACGAGGAGGCATGTGGTGGTGCCGCCTACATAGGAGCAGTATTCAGAAAGGGATGGAGCAGGGTCAGATTCTTGGAGCGCCAAGACGGCCGGCTGAGAGCCAAGTGAGCTGAGGAAAAGGGAAAGATGTGAACGCTTTCGCCTGTTCCCGAAGCCTCCAGGGTTCCACTGTATGATCTCGAATTTAGACGCAATGTTTGAACGGGACGTACGATTGGTAGCCATCGTGACTGTCTTAGGTTTTATATTTGGTCCTCCATGTCCCGCTCGGAATCCTCAGAGGCAGGGAGGGGCGCGGAGGCCGGATTCTCCGACGGCGGGGTGGTGGTAGCCACCTTACGACGACGCCATGGAGCTGTGCCCTCACTGCTCACCGAGCAGGAGCCAGAACCCGATGCCTTGGGTTGAAACTGGGTGATTGTCCAGGCTTGAACAGCCTGGGTAACCTCTACTACTATGCGTTGGACCGAGAAGCTGGTGAGGAGGTGATTAATCGAAGCTTCGCCGCGCGTGAGGCGTTCCTCTACGCGCGGGGTGCGCTCTTCGCTAGGGAGAGTTTGGTTAGCGGGCAGGAGAACCTGAGGCGCCCCAGGAGCCTCAAGAGCTTCTGGAGTAGATGTGGCACCGGTTCCGAGTGCTGGAGTACACATGGCTGCTTGAACCGGCGGTTTAATGGGAGTAGACTTAGCGCGAGGACTAAGCTTGGACGTTGCTGGCGTAGCCGCCTGGACAGAGTAGGCAATACCGGATGGCCTTGCAGTACACGGTTGTTGGGGTCGAAGTCGCTTATTTAAGAGTTCGAGTTGTTTAGTTAAAAGAGAATTTCGCTTTTGAAGTGCCGCAACTTGCTGGCGAAGGGCCGCAAGTTCGGGAGAAGGAGAATCGACAGAAGGGGGTGAGAGAGGCTTAGAAGCAGCTTTCCCTGCCCAACTGCTCACCTGAAGTACCGCCGCTGGTGCTTCGAGCGGTGGGAATGCTTGAGTGTCGGCGTGGAGTGGTGGAGCCGAATGATGCAGGTTGGTGCTGCTGTCTGGCTGTGACGAACATGAGATGGTTCCTCGAGGAGATGTTGAGGGCTGCTTGCGTTTCCGATATTTTCGATATTTTGCTGTGCAGCCACTGGTTCCAGTCTCATGGGCGCCGTGGCAGAGGAGGCACTTGGGGTGGCAGTCGTGGGCATTGAGACCTGCAGGTGCGGGGGTTCCACATTTGGCACACTGGGTTGGAGCGGCGTGAGGACACTGAGGTGGTCGATGACCGATGGTACCGCACTTGGTGCATACAGGGACCGTTTTCTTGTAGGCGCGGATATACGTCGCCATGCAGTGGTAGAAGAGGAAGCGGGGTAACTTCGTGCCCTCGAAAGTCACCACCGCCGCCGCGGAATCACCGAGTTTGCGGACCGCAAGGATAGTACCTCGAGGCCAATACAGTTCAGACTTTATCTTCTCCGGGCTTTCAGCAGGGTTTACGTTGATGACGCCCTTGCATGTATCCCCTGGTGCCTTGGCGTGGCCTCGAACGGGCAGCTGCTGATCCCCCACTTGCAGCTAGAAGTCCCCGAGGAGTCGCTGTGCCATAGGCGAAATGGTAGTGCTACAGACCAAGATGTTCTGTTCCCAGATTGGCCACACTTGAATTTGCGTCGTAGTCCGGTCGCCGAGGTAGCTGCGGATGGCGTCGCCCGCGCGATCGACCGGGACAAATGTGCGTAGCTCGCTGGGAACGCGAGGTTTCACTACTACGATGTAGTCGTCGCGAGAGAGGCGAGGAGTTTGACGCGGACGCCACTTGCGTTGCTTCGCTGGCTGCGAGGACGGAGCAGAGGTAGGCACACCACCGGAGGGATGGCGCGCCGGCGTTCCTTGCAAGGCTGGGGAATGGTGGCCCGCTGTAGCGTCTCGTTGTTGTTGAGACGCAGACTTCGATTTCGCTTGCTTGCGTTGCCACAGTCTCACCATGTCGTCGAGGTATTCATCTTCTGATGGCATAGTGTTTACGGAGGATGAAATCTCCATGGACAGCATTTGGCTTGAGGTAGGATCATAGCCCGTAACCACGTTAGCGGCCGCCATCGCCGGGCTGAGAGCCCTTAGCGAGGCGGCGTTGTAGCCGGGATTGAAGGACGTCCCTCAAGTTGTCAAAACTGGACCCACCTAGACGAAGGTGTTGTCTAGGCGAAGCGGAGAACTTGGCGGTGATGATAAATCCAAGTTTCAGGGGTACCAAGGTGGATGTCCGCAGAAATAGCATAAAATCTACGGAGGCGATGTGGAGTGCGTCCGTCACCATCGAGCGCTCCTGGCGTGAAGACAGTCTTCTTTTCGTGAGGGAGAAACGCTGGACGTGCTGAAACGCGCATGCCTCAAAGCAACGCAGCGCAGTGCGCGCCTGCGAGTACATGGCAAGACCAGTGCCTGGCGTGGCAACGCCAGCGTGATACGACAAAAGAACGCGGGCGAGAAAGCGCACCGCGTCACGTCGAAATGTATTGGCGCTTTGACTGTGGCATGTAGTCATGTTCTCGCATGACACGCATCTCATGATTATCATGTTTGCACCAGTCACATACCTCCGTCATCCATTAGCCACCCGTAATACCATATTTGGCACATGTGAAACTAGCGAAATGACCGAGAGCACATCACGGGTGTGGCATGTAGTCATGTTGTTACATGACACCCATGTCGTGATTATCATGCCTGGATGTGTCATTTACTTATGTCATCCGTTCGCGTAGCGTAATACTGAGTTTGATACATTTGTAGCTAGCGAAACGGCTGTGAGCTCATCATGAGCGTAGCATATAGTCATGTTGTTACATGACACGCATTTATTTATTACCATGTTAGCACCAGTCACATACCTTCGTAAACTATTCACATACCATAATATCATATTTTCTATATCTGACGCTAGCCAAAGGGCTGGAAGCACATTATGAGCGTGGCATGTAGTCATGTAGTTACATGACATGCATTTAATGATTGCCCCAGTCATATACCTTCGTAAACCATTCACGTCTCGTAATACCGAATTTGCTATTTGTGACGCTAGCGAAATGGTCGGGCGCGCATTATGAAAGTGGCATGTAGTCATGTTGTTACATGGCACGCATTTAATGATTATCATGTTTGCACCAGTCACATACCTTCGTAAGCCATTCACGTACCGTACTACCAAATTGGCTATATGTCACGCTAGCGAAGCGGTCGCGAGCGCATCATGAGCGTGACATGTAATGTTGTTACATGACACGCATTTAATGATTCTCGTGTTTGAACTAGTCACATATTTTGTAAGTCATTCACGTACCGTAATACTAAATTTGCTATATGTGACGCTAGCAAAACGGCCACGAGCGCATCATGAGCGTAGCATGTAGTCATGTTGTCACGTGACACGCATATCATGATTTTCATGTTAGGGTCTGTCGCTTGTGTTTGCCATGCAATTATGTCATACCATACCAGTTTTGCAACATGCTATGTGAACGAAACCACCGCAATAACTGCAGGACCATGAAATGCAAATCATGACATTCATGACATACTTGTCATGATTTTCATGTCATGACTAGTCAATTATGTTTCTCATACAGTCGTGTTATGCCATACCCAGTTTGGTATCGATACCATTATCGAAACAGTCAGGAGAGCTAAAAGTTGTAGGTGGCTAGGTAGGTAGATAGATAGATAGATAGATAGATAGATAGATAGATAGATAGATAGATAGATAGATAGATAGATAGATAGATAGATAGATAGATAGATACGCTCAAAGTCACCGAAGTTCGCTGAGAAATGCTTCGCATTTAAAAACAGTAATAGCAATAATCACATAATAAAGTTTCGTGTGGGCTACCATCCTAGTAGGGCAGTTGATGGGGTGCCGCTGATAGTCTCGCCGGCTTAGGCAGACGAAGATAGTGTCC
This sequence comes from Rhipicephalus microplus, assembly GCF_043290135.1. Taxonomy (NCBI): domain Eukaryota; kingdom Metazoa; phylum Arthropoda; class Arachnida; order Ixodida; family Ixodidae; genus Rhipicephalus; species Rhipicephalus microplus. The sequence goes on along the minus strand of NC_134706.1, from coordinate 23,251,507 downwards.
AGTGTTGAAGCCTACTCGATTCGTTGTGTGCGAAACTCTCATGTCGCCATCCACGAGAGTGTCACAATAGCAATGACTGTGCTCCTCTTTGATTCAACGTCAACTGTTGAAGCAGTCGAATCCTGTTGGGCCATACGGGTCATTGCAGAAGGCGTCTTCCTATGAACACGTCATTTTTGCGGCTGGTGTGGCAAAAAATTAGAAGCGCCATTCGCGAGAAGTCAGTTGCGAGAAGTGTCACTTCCTGGAGCCTCACTTATGACGAAGGGGCGGGCTAGCGAGAATGGCAGACGTTTGTCACAGCCTTCTTAATAGACCAATTTAAACTGGCAGTAATGTTCAAGGATTCGCAGGTACTTTATAAATATTTACCTGAGTGCAGCTGTTTACAATATAAAGGTATTTTGCATGACATTTTATCCCGTAATGTGTTTTGTGTGTAGGGTCGTCACTATGTTGTCACGCAGTTTATGCACGCTAAGTTTCTTGTGCACCGATTGTGTCCCGACACAATATACACCTTGAAATTGAAAGCTTACGGGGAACATTTGCAATGAAAGAAAAAAGGCTGGTTTGCCTTAACTTGGCACGGTGTCTCATACAAATCATTTACATGAAGTCTGTTACTAAAAATTGGATGAAGAAGTTGCCAAATAGACTCGTTATTTATATTTACTTAACGTTATTAGTATTTGCTTAACAGTTTACGGGTGAAATTGACAGGCGTGGGACAGTCTCTCAGTATTTGGGAAATATGCAATGTCTCAAGACAAACACAAATACATGCATGCTGTGCCACTTCCCATTGAATACGTTTGGAATTTGGTTGTTGCTCTTGTTGTTGAGTGTGTGTTTGTTGCTACTATATACTAGCGTTCACAACGTTACTCTTAAAAATATATTGCTTCAATTGGGTTACAGAACACATTTAAGTAATGACGCATGTGGCTTGTTATATTGAAAGAATCCTTATTCGCTGTGTTTCTTCCTTCTACACTTCTAGACTACGCCCAGGCTGACGCTGATCAATGCCGGAACGGGTGCCTCAAAGTTGCAGCTGCACTCGTATATTACTCTGATTACTGCTACGACTGCTACTCCTCCTCCTATTACTACTATCAATAATAATAATAATAATAATAATAATAATAATAATAATAATAATAATAATAATAATAATAATAATAATAATAATAATAATAATAATAATAATAATAATAATAATAATAATAATAATAAATTCTATTCTTAATATCGTTATTATTATTCTCGGTTTTAATTTTTTTATGAAAAAGAAGTGCAGGTGGAAGTTCCCTGTTTTTATAGCACTGTTACAGGGATGAATATTGCTGTTAAACAATAGCGAATTGATTCTGATAATGAATACAGTGACCGTCATCTCTAACTCTGATCGCTTCACTGCGATGATGGAAAACCATCGATGGTAGGGCTTCATGTCATTTCTTTTGTGTAATCTGCAAATGCGAAGGATAGCGTTATTGAAAAACGTTTCTTGGAGCACTGAAGTGCGCGCTTGTATACGCACACACTGGTTCCTCTGGGCTCATCAAATTCAAAAACAAAAAAAAACAATTAATAATCAATAATTGTAGGTGCTTTTTTCACGCTTGGCTGGTGACATCCCCCTGTCCTGATATTCATCTACTTTTTCTGGACGTAGCTTTTATATAAGAAAAATAGCTTGCTATTTTTCCTGCACACTAGAAAAAAACGCCTATCTGCGTCTCATCTTATATCGCTAAAATGATGTCAGTAAGTTATATTACAAAAAGTCATGAGATATTTCGTGCCAAGAAATTCAATTATATGAATAATAACATTACCTAATATTAAAAAACAATAAGCAATCCGTTTCTCCACAAACATGGCACTTCTCCTTTCTCAAAAAAAAAGAAAACAGAGAAATTTTGTCCTAACCAAGGAAAAAGAAGAAAAACAGGGAGAAAAGAACGGCAGGGTGGTTAACCAGCCTGTAGGCAGCCGGATTGCTACCCTGCGCATGGGAGAGGAATGGGGGCGATGAAAGGTAGAGAGCAGAGAGGGAAGAGAGAAACACAGCACATTCGGCAGCACACGCGCGCAGACTCAGTCATAGTCCAGTCTTGTCTTTCGCGGCGTGTGACGTTGCTGTTACAGTCGCTTGTTCAAGTCCGTGTCGCGTAGGAATTTCAACAGAGCTTTCGTCGCCTTCTGTTGCAATGTCTTCTCTCGGGCACTTGACAGAATAGTGTCCACAGACATTTGGCTGTTGTCGATGAGCGCAAAAGCGGACGCCAGTGAGTGTCTCTAGATTTCATACAACGGACAGTCACTCAGAATGTGGTGTAGCGTCTCTTCGCAATGACAGGCATTGCAGAGAGCGTTGTCGGCCATTCCTATGACAAAGGAATAAGATTTTGTAAATGCCACTCCTAGCCATAAGCGATGAAGAAGGGTGGCTTCTCTTCGGTCGAGTCCAGTAGGCATGCGGAGAGCCATCAAAGAGAACAGGTGGTGTTGACGATTCGTATCGATGCTTGGTGGGTACCATAGTGAAAACGTGATTTCACGCGCAAGTCGCCGAAGATTACTGGCGACATCAGTCCGTGAAAGTGGTATGGCTTCTTCTCGTGTTCCTTCAAGGGCTGCCCGCGTGGCAGTATCGGCATGTTCGTTCCCTATGATGTCGCAGTGACTTGGCAGCCATTGAAGCGTCACATGATGCCCTTTCTCGTGTGAAGTTTGGAGAAGGCATCGAATTTCGAAAACAAGCTGCTCGTATGGCCCGCGACGCAGTGCTGAGAGCACAGATTGTAGGGCAGCCCTTGAGTCGCTGAAAATCGACCATTGTTGCGGTGGTTCCCGATTGACCACACGAAGTGCAGCGTGCAAAGCAGCTAGTTCCGCTGCTGTAGATGCCATGGAGTGGTCAGTCCTAAAGCTGATGCTGGGACCTCTTGCTGGGACAACTACTGCCCCTGACGCAGACTGGCGGTTTGGGGAACCATCGGTGTAGACATGTATGCTTTCTGAATATTTCTCGTGCAGAAGAAGAAGAGACAGTTGCTTCAGCACAGGCGACGATATCTCAGATTTCCTGCGCATCCCTAGTACACTAAGATGCACTGTGGGTCGAATAAGACACCAAGGCGGTGTAGATGGTTTAGATGCAGGAGTGAAGCCCGAGGGAAGTTTATCGTTGTAGTTCACAATCATTTTGGTGAACGATGCTTCGCGCCTCTCTGAAGGCAACAATGCAAGATGATGGTAGGGAGCACATGCGAAGTGTCTGATGTGCGTTCTCAGGACTTTTACAACAATGTGACTTTGTATCGGATAGTCACCAGCAATTGCAATTGTTGCTTCCGTTGACGTACATCTGGGCAGACTGAGGGATACTCTCGGCGCTTGGGCTTGTACTGCCTGTAAAACACAAACATTGGTCTTGCAGGTATTGCTAAGCACGGGCAAGCTATATCTCAGGAAACCGAGAAACAGGGCTCTGTAGAGCTCCATCAATGCGTCTGCTGACATCCCCCACGTTTTTCCTGCCAGGAACTTGAACAGTTGGGAAATAGCGGTCAGACGCTTCTTCATATAGGTCACATGCGGACTCCAACAGAGGTCCCTATCAATAATGATGCCCAGAAACCAGTGGGTTTTGGCGTAAGAAATCGGTCGCCCGCAGATTGAGATGACATAAGGGGTCATTGCTTTGCGAGTGAAGGCCACCAGCGCGCATTTTTCTGGTGATATGCTGAGAACTTGTTTCAACATGTATTTGGCAATCATAGTTGCTGCTTTTTGAAGCAGGGAACGTATCTGAGGACGTGTGACTGCCGCCATCCAAACACAGATGTCGTCTGCGTATATTGAGATTCTAATGGTGCTTGGCAAGTATTCAGCAAAGCCAATTATTGCAAGATTGAATAGCGTCGGGCTAAGAACTCCGCCTTGAGGAACACCCCTGGAAGTATAGCGTCGCGTAGTTGGGCCATCTTCTGTTAACACAAAGAATGATCTTGCAGCAAGGTAACTCGAAATCCACCGAAAGACTCAATCACCAAGGCCAACCACCGCAAGAGCACCCAAAATGGCTTCATGTAACATTATCATAAGCGCCTTTCACAACTAGAAACAGAGCTGCAGATAGTCGCTTACAGGATCTTTCGTGCTGAACGTACGAAACTAGCTCAACGACATTATGATAGAAGAGTGGTCGCGTGAGTTTCAGTGGGGATTTGCTCTGCTTCAAGATGGGTAACAAGCGGCTTATTTTACAGTCGTGAGGAGCATCGCCATCCTGTAACGAGATGTTGTATTGGCTCAAAAGTTCTCTCCTTGCACCTTCCCCAAGGTTGCACAAGGCCCGGTACGGAATACCATCTCGTCCTGGAGAAGTTGAACACCTTCAGAGAGCTAGTGCAGCCTCGAACTCCTCCATTGTAAAAGGGAGGTTCATGTGGTAGTCACGGGAACGGGGGACGTCACCTCTCACTGGAGAATCTGGACGAGTGGCTTGTTTGGCGATCTGCGCACAGAAGCCTTCTGCGACACCGATGTCTTGCCTCCTTTGAAATAGCGCGAGCGCTTTGAATGGAAAGCGCTGTTCCATAGGGTGACGCAGGCCTTGCACCGTTTTCCGAATGTGTGACAGTGGCTTGTGAAGGTCTAGTGACTCGCAAAACGTTGTCCATCGTTCCGACGCTAATCTCTACATGCGACGCCGAATCTTCTTTTGCATCCTCCTGGCTGCCCTAAGATCGTGAATCGATTTTGTACGCCGATACCGACGCTCCGCCCAGCGTCGCAGTGTTCAGATTCACTGCAATTCTATATAAAAGTCGTTTCGTGTGGAATATATTGTCACCGTGTGAGTGGCGTTCTGCATTGTGCTCCTCATTGTTTGCTTTAACCCAGATCGTAGGCCATCGCTGCAAGTATCTTCCATGTCAGATTTGAAGTTGGTTCATTGAACTGCTCGAATGGTCGTCCATAGACCATAACTAGACAAGCTTTTGATGTTAAGGTAGATTGGAATGTGATCACTTCCTCGTGTCTCAACATCTGGAAACCACTTGACGTACCTCACGAGGGAGTTACAGACAAAGGCAAGGTCAAGACAGCTGCCGTATGTCACCCTCAAAGAAAAGTGGGGCTGCCGTCGTTCAGGAGAGTAAGGCCATTGTTGTAGGCAATGTTTGGTAACCTGCGTCCTCTTGCATTTGTCTGCGTACTTCCCCATGCGTGAGTGTGCGCATTGAAATCACTTATGATGACCCATGGTGCAGGACACACTCTCAAGATATCCGCTAATCTCCTGGAATCGAGATTATTCGACGGCGATATATAAACGCCTGTGCGAGTAAACTTGAGTTTGTTCTTTTTCACAGTGACCAGACATACTGATTGTCATCGTGAGGTGCAATTGGTTGCACAACACACGTCAGTTCTCTACGAAAAAGACGATGATTTTGATGCACGCACCATTTGTTGAAGACATGACAGCTTCGTACCCCGACAGTCTTATTGGTTTCGACAGTATGGGTTCACAAATGACGATGATTGGAAACACGTTGGTAAACACAAACTGACGAAAATCTGAAAGGCGTGATTTCAGTCCTCTGGCGTTTCATTGGATGACGGATGCAGCCTTGACTTCTTTACGAAATGATGAGGTGTGAGTAGCCATCTTCCTAGCTGAGAGATTCAAGCACTGGGCTTAGGACGTCCAGTAATCCAAGTGCGCTTCGAGCAGGCGGTGTCTTCATGTCGACTAATATCGCTCGGATGGCTTTTATGAGGGAACGCAGCGCCGAGATCACTTGACGATAAGTTTTAGGTAAATCTTCCATGGCTGGAGACGGCTGTGGTGTGGCCACAACCTGCACAGGCTCCTTGGCAGAAGAGCACGTCGGGAGCGTGGGCCATTCCTTAAGAGAAGGAGCCTTCTCTGTTTCCTTCGTAGAAGTGGTGGGCCCTTTCGCGGAGCTATTGGATGGAACTGCTAAAGAGTGGGAAGTAGCGTCTCTAGAATGTGCCTTCTTTGAAGACTTTCGATGTTGCCGACGTCGATGCTGACGCCAGACTACTTCGGCTGCCTCCCTGTGTGTCGAGTTGTCCCGGGCCATTTGTCTGAGAATCGCACGCTCCTTTTGGATTCGAGGACAGTCTTTCGACGAGGCAGCATGAGGACTGCTGCAGTTGGCGCACTTCCGAGTTTGTCGCTCTGACAGGTGTCTTCAGCATGAGGTTCAGCGCAGCGGGGACACAGTCGTAAGTTGGGGCATACGCCCTTGACGTGTCCTAGCCTGAAGCACTGATGAGATTGAAGTGGCTTTTGGATGAATGGTCGAACCAGATGTCGAAAATGTCCACCACTAACGTGGGACGATATGCAATCTCCCATGAAAAACACCTTTACACAGCGCGTATTTCCAAGGCGCCGCACTTGAGTAATGACAGTTCCCTCGTTTGCAGGCTTGATGAGGGTAGACAAGTCTGCACTAGGAATGACAATGTCGATGTCATAAATTACACCGGCAATTGATTTTTCATCCATTGGGATAAAGGGGCGCATTTTAATGCCGCTTAGCTGAGTCATTTTTGGCAGCTGTCATAGCGCACTCACATTGTGCATGTCTCTGGCGAGAATGTTCTTCCTTTGGTTTACTCGTACGTCCCTGATTTGATGTGGCACCGCACATTCGAGAGAAACAGAAAGGGCTTGCCTGTTCAGAAGCAGTAGGTTGCTTGATGGATCTTCGGGCATGAAAATGATGACGTGCGGCCAGCGCGCAGGCCTTGACTGCACAGTCGCTGTGCTTGCAGAAGCTGATGCTGCTGTCTTCGCCGTCCTTCTCTTAGGCCTCTTGCCCCGGACAGGTATAAAGCTGCCATTGGATGTGTCGTCTTCCGACATAAAATAGAGATCGGTGTCCTCAGTGTCACTGGGAGAGCCAGCTCGCTTCCTTGTGGTGGACGGGTGTGAGGACCTGTGACCAGGCGGGCCTCTGGCCTGATCCATGGCCATCACCGCAAGACGAGGAGGCGAGGCACCTCAAAAGACCGATGATTTCACTAAAAAATACAAAGCGCAGAAACAAGCGTTCTTCTCAAAAGAGACACTTCCTCTTCTTCGTCCTTGCCATTGTTTATAAAGAAACGTCCTGGCATAAAATTTTGCTTCCCCGCCACGTTGGTCTAGTTGCTAAGGTACTCGGCTGCTGATACGCAGGTCGCGGGAATCAATCCCGGTTGCAGCGACGGCATTTCCGAAGGAGGCGGAAATGTTGTAGGCCCATGTGCTCAGATTTTGGTGCACATCAAAGAACCCAAGGTGGTCGAAATTTCCGGAGCCCTCCACTACGGCGTCTCTCATAATCATATAATAATAATAATAATAATAATAATAATAATAATAATAATAATAATAATAATACCTTTTATTTCTTCAAATAAAACAGTACATGTGACTAGGCCTGCCAAAGCCAACAGGTGGCTTGAGTGGCAGAGCCTGGCAGACAGCAAAAAAACCGGACGCGTTACAAAATTGCATCTTATGGCCTAAGAGGGATGACAGGACAAAAAACAACGTGCATATAAGATTAGAAACAACAGGGCATATAAGCAATGGCTACAAGCATTATACAATATTTACAGCAATTGAAAGTGAAAAGATGTAAAGAAAAAAAGAAAGAATTAGAGCAAATGCTTCTTAAGCAAAGTAACACACTGGATAATTGTGCAGCGTCATGCTTGCGAATGAGTGTATAAAAATAACATGATAGTTCTAAGACGTTAAACCTTACATATCAACTAAAATTTTGCTTGAAACGCTGCTGTGCAGTATTACAAAGAATGCCAAGTTTAGGCCCGCGTTTCTGAAAGCATAGCACGTGTTATTAATCAATTAATATGTCACAGGTGAATTTTGAAATGCCACTGTTATTGTTGACCCTGTATCAGTGTTCATGGCATTGGTGTATGCCAGTCATGTGACTTCAAGGGCACGATTGAGGCTCAGCGGAAAGAACGGTGCCTCACAGTGAATAGCTATGAAACAGGCCTTGCTAGAAGGTGGAGATAGTGAGGGAAGTTGGACGCTCGTTTTAATGGAAACAGGTTTGGTAGGCCAACACGATAGTGCTCAGTGGAGGACGTGCCGAATTCCAATATGAGGAAAAAAATTCAGGGCTCAAGTCCCCCTCCATCTGGAACCGACGACTGCCATCACACAGTTAAAACAGTTTAGCGGAGGAACAACGATAAGAAATAACATGATTAGAAAAAAACTCAAGAATTGAGACAAGAATCACAGAAGCCGACGTAAACTTTTTTTGCGGCTAGCTTTATGATATTGTCACGAGGTCGTGACGTGGCCAAAGACAGGAAACTTCGTGTTGGGATTTAACTGTTTATTTGGGCGAACCTGTGCCCGGTAAAGGGAAAGTCTAATTACAGCAGCAGTCTTGCACAGATAGCAGTCTCGGACTGATGGCGGCGAACGCAGCGTCGGCCTTCGATCAACAACTGACAAGCGGCGAAGCGCGTCGGCATTTATACCCTTGCCGTCGAATGTTCTAGCGTTATCGCTGGCGGTGGCGTAGGTTCCAGAACAATCTGTACCGTTCGCACAGTGGGCGTGATCTTATCGAAATGATCTACTACAGTCCGGAACCTTCTCGAAACCTGCAGGTGCGGTTTGCGCCGAGAATCGTGTGGTGTTTCGGAACGATAACAAAAACTTGTGAAATGGAACGTGGCATCGCCCCCCTCTGAAAAAAGGCATCGTCCCGATGCTTTAACTGAAGATGAAGGTACAATTGATTGATATGTGGGGTTTAACGTCTCAAAACCACTATATGATTATGAGAGACGCCGTAGTGGAGGGCTCCGGAAATTTAGACCACCTGGGGTTCTTTAACGTGCACCCAAATCTGAGCACACGGGCCTACAACATTTCCGCCTCCATCGGAAATGCAGCCGCCGCAGCCGGGATTTGAACCCGCGCCCTGCGGGTCAGCAGCCGAGTACCTTAGCCACTAGACCACCGCGGCGGGGCGAAGATGAAGGTACAATAATAATGCAAGAAAGTACAATGAATAAATTACAATACAACAATAATACAAAAAAACACTGTTTCAGTTTGTTAACGTGCATGAAACGGCTTGAGGCGCGCGACATGGATGACTTCAGGTCGCGATCGGCGTCGTTGAGAGTTTGTGATGCCCTCGGGGACAACCTCGTAATCAAGTGGGCCGAGACGTCGAACCACCTTGTACGGTCCGAAGTACCGTCGCAGAAGCTTTTCACTTAGTCCACGTCGGCGTATCGGCGTCCACACCCAAACACGTTCACCGGGCTGGTATTCCACGAAGCGTCGTCGAAGGTTGTAACGGTGGCTGTCGGTCATCTGTTGATTCTTGATACGGAGACGCATAAGTTGTCGGGCTTCTTCGGCGCGTTGAAGGTAATCGCTCACATCGAGGTTTTCTTCGTCGGGGACGTTGGGTAACACGGCATCGAGCGTCGTTGCCGGGCTCCTTCTGTAGACCAATTTGTATGGAGATATCTGCGTCGTCTCCTGCACCGCCGTGTTGTATGAGAAGGTCACATACGGAAGAATGGCGTCCCACGTCTTGTGTTCGACATCGACGTACATTGACAGCATGTCGGCGATCGTCTTGTTAAGCCGCTCGGTGAGGCCGTTGGTCTGTGGGTGGTACGCTGTCGTCCGGCGGTGGTTTGTTTGGCTGTATGCCAAGATCGCTTGAGTTAAGTCGGCAGTGAATGCCGTTCCTCTGTCGGTGATAAGGACCTCCGGGGCGCCGTGACGTAGGACGATATTTTCGACGAAGAACTTAGCTACCTCGGATGCACTGCCTTTTGGCAGGGCTTTTGTCTCGGCGTAGCGGGTGAGGTAGTCGGTAGCTACCACGATCCACTTGTTTCCGAAAGCCGACGTCGGGAATGGCCCCAGTAGGTCCATACCAATCTGCTGGAAAGGTCGGCAAGGTGGATCAATTGGCTGCAGAAGTCCCACTGGCCTTGTCGGCGGTGTCTTGCGTCGCTGACAGTCCCGGCATGTACTCACATAACGAGTGACGTCGGTGGTAAGACGTGGCCAGTAGTACCTTTCTTGTATCCTCGCGAGCGTGCGGGAAACACCGAGGTGCCCTGCCGTCGGATCGTCGTGCAGGGCCTGCAGGAGTTCTGGTCGCAGAGCTGAAGGCACCACAAGGAGGTACTTAGCTCAAAGCGGTGAAAAGTTTTTCTTTTGTAGAAGAACGTTTCGTAGAAAGAACGACGCAAGTGCGCGCTTGAATACCTTCGGGACTTCGGCGGTCCTGCCTTCGAGGTATTCTATTAGGGCTTTAAGTTCCGGGTCGGCCCGCTGTCGTTCAGCGAAGTCGTCTGTAGTTATCGTTCCCAAGAAGTAGTCGTCATCCGAGTCGTCGGCTAGCGGTTGGTCGACAGGCGCACGAGAGAGACAGTCAGCGTCGGAGTGTTTTTTTTGCCGGACTTGTAAATGACAGTAATGTCATATTCTTGAAGTCTCAGGCTCCATCGTGCGAGGCGACCTGATGGGTCCTTCAAGGTGGCTAGCCAACACAAGGCGTGGTGGTCGCTCACAACTTTGAAGGGCCTGCCATAGAGGTAGGGGCGAAATTTCGACGTAGCCCAGATGATGGCGAGGCACTCCTTTTCTGTTGTGGAATAATTTGCTTCTGCTTTGGATAGCGATCGGCTGGCGTAACTAATAACCCTTTCAAGTCCGTCAGCCCTCTGCACAAGAACGGCGCCAAGACCTACGCTGCTTGCGTCAGTATGTATTTCTGTCTCGGCGAATTCGTCGAAATGGGCAAGTAACGGAGGCGTCTGTAGGCGATGTTTAAGCTCCTCGAAAGCGTGTTCCTGTGGCGTTTCCCACTTGAACTCCACGTCTGCCTTGGTAAGGTTAGTGAGAGGATCGGCGATGCGGGCGAAGTTTTTCACGAACCGCCTATAATAGGCGCACAGGCCCAGAAACCGGCGCACGGCTTTCTTGTAAGTGGGCGGCGGGAAGTCGGCGATGGCGGCTGTTTTCCGTGGATCGGGACGAACTCCAGACTTGCTGATAACGTGCCCCAGAAACAAGAGCTCCTGATACGCAAATCTGCACTTTTCTGGCTTCAGTGTGAGTCCGGACGTCTTGATGGCTTGAAGTACAGCTTCAAGGCGCCGAAGATGCTCGTCGAAACTCGAGGAAAACACGACGACGTCGTCCAAGTACACAAGGCAAGTCTGCCACTTCAATCCTGCCAGTACTGTATCCATAACGCGTTGAAAAGTTGCAGGCGCTGAGAAAAGGCCGAAGGGCATCACCTTAAACTCGAAGAGGCCGTCTGGGGTTATAAACGCCGTCTTCTCTCGGTCTCTTTCGTCGACTTCGATTTGCCAATAGCCAGTCTTGAGGTCCATTGACGAGAAGTACTTGGCGTTATGGAGCCGATCAAGTGCGTCGTCTATTCGTGGGAGAGGATACACGTCCGTTCTTGTGATTTTGTTCAGGCGGCGATAGTCGGCGCAGAAACGTAGGGTTCCATCCTTTTTCTTCACTAACACCACAGGGGATGCCCACGGACTCTTGGACAGCTGGATAATGTCATCTCGCAGCATTTCATCAACTTGTCTCTTCATTGCCTCACGTTCTCGCGTCGAAACCCTGTATGGACTCTGACGGAGTGGTCTGGCATTTTCTTCGGTTATGATTCTATGTTTCGTGATTGGGGTCCGCCGAATTTTCGATGACGACGAAAAGCAATCTTCGTATTGCAGGAGCAGGGCCTTGAGCTGTTCTTGCTTATCGTTCGGAAGTCTGGGATTGACGTCGAAAGCTATGGGAGGGGCTTGGTTCCTCTGAGCAGGTTTCGCAGAATCGGCGAGGGTGAAAGCACTGGTGGCTTCGACAATTTCTTCGATGTATGCGACCGTTGTTCATTTGTTCACATCTTTGTACTCATTGCTGAAATTCGTGCGCATAACCGTTGCTTTGCCTCCCCGCAGCTCTGCAATTCCTCTTGCGACGCAAATATTTCGGGTGACCAACAGATGCTGACTGCCTTCAACGACGCCTTCCAAGTCAGGTGATTTAGGAGCGCAGACTGAAATAATGACGCTTGAGCGAGGCGGAATGGTGACTTGTTCTTCCAGCACATTCAAGGCATGGTGTCCTGACGGCGTGCGCGGCGGTAGTGCTTCTTCTGTGGATAACGTTATCGACCTTGTTTTTAGGTTGATGACAGCACCATGGAGGCATAAGAAGTCCATGCCAAGGATGACATCTCTCGAGCAACGCTGTGGGACTACGAAGTCTGTAGGATAAATACGGCCGTTAATGGTGACTCTCGCTGTGCAGATTCCTGCAGGCGTTACGAGATGACCTCCGGCTGTGCGGATTTCAGGGCCTTTCCAAGCTGTCCTAACTTTCTTTAACTTCGCGGCAAACGACCCACTGATGACAGAATAGTCAGCTCCAGTATCGACGAGAGCAGTCACACTGTGGCCGTCGATAAGAACGTCGAGGTCGCTAGTTCGCCGTCTCGCATTACAGTTAGGGCGTGGCGTCGGGTCACGGCTGCGTCGGCTTGTTCCGCTGCTTCCATGTTGCGTCGTCCGGCCACCTTCGGTAAGTGAGCTTTTGCCTTCAGGGCTTTGCCTGGTTGGTGTTGTGTTCAAAAAGCTCCGTCGCGTCGGCGTCGTCATCGTCGGATCTTCGGTAGTTCGTCGCACAGCAACCGCACCTCCATCGGTTGCTGCCCTTAGTTTCCCGGATACGGGCTAGGAGACCGGCCCCGCATTGGGCCAGAGTACTGCCGGGGGTGCGGTGACATGCGGCGGCTGGGCGACGGCGAACGGGAAGGATTTCGTGGTGTCCATTGAGGGCCTGCCAGGTAGTCGGCGATGTCACGTGGCCGATCTCCTGGCGGCGGACGCGGTGCATTGACGGCGAAGCCACGCAGTCCCATCTGTCGGTACTGGCAACGGCGGTATGTGTGCCCGGCCTCGCCGCAGTGGTAGCAGAGCGGGCGGTTGTCAGGTGCACGCCAAACGTCCGTTTTCCTCGGTGCACTGCGCTGGCCCACTGGGGAACGGTAGGACATCGGTTGGGGTGGTGGCAGCGGTGGCGTCTGGCGACGGAAGTGTGACGGGGCGGCGTTTTGGCATGGACGGGGAGGAGCGTTGTGGGGCACTGCAGCGGCGTAGCTCATAGTTTCTGGCTCGGGCGGCGGTGTTTCGGGAATACGAAGCGATTGCTGGACTTCTTCTCGCACAATGTCGGCGATCGAATCCACTTGAGGCTGCGCCGAAGGCAACAGTTTGCGCAGCTCTTCCCGCACGATCGCTCGGATCGTTTCACGCAGGTCGTCGGAGTCACTGGCTTGAGCAGCAGCGCATTCCGGAGTCGGGCGACGATTATATTGTCTGGTGCGCAAGTCCAGCGTTTTTTCGATGGTGGTCGCCTCGGATACAAATTCTTGGACGGTGTTCGGTGGATTCCTCATTAGTCCCGCGAAAAGCTCCTGTTTGACCCCTCGCATGAGGAAACGAACTTTCTTTTCCTCAGGCATGTCTGGGTCAGCGTGACGGAATAAGCGGGTCATCTCCTCTGTGAAAGTTCCAACCTTTTCATTTGGTAGCTGAACCCGGGTCTCTAGTAGAGCAGCGGCACTCTCTTTGCGAGCGACGCTTGCGAACGTTTGCAGAAATGCGCCGCAGAAGACATCCCACGTTCGGAGCGTGGACTCCCGATTCTCTAGCCAGGTCCTTGCGGTGTCTTCCAGGTAGAAGTACACACGACGGAATTTTTCTTCGTTGTCCCAGTGGTTGAGGGCGGCCTCACGGTCGTATGTTTCTAGCCAGGTTTCCGGGTCTTCAAACGATGAGCCATGGAACGTTGATGGTTCCCTGGGTTGATGAATGACGATCGCGGGCTGGGATGCTCCGGTTGTCATTGTCGTTGCAGTCGAGGTCATGGTCTTAGTCTTCCGCGCCTTGTCTTGTAGAAGGCCGTACCCTGGTGGAAGACCTTGCTGTCGGCGGCTCATTCGCTGCTCTTGGTTGGCGTCGGTGTCTTCTCCGCGACGGGGGCTGGGTTCACGGCTTGACGAGGGCGTCCGGTACATGAACGATGCAGCACCTCCACCAGATGTCACGAGGTCGTGACGTGGCCAAAGACAGGAAACTTCGTGTTGGGATTTAACTGTTTATTTGGGCGAACCTGTGCCCGGTAAAGGGAAAGTCTAATTACAGCAGCAGTCTTGCACAGATAGCAGTCTCGGACTGATGGCGGTGAACGCAGCGTCGGCCTTCGATCAACAACTGACAAGCGGCGAAGCGCGTCGGCATTTATACCCTTGCCGTCGAATGTTCTAGCGTTATCGCTGGCGGTGGCGTAGGTTCCAGAACAATCTGTACCGTTCGCACAGTGGGCGTGATCTTATCGAAATGATCTACTACAGTCCGGAACCTTCTCGAAACCTGCAGGCGCGGTTTGCGCCGAGAATCGTGTGGTGTTTCGGAACGATAACAAAAACTTTTGAAATGGAACGTGGCAATATAAAGTTTTTCGGGGCTGATTTCATGTCATAAAATGGCTGGATTGTTTGCTTGGAAAGCACCGCAGCCTTACTTCGCAGAATGGTCACGCTACCTGTGACATATTAATTGATCAATAACTCGTGCTATGCTTTCAGAAATGCGGGCCTAAACTTGGCATTCTTTGTAATACTGCACAGCAGCGTTTCAAGCGATCTCGTCCAGATGGAAAGGTCGCTTTTTTATACACTAATATCAGAAGTGTTCTTTCTAAACGTGTTGAGCTATCTTCGCTCATCGGCTCATGCTCGCCATCTATCTTCGCACTAACAGAAACATGGCTCAACGATACTGTTTCTGATAGTAATATTCTTGTCAGTCAAGCAGAATTTAATTTTTTCCGCTGGGATAGAAAAGATCGAAGAGGCGGTGGTGTGCTCACTGCAATTTGTAAAAAATTTATTGCTCTACCCCTTATTATTTATTCATTTCTTGAATGCGTTTTTGTTTCTTTGAGGCTTGTTTCTACCAATTTAATTATTGGCGTTTTTTATCGCCCTCCTGACATAAATTCAACTATCGAAAGTGAATTTAATCGGGTTGTTGTTGAAGTATGCACGCGGTTTCCCAATGCAGTTCTTGTCTTTTTCGGTGACTTTAACTATCCAAATATTGAATGGTCTACGCTATGTGTTTCATCCACCGACACCCAGGCACAGGAATTCTGAATTCCTAAATTCTTGTCTCGACTTTTCGTTGTGCCAGCTTATTGAAAAACCGACACGTTGCTCGACCACATGCGCAAACATTCTTGATTTACTCTTAACTTCTCATTCCGATCTTTTCACTGATATAGGTCATCTTGATGGTCTTGCTGATCATGACATAATCACGGGAAAAATAATATGTTCACTCAACGAAAGATGAGTTACCAACAAGCATATAAGGTGTTAACCCGTGCCAACTTTGATGAAATTAGTGCCAAATTGTACAGTTTCACTGGAGAGTTTTTAGATACCCATTTGTCGCGTTCAATGGAAGATAACTTGAACCTTTTTAAAAATGCTCTTTCAAACCTAATTGATCAATATATACCAGTCATTACCATAAAAACAAGCAACGTCGCTCCGTGGTTCAGTAATCAACGGCGTCGACTTAATAATAAAAAAAGCGACTGTTCAAAGTAGCGGACAAAAACAGATTATCAGATTCATGGTGTCGTTATAAAACATGTGACAAGTTATACCAACGCCTTTTAAAAACTACTCGTCGTCGTTTCTTCAGCCATGATTTGTCATCAATGCTAAAAAATAACCCTAGGCGCTTTTGGCGCACGATAAATCCTAGTAACCAACCTGATGTAAATCTCGGTAATACTGATGGAAGCCCTGTTCCGGAATCCGAATGCGCTCAGTTATTAAATGATACATTCTTATCAGTCTTTACTCTTGAGGATACTACTTCATGCCCTAACATAGATGTAGTTGCCGGTATTAATATGTCGAAATTATTAATTGACGAAGCTGGTATCATATCTTTACTCAAAAAGTTGAAAACTTCGTCTGCATTCGATCATAATGGCTTTAATAACAAAATACTGAAAAATATTTCCTCAGGTATCTATCGCTTTTTGGTAGCAATCTTTTCTCTATCGTTATCATCAGGCACCATTCCTCACGACTGGCGAATAGCAAAAGTAGTGCCGCTATTTAAATCTGGTGACCGCTCATCCCCGCTTAATTACAGAACCATATCTTTAACTAGTACCATATGTAATCTTTTGGAACACATTATACACTCCCTGGTAATCTCCTATTTAGAGGAACACAATATCATGTTTAAATACCAGCATGGTTTTCGCATGGGCTATTCATGCGAAACTCAACTCGCGGGATTTACCCATGACTTGCACTCATCATTGGACGCCGGCATTCAAACTGACGCTATATTCCTTGATTTTTCAAAAGCATTTGATCGTGTCCCTCACCGTCGGCTCTTACTAAAACTTAGGCAGCTCAATATTCACCCACTTGTTCTCGCCTGGCTACAAGCCTTTCTTTCCAGTAGAAAACAATTCACGTCTGTCAATAACTTTAACTCTCCTTTTGTTGAAGTCTCATCTGGAGTTCCCCAAGGAAGTGTGATTGGTCCCTTGCTTTTCCTTATTTATATTAACGACTTACCCTCCTCAGTCAATTCTAAAGTTAGGCTTTTCGCTGACGATTGTGTCATTTACCGTACCATTTCATCTGAAACTGATCGACAATCTCTACAATCTGATCTTGTCTCTTTAACTTCGTGGTGCACAGCATGGCAAATGACACTAAATCCTTCAAAGACTAAGCTAATGTGTTTTACTAAAGAAGCGTACCGTATCCCAACGTCTTACTTACTAAATAATACTTCAGTGGAGCTTACGACTTCTTATAAATACCTTGGGGTTAACATTCAGTCTGACCTGTCATGGCATCACCACATTAACGTCACCCTTGCTTCAGCAAATCGCTCACTCGGGTTCCTTAAACGTAATTTGAAACACACCCCCTCGCACTTGCGTAAACTGGCTTATATCACCCTAATCCGTTCTAAAATAGAATATGCCTCAGCCATTTGGGATCCCGATCAAGACTACATTATTGAAAACATCGAAGCCCTGCAGAACCGTGCTGTACGTTTTATTTCTTCTGATTATTCACGTCACACCAGCGTCCCTTCATTGAAACTTCGTGCCGAACTGGAACTCTTATCACGTCGCAGTAAAATTGCTCACTTATCACTACTTCATAAGCTCTACCATCACACATCACTTCACGAGGATTTCTTTAGGCCACCCCCTGCCATCTTTCCGCGCCGCGATCATCCCTTTAAAATCGAACGCTTCCCTTGTCGCACTATTCGTTATGCTAGATCCTTCATACTGCGCACAATAACCGAGTGGAATGACTTACCCTCAAACATTGCAACCGTCACCGATATCACTGAATTTCAGAACCTACTAAACATGAGTGCAAGCGTGGGAACCTTTTGCGGCATTCCCGCCCCGCCGCGGTGGTCTAGTGGCTATGGTACTCGGCTGCTGACCCGCAGGTCGCGGGTTCGATTCCCGGCTGCGGCGGCTGCATTTCCGATGGAGGCGGAAATGTTGTAGGCCCGTGTACTCAGATTTGGGTGCACGTTAAAGAACCCCAGGTGGTCAAAATTTCCGGAGCCCTCCACTGCGGCGTCTCTCATAATCAAATGGTGGTTTTGGGACGTTAAACCCCACAAATAAATCAATCAATCCTTTTGCGGCATTCCCCCCTCTTTTTTCTTTTTTCTGCAAACCGTGTTTTTTGTAGAAACTGCGTATGTTCATGGTTCGTGTTATTTATTGCTGTGTTTGCCTAATTCAGTTATTCACACGTGTTTTTGGTGATGTTTGCCATTCCTTTATGCTTAATGGCGCGTGTGTTTGTAGTAAGCTAGATTGCGTTTTATTGTACTCTTGTTACTCTATTTCTTTCTTTGTGTAGTTCAATTTTAAAATATTTTTTTTAGTTTTAATATTGTTTGACTCATATTATTTCTTCTGATTATTTAAGATTATGCGGTAAGAATATTGACCTTATGTTTATTTAATGTATTTAGTAGCTGTATGGTGTTTAGTTTGCGTGTTTTCTGGTTCTATTATTCATTTCATGTACCTGTATGTGTTATAGCCCCCCCCCCCCCCCCCTATGTAATACCCTCCTGCGAGAGGGCCCTTAGGGGTATTCTGAATAAATAAATAAATAAATGTACTGAGAAAAGAGCAAGAATGAACCAAGGATAGGAAGAAACACAGACGAGCACTCTTTGTGTTTCTCCCTATATAATTCTCCTTCATGTAGTGCTGTGAGGTTGGCCAACTTGCCCAAGGATTTGCACTCTTAAATGATCACACGCTGGAAGTAATCACTTGAACGCCTACAGTATTAAATAATCAAGGCTTCATTGTCAGATTGCTAACATGATTGAGTGTTCAAAACATCACTGTTTTTGTCTGTGCGCCATATGCGAAAAATTCCGGTAGTATATTTCATTCACAATGTGTTCGATGAGCCACCGATTGTATGCTGTAGAGCTAAAACAATTTGCGTATAGATACACTCTAAGGCAAAATACTCGAAAAAGGAGTTGCGGAGCCCAATAGGCGTGCGCAATGAACGGATGGACCGTTGAGGAGCAACCACAAAGGGAAGCGTGCCACGCGAAACCACTTAGTCTCCACTAGGGCATTGAACCACCCGGGCATTGCAGGCAGCGCGAAAAGCGTTGCCAGGGTGACCAGTCCTCCTTCTCCACAGAACACTTGTCCTTCTCCTCCTCTGCTAGCTCAGTCTTTCCCCGTATTTTGCCGGTGACGGTTGTTTAGCGTCGCCCTCGGAGTGCTCGACCACGGCCGCCTGGATTTGACGATCTAAGAATTACGACGTGTTGGTTGTGTGTATGCCTGGATGAGCGTGGGCTGCTGCTTTAGCGTTTCGCTGCACCCATAAAATCTGGAGCAAGCCTCGACAGGTCACCACACCACGCTGTACATCTCTGGCTTCAAGATAGTCACGACCAACACACGAGAGCAACAGTTGGGAAGGCCAATATGGCGGCCAAGAAGACAACAGGCCTATCGGATATATACTTCAGTCCGACTCAGGGCAAAAAACAGCACTGGATTCTGAGGCAAGTAGGTTATCATTATTTATTCTCCTCTACTTGTCGCGTGTGCAATACGGATCGCGCTTGCCGGCAACGGGCTCAGTCCTGTTGTTTATTGCACGCACGAAATGCATCCCGAAGGTTATCTTCGGCATCCGCAGTTTGCCTGTGCTTTGCCACCACCTGTAAATTGGCCGCCATTGCCGTCGGTCTCTTGTACGCTCGCTCATCGAGTGCTCGCCTGTCCTCGCCACCGCGATGAGCTCCCGGCTGACGATATTGGGCTGAGACCTCGTCGCTGTGTTGCGAGTCGTCGAAAACACGTGACGGGTTCTCGTAAAGAGCTTAGTTGTAGTATGTCGCACGCTGTAAGTGCACCAGCATGGGCTGATGGGGCTTTCGCTAGCGTCGTAACTCACTGAAAATTGGTCGCCATTACAGTTGGTCATCCCGTCAGTCGGTCGCAAGCAGCTCGGCGTCATCCATCGACCGCGGCGGCGAACTGGTGTTTGCACGCTGCACTCACTCGAGTTTGTGGAAAAGGGCCGCATTACCGTCGATTTCTTCAGCGCTGGCTCCAAACCAGCTCGGCGCTGTTCGTACGCCAGCGCTGCCAAGCGTACGTTCGCTCTCCTGTTCGCAGTTCGCTTGCGGCAGACACTCCGCGTGCAGCGCCGTGCTTGATCTCGGGTTCGCTTACTCGAGCTGAACTTCGTCGCTCGCTTAGGACTTGCCGACTTGTTAGCGGCACGGTGGTTCGCGGAGTTGTGGCTGCGGCCGCCGCTCCTAAGCTACCGCGCTACGGGGATCGAAATGACTCTTGACAAGGTGTGACATCATGGTGAAATTATTAGAATGTCAAATCTCTCGTATGTTTTCATTTCACCTTGCATGTATTTCTCATATGCATTTGCATTAATCATTTGTCACGTGTGACTCGCTATTTTACATACTTATTGTGCAGCCGTGGGCACGCACCGTGCTGAAGACTGTGTGCGCTGACGTCTGTGATGCCTATCATCCATCTCTTTCGACAGAGTAGCTTCAGAAGGACTGTGCGAGATGTGAAGGTAAAGTTCTTTATGTGTCATTATTTAACGCTTGTTTTTATATTAACGTCACGTACTTGTCATATGCGTGCATGCTCAACTTCTCTCACGTGTGTCTAACTATTTTTACTATATTATTGTACGTGCAGCCGTGGAAACACAACAGGCAGAAAGAAGGCTGCGTGCGCTGGCGTCTGCAATATCTGTCATCTATCGCTTACCTCGGAGGAGCTCCACAAGGAGTGAACAAGGTTTGACAACGAGACTAGACTTGTACTCTTCACAATGAATTCACCTAAAAGAATGGAGAAACTTTATGTGTATGCAGAAAAATAAAAGATTTCAATGTCTCACTTTTGTCTTTCGTTGTCCGTGACTGTGAAAGCATTTACAGATGGGTGGTTAACTACTTTTTTGCGTTTTCTTTTCAGCGCAATTTGTTGCTCATTGCGCAAAAAACAGGCAAAAAAAGTATTAGGCCTGGCGGGAAATCTACAAAAACAATGTTTGAACTGGAGACAAAAAGTTCATCTGATTGGAGTATTTGAGTGGATCAACCGTTCGTCCGGCAAGGTGCAACCGTGAGGACTAACGGTTGCTCGGTAAGGTGTAATTGTAGGGATGAACAGTTGCCATATAAGCTGCAAATGGGAGGACTAAATGTTAGTCCTCTGAGGTGGATTGTGGGACTCACGGTTACTCAACAAGGCGTAAATGTTAGGACTAAATGTTAGTCCCTTGAGCTCGTCTTTGGAGACTAACTGTTAGAACCGGTGCCGTTAGTAATTAAAAGGATTCATGGCTGTGGCAGCCCCATTAGTCCTCAAAAGGACGAACCCCACACCCTTTTACCACCCGTTTGCATTAGTGTGTACCTGTTGAAAATGTAATTTATTTTTCTTGAAACTGAGAATAATAGGCTGCTTTCTCTAAAGTTGTGTTTTACCATGACAAAGTATAGACCACGGGGGGTAGCTCCTAAGTTACGCTGCTACCGCAAATTGACTGAAACATCTTCGCTGACAGTGCCACGCACCTGCTCCATACGGCCATTTTGAAGTTCGGTAGGTAAAAGCTTCCCTTTTGAAAGGGCAGCAGGCTACATATAGGGGGACGTTGCTACACACTATAGTCCCCCTAACCTTCCCTGCCGAACCCTGGATGACCTCCTGCACATCTGCTTTCAAGCTGTGCACATTAGCCTACCAGCGTTCGTCATTATATGCCGTCTTAGGGAGGCAACAAGTCGAGTGTGCTTAGCACCGCAAGATGTGATTGTAATCAACGCTTTGAAGGAGGCAATATGTACAGGAAGAGGACGGATTGAGACAATAGTACATGAAATGAACAAGTTGAGGAGAGTCAGATTCAAGTCTGCAGCTGTCACCATTGTACGTTACACGTGAGTGGGGATTTTGTTATTAGTGGCGGGAAGGTTAAACGACCTAGGTGGTAGTGGGTGCAGATGTCATGAAATGTCAATGGGTGGTCCTATTAAAGAGGTTTCTAACAGGTGGCCCCACACACGGTTGTCACTATAGAGTGGCCACCTCTACTGCCTGCACCTAGACTGTGTAATCTCGGTGATGGCTTTGAGCCACTTTGTTCCTGGTAAGGCCCACGTGCTCGGCACTCCATAATAAAATATAGTCTTGTTGCAGGGCTTGTGCCAAAAGGAAGGAGAGGGCTGTTGTTAAGGGGCGAAGCTCCTTATATCCTGGCTTGTGCGTCCCTCGTTGTAGTGCGTAACGACCGATGGCACATACCTGAAAGAGTGGTCCTCAGTATGTCCGCTGGATGCACATGATGAATGCAGAATGAAAAGATGTGAGATGGCTGTACTACTTGAAGTGTTCACTGGATAAACAGATGGGCAGACGGTCATGCAGATAGAATGACGGACTGACGGACGGACGGGTGGAAGAACGGACAGACAGACAGACAGAGGGGCGGATGCTCGGAAGGACACACGGATGGACGCGTGGATAGACGCATGGGTGAAAGCCCGGGTGGACGCGTGAGCGAATGCATGGACGGACGGAAGTAAGAATGAATGGACATAAAGAAGAGCATATGTACGGTCGGACGCATGGACGGACTCACGAACGGATGGGTGCACCGACGTTCACACGCATAGACGGACATATGGACGGACGCATGGGCGGACGCATGGACGGATGGACGCATGGAAGGAGGGAAACAAGAGCAACAGACAAAATGGACAGAAGCATGGACGGACTGACGAACCCTTCGCCCCACCATTAATCATTCGCTCCGTGGATGTGCTGTAATTTTTTTACTTGCCAACCACCCCAAAGTCGGCAATGGTAGTTTTAGAATTATTGATAATGAATGAACAATTTATAATGGTAAGGGCTAGGAAAAATGACGCTTCCTCAACTTCCTAAGCACCGAAAGCAGAAATGAAGCCAGCAGGAGTCATCTGGCCTCGAGAGTGTTCAACTGCGAAAACAAAGTATGACTCGTAATCTATTACACACCTCAACATAAGGCTTTTTTTTCGAATTATTTAGGAATCGTCTTTGCACGCTGTCTTGGCCATTGGTCGTGGTGCATGGGGTGCATTTGTTTTGGGTTGGGGGGGGGGGGGGGGGATTGGCGGAAATAGCAGGTTCATATCTATTTGTGGAGGAACAGTGTGTTTCATTTGGGTGTTGGAGTTGGCTTGTTCCGAGTATGCATCTTACGGTTACTTTGTTGCAGAGACTGGTGTATTGTGCGGCTATTTCAGCGTCATAAAGTTTATTAAAGCGTTGAATGTACAGGTTTGAATGAACCGTTCGGTGGACGTCAGTGTGACGGGATCGCCACGCCAGAACTGAAATGACTCCAGAATCAATCTAAGCTTTCGTGACCTCGTAATTGAATGGGAATGTTACTAGACGCAATTTTCATGAATTGAAATGGAATGTAATTGTGTCTTTTTGCAAAAACAGAGCGTGTTTTTTCTACGCTTGATTTTCAAACTTTAAGCATTAGTAAGTCAGCGCCTCGAATTCAGCAACAAATTTGCATTTACGATGTCCCGGCTGATAACAAGCGCAGTACGTATATAAGCAGGGCACCTACAATTCTTTTTTTATTAAGATTATGTGCATCCTAAGTTCGGCTGGATACTTCGCGTAGCCGCCACTTCTACGACATAGATATCCGTCGTGGGGCACTACGGTGGCGGCAGAACCCCCCTTGTGCTTTGTGTTTTTTTTTCTTGCCGGCACCCCAGCCGCCTGCTGTCTCCCTTCCTTTTACTTTGTTCACGTGGTAGCGCCGTAAATACGTGCATTCGTACGAACACGCTGCACCGCGTTCTTCTCACCGCAGGAGTTGGAGCAGTCCAAACAGAAAAGCTGATGCAAAGAGAGAAAACCACCAAGAACATTAACAACCACTAAGGCATCATGCGCTGACCCTCACATCCCAAGATGTAGAGTTCTTGTCTGAGAGTTCAACTTATGGCTTGCTTGCACACGCGCTCCACTCGGCTTCATTTGCTCGCGTCTCGTCGGTGGTACCCGCGCGCCGTCTACATTAGAGAGTTTTAGTACTGCGTACGCTGCGTACGTGGCGGCGTTGCATACGTAAGGACGCCACGGTCTGCGTAGTGCGCATGCGCAGACCGCAACGCGCACGTATCGCATTACGTACGCAGCCGCAACGTACGCACGCATGAGATGCGTGCGTGCATACGTATGAGCTGATCGCGCCGCTCTCGAACAAGTTCGCGACAGCGCGAGACTTCGTTTTGCAAAATGGCAGCATCGAAGGCAAGCACCGACCGGCTCTGTGGCTTAAAATATGGCCATAATCTGGCTATAACACTTGGATTGGCTCACATTGGCTGTCAACAACACGTACTTCTATTTTGATCTACCAGATGACGCAACACGCTTCACGCTCGTAACGTACGCGGGTACTACGGCGTACTAAAAGCCGATTAGTGGCAAACGACGCCACGTAACGCAAGGCGCTTGCGTGATGCGTACGTAGCACCATTCCGCAGTACTAAAACTCTCTATTATTGAACGTGATCGGAGTGCTTGACTCGCACCTCGTCGGTGTCGTCGGTCTTCCACTACCTGCGCTTGCGTTTGGCTTCCCTGGCTCCCACCTACTCCGTGTAACAAGCGCGGCGTCACCATCCGCGAACGTGGTCGGCTCGGCGAACCCTCACAACGCCGGGGACGTTCGGGTTAGGCCAAATCGCTTCGGCGCATGTTTCGGCAGGCAATGCAGCTTCACTTTCTGGCGTCCTCTCTGTTGCAGATAAAAGGCCAAAGGAGTCAAAGGAGCCGAAGGAGGGTTTACTCGTGCGCTCGAATAACACGAGGGGCGGAAAGGATGAAGCGACAGAGAGGTGACTCGTGGAGAGCACACGGCAGGCGAGGGAGAGTGTGGCGTCACTGGGCACTGCGAGGGACGGCATGACCTACTTGGTAGTGCCCCAACACCTGCCGGGAGGGGAGCGTAGCGCGGTGTGTTGGCCTGAAAACATGGATGGACAGGGTTACACAGGATAGTCAGAGAGCTGGTTCGCATCTAATATATGCCACAGCGTAGCTGTTTCCCGGTACGCTTTACACGCATCCGCTGGGTGTAACCTCTGCAGAGACGTAGCATCGCCCAGCTGGGTTAATCATTTGACTGTAGTGACCTCCAGGTTACGGCGTGTATTCTGTTCAATTCGCCGTATGCCCACTACAATTCAGTTGCAATTTTTTTGTTACTAATATTGGCGTAGCCCCACTATCACGGGTGGAGGCAGTGACTGAATAGGCCTGCAGGCAAAAATATTTACTTAAATGCATATACCTTTGTGACTTTCGCTGATAGCAGTACGTCTTATTTTCATTTCTCTATATTCAGTAGATATAAATTATCCTGTTGGTATAGGCGTGACAGATTGCACTAACCATCGCGTGGGTTTGTCTTAGTGGTATAGTACATATTTTATATTGCATTAATAAAGTTAAGGTCGTCTTTTGGAATTACTTCAGCACAAGGTGTAGGTAAAAAATGTCGACTTTTAATTTTTTCACTTGAATGTTTTCCACGAAATGTGTCGCTGTGGACCAACATTAGCTACATTGTTCTACTGCTGTATTATAGTTGTAAGGCTGTTTTCTTGGAAACATCGCCAAAAAAAGCCTGCATTGCAGCTTTTGTGCATGCTGAATCAGGTTATGTAGCTATTCGGAGTTATTTCATGAAAGGCCACATGCCTGCTTGCTCTTTTATGCGCATAATTACGCTGAGAATCAAGTTGAGTAAGAAAAATTTAAGTGAACTAAAAGAATTGAGGAACGTCTTTTTATTTTTTAAGCATTACACGTTCGAACTTGATGCCACAGAACATGGTGTTATACATACATGTTCTAAAAACCACGGGAGAGATACTGAGTTTTTTTTACGTTCATGACCAGTTACTTGGAAATTTTTTAAGCGACGATTTAAACCCCGAAGAGAACCTCTACTGTATATTTGCCACAAATACACCAGCCTTAGTGTGTAATATTTGGTAACGTGCAATACTATACTCAACCACAGAACCAAGCCCTTCCCAATTAGCTGTGAGCAAGTGGGCCTGAATGAAGTGTTTTAGCGAAAACATTGTAAAAGTTGTATTAACCACTTGTGAAAGCTCACGTATCTGGCCATATTTTCTGAACAATAACTGTGCTAGCTTGTGCTGCCACACTTTAAGGTATCATACTACTGCTGTTAGTTTAGTAATGTAAGTTTTAGCAATAGATCTTGCATAGGTTTGAGATCTTGAATACGTTTTACCGAAAAAGAGGGAACCGTAAGTACACTTGGAGAAGCCCCAATAGTGAAAGTAACAACGAAATAAACTTTATGCTGAGTGCACACCCAGGCATCGTGCAGGATGTTTGAAGTGCCTGGCAAGGTACGATGCAGTGACCATAGAATGGTGTGGCCTCGTATTCACCTAACCTCGAAGAAGGAATGACAGCAACTGATACGCAAAAAGACAATCAATGAGCAAGCACTCAGAGGCAAAGTACAGAAATTCAGAGTCTTGCTTCAGAACAGGTTGTCAGCTCTTATCGGGGAAGCCAGCGTTGACGCAATGATTGATAATCTGACGAGAATCATTATGGAGCGTGCAATGGAAGTTGGAGGTAGGGTACTTGGACAGGACACTGGCAAGCTCTTCCAGGAGACGAAGAACCTGAACAAGAAGCATCAAAGCATGAAAACCTCAAATACAACAGACAAAGTAGAAATGGTAGAGCTTTCGACGGTAATGATTAAGCGTAAGGTAGGTGACGTAAGAAGGTATAACATAAAGAAAATCGAACACGCTCTGAAGAACGAAGGAAGCATCAAAGCAGTGAGGAGGAAACTTGGGTTAGGCGAAAATTGGATATATGCACTAAGGGACAAGGTAGGCAAAATAACTACCAATATGAATAGGATAAGCAAAACAGCGGAATAGTTTTGCAGAGATCTGTATACTAGACCAGAAAACAGCTACCTTACTATAGGAACTAGCAGCAACCCAGATGGCACAGCGCCAGTAATTATAGCAATCAGAAAAGCCTTGGAGAGCATAAAAAGAGGCAAAGCTGCTGGTGAGGATCAGGTAAAATCAGATCTGCTTAAAGATGGAGGACAGATTGTGTTAGAAAAACTAGCCATCGTGTTTACGAGGTGTCTCCTGACGGGAAGACTACCATAATCTTGGAAGAATGCTCACATCATCCTAATACATAAGAAAGGAGATGACAAGCACTTGAAGAACTACAGACTGATCAGCTTGCTCTCCTCTGTGTAAAAGCTATTTACAAAGGTGATTGCTTAAAGAATTAGGGCAACATTAGAGTTCAATTCAACAGGCTACTCAACAATCGACCACAATAATACTATCAATCAGGTAAGAGATTATTACTCATAATGCAACCAACCACTATACAAAGTCTTCACAGAATGCAAGAAGGCGTTTGATTCAGTAGAAATATCAGCAGTCGTGCAGACACTGCGGAATCAGGGCATCGACAAAGCATACATAAACAATCCGAAATAAATCGAAAGGAGATAAACTGCTACCTTAGTGCTTCATAAAGAAAGCAACAGAATACCAATCAAGAAGGGTGTAAGGCTGGGGAATAAAATCTCCTCAATGCTATTTACCGCGTGCTTACAGGAGGTATTTTAGAGGCCTAGAATGGGAAAAGTTAGGAATAGGAGTGAATGCAGAATACCTTATTAATCTGCTCTTTGCCGATGACATCGCATTTTTGAGTAACTCACGGGACGAATCGCATTTCTTTATTATGAAGTTAGACAAGCAGAGCAGGAAGCTTGGTCTTAAAATTAAACGGCAGAAAACAAAAAAAAATGTTAACAACCTCGGAAGAGAATAGTGCTTCGAGATAGGTAATAGTGCCCTAGCAGTTGTAAAAGACTATGTCTACTCAGGACAGGAAATAACCGCGGAGCTGAACCATGAGATAAAGTAACGAGAAAACTAAGAATGGGATGGTGCACCTTTGGCAAGCACTCTCCAACCTTGACAGGCAGATGGCCACTATCCCTCAAAAGGAAGGTATGTACCAGCTGCATCTTCCCGGTACTTAGCTAGACCTGGCTACTTACAAAGAGGGTTCATCTTTAACTGAGGACGATGCAGCGAGCAATAGAAAAGAAAATGGCAGGTGTAACTTTAATTGACACGAAGAGAGCTGAGTAGATCAGGGAACAAAGCGGGGTTAGCGATATCATTGTTGAAATCCAGAAGAGAAAGTGGACATGGGCCGGGCATGGGGCGCGTAGAAAAGATAACCGCTGGTCGTTAAGGGTATAACTAACTGGATTTCCAGAGAAGGCAAGTGGTTTAGGGGGAAACAAAAAGTTTGGTGGGCAGATGAGATTAAGAACTTTGTGGGTATAAATGGCAGCAGCAAGCACAGGACGAAGTTGACTGGCGGAACAAGGGAAAGCCTTTTGTCCTGCAGTGAACATAGTCAAGCTGAAGAAAGAAGAAGAAGAAGAAGAAGAAGAAGAAGAAGAAGAAGAAGAAGAAGAAGAAGAAGAAGAAGAAGAAGAAGAAGAAGAAGAAGAAGAAGAAGAAGAAGAAGAAGAAGAAGAAGAAGAAGAAGAAGAAGAAGAAGAAGAAGAAGAAGAAGAACAAGATATTAGCAAATGTTTTGTCTCTTGAACCAAATTTTGTCAAGTAACATGGGCATCTCCTCTAAATGTGCGCAAAAACAGGATGCACTTTTAGTTTGAAAGTCTTACTCATCAGCCTAAGGACACGTTACACACCGACACATTAGTGGTTTAAAGCCGGCCACCCTAAAAAAAGCTCACACAATGGTTTTTCTCTTCGTCTAAAACGACGTAGCGGGTGAATAGCAAGTTCGAAAACATTTCATGCGCGTACTTGCTCGTGATTGAAAGGTTGCTGCCCAATTCACAGCATGTCACCACACGCGAAACGTTCACACAAGCCACTCTCTGCACAAGGCACTTTGTTTACAACCCTCTTTCTGCTTTATCAATTTCATTGTCATAATCCACAATTTAGACATCTCGCGTAACATTGTATAATAAAAAGTATGCACTAAGTTGTTGAAAATACACTAGCGAAAATAGCCATTATCACGTTGAAAGTAAGGATACCATAATTTATCGAAGCAGCAGCAATATGGAAGGCCACTCAAGCCGTCTAATGCGTTTCTCAAAAAGAAATATACTGAAATTACACAGACTATTGTCTGGGTGAGATTTATTGTTGCATTTCCTGTAGGTCTCCGAATTACCGAAAACAACACTGTTGCCAATTGTGTTGTGGTTTGCAGCGTGTACAATATCATGAATACCTAGTTATTTTTGCATGCTTTTGGGGAAAAAGACAAGATGGTATGTGGTCAGTGCTCGTTGTTTTCGGTTTAATATCCCCTTGTCGCATGGAGTCGGTGAAATAGTTGGCCGGAAACCACAGCCCGACAATGCCAAGTTGACGAGCTGTTGCGAGCGTTGGCTCAAGACAGAGAAAAATTTCGCACCAGCGTGGACACTGCCATTTGACGAGTCAGAATTTGCACATGTGGAGCATGCCACGGTCCCGGTGCCCCCAATGATGGGAGCCATGGACCCGCAAGCGTGAATCCATATTGTGAATTGGCACCGCGGCGTTGCGGTTACTTGCCTGAGGAGGCCTGAAATCTATGCCGGGAATGCGCCAGGCAAGTGAGAAAGGAGGTGTTCCAGCCGGATGCGTTTCTAGGAAGGCCAGTTACCAAGAAGGAAGGAGGCGGGAATGTCGCGCCTAGTGCGACCTTATAGACATTGACAGCGTCGTCAAGCCGCCTTCGCAGCATCTGGATATTGGTGGGTGCCACGCACTAGGAAACGCTGACAGGATACCTCACTAGGCTGGTGCAGCGTAGTGAATTGTCAGTTTTCACTTGCCGATCAGACTTGCGACTGAGTCCGTGTTTTGAAAATTACGAGGCCTACTGTACACGCAGAAAGATTCACTGACCATAAGGAACATAATACTTATAACAACTAAAATCGCAAGGTGTCTTATATGTGACTCAAAACGTGCAGCAAACATTTTTTTTTTGGTTGGTGTATCTGTGCGCGTTTACAGTATGCACTTTTCTGGTTCCGTGAGAAGGCATCATACTTGATACTTCATCAATCTACTAGGCCCAAGAAGAGGAAGAAGTGTCTCTTTAGAAGAACGCTTGTTTCAGCACTCTGTTTCATTTTAGTGAAATCATCGGTCTTTTGAGGTGCCTCGCCTCTCCGACTTGCGGTGATGGACATGGAGCATGGCAGAGGCCTGCCTGGTCACAGGTCCTCACACCCGTCAGCCACAAGGAAGCGAGCTGGCTCTCCCAGTGACACTGAGGACACCGATCTCTATTCTATGTCGGAAGACGACACATCCGATGGCAGCTTCATACCTGTCCGGGGTAAGAGGGCAAAGAGAAGGACGGCGAATACAGCAGCATCAGCTCCTGCAAGCACAGCGACTGTGCATTCAAGGCCTGCGCGCTGGCCGCACGTCATCATCTTCATGCCCGAAGATCCATCAAGCAACCTACGGCTCCTAAACAGGCAAGCCCTTTCGGTTGCTCTCGAATGTGCGGTGCCACATCAAATTAAGGACGTACGAGTAAACCCAAGGAAGAACATTCTCGTCATAGACGTGCACGATGTGAGTGCGCTAGGACAGCTGCAGCAAATGACTGAGCTAGGTGGCATTAAAATGCGCCCCTTTATCCCGATGGATGACAAATCAATTGCCGGTGTAATTTATGACATCGACACTGCCATTCCTAATGCTGACTTGTCTACCCTCATCAAGCCTGCAAACGAGAGAACTGTCATTACGCAAGTGCGGCGCCTTGGAAATACGCGCTGCGTAAAAGTGTTTTTCAAGGGAGATTGCATACCGTCCCACGTTAAAGTTGGACATTTTCGACATCCGGTTCGACCATTCGTCCCAAAGCCACTTCAATGTCATCAGTGCTTCAGGCTAGGACACGTCAAGGGCGTATGCCCCAACTTACGACTGTGTCCCCGCTGCGCTGAATCTCATGCTGAAGACGCCTGTCGGGCGACTACTCTGAAGTGCGCCAACTGCAGTGGTCCTCATGCTGCCTCGTCGAAAGACTGTCCTCGAATCCAAAAGGAGCGCGCGGTTCTCACACAAATGGCCCGAGACAACTCAACACACAGGGAGGCAGCCGAAGTAGTCCGGCGTCGGCGTCGACGTCGGCATCATCGAAAGTCTTCAAAGAAGGCACATTCCCGAGACGCTCCTTCCCACTCTGTAGCGGTTCCATCCAGTAGCGCCGCGAAAGGGCCCACCACTTCTACGAAAGAAACAGAGAAGCCTCCTTCTCTGGAGGAATGGCCCACGCTCCCGACGCGCTCTTCTGCCAAGGAACCTCTGCAGGTTGGGGCCACACAAGAGCCGTCTCCAACCATAGACGATTTGCCTAAAACTGATCGTCGAGTGATCTCGGTGCTGTGTTCCCTTATAGAAGCCATCCGAGCGATATTAGTCGACATGAAGACACCATCTGCTCGAAGCGCACTTGGACTATTGGAAGCCCTAAGCCCAGTGCTTGAATCTCTCAACTAGGAAGATGGCTACTCACACCTCAACATTTCTTAAAGAAGTCAAGGCTGCATCCGTCATCCAATGGAACGCCAGAGGACTAAAATCACGCCTTTCAGATTTTCGTCAGTTTGTGTTTACCAACGTGTTTCCAATTATCGTCATTTGTGAACCCAATTTGTCGAAACCAATAAGACTATCGGGGTACGAAGCTGTCATGTCTTCAACGAACAGTGCGTGCAGCAAAATCATCGTCTTTGTTCGTCGTGAACTGACGTATGTTGTGCAACCAATTGCACCTCACGATGACAAGCAGTATGTCTGCATCACTGTGAAAAAGAACCAACTTATGTTTACTCTCATAGGCGTTTATATATCACCGTCAAGTAATCTCGATTCCAGGAGATTAGTGGATATTTTGAGAGTGTGTCCTGCACCATGGGTCCTCATAGGTGATTTCAATGCGCACAATCACGCATGGGGAAGTACGCGGACAAATGCAAGAGGACGCAGGTTAGCAAACATCGCCTAGAACTATGGCCTTACTCTCCTGAACGACGGCAGCCCCACTTTTCTTCGAGGGGTGACATACGGCAGCTGTCTCGACCTTGCTTTTGTTTCCAAATCCCTCGCGAGATACGTGAAGTGGTTTCCAGATGTTGAGACACGAGGAAGTGATCACATTCCAATCTACCTTAACATCAAAGGCTTGTCTAGTTATGGTCCACGGACGACCATTCGAGCAGTCCAATGGACCAACTTCAAATCTGACATGGAAGATGCTTGCAGCGATGGCCTACGATCTGGGTTAGAGGAAACAATTAAGAGTACAATGCAAAACGCCACTCGCATGGTGACGATATCTTCCACACGAAACGACTTTGATATAGAGTTGGAGCGACTCCGAGCACTGCGACGCCGGGCGGAGCGTCGGTATCGGCGTACAAAATCAATTCACGATCTTAGGGCAGCCAGGAGGATGCAAAAGAAGATTCGGCGTCGCATGGATAGATTAGCGTCGGAACGATGGACAACGTTTTGCCAGTCACTAAACCCTCGCAAGCCACTCTCACACATTTGGAAAACGGTGCAAGGTCTGCGTCACCCTACGGAACAGCGCTTTCCATTCAAAGTGCTCGCGCTATTTCAAAGGAGGCCAGACATCGATGTCGCAGAAGATTTCTGTGCGCAGATCGCCAACCAAGCCACTCGTCCTGATTCTCCAGTGAGAGGTGACGTCCCCCGTTCGCGTGACTACCACATGGACCTCCTTTTTACAATGGAGGAGCTCGAGGCAGCACTAGCTCTCTGCAGGCGTTCAACTTCTCCGGGCCCAGATGGTATTCCGTACCGAGCTTTGTGCAACCTTGGGGAAGGTGCAAGGAGAGAACTGTTGAGCCTCTACAACATCTCGTGGCAGGATGGCAATGTTCCTGATGACTGGAAAGTAAGCCGCTTGTTACCCATCTTGAAGCAGGGCAAATCTCCACTCGAACTAACCTCATGCCGCCCAATAGCGCTGGCCAGCTGCGTAGGGAAGATAATGGAACGGATGATACTAGGACGCCTGGAGTGGTATCTTGAATACTACAAAATTTATCCGAATTCAATGGCTGGTTTCCGACGCGACCGCTCTTCTATTGACAATGTCGTTGATCTAGTTTCGTACGTTCAGCACGAAAGATCCCGTAAGCGACTATCTGCAGCTTTGTTTCTAGATGTGAAAGGCGCTTATGATAATGTACTACATGAAGCCATTTTGGGTGCTCTTGCGGTGGTTGGCCTTGGTGGTCGAGTCTTTCGGTGGATTTCGAGTTACCTGGCTGCAAGATTATTCTTTGTGTTAACAGAAGATGGCCCAACTACGCGACGCTATACTTCCAGGGGTGTTCCTCAAGGCGGAGTTCTTAGCCCGACGCTATTCAATCTTGCACTAATTGGCCTAGCTGAATACTTGCCAAGCACCATTAAAATCTCAATATACGCAGACGACATCTGTGTCTGGACATCGGCAGTCACAGGTCCTCAGATACGTTCCCGGCTTCAAAAAGCAGCAACTATGATTGCCAACTACTTGCTCAAACAAGGTCTCAGCATATCACCAGAAAAATGTGCGCTGGTGGCTTTCACTCGCAAAGCAATGACCCTTTATGTCATCTCAATCTGCGGGCGACCGATTTCTTACGCCAAAACCCACCGGTTTCTGGGCATCATTATTGATAGGGATCTCTGTTGGAGTCCGCATGTGACCTATATGAAGAAGCGCCTGACCGCTATTTCTCAACTGTTCAAGTTCCTGGCAGGAAAGACGTGGGGGATGTCAGTAGACGCAATGATGGAGCTCTACAGGGCCCTGTTTCTCGGTTTCCTCAGATATAGCTTGCCTGTGCTTAGCAATACCTGCAAGACCAATGTTCGTGTTTTACAGGCAGTACAAGCCCAAGCGCTGAGAGTGTGCCTCGGTCTGCCCAGATGTACGTCAACAGAAGCAACAATTGCAATTGCTGGTGACTATTCGATACAAACTCACATTGTTGTAGAAGTCCTGAGAACGCACATCCGACACTTCGCACGTGCCCCCGGCCATCACCTTGCACTGTTGCCTTCAGAGAGGCGTCAAGCATCGTTCGCCAAAATTATCGTGAAATACAACGATAAACTTCCCTCGGGCTTCACTCATGCATCTAAACCATCCATACCACCTTGGTGTCTTATTCGACCCACAGTGCATCTTAGTGTACCAGGGATCTGGAGGAAATCTGAGTTTTCGTCACCCGTGCTGAAACAAATGTCTCTTCTTCTTTTGCACGAGAAATATTCAGACAGCGTACATGTATACAACGATGGTTCCACGAACCACCAGTGTTCGTCAGGGGCAGTAGTTATCCCAGCAAGAGGTGTTACCATCAGCTTTAGGACTGACCACTCCACGGCATCTACAGCAGTGGAACTAGCGGCTTTGCGCGCTGCACTTTGTGTGGTCAATCGGGAACCACCGCAACAATGGTCGATTTTCAGCGACTCAAGGGCTGCCCTACAATCTGTGCTCTGAGCACTGCGTCGCGGCCCGTACGAACAGCTTGTTTTCGAAATTCGATGCCTTCTCCACACTTTACTCGAGAAAGGGCATCATGTGACGCTTCAATGGCTGCCAAGTCATTGCGGCATCATAGGGAACGAACATGCCGATACTGCCGCGCGGGCAGCCCTTGAAGGAACACGAAAAGAAGCCATACCACTTTCGAGGACTGATGCTGCCAGTAATCTTCGACGACTTGCGCGTGAAATCACGTTTTCACTATGGTGCCCACCAAGCATCGATACGAATCGTCAACACCACCTGTCCTATTTGATGGCTCTTCGCATGCCCACTGGACTCGACCGAAGAGAAGCCACCCTACTTCATCGCGTATGGCTAGGAGTGGCATTTACAAAATCTTACTCCTTTGTCATAGGAATGGCCGACAACACTCTCTGCGATGCCTGTCATTGCGAAGAGACGCTACACCACATCCTGCGTGACTGTCCATTGTATGAAATCCAGAGACAGTCACTGGCGTCTGCTTTTGCGCGCATCGACAACAGCCAAATGTCTGTGGACACTATTCTGTCAAGTGCCCGAGAGAAGACACTGCAACAGAAGGCGACGAAAGCTCTGTTGAAATTCCTACGCGACACCGACTTGAACAAGCGACTGTAACAGCAATGTCACACACCGCGAAAGACAAGACTGGACTATGACTGAGTGTGCGTGCATGTGCTGCCGAATGTGCTGTTTCTATCTTCCCTCTCTGCTCTCTTTCATCTCCCCCATCCCTCCCCCATGCGCAGGGTAGCAAACCGGCTGCCTATAGGCTGGTTAACCTCCTTGCCTTTCTTTTCCCTCTATTTTCCTTCCTTCCTTCCTACTAGGCCCAGGTAAATTTACAATTTGTACACTTCTGTTTTAAATTTCCTACAGAAAACTTTGTTTTTGTGGAGCTCGATGTGGTACGGAGGCATCGCTTTGAATAACATTCGCAAGAATACCGCGTGTCGGACTCTTGAGACCAAAATTTTTACGAATATTTGTAATGACTTTCCTAAAAACTGTAACGTATGAGCAAGCCTACTTGTTATTGGTGCGTTGGCTAAAAATAATGAAGCTCTCTTTTTCACCCGCTATCAATTGAACGATAAACAAAACTAATGGCATACCACGTGCAATTGATATTTTACCGGCCACTGAATTTGTCCTTGGTTTAATGCGCCTTTTAAGGTCACCTGCTGCTATCGAGTTCACATTATGTAATCGAAATCTATGCTATACAGGGGCAGTAGTCCTTCAAATACGCATAAATTATGGGCTCTTAAAAATTTTGTCTGGTATCATAGTGAACAATATAAAAGCCAGTGCCACCACAATGATATTATTTCGAAAGCTTGAAATAGCTCCCGTTTTTGGTGAATTTCAATGCATACGCCACAGCCTTCTAGCCACACTGTCTCAAATAATCTATTGAGCAAGTCAATGTGAACGAAAACAATGTCTTCCTTCGTTTTCATATTAGATACCTCATGGAGCTGAAGTATGATACTGATGTCCTTAACTCTGTTAATGCAAAAGGCAAAGAGAGATTGTGTGACGGTGCACTGGCGTAACTAAATTAGAAAATACTGATGTCAAT
The DNA here is from genome assembly GCF_043290135.1 of Rhipicephalus microplus. NCBI lineage: Eukaryota > Metazoa > Arthropoda > Arachnida > Ixodida > Ixodidae > Rhipicephalus > Rhipicephalus microplus. Next base: position 23,215,415 of record NC_134706.1, on the reverse strand, counting down.
AAATGACTTCACTTTGTGAAAACCAATGGACAGCGGGGCGCTACTGATAGAGTGCAAGGTAGGAAGTCATCACGGATGTTAAACCAACTGTGCTTGGCGCGGTTGCAGATCGAAGACTCCCGAGCATGACTGTCGACGCACCCTGCAGCTCCTTATTTATGCCCACCCACTCCTCTGTTTCGTCTATCAATGCTTATAAACAGCACAGTACAGTTCGGTTATTGTTATTTGTATAAACTACTGTAAGCGGGAGGCTGTTTCAACACGGGATGTATGCCCCTGGCGTTAGCGACAAGTTGGTTGTGGTGCGAAAAAGTCTTTTTCCTCTTTACGTGTCAAGAAGAAATACTGGCAAACAGAAGTGAATTCAGGCGACATTTTGATAAGAGCGCTCGCTATTCGAGGTTCAATGTAGGCATATGATGCAACTAATGATGCTAGATATGAACTTCCTCAGATAATCGTCAATGAGGCAGAGAAACAGCATGAATGGCGCGCCCGAGATTCAGCATTTGAAACTACGCTTGTGCTCATGCATACACCAGCACAGCACGCTTGCGCTCCACGGGAGGCAGACCTTGGTAGCTTTAGTTGCGAACGCACGAAGCGCTCCGCGTTTCGCTGGCCTTTGTCTATTTCCGTGAACGTACGACACTTGACGTTGATGCAATTACGTGGTGCTTATTGAAGCATCTTTATTAGTGCTACCACGCTGAAAGCAGTCGCCGGCTTAGCGCTTATCCTCGTTGTTCTCTTAGTCTGTCGTTACCCCTTTTTTGCGCGTCCGCTGTTTGAGATATAGAATACTAGCTAGCCCGCTCCCTACCTTGCTTTAGAAACACCGTTCGTGCACGTAATACTCGCATCACTTCCACAACTGGTCGTGACAAGCTAGCACAAAGCGAAAGGCAAAAGATGTAACTGCGTCAAGGGGACACCCTGATGCTAACGCAGTCCACGTTCTTCGATGGAATCGAGACTTTTTAACCATGGCCTCCGAAATTGCACCAAAATCGCACTTTCGCAAGTTTTCTACCGACCCCGAAAGTCTGAGGCCGTGCTTCCACTGCGTTTTCACCAAGTGTTCCTCCGTAGGTGCTATTGAGTTTCATGACGGGTTACTTCATTTCACCGCTCAAATACTGGGGCACAACTCTGCCCCGCTATGCCGACCAAAAGAAAGCAGCCTGCAATAAAAATTATGTGAAGAAGATGAGGTCTGTTTGTAGACATCTGTGCATCTGCTTTGGTTGTTTAGTGTGTAGCGCACTGGGCGTCTAAACAGAAAGGTGCACGTTCGATTCCCGTAGGTAGGAATTTGAGTTTTTTTATGAACCTTTAGCTTCATTTATTCAACATCAAATACGTGGTGAAAATGCATCACTGAAGTTTTGGTTGATCCTGACATAACAAACCTTCATGTCAAAAACGCGCATGTACACAGGATACACACAATAACACACGTGTGCACACACACTGTAAGGTCATTCTGATGAGTTTAAAAAGAGTGGTCATTAGCAAAAAGGGCAGTAGCGATTGCTAAGACCTATTATGAGACGTTGCGCCTTGCTTGCTGATTGCGTTGCAAGTGGACTGTCGCTGTGTTCGGTGGCATGTTTATTCATAGCCATAGTTAGCCCAGGCTTTAGTGTCGACCATTCCAATGCGGGATGCATAAGCACTGGTGATTAGAACGCCGAACAATAGCATACTACACAAACGTGTTGTGCGTAATCGGCGAAGCCTGCTTGTGAATTGAAGACTGGCAGATTTCATAACGTATGATTCCATACAGAAAATGTGAATTCTAAAAAAATATGTTTTGCTTTTCTTCATAAGACATGCGTCATTCAAACTCGTTCGCTTTGCTGGATAAAGTCTCCGCCTATACATGATTTTTTTCCGAAAGATACAAGCAAACATGTTAGAACACGCATCAGCTACGGCATAGAAGCTGATAAGTGGCTCTTTTCAGCGCCTAACAAACATACATGATATACGTGTAATATTTTTAGGTATTTGCCAAACATACTAAGTGTGGGCATGTGATACAGCTCTGCTAACATTTTTATAAGTAAAAGTCAAAAACCATTTGCTAGGTGATCCCGCAACTTTGTACACGTATTTATTACGCTCAAAGACACCTATATAAGCCTGTCAATTATTAAATTTGCTTTGTACGACGCTTTTTTCAAAGGTAGCAAAGGCGCAGTTGGTATTTTCCACTGTCCGCCGTAGTCATGTAGCTATTATTGTGTTCAGTTGCCCCGCCACGTTGGTCTAGTGGTTAAGGTACTCGGCTGCTGACCCGCAGGTCGCGAGATCGAATCCCGGCTGCGGCGGCTAGATGCCCGATTGAGGCGGAGATGTTGTAGGCCCCTGTGCTCAGATTTGGGTACACGTTAAAAAACCCCAGGTGGTCAAAATTTCCGGTACCCTCCACTACAGCGTCACGCATAATCATATGATGGTTTGAGACGTTAAACCCCACTTATCAATCATTATTGTGTTCAGTTGCTGAACAGAAAGTTGATGGTCTGATCCCACTCTCTTTAGAATCCTGAATTCATGGATATAGTGGAAAGAAGAACGAACAAGGAAGAAAATACGGTGGACGTGGTGGAAGCTGTTGCGATCAGAGTGACTGAAGGTGGGAATAGTGGTCGAAACATTCGCCACTTTTGCAATCATCGGCACATTTATCGCCCTTCTCGGTGGTTGCGATCGAGTATTGTTGACATGAAAACGCTGGCTGATAGTGGTGATCCAAGCATAACTAGTGAATGGCTTTGAAATGAATCTGGATGGCAGTAGCAAGATGAAAGCATGATGAATGATAGGGCGATTGTAGAAGTGCACTTTTAGTGTGTGAAATCACTGTCGTTTCTAAAGTGCCTCCCTCGAATACGCAAGAAGATATGTCAGTGGTCTGATGATGTCAACACTGATCAATATGCATTTTAGAACGTATTTTTTTATTTATGCCACGTCAATAACCCTTCTGATTTTGCGGAGGAGAACGGCCGTGGATGTTTGCATATATCGTGCATCACTTTACAGCAGTTCAAAATTCACGATGCTTTGTAAGCACGCTGCAATGCGATGCTTACAAGTCGAGAGTTGTCAATAACAGCGATAATGAATATGTTGCATCGCTCCACCATTGCGACAAGTATATGAGGTCTGGCTTCGACACCTTTCTTTGTGGTGGAAGAGAAAAATTGCGTGACTTGATAACGCCGACTAGGAAATGAAGCTCTAGCATTTTTCACATTACCACTTACCTCAGCCGCTTGTCAAGACAAGACAGAATGAGATTTTGAAGCTGAAATGCACTTTTACTTTGATCATGAAGAGGAATGAATTTTCCTATTTTATTCATCATTAAGTGAGATGAATTTCCCCATCTTTTTATTTAGAACCAAGTATGAATTTTCCCATCTTATTCTACCACCTTATGTTCAAGAAAAGATTAGGCTTAGTGTAGCAACCAAGACCGCTTCCGTGTCAACGCTGCTTGCGGGTTTTAGAGTACACAATTACAACAAGTACGACTGACCTACAGCATAGTTGTGACATCACGTAAACTAAACGAAGCATTTTTTTGTGTTAAATGTACGCATAAGAAGCAATCAGGTTTGATGTGGTGCACTTCCTGCAAATAAGCCTTGTGACTCACAAGTGGTGGTCGCACTCACCGACACTTATAACGACTCATTGATGAAACACATTATTGTTGATTCACACGCCTTAACCAACCAACAGGATTGCGTAGTTCTACAGCACACTGCATTCATTTTTGCCTAAGCTGTTTTTAAGTTGCAACTTGCAATGAAACTAGAGATAAGTGCTGTGTCCAGCTGTGCTGTTCGTTGTGCGTAATAATGTGGCAATACTTAATCAATTTGTTGGGCCAATGGGCCCTTATACGCAGCACACATGGTGAAAGCAGGGCGATAAGAGCACACGCGCATTGCACATGCGCGGGACAAGCCTCAGCATCCAAAAAAGCTACAGGGGGCGGAAAAGTGGCAGGGAGATAAGAAGGGGTGTGAGACGAGCCCGGGGGCTTTGCGGTGGCAGGCGAGCGAGAGGTAGAGGTGTGGCTCGCGCTACCTACGATGGGTTTTTATCGCTATAGAAACTATATGAACCCTCTCGGCCGGATTTCAGCGTCGGCTTGGTGTGGGTGTGGTCTTCGAAGTCATGTACCGTATATGTATACGTATCAATATATAAAAAAACGCAAGAAAGGAAAAAAATCCCATAAAAAACACTTCAGTGCGCGGAATTGAACGTGATACCTCTACGTCGTGAATGCGAGGCGTTATACTGAACCACCGAAAGGTAAATCCTTGAACGTTCAAACGGCAAGCTATTAATATCTACCACTTACCGCTGTTGGTGGGAATTTCGGAGGAAACTATCGTGTTTTCAGCATTATCAGCAAGATTGCACAGAGAACGCGCGGCGGATCTCATCTATCACGCGTGTAGAGAATAAGGGGGTGTACGATTGATCGCACGCCCTTATCTTGCAGCGGGGAGAATCGTACGTCTTGGCTAGCCTTTGTGTTTCCTCAGAACGATTCTGTTGTAGTTACCGGGCGCACAAAGGTCACTGCAATTGTTGCACAGCCTCTGTTCACGAAAAGGGCACGCTTTTCAGACACAGCACAGTAATAACTGAGACGCTTATTCGCATTCATGTGTACCTGTGAGTATGTTTCGTGCATTTGGGCGTGAGAAATGTGGGGCACGTTTCCATCTGCTTGCCACTCAGCACGTGACCTTCAAATTTGTTGATATCACGTTCATCGCTTCGTCTTTGAGGCAAAGCTGCGACTTTTTGGTTCTGTGCGTGCTACAGAGACTGGTTGGGCGCGTCGGCTAAGCTCAGTCGATGGCTAGTACTTTACGACGAGTTTCGTGTTAGTTTAATTTACTGCTGCTATTTTTCGCGCTGGCTTTCTCGCCGTTGTTTCGATGCGTATGTTACAATGACTGTACGTCTGCAGGGAATGTTTCTTATGGGTTTTCGGCCCTCCTGTGTGCGTTGGAGCCGTGTTTAGTAGCTCCGGATAGCTTTCTTTGAATATTTTGAGTGACATAATCTAACGATCAAATTGACCATCAAAAGCAGATCAACCTTATTTCACTCGACTTTTACAAAGCATTCAACCGGGTTTTGCATCAATGGTTAATACTTAAACTGCAGGCGACATTAGGTAAAGGACTAATCACAAAATGATTGGGCGCATATCTGACCAAGCGAACGCTGTTCGTAAAAATAAACCAGCCGACATCGCAGCAATCAAAAGTTACATCAGGTGTACCGCAGGGCAGCGTCTTAGCCACTATTTTACATCTTATATTTATTAACAATTTTTCCAGTCCATTGAAACGAACGTCAAGCTTTTCGCCGACGGTTGTATTATCTATAAAGAAATTAACTCTCCTTTGGACCATATTGCTCATATCAATGCCCCATTATCTGTATCTAATCGGTGCACGAAATGGCAGATGACCTTAAACGTAAAACGATCAGCCTTGTTAAGAATATCGCGTAAACAAACGCTATCATGTTTTGACTACACTATTGACGACACACTACAAACTTCCCTAAAACAGCATAGGTGCCTAGCACTAGTGATTTCTAATAATTGGAGGCGCATTTGTAAGATGGGAGGCACATGTTCACTACGTTACATCTTCAGCCCTAAAAAGAATATTTTTCCTAAAAAGACGACTACGTTCCGCACCCCTCAAACAGAACTATTAGCCTACGAAACCTTAATCCACCCATTATTAGAATACGCCAACTTAGTCTGGTTCCCGGCAACAAAGTACCTAATTGAAAAGCTAGAAGGAGTACAGAGGAAAGCAGTTAGATTTGCCTATAATAAACACAGTTTGCTCGACTCACCCTCTGAACTGATCGTAAGAGCTGGGCTACTAACATTACGAAGTCACGCTAAACTCGCACGCCTAGAAATGCTCTTCCAACTTATTCATAGGCAGCTAAACATCGACAGCTCGAGATTCATATCTACTTCAGAAACCCGACAGTCACGCCATAAACATCCACTAACATTACAGGAATACATTTTCAGCACCAACTGCTTCAAGTATTCCTTCTTCCCACAGTCAATTAGAGAATGGAATAGATTGCCTGCTTGTCTGACTAATACTAAAGATTTGAATACTTGTCGACCTTGCTTAAAAACTGCATTCGTGACACTCATACCTGAAATGATGTTTTTCCTTTCTATGCTTTTTCTCGCTTGTACAATTATTGGTGCTTCTTGAATATGTCAGAGTTATCGGTGGATCACGTAATATAATATTTCTGTGTATATCTTCCAGACATAGGTTGTGCTTTTATACTCTTCATTTATCATTATAGAGTATCTGCTGTCGTGCATTCTCGCATGCAAGTGCAAGTGTATTTATTGTGTATTTGGTTGTATAAGTATTTCTTCTGTATTTTGTTTGCTTTCCTACAATAGTCCCCATTGAAACTGGCAGTATCTAAAATAAATAAATAAATGAATAAATAAATAAATACATAAATAAATAAATAAATAAATAAATAAATAAATAAATAAATAAATAAATAAAGACGGTTCACGTTCCACGCGTCGCTGGCTCCTGCCCTGTGAATTTTCGCTCACTGAACCCCATGAGCGGGGGCAGAGCCCTCATCCCTCGCGTGTTTAAATAATGAGGCTATAGAGTCGACGTCAAGCCTCTGCACAAGTCGATCTTTGGAAAGAGCAAGAAAGGAATATTAACTTGGCAGTAACAGCCAGTAAGCTGTACCTGCTCTTCCGTTCACTTGATAATTGTTTGAGCTTCGTCGTGAACTTTTAACCTGTGACCCCCAAAAATTGTAAAAGTGGTGAACAGCCCTAGTCTAAACTCAGGAAAGAAATAGGGACATGATGAGTTCAACGACAGCGAGGAAGAAGAACACTGCGTTCCTCTTGCTCGCTGCTTCTTGAACTCGTCATGTCTCTCTTTCTTGGCTTGGGACAAGGGCTTTTCACCACTTTTACATTTTTTGGGTGTATATAACGACAACCTCTAGATTGGACTATCCTAGGCAGTATTATTGACCCCTGGAAGAAATTTCGAAAAAGCAAAGGCCTTAAAACGTGAGCGTCAAGACACTTCAAACAAACTACTGTCAACATGTAAAAGCACACTTCTGGATATGTTGTACGAACAAGCTACCCTCAGTAATGTAAATACGCTAAATGAACGCTTTAGTTATAAGCTTCAGCTCCTCTGTGGGACTTCTCCTTGATGCCTGGCGGGCTACGATTCTATCGCAGACCTCCGACTAGATTAATAAAGCATCGGGGGCTTCATTCCAAGCTCAGAGGTTAGCCTTCTGCCAAAGACTTATTATCTATCTATCCACGCAAATTTCTCCCCAGTTGTGTGATAAGTCATCATCGTAATTATCATCACTGCCATGACCAGCCAGATTACTTTCACTGCAGGGCGAAGGTCTCTGCCATGTTCCGCCAATCGACCCGGTCTTGTGCTTTCTGCTTCCACGTTATACCTGCGACATCTTTAGTTATCGGCCCACCAAACTTTCTGTCTCCCCATCTTGCTCTTGCCTTCTCTGAGAATCTAATTAGTTACTTTGAATGAGTAGCGGTAATCCTGCCTACGGGCTCATGCCCGGCGCATGTTAATTTTTCCTTAATTTTAACTATGATATCCTTAACGCCTGTTGGTTTCCTGGTCCACCCTGGTCTCTTGTCTCGTAAGGCTGCACCTATCATCTTCATTTCCATTACTCGCTGCATCAGCCTTAATTTAGACTGAACCTTCTTTGTAAGCATCCAGAACCCGGCTACGTAGGTAAGTACCAGCCCGATGTAGCTGTTATATACCTTACTCTTGAGGGTTAGTGGCAGAATAGCATTCATGGTTTGTGAATATTTGTCGAATGTGATCTACCCCAACCATATTCTTCTATTATTTCGTTCTCATAGTTCGGGTCGGCAGTTACTACCCACCCTAAGTAGACATATTTCTTTACAAGTTCCAGCGTCTCTGTACTTATCAAAAAACGCTGTGTTCTGCCGAGACTATTGCACATTACTTCGGTTATGTGCATGATAATTTTCAGGCCTACTCTTTTACTTTCCGTGTCAAGTTGTGTAATCATAAGCTGTAATTCATCTCAAAAGTTATTGATCAAAGCAACGTCATCCATGAATGACAGGTTACTAAGCTACTCACCACTAAATTTTTTAACTAACTTTTCTTATCGTAGGGCTCTGAAAACTTCTTGTAAATTGGCTATGAATAGCAATGGAGAAATTGCATCTCCGTGCTTTGCCCCTTTCTTAGTGGGATTCTATCGCTTTCCTTATGAAGGACTAGGGGGGGGGGGGGGGGACGCGGGCTGTGGATCCGCTATAGATTTCTTCAGTATCTTCATGAAAAGTTCGTCGATGCCCCGATTCCGTAGTACCTGCATCACTGCTGATGTATCCACTGAGTGAAACGCTTTTTCGTAACTCATGAAATCTATGTTCAGGGGTTGGTTGTACTGCGCGGAGTTTTCGATGGCTTGATAGATAGTACGAATACCATATACTGGGAAGTAGCCTGTACAAAATTATGCTTGGTATTTTGGTTTATTGAATTCTAATGTCATCACAAATAATGTTACCATACAATCCAATGTGATAAAGAGTACAATTATTATTCCCTTACCTTTCTTGCTTTTCACTCCTTTAGCACTCATTGATGCTGTGCCTCACAAGAAATCAAAGAAAACAGGAAGCCAATATTTCATTTACAATGCATTATTTTTGCTAAGTCATCTGGATTCCTATTATTGAAACAATTATCAGACCACTGCACTTTCGCCATTTTCCTGAAAGGTAAAAATTTACGAGAATGAGCGAGTAGAGAAGAGAGATCCTTCTGTGTTAGTCATAATTCACCCATGACTTTGACCACAGGCGCACATAGATAAGTGACAAACCAGTATGAAATTACACACAATGTTTGCTGGCAGTAAATGGCATGTTATCTTAACCTATAAGTTTCATTTCACCATTGCAACGCGTCATCGTCAACGTCGTGACGTATAATGGATACCTTTCATGTGCTCTGTCGTGATGCCACAAAGAGTAGGGCAGAGTTAGAGTAGAACCTTCAGCACTGGCACGTAGCCATGCTCGAGAATTGAGAAGAATCAGAAATTGTTTCCGAAAATTCGTAACTATTGAATAAATGTGTTATTGATAAAATTTAAAAAAGTAATAAAGTAACGATGTTGATTGATAGATTGATATGTGGGGTTTAACATCCCAAACCCACAATATGATTATGAGAGACGCCGTAGTGGAAGATTTCGGAAATTTTGACTTCCCGGGGTTCTTTAACGTGCATCCAAATCTGACCACACGGGCCTACAACATTTCCACCTCCATCGGTAATGCAGCCGCCGCAGCCGAGATTGGATCCCACGACCTGCGGGTCAGCAACCGAGCACCTTAGTCACTAGACCACCACGGCGGGGCAGTAACGATGTTGCAATTTCTAAAAATAGATGAGTAAAGAACAAACGGTCAGAGGCAGGCGCCTTGCGCGGGTGACCGCATTCTCAAGCGCATAGACATGGAAGCGGACAACGTCTCGTTCGTGAACGCCGCTGCCTATCGCAACAACCAAGCCTTCGCCGCGGTCGCGGTATCACCCGCGCAGCAGACTCTTAACTCAGCCACAATCCTCACCCGAAAACCCGAAGTAGCGGAGCAAGTAGCTATAGCTACAGCTATGTTCGACAGCAAGCGGGAATTCATCTACAGCGACTCCAGGCCGGCCATCAAAGCTTTCGAACGCGGAGTCATCTCCGACCAGGCGTTACGTATCCTGCGCAATGCGGACCCGAGTGCCCTGAAGCACAACACTGTCATATTGTTCCCCGCCCATCTCGGCCAGGTGCCGGCTGCCCTATCCAACCTCAATGAGATCGCCCATGATGCAGCGCGCGCACTTACCGACCGCACTGCCACAGGGCAACCTCATCTTGCTGGGTTAGATACCAGTCGGGATGCACCAATTACGTACAATAAAATTACAAAGCACTTTTACTTGGAACGCCGCATTTTTCCAACCTCACAACCAAAACTTAACCGACCGCAGGTATTAACCCTACGCCTATTACAGACACACACGTACCCAAACCTTGCCACGCTTCACGTGTATTATCCCGATGCATACCCCAGCGACACATGCCCATCATGTGGATAAACAGCGACACTCGCACACATGCTCTGGGAGTTTAGAACGACTCCTCCCGACTCTACTTCAAGCAAGTGGGAGAGGTCCCTCAGGAGCTCACTTCTCGCCGACCAGCAATGGGCCGTCCACCAGGCCCACGAAGCGGCCGCCGGGTACTCCAAGTCGGTCCCTACGTGGGAGACGCCCGCTACGCGCTAAGCGCATCCTGCAGGACTGAAATAAAGTTTTTTCATTCATTCCAAACAAACAAACGGTGACGCTGAGGCAGGTAGCTTGAGGAGGAAATAGTCGATAATAATATAATACATGAAAAGCAATTTAGAAATTAGGAGTGTAAAGTAGTTCTACGACATAAATTTATTTGAACCATCAGAAACTCCCCTAGGGCATCGGCAAGATTCTCATCAATGAGGCAAAAAGAAAAAAAACCCGAATGAAAGCCCATTTGGTACATTCAGATCTATTTTGAGGAGTCCGCAGACAGCACCTGCAGTAGATTTGTGACAAGTCTAGATTCTGTTGCAAGATATGAGGTAATGTTTTGTTGGGTCATTTACTCCGCAAAAAGAACAGTTAGCGGACGCTGCCAGACCAGCTCTGTGTAAATAACTATAGAGATATACAGTTTGACAAAGTGGTCTAGTGATTACAAGTTCAAGTTTTTTGTTTGGCATAGTTTACTGTTCCATTGATGTTGGAGGTGTTGAAATTTTAACGTGACTGGTAATATGTAGTGGCGGGCTATAGTTGGTAGGACAATACATCATATGGCCGGGTACATCAGGTTACACGAAGAACACGAACAGAAAGGGACGTACAAGAGGTGAACGATCGAGTGGAAAATTCTTCTAGCAGAAAAGAAATTTGGGGTCTAGAACATGACTATACCCCGTCGTCATCAGTGTAATCATCATTATCAAGACTTATAGCGGGTACCTTTCATAGGCTGTGTCGCGATAACAGAAACAGAATGGGTTGTCTAGAAAAGCCGCCGATAAATGGTGATGCTGCTGCTGATGATGAAGAGCAACTGCGTTGCAGAACCCGAATTCTCTTTTAGGTCATCATGCCACATAACAGGAAAGGTGACCACTACTTATCATTATAACGACGATGACAATGAAGCATCCACTGTGCCACCACGTCATTCTTTTTTCATTCATTCATTTATTCATACTGTCAGCCCTTTGCGGGCTATTACACGAGTGGAGTTGACTCATATAAAACAGAAATGTGCAAAAGAGACATACAAGAAAAAGAACCTTCACTACTGGAACAAATAATTTCAGAGCACATACAACAAATATATTATAATGGCTAAGCATATAGATTACAAAAAAGTTAGAGAAAAATAAGAGAAGAGCATCACTGCCAAGATACACGTCATATTTTGCGCATAATAAAACACATAATAATTATCATAGCCTAGTTAAGAAGCACGTAATTCACACATATTCACAATCTTAGCGCATGGTATCAGAGTGCACTATATGTTTTATTGCTTCTAAAAAGTCAGTAAGCGAATTGATTTTCACAACCGAATCTGGTAACGAAATCCACTGCTGAATCGCATTGGGGAAGAAGCTGTACCTGAAACAGTCATTATGAACTTTGGGGGGTGGTATGTACATACTGTGTCTGTGTCTTGACGTTTCTTGTGTTTTTATTTCAAAGTACCTGTCGTAGCTTATTTGAACAAATCATTCTGCTAATAAGCCAGGTACGTGCTGCGCATCTCTAAGGTATGATGTGTACCTTTGTTGTGGATGATGACGATGGAGAATAAGTGCGTTGCAGAAAACACACTATCTTCAACCGATAGATGAAAAAGAACGTGCACGCGTGGTCGCCCGCGATGCTTCAGTGACAAGGCAATGTCGGCAAGCCGATTCAGGCTCGTGACTTAATTGTGCATATCATAAACGGGTGGCTTCTGCAACGTATCTCGTCGCGATATGCTCTGTCATGCATTTATTAGAACTATAAACAACAAACAAGCAAGGAAACAGGGATAGACGTCGCCTTTGTGGACTTCCGCTGGCTCACATTCCTTCCAACACTTCTGGTTCTTCATTCAATAATCATAATGCCATCCTAGTGAAACGAAAACAAAATCCACACCTCAACACTATATACGTATAAGAAAACATCATATATACTGCTATAAAGTGTTGTCACTCATTTGCATGTTCGAGTTTTCATTTGAGTTGACAATGCACGAAGGCCGAGAGGTTACCAGAAAGTTGTCCCTGAGCTTCGCTCCTTCATCATCATTCCCTTCATAAATTTGCTGTTACTTTCGTGGTTTAACAACGCATCAGAACTGGTCACCATGAGCTTTACTGTATACAGTAGAGTAACTGTATATGGTGCTTTTCAATAGAAAAGTTGCTCTTCTTCCTTCTCAACACTACTAGCAGTAGAACGTTGGCGAGCAGCATAGGCTGGGCCGAACTTTCGTGTCCGGTTCGTAATGCCTTCGCTATTACCGTCACAGATTACCGTCACAGCATAGCTGCTTCACGTCATAGCTATGCCTATTAGCGAAATTTCAACGCAACTCGCTTAGCAAATGTAGTGAATAAAAGAAATCTATGCTGCTGTGCTTAGCCGCTCTGGCAACCAGGTATCCTTAAAGCTTCGTCAGAAAAATCCAATGTTTCTGCACCCGCAGTGCCTATTCGGTGCCCTGCTTCACCATCTTGTTTTCCACGCGAATCGTACTCGGCTACGATGAAGCAGACCACAGTGAAAAGCATAGTTTCTTCGTATTCCAGTTGGCCTACATTGCCAAAGCCACAGTCACATGAAACGGCAATGTTCGATACCAAGAAGGCTACCATGGACACAATTTACACAGTTTTACCTCCGTTGCCGAAGCACCGCGACATGCTGATTCGCAGCGCACCTCGGCATTGGCAGGAGACAAACCTATCCTAATGGTTCTTCAATCACTACTCGACAAACTTTAAGTGTTCGTCGGCAGGCTGGAATCACCATGCACTGAGACGATACAACAGGTAAGGGACGTTTTACGTCTAGTGCTTGCAAGCCTTCAGTAGGCAGATATTTAACCGATGACCTATTCTGGTACGTTATACGCTTGAAGTCCTGCATCTACTACTATCAAACGAAATAGTCTAGTTTAAGCTCACACGTTTTTTTATGTTCTCTTCTTTTGATTTCTCTCTTTTAATCTCTCAATCCCCTCTCCCGGTGTAGGATAGCAAACCAAATGCTCGGGTGGTTGCCCGTCCTGTCTTTCCTTCCTCTACCTTCTCCTCCTATTCCTACTGCAGTGCAAAGTAAGCGCCCCAGTGCTAAAAGCAGCAGCACCTGATGCTCACCCAAACCTTCCCAGTGAAGCGTGCGTGGCTGTGATCTCTCAGCCGGTCCTGGTTGACCAGTGTCCACTCGTCACTCGGGCCCGGTGGGTGGCTAGGTCAGACAGTTCCAGCAATCAAAACCCTCTCACCTTCACTAACAAGCTTCACTCAATTTTTCTCTCTCTCTATCTAAACGCCACTGCTCCTGTGAGCTCAATTGACGCCCGTCAGAGTTCACTCGGAGGATTTTATGCTGACCGGTTGTGCCACCCGCGATCTCCGATGCCAGCAGGCGTCTCGCCGACTGGTTCGCCCTCCGTGACCTCCTGACGCGGTGAAGCTCTCGTCGTGTGGAGCCTCGTACTCAGACTTTTTCGACCAAATTCCAACTTTCTTATCTTCTTCCTTTTCTGTCCCTTGCTTGTCCATTTATTTATTGTTATCCTTCCCATGTCCTTTTATATTTCTCCATTTTCCAATCACTACAATGGGCTGAGCCGTGCTCCCGCAAGGGCTGAATAAAATCGAGTTTTTTTTATTTTTCCAAGAAACCATGCGTTCAGTCATGGAAAGTGAAGTTCATCAACGGCCAATGAGGTTCTAATGATTTCGCTCGGTGGAGTGGTAGGCATGTCACCTGCGAAAATGGAGGTCAGCTACACGTCATAGCTGTATCAGTTAGCGATACTTGAACGCAACTCGCTTCGTAATGGTAGCGAATAAAATAAATCTATGCTACTGTGGTTAGTGGCTTGGATAACTCGGTATCCTAAACGTTAAAATTCACAAGGGAAACGCTATGTTATTTTAAAGCTGGTAAGATATGCTGCTATGGATCTAACTGTTATGTCAAACTCTTTTCATGCCCCTTAACACCAGTCTTACGAGTCTAGCGGTTACCATTCGTGACTGCTGACCAAAGGTAACGGGATTGCATGGCACCGTGGCGGCCCCCTTTCGATGCAGGCGTACTGATAGAGGCTCATTTACTTAGAATTAGGTGCACCGTCATGAACACCAGATGGTCAAAATTTCCAAAGCTTTTTACGTCATTGTCTCTCATTGTCTTAGCGTTAAGCAAGGGCATACGACTACAACAACTATTTTTATTCTTATACCTTTCAAAGGACTCATTTGGTAAGGGTAAAATAGGCGAAGGAAAGGGACGCCACAATAGTGAGCATTTGCGTTGTACATAGCTGCCACACTGCTCCAGCGTTCGTGGTTTGATGGTTGCTAGAGAAGGTAGAAATTAGCGAAAACTTTATCGTTCTGCCTTCAAATCGATGGGATGTCATTAAGAGTAATGGCTCAGAATTTTTCTTATCACATTTTTTCCCTTCCTCTGGGTACGTTCTCTTCTTTATCAGGCTTATCAAACCACGCCGGAGCAACTGCATTTGAGAATTCTTGGAGCGAACCATAAATAGATAGCTGTAAAGAAGACGAGAAGACAGCGTACCTGTAGAATAACATGATAATCATATTACTGACGACAAAAAGCTTAGATTGGCTAGAAACTTGCTGCCATAAATGTCCTTCTGGACCAACCATTTCAACGACCTGACGAGATTAAGCTAAACACATTCGCCCTCACAGGTTAAAACATTGAGTGGTCATCACAACGATGTATTATGAATAGTACCAGCAATATATTATATTATTATTATTATTATTATAAAACTAATTTCTGTTTACATGCGCTTGTTCAGTTCATAGGACACCAAACCACATTTTCGTTTTAAACGTGGGTTTACTGGAATGTGACACGTACGCCTTTATTCAGTGCTATAGAGCGTTTAAAAGGAATGTCAGTTTGACAGCCCCGATATTTTGGTAAATATCACGTTTAAGAATTTGAAATTAATTTGTCTCTTGAAGTCTTATTGCATAGACAAGATGCAGAGAAAGATGCGTAGTGGTCTGTCATGTCATCCCCTTGTGTGATCTGCAATATAACAATATAACGTTAATGATATAAGTTCCAAATATAATTAAAGCATGCACCAACACATATAAAGTTTTGCTGCTTTGGTGCATTCAATAGAGTGATAAAAAGAAAAAAAAAACCTTTATTCGACAAGCTGGTGTGCTTCATGCTTGCTTCAAATTCTTCATCCTTAGCCATACCTAACTTCTTGTTTTGAAAGTGTGGTTAGCCCGTTTTTCTTATTACTAAAATATCGCACATATAGTTGCTGTCATAATCTGTTTTGAAGGGTGTCCAGTTTTTATTTTACAGAAATAACATGCCACAGTTCTTCATAAAACAGAGCGCACAAAACACGGGACAGAAACAGATCAGGACAAGCCGCAAACTACTTAGTGTACACTAATATGAATACTGCAGCCTGGATATATAAAAGAAATTTTCACTACAACAGAATGGGCAGTGTTCTCTGAAGGTGCAGGACGAAATAGATGTCACATATTCACTGTCTACAAAACGCAAGAAATAGGGTATGCCATACTGCAGAGGACTGAGCCTCAACTTGTCTGGTGGACTATGCACTATTACCACCAGATGGGTGAACAAGTGAGGTGGTTTCTCTGCCAAGCATTCACTTCCACGTTTCTTTGCAATACTGTGGACCAGATTGAAATAATTTTGAGTTTTATCTGACACAAACCTTCCTTCTGCTACAAAACAGCGTGCAAACGCGCCGTAATTTGCACAGAAGGGCAAGTTTCGTGTCCATCAAATTTCTAATATAGGAAGCACGTTTCATTACATTACATTTTCCCCTCTAGTTGCACGCTTACGGCCCTCAAAGTAGTTTACAAAGTATACCTCACCATTTTCTGGTTTTGGGGGTGGCGGCGGTCAAGGGCGTGGAGGTGAAGTGTCAAGTTCAGAAACGCCACAGAGATTGCTCCTAATATTCTTTTTACCAAGACAACCAGCGAGACGCTGTGTGGGCGCCTACACTGCCTCGTGCGTGCTCACACATCTTGATGCAGTGCAGCGTATGCCACTCGTGCACACAAGCACGAGCCGAGAGACTGACCTTGAGTTGTTCGAAAATTGACACGTGTGCGGAAAGCTTCAGGGAACTCTTCCATTTGTGTCTAACGTACTTTTTGGCCTGAAGCTCGCAAATAATAAACCATTGTTTGTGTGTTTCCTTCTTGCAATGCGAGACATTCTGGTGGAGGTGCGGGGTAAGAACCGAAGTCCCCTTGGCGCAAGATAGCGGAGCCCTGGCCCTCAGCGATTGGAGCCAGGTGAACTGACTCCAGTGCACCAGCGTTCAAGCTGCCACCTCCGAGGTGAGTCTCTTTAATTCGGGCCACTCTTCACTGTTTCAGCAGCACAGACAGTGGTGACCACATATTCCAGAGGGATGGCTAATCCAGCTTCAACATTTGAACTCGTCGTGTCTCCCCCGTGCTTGTCTGAGCCCTTTTACGGTGACGCGCACGAAGATGCAGAAGGCTGGCTGGACTATTTCGAGCGGGTCACAAGGCACAACACCTAGGATGAGGCGAGGAAACTGGGCCGCGTGTACTTCGCGTTGGAGGATAAAGCGATATTATTGTTTGAGAACCACGAAGGGGTCACGGCAATGTGGGAAGACTTTCTGTGGCATTTGCTTGCTGCGTATGCCAGCAATGATCGCCGGAAAAGGACAGAAAACGCCCTCCAATCGAGAAACCAACGCATGAACGACCGAGCCAGCATGTATATCGATATATATCCCGCTTCCCAAACCGCGCTGATCGCAGCATGACAGAAGGCAAGAAAGTGCGTTATTTGGCATTGGATTCAAGCAGGACTTATTTGCAGGGCTAGTTTGCACCCTCCACGTACCGTTGCGTACAGCACTGTGCGCAGAAGCAACTAACATAGAGCGAGTACTACAGCAGCGTTCTCGCTACTACAATCTAGATGTCAGTTATGCGCCCTCTGACATCCTTTCTTTCGACAAAGCGAGGCTCCATAATGAAGCTGCAGGTTTCTAGTACTTTATTCTTGACAAAGCTGGCCATACAAGAAGAGACAGAGTTCGGCATGGCGTGTAATAGACGGTGACGCAACTGTGCCACCGCAATGCACCGTGCTCGTTGGCGTAAGTAATGACGTATTCGTCGACTGTGAAAAGATAGCGGATGGCAATGTCGAACTGCTGCTGAAGAAAGGCGTTTGAATAGCTCGGGGCATTGTTCACATACGTGGTGGGCTTGCCAACGTACTGCTCACCAATTTTGGAAATGAAATTCAGCATGTTGCAAAGGACACTGTCATTGCTTTTTTATACAGCTTTACTGGGGCCACCAACTTATGTGCCACTGCGTCAGAGCCACGTGCTTCGGAAAATGTGCGTGGGCTTGGAGCAACCGTGTAAATCAGCCGAAGTCGCCTACAAGCCGAGAGAAAAATTACGGACCTCATAAGTGAATTAACAGAATGTTTTTCCACCTCATCAAAAGTACGTCGAACGCAGATCGTGAAGCACAGAATCATAACAAGCAAAACCTATAGGCCAGTGTATCAACAACCTTACAGAGTTTCAGGGAGAGAAGGAGAATAAAGAGTCAGGTGCTAGAAAGGCTCCAGTACGATGTCACTCAGCCATCTCACAGCCCGTGGCCTTCGCCGGTAGTTCTTGTCAGAAAAAGCGACAACACGTTGAGATTCTCTGTAAATTACTTGAAACTAAACAGCGTGACCAAGCGGTATGCATACCCCTTGTCGCATAACGATGACACATCGGAAGGGCTACGGCCCACCAGATAGTTCTCTTTACTCGAATAAAAAAGCAGCTGTTGGCAAATTTATGGCCAGTGTCCTCACGGGGCTGAAGTAGGAATCTTGACTAGGCTTCCTGGGCGACGTTGTCGCATTTTCTACAATGTTTGACCAGCACGTAAAAAGACTGCGGCTGGTGCTCCAGGCTATCAATTCGGCAAGCTTCACAATTCCAGTAAAGTGCCAGTTTTATGTTGAAAAGCTTCGTTTTTTGAGACACGTGAACAGTGCTTAGGGTGTTGGCTCAGATACTGGTAAGAACACGGCTGTCGCATAATTTCCAGAAAATTTCTCCAAAATAGCTGAGCCGCTAGCTGAACTCACAAAAGACGAGGAACCATTCATTCGGTGTGCAAAACAAGGAATAGTATTCAATGTATTAAAGAAACATTTGGAAACCCTACCAATTCTTCCTTACTCCAACGAGACCGTTGACACAGAAGTCCATACATGGGCAAGTAATCTTTATCTCGGCCACTCTCTATCAAAACCTATCCACACCCTATCAAAAGGCAAAAAAGCACTACGCGACAAAAAAAGATTGGCAGCATATCTACGGAGTGAATGATGGAGAGTGGGGCGAAGCATTCGTCCGTCTATCCGTTCTTGCTTTCTTCCGTCTGTGCGACCGTCCATGCGTCAATCCGCCCGTCCGTGCGTGCGTCCGTTCCTGCGTTCGTCCATGCCTCCGCGCCTGCGTCCGTTCATGCGTCCATTCATGCATCTGTCTGTGTGTCCGTTCGTCCATCTATTCAACACTACAAGTACCACTATCTCGCATCTTTTCATCATATATTCCCCATATAGAAACACCGCCATCCAGCGGACATTCCAAGGACTAAACGAGAGGTTGCACACGCACACTTTCTAACAGCTTGCGCTTCGGGTCTACTTCCCACCTTTACCACCTCGAGCTCATGGTATATACTAGTTGACTGTATTCATGGCACTGCGGCCCAACACTCGCTGAACCTTTCTAAAACCAAGGAGGTTACGCCCACCGAGTATAACGTAGCAACCTTTTCCTGGCAGATAGAGCTCAATGTACATGCCAATGGATGCATCGGAAATGAGAGACAGGAGAATTCGGCTTTTACTTTCTTACGGCTTGCACTTCGTACCTACTTCCCACCTTTAACTACCTCGAGTTCATTCATGGTATATACTAGTTCATTGTATTCATGGCACTGCGGCTAAACGCTCGCTAAACCTTTCTAAAACTAAGGTGGTTACACCCAGCGGGTATAACGTAGCAACCCTTTCCCTTCAGATAGTGCTCAATGTACATGCAATGGCTGCTAATGGGGATCGCAGCGTGCACGTTGACTAAAAGCTGAATGCTCCTGTCTCTCATACCCCATTATCAGCTATTGGCATGTACATTGAGCCCTATGTTTGTTGTTCAACAACGCACAGAAAGAAGCTCTCACCGGCACCACCTTGGAGGTCGAAATGTTTGCAGGTCAAAGCGTAAGACTGGTTACATACCACGACGGGACGCGGGACGAACGGGTGCCGCTATAAGGAGCTTCGCCCTTAAAAAAGAAAACGAGTGTTTGGCAGTCAAATGGCCCATCAGCAAGTATAGACCATATATCTGCGGAACGTCGTTTGATGCGGTCAGCGACCACCACTCTATTTGCTGGCTAGGGTACTCAAAAGACCTGTTGGAACGCCTTGGTAAATGAAGCCTCAGACTACAAGAGTACAACATTATTGTTGCATGCAGGTTTGGGAGAGAAAAGAATGATGATGATTCCTTATCACGCTTCTCTTTCGAGTCTACTCCTTCAGAAGAAGACGAGTCGCCATTTCTTTGTGTGGTGGAAGCCCCAGATATCACCGAGCATCAACGAGCGGACACAACTGCTCTCATTGGTCAAACACCTCGAAGGGCATGACCATCAAGTCCCAGGTGTATTAAAAGAGCATTATCTTCATTTTGCCTCTATGGAAATGTGCTATACAAAAGTAACATCGAACACAACAAGAAGTTCTTACTCACTATTCCGTCAGCAATGACGATCGAAATCCTAGGAGCTTGTCATGATAACAGTAATCGGGTCACTTAGGCATTAGTCGGACATTTGCCAGAGTGCATCAGAAGTATGACTGGCCGAAGCTATTGGCGTCCGTACAGCAATATGTAAAGACATGTTACGAATGTCAAAGGCACAAAACACCTTCTCTAACGACGGCCAGCCTTCTCCAGCCCATAAACCCACCTGCCACACCATTTCAACTAGCTGGAATTGATCTTCTTCAATGTTTCCCAATGTCATCATCGGAGAAGAGGCGGATTGTTATCGCCACCGACCACATAACACGATGTGCTGAATCTGGTTGTTTTGAGCGAGGAACGGCAGCTGAAGTCGCCAATTTTTTTTGCACAGCATAGTTATTCGACATGATTCCCTAAAGGTAGTGATAAGCGATTGCGGACCGACCTTCACGTTGGAGTTGATGCAGTGTTTGATGATAGTGACGAAAACCAGTCATGGGTCACAGGGAAAGCACTGATTACCATCCTGAATTATAGGGGTTAACGGAACGCCTAAACCACACCATCACTGACATGCCATGTGTCGATGTACGGGGACTTGGAGCATATGTCGTGAGACGGAATCCTGCCTCACACAACATTAGCCTATATTATGGCCCTTGCAGAGACGACCCGCGTCACTTCATTTCAGCTTCTCTGTGGTCGCCTAGTTACTTCAACTCTCGATACCATGCTACCAGACAACAACTACTACGAGTCAACCGACGTCGACGCACTCCTGCAGAGAGCTGAAGAAGCACGCCAAATGACACGGCAACGAATACGTCAACAACTGTTCAGACGAGAATTACTACATCCTGCGGCACAGCGCCACAGCGGAAATAAGTACCAGCAAGGTGACCAATTATGGGTATGGACACCAATACGACGCCGCGGCCTGTCAGAAAAGCTCCTTCGATGGCACTTCGTTTCGTATAAGATCCTTCGCCGACTAAGTGACATACCTATGAAGTTATTGCAGATGAAAAAAAGCGCTAAAAACGGCAAAACCATGCGGAGGTCGTCCACGTTGTCTTCATGAACCCCTACAACGAGGGAGAATTGAGAATCTTCACTTTCAGTTACGCATTCGTACGATGCGGTTTCGAAGGGGGACTAATGTCACTAAAATTGCTTCTATTAATCTTTCTTACCAAGAGAAACAGCGAGACACTGTGTGGGCGCCTACAGTGCCTCACGCGTACTCGCACATCTTCTGGAGTGTGTCGCATGCCATTCTTGTGCAAGCACAAGCCGAAAAACTGGCCTGGAGTTGTAACAAAAAGGACACGTGTGCGGAACGCTTCAGTGGACTCTGCCATTTGTGTCATACTACTTTTCGGGCACAAGTTCGCCCATAAATAATCATTATTTGTCTGGTCCCCTCCTGTGTTATGCTGTGATAGGTGGCACGTTTCATTCCATTACATTTTCCTCTTTAGTAGCACGCTTAAAGCCATAACAGTAGTTCACGAAGTATACCTCACCTTTTCTTCCCGATGGAGCTGGCTTTGGACGTGGTGGTCGAGTGGTTTGTCTCGGAGGTTTGTACGGTGAACATTTTGATGGCATTCTCTCCTCAATTTTAAGGCCATTTGGCAGAACAAGAGCCGATATCACAACTGGCTCTTCCACAGTGAGCAGGAGTAGTAAGCATACCTTAATTGCAAACATATATTTTAGGCACGCCATACTCATCTCCAACAACCACAAGATCTCTCATGGCAAAGATATCCTATCTGTGGGCCTCTATATGGTCTTTGAAAACAATGCGTGTATTACTTATAATATTGTGATGATGTTCAACCCATTATCAATGCATTTGACGCATAACTCTTTTGTATGGCACTTTCATAACAGTTCTTTTTTTTCTACTGTCAGCTAAACTGCGGCAACAATGCAGTGCAGTTTCGCACAACCATTTTCGCTAGCAAAAGAAAATAAATGGTCAATGCATCATGCATAAATTAAAGGAAGTTGTTTTAGTCTTAGATGCACCTAAAACATGCATTAAAAGTTGCAGTCTTGAAGCAGCTGTTTTTTTTTTGCGAACTAAATTGGGACATATAACATTGAAACAGTGCGCCGTCATGCATGAACGCACATGCGTTCTATAAAAAATAAACATAATGTCATATACATGCCACGCTCCACAATGAAAGCCACTGCACATAGTTATGGGGTCATAGCTAATGAAACAACATTTAAAGGTCTGTTTTCGTAGCAGCAGCTGGAACAAGTGACTAAATATTAGCATGAGATCTTTAAATGAAGAGTGCCTTAGAAACTCATCACAGGATTAAGTACACTCTAAATACACTTACTCCGTATGTGAATCTCCTCGCGACCGTTATGCAAGAGACTAACCTAGTCATGCCGATGCTTTCTGTAACCACATGCCACCCAAGAAAATGCTGCACACCTGAAGAAGATGCTGCATTTCATGTGACTCAACGTGTTGCACAATCAGAACAAGATCCGTGGCGGTGATAGAGCACAGCCTACTTGAACAAGAAAGTTGGTGACATGAACAGATGTGTTAGATCTTAGAGCCATTTCAAGGTGAAAGTTTGTCTTGCTCATACAATAGGTAAACGTTATCTCAGCGAATAGTCGTAGCATTACGCGAAAAAGCGTCTTGCCATGGTCTTTTAATAAATGAGGAGCATTTCTTTGCTTACTGGAAGTAATTTAGCGTCTATCTATCTATCTATCTATCTATCTATCTATCTATCTATCTATCTATCTATCTATCTATCTATCTATCTATCTATCTATCTATCTATCTATCTATCTATCTATCAAACCGCCTACGTCTACGTCAGGGTGCTCTCGTTATCATCCCGTTAATTTGGCGTGAACCAAAATTAGCATGGAAGGGTAAGATGATTGGACGAATATTACGCGCTAGTCAAGAGACGAATAAGTTCACAATTCTGTCGAATAGGTCATCACTTTTGGCCAAGGAAGGGCACATACTAGTGGGCGGATATGTGTCACCATTATACGCGCTAATGTGCCAGGGGAGCATCCATGGCTACCATCCTTCCGAGCATCAGCGCTCAATATCAGTTTATCGCTTGCGGTTTTGCTAATACTTATGTTACTGTTGGCATCTATGCTAGAGTGCAAATAACTAGTTACGTAATCATCTGTGACTTTTCAACAAATGTCTGTGTGTGCGACATTTGTACATGCATTTAGTGATAATTCATAAGGTAGCGCTCAGTAAAAAATACAAGGTCACCTTTCCTGCGCATACTTTGCATAACCTCAATTCTCAAAGTACATGGGATCAGCCGAATTTTACTTTATACTGGTCATGGTACGCCCGCGTAGCTTAACAAGGAATTTTCATATACCACCCGCCCTTTCTGCGCCGTGGCGCTGGCCTAGGAAGAAGTGGTGTAAGAAAATTGGCTTCTCCCGGCTGTCATTACCTGAGTGCGAGCGTGGAGTGTTGTTATTGGTGCTGTTTGGCCACCTTTTTTCTCTTGGCGGTAACCTCGTCATGACAGTGATGCCCAACCCCTGCTGGGTGCCAGGCTGCCACTCGAAACACAAAGACACTGTCGAAGAAGTTTTCATGTTCTCATTACCAGCCGACAAAAGAACAATGCGTCTTATAAACAACAGTGCTAGCCGACGCACAACAATGTGTCCCCAGGTCGGTCGCCCCTCTGCCTAAAGTACCACATGCAAAGACATATACGACAAGACAGCCAGATGTTATGTCGAACGTTTGGGTATGAAAGTCAAGAAAGTTGGTGACTAATTACGGGCATGAACACCGATACAACGCCACGGCCTGTTAGAAAACCTCCTTCGATGGCACTTTGGTTCATATAAGACCCTTCGCCGACTAAGGGACCTAACCTATGAGGTTATCCCAGATGAAAAAAAGTGCTAAAAACGGCACACAGGTTTATTTCTATATCTCTCCAGAAATCAAATCTGTTCATTTCATTTCAAAGATATCGCCAGAAGGTATGCCATAGTAAGGAAGACTACTCGCACTCTAAAAAAAAGAGCGAGTGAAAGGGGTGTCTTTTTGTCCCACAACAATAATCGTAATTTATATTGCGTTCTATCCTTGCGCTATCACCCCGCGCCCGGCACATTCCGGTCACGATCGACATGCCCATTATCAGGGTTATATTGCATATTCGATAGGAAAGTGGCCAGCGCCGAGTTTACAAGAAAGGAAGCACACGCAAGCCTGATGACGATTATTGTTGTGGGACAAAACGACACCCTCTTTACTCGATATTTTTTAGGGGCGAAGCTCCTTATGGCGTGGCCTGTGCATCCCTCGTAGTACGTAACCACCATTGGCACATACCCGAAATAGGTACAACATTTGACCTCCAAGGTGGTGCCGGTGAGAGATTTCTTCTGTGCGTTGTTTAACAATGAAAAATAGTGCTCAATGTACATGCCAATGGCCGCTAATGAGGATTGAGAGACAGGAGCATTCGGCTTTTAGTCAACGCGCACGCTGCGATCCCCATTAGCAGCCATTGGCATGTACATTGAGCACTATCGGACAAGAAAGGGTTGCTACATTATACTCGCTGGGCGTAACCTCCTTGGTTTTAGAAAGGTTTAGCGAGCATAGGGCCGCAGTGCCATGAATACAGTGAACTAGTATATACCATGAACTCAAGGTGGTTGAAGGTGGGAAGTGGACCCGAAGCGCAAGCCATAAGAAAGTGTGCGTGTGCTACCTCTCGTTTAGTCCTTGGAATGTGCACTGAATGGCGGTGCTTCTATATGGGGAATATATGATCAAAAGATGCGAGATGGTGGGACTTGGAGTGTTGAATAGATGGATGAATTGACACACAGACAGATGCATGGATGGACGCATGAACGAACGCAGAGGCGGATGCATGAACAAATGCAGAGGCGGGCGCACGAACAGACGCATGGACGGTCACACAGACGGATGCATGGACGAACGAATGCTTCGCCCCACTCTCCATCATTCAGTCCGTGGATATGCTGCCATTTTTTAGAGTGCGGATAATAGACGACGCTCAAGAGAGTCTAGTTGACCCCTAGGAGGCTTAGAAGTTGGCCTCTGGCGGCACGCCACGAAACGCGATGCAAAGATTCAGGCGGCTGTTGAAGAGAAAGTCCACGTGCCAACGCAAGAGGACAAGGACTCAATGAAGACAAGGATCAATGATTGGAACGCGTTACATTTTGAAGCATTCGGTGATAATGAAAATCCTCACTTCGATAACTACGTATCTTTCCGTTTTCAACCATAACTCTGAAGATCTCGGACTGTCTTACGTTGTATTTGATTTTTATTCTTCGGTTGCAATTTACAATTTCTTGCTGCCATTTAACTTTGCTCAAAGTTATTCTGTGTTCTACTGCCTTAACATGTTTTTATTGCTTGAACTTTCTTTTTATTTAAGTTACATTGTAAATCACTTTTTATTATGCCCCCCTGCTTGGTCTTTCGACCAAAGTATTCTGTAAATAAATAAATAAATAAACAAATAAATAAATAAAAGGAACCAGATGAGTCGGCCAAAACAGGTGGCCAGCGGGATATTCAAGAAACCATCGAGGAAGAGATAGGTGCTAGTATCGAAATCGGTACATCAGAAGCCAGCGCAGAGTATGCACGAAGGCGACCACGGGACGCGGAAAGCATCCCTGAGCGCAAAGAACGAAACGCAACCTGAAACACCCGGAGAGTCAGTGGCATGAGTGTACGCGCGCTAAAGGCAAAAAAAAAAAACAGCATGGGTGACCCCTCTGTCATAGGAATCAATGTTATACGAAAGTGAATGGTGTCTTCATAAAATAGTGCTTATTGTGAAGTGATGTGTAAAGCATGTTGTACAATTGGGAATGGAGTTTCACCTCGTTTAACGTGGGCGCAGTCAGGTTGACGCCTAGTAACGTATGTTTATCGCGAAGACTACCAAACATGAGCATGATATAGCCGTTTTGGTAACTAAAGTTTGTAACAAATACCTAGACACAGCTTATCGTTATACGCGAACAAAGTTGACATCAACAAGCAAACATTCGAAATGCCGCCCAAATAATCCCACGGGGGGAACTCAGTAACTACACAGAGAGCATTGTGGGTATCACGTGAATTTTGCATGACTGGTCCGGGTTTGGGAGTGCATAATTGTTATTTTGTATTAGGTATTCTTATTCATGAATGAAGTAGAAGCATTACCTTCAACGAGTGGTGGGACGCTGAAGTGCAATGCAATGTCCACATATATGGGGTGGCCAGTGAATGGTTGTGCAGCACGAGCACTCCGTTTTGACTACCAGACGCTTCCTGCGTCGGCCTTGCGAGGCGAGGGAGTGGGGTTGGGCAAACAGTTGGCGGGAGACGCAAGCATGCGGCACGATACGCGAGGGGCGAGCAAGCGCAGTGGAGAAGGGGGGGGGGGGAGCGTCACCGCCCACGCACGACGCGTTACATCGTGCGACCGAAACACGTTCCGCATTTTACAAAAATGGTGGATCCCACGTACATCATCATCATCATCAGCAGCCTGGCTACGTCCACTGCAGGACAAAGGCCTCTCCCATGCTCCGCCAGTTAACCCGGTCCTGTGCTTGCTGCTGCCAATTTATACCCGCAAACTTCTTAATCTCATCTGCCCACATAATCTTCTGTCTCCCCCTAACCCACTTGCCTTCTATGGGAATCCAGTCAGTTACCCTTAAGGACCAGCGGTTATCCTGTCTACGCGCTACATGCGCGGCCCATGTCCATTTCCTCTTCTTGATTTCAGCTGTGATATCCTTAACGCCCGTTTGGTCCCTAATCCCCACTGCTCTCTTCTTGTCTCCTAAGTTTACACCTACTACTTTGCTTTCCATTGCTCGCTGCGTCTTCCTCAATTTAAGCTGAACCCTCTTTGTGAGTCTCCAGGTTTCTGCTCCGTAGCTAAGTACCGGCAAGATACAGCTGTTATATACCTTCCTCCTAAGGGATAATGGCATTCTACCTGTCATAATTTGAGAGTGCTTGCCGAATGTGCTCCACCCCATTCTTATTCTTCTAGTTACTTCAATCTCGTGGTTAGGCTCTGCGGTTATTACCTGCCCTAAGTAGACATAGTCTTTTACAACTTCAAGTGCCCTATTACCTATCTCGAAGCGCTGTTCCTTTCCGAGGTTGTTGTACAATACTTTCGTTTTCTGCAGATTAATTTTAAGACCCACCTTTCTGCTCTCCTTGTGTAACTCCGTAATCATGAGTTGCAATTCGTCCCCTGAGTTACTCAGCAATGCAATGTCATCGCCGACGCGCAGGTTACTAAGGTATTCTCCATTAACTCTTATCCCTAACTGTTCCCATTCTAGGCTTCTGAAAACCTCCTGTAAGCACGCGGTAAATAGCATTGGGGAGATTGTGTCCCCCTGCCTTACACCCTTCTTGATTGGTATTCTATTGCTTTCTTTATTAAGCACTATGGTAGCAGTTGATCCCCTGTATTTCTTCCAGATTGTTTATATATACTTCATCTACGCCCTGATTCCGCAGTGTCTGCATGACGGCTGATATTTCTAATGAATCAAACGCCTTCTCGTGATCTATGAAGGCTATGTACAGTGGTTGGTTATACTCTGAGCATTTCTCTATTACCTGATTGATAATATGAATGTGGTAAATTGTGGAGTAGCCTGTTCGAAATCCTGCTTGTTCCTTTGGTTGATTGAATTCTAATGTTTTCTTACTCTGTTAACAATTATCTTTGTAAATAGCTTGTACACTACAGAGAGCAAGCTGATCGGCCTGTAATTCTTCAAGTCCTTGTCATCTCCTTTCTTATGTATTAAGATGATGTTAGCGCTTTTTCAAGACTCTGGTACGAGGTGTCTCCCGTCAGGAGACACCTTGTAAACAGGGTGGCTAGTTTTTCTAACACAACCTGTCCTCCATCTTTCAGCAGATCTGATGTTACCTGATTCTCACCAGCAGCTTTGCCTCTTTGCATGCTCTCCAAAGCTTTTCTGACTTCTTCTATCATTACTGGTGGGGTGTCATCTGGGTTACTGCTAGTTCTTATCGTATTAGGTTCGTGGTTGTCTCGGCTACTGTACAGATTTCTGTAAAACTCCTCCGCTATTTTGACTATCCTATCAATATTGGTAGTTATTTTGCCTTCTTTGTCCCTTAGTGCATACATCCGACTTTTGCCTATCCCAAGTTTCCTCTTCACTGCTTTGAAGCTTCCTCCGTTTTTCAGAGCGTGTTCAATTCTCTCCATGGTATACCTTCTTACATCGCATACTTTACGTCTATTAATCAACGTCGAAAGCTCTGCCAGTTCTATTTCGTCCGTTGTACTTGACACTTTCATGATCAGACGCTTTTTAATTAGGTTCTTCGTTTTCTGGGAAAGCTTGCCAGTGTCCTGTCTAACTACCCTGCCTCCAACTTCCACTGCACACTCCGTAATGATACTCGTCAGGTTATCATTCATTGTATCTACGCTAAGGTTGGTTGCCTCACTAAGGGCCGAGTACCTGTTCTGCAGCGACACTCTGAATTCTTGTACTTTCCCTCTGAGTGCTTGCTCCTAGATTGGCTTCTTGCGTA
Organism: Rhipicephalus microplus; assembly: GCF_043290135.1. Lineage (NCBI taxonomy): Eukaryota > Metazoa > Arthropoda > Arachnida > Ixodida > Ixodidae > Rhipicephalus > Rhipicephalus microplus. The sequence continues at coordinate 23,186,422 of NC_134706.1, read as the reverse complement.
TCAGTTTCTGCCGTTCCTTCTTCAAGTCTAGGTGAATTCGAGACCGTATCATTCTGTGGTCACTGCATCGTACCTTGCCAACCACTTCCACATCCTGCACGATTCCTGGGTGTGCAGTCATTATAAAGTCTATTTCGTTCTTATTTTCGCCATTAGGTCTCCTCCATGTCCTCTTGCGGTTTTCTCGTTTTCGGTAGAAGGTGTTCAATATCCGTATATTATTGCGTTCTGTGAATTCTACTAGTAGCTCTCTTCTGGCGTTTCTAGTGCCGATGCCATAATCTCCTACTGCCTGGTCTCCAGCCTGCTTCTTTCATACCTTTGCATTAAAGTCGCCCATCACTATAGTATACTGTGTTTTTACCTTACTCATTGCCCATTCCACGTCTTCATTGAAGCTTTCAACTGAAGCGTCATCATGGCTGGATGTAGGCGCGTAAGCCTGTACTACCTTCATCTTGTATCTTTTATTCAGTTTAATTACAATAGCTACCACCCTTTCATTGATGCTATAATATTTCTGTATGTTGCCAGCTATGTTTCTGTGAATTAGGAACCCCACTCCCAGTTCTCTTCTGTCTGCCAAGCCCCGATAGCAAAGGACGTGCCCATTCTGTAGCACCGTATAAGCCTCATCTGTCCTTCTAACCTCACTGAGCCCTATTATGTCCCATTTAACACCCTCTAGCTCCTCGAATAGTACAGCTAGACTTCCCTCACTAGATAAGGTTCTAGCGTTAAACGTTGCCAAGTTCAGGTTCCAATGGCGGCCTGTAGTTCAGAGATTCTTAGCACCCTCTGCTGCGTTGCAGATCTGACCGCCGCCGTAGTCTGTTGCTTCGCAGCTGCTGAGGCGTATCCTGCTGAGGCGGTGAGTTATTTGGCGTATCCATGTGGGAGGTAGTGGCCAGATACTGCACCAGGGTGGCCAATCCTTCTCTGGTGAGGGAGTGCGTTCGCGGCGGTGGTTACCGGTGAGGCCGCACCTCAGGCCTCTTAATGCAGTTCCATCAACTCGCGATTTTTTTTCCCCGGTTGGGATCTGCGCGGCACCGGGCACGTGGTCCGACTGTTGTTGTTTTCTCAGATTCACACTGTTTTTCGCTCCTAAAATTTAAAATTTTCGTTTGTAATAGCAGTATTTGTAGCAGTTGAACTCCTTGTATCTTCACGAACAAATAGACACCACTCTGACCCTCCTAAGACCAAAATTGCTAAAGCTATAGGTAGATAATTGCAGAGCTCACTTACCCGTGCTGTTTACGCGGCCGCTCCCGCTCCCGCATTTGGAATAATTTGTGCTTATTGCCTAAGAGGTGGAGGAGCAGTTCCGGTGGGCTTCATTCGCTGTGGAAGCTGTTTCGCCAAACCCAGCTCAAGCAGTGACAGCAGTCCGGCAACACTGAGTGTGTCTTCTGAATAAGTGTCTTTTGACGCTCTCAGTTGAATTGGGCGCTCGCGGTTTTTTCTACGGCTATCTCCGGATTTTAACGACTCAATTGAGAGCTGATTTGTCGTCCTGGGGTGTGTAAAAGCCGAGATATGACTCGTTGTCCTCAAAGTGGCTTGGTCCCACACAAGATGGCGGCCCCCATATGGTCATAAGGTGGGAAAAATTTCTTGTGGGTTTGTTTTCGCCGGTCAGAAACTGGTAAGATTGAGCTCAGAGCCCGAAATCTTCCTTCTGCGTGATTTAATAATGTTACCAATATTTGTTGTGTTTTTCTGTCTTTTCATTCAATCTTTGCGCTCGAGGGGGCAGGTGCTAAAGTCTTCTGTCAACATGGCAGCCCCCATAGGGCGGATACACGTGTTACCCACAGTTGATTTTCGGTGAAGAAAAATCGTTTTTTCCCGCAGATTCAAGATAAGATGGTAGCGGCGAGGCTCCGGAACGTCCCAAGAAGAATCGAGGGTGATTTTAGAGGTGCGTAGTAGCTTTTCTTGCGGAATTCCTGATTTGATTGAAGTGGAGCCAGTGGCTCCTGTTGTTAGGCCTTACCGAAGTATGAGTCGTTAATCTCTCAAGTTGTAACTGACTTGGGTGGCTAAACCGTGCTTTTCGAAGTGCTCCAAAGTCTCATTAAACCATGCGAGGAAATTTAGATTATTACTCACAGTTTTGACGGGGATTTGAGGTCCGAAGACTGAGCTGTTGTGGAACCGCTCAAGCAACCCGGGCCCCCTGGTGGAGACCCAGACGTGATCACTTTAATGTTCTTTAATCCCAAGTACAGTGGGATTCATTGATATGCGAAGCACGAATGAGAAAGGTTTAATTGTCAACCTAGAAGGAGCACAACGCCGTCCCTTTACGTCACATAAGATCAAATTTGTTACATGTGAAGGTAGCGAAACAGCCACGAATGCGCTATTAGCGTAGCGTGTAGTAAAGCTTTACGGGACAAGCATATCATGATTATCATGCTTGAAAGTGTCTTTTATCTTCTTCGTCTATTCACGTCCGGTGATACCAAATATGGTATATCTGATGCTAGCGAAACGGCCACGAGCTCATCATGAGCACGGAATGTAGTCATATTTTTACATGACACGCATATCATATTAATCATGTTTGCACCAGTCATATACTTGCGTCATCCACTCACGGGACGTTACGTCAAGTTTAGTATATGTGTCGCTAACGAAATGGCCGCGATCGCACTATAAGCGTAGCATGTAGAAATTTTTACATGACATTTATGTCATGATTATCATGTTTAGACAAGTCATTTACCTTCGTTGTTAGTTCGCGTCACGTATTACCAAATTTGGTATATGAAAAGCTGGCGAAACGGCCTCGAGTGCATAATCAGCATGTCATGCATATATGTTCTTACATTTCGCGCATACCATATTTCATGCTTGCAGCGGCAACTTACTTTCGTGATCTATTCCGGTCAAAGTAATACAAAATTTGGTGTATGTGAAGCCAGCGAAACGACTGTGAGCGCATCATAAGCTTGGCATGTAGCCTGGTTCCTACATGACATGAATGTCATGGTTATTACTGTTTGCACCAGTTTTACTGTTGCACCATTATAACTGTTTGCACTAGAATCAATGTGCGCAGTGGAGCACGAGCAGGTTTGTCATGTGCTATTTTTTTTGTATTTCGCGGGCATTTGTAATTAGCAGAAAAACGGTAATACCTAACAGATATAAAGTTGAAAACTGTCTAATCAGACGTTTTGCAAACCGATCTACAGCTTTCTCATTGAAATTTTTTATCCGTATTTGTTTCTTGAAAAGTTAGTTAATTAAATATGTCTAATTAAACAATGAATAAAAACACAAAAAAGCCCGACTAACTCCAGGCAACGGTGAGCAACATGCATTTCGTTGCGTCGGAATTGCGTGAACCTGCCAATTTTTAAGCTCTGTCTAAAGTTACCTAAAACACCCTATATACTGTGATTCATAAAAATAGGCGCGAACACTCTTGCTTGGGCGCTATTTTATGGCGTGTTCTGCAGTTGTGGACCAAGTACGTTCCTCTGTGAATGGTTGCTGCACGGAATATGAAGCTTAGTTTTGCAGTCTTTGCAACAGAGAAATGAACGTCTTGGTTAGTGCACGCGAGTCTCGCAGCTTCTTTACTGCTTCGCTGTTGGAACGGACGTGATCACGTTATTGTTCTTTTATTGGGATTCTTGTTATAAAAAAGAAAATAAGAGAAAAGGGAGCCTGCTAACTGTGTGCATCTGGTGCGACACCTCAACTGTAGCTCACAAGGGATGGGGGTAAGGAGGGATTAAAAGGATAAGATTAAAGGTATATATATAGAGAGGGATGCGCGCGGACAGTGAGCGACGAAAGAAGAGAAATAGGAAAAATGGAGTATGATCAGAGGAGTTCTTTTATTGTTCTTCGGATATACCGCAGGCATTCGCTATCATTGATGGTGAGTTCATTTCACTTACCTCTACACCTCTTGATTCGGAAGCCATGAAAATTGGAAACGCCAGTTTGTTGCTACACGGGCCGCATGCATAACATCTTTCACGAATACATGACTGCGTAAGCGCTCTGTCATCGTGATTAAACTGCTTTAATACAAATATAGATTGCAATTTCTGTTCAGTGATGAACATGCTTATTTGTTCTAAAAAATATTTAAGCTTGTTTAAAGTAAGCTTTAGCGTTTCAATTTCAGCGCATGCACTATAGTTGGCATCTGCAAACTGCTTGTTCCTTCGGCACAATAACTTAATAACGCTGTATTGGTTTTTGTTTTGTCTCTTCAAAATTATTTGGAGGGAATAAAATCACCAACACAGTCATGTCTTTCTGCGAAGTGTTATGGCCATGTAACAAATGCTTGGAAGTCCTACATTACATACTACCATTTCGAATGTGTGAGCGTGAGTGCATGTTAAATGGTGTTTCAAGGCGAGGAGTTATGCACCTTTTGTATTCCGATCATGAAAAACTGTGTGCAGTGATTTGACACGCGCCTTTGATATTGTGGCTGAGTAATGCATCTTGATAAGACGAATGCTTGGGCTAGTTAGAGTCAGCACTCTTTCTTGTTCATGTTTGGGCCTTCCGTAGTTACGCTACTACTACTTCTTTTCTTGCGGTGCGCAAATATGTTGTGACTGAGCTTTTTCCTTCTAGGATGGCATTATTGCTGTATATAGCTCCCAGGTCCTGAGAGATGCGAGAAAAATGTTAAGTCGTGCATCTCTTTAGGCTGGCGAACTGTAGCATGCTTGCCTTTCTAGCCGTATGTTGTGATGCAGTTTTAACCTTTTCACACCAACTTTTTTATGGTAGCAATTTACACAACAGTTTTCTTTTCTAATATTTTTTGCATGTGGGACTCACCCTTTCATGTTGAAACAAATGATAAACCAATTATATTTATATTCTGCCGGAATAAACTTTCGTACAGTTCGCGTTATGTGCGCTTTATTTATTTCGCTTTATTGTATATAAGTGCTGATTTGCGTTTTACCATTGGGGATTCTTGATAGAAAAAAAAAGGGTCGTGGTAATTACGAAAAAACTCACTGCTCCGAGTGACTGCGTATGAGTCATTCAATTTGTTTCTATTTCTTTCACAGTTCTATTATTCAGATTTTTATGCTTTTTCGAACAATTGAACTATTATTGATAGCAGGCAATAAGAACGTTTTATACCACACGCGAAATATGCAGGCATACTGTAGCCTTTTTTGGAAGCGCAAACAGTAGTGCGTGTGTACATACAGAAGTGTGCCAACCATCTTTTGTTCAACTTCCATGGAAGTCTCTCTAGACAATGCCTACTGGGGCCTCCACCTCAATGCATTTGCCTCAGTAGACATTGTTCGTATTGAGGTAGCACATTTACAATAAGTGTCTACAATAATGAAACTAAGAAAGCGTGCAGCATCTGCAAATCATCAAATTTGATTGAGTATTCCAGTTTAAGTAAAAAATTATTCAACAGTACCCTTTTAATGCTCATTGTACTTTTTAATAATAAAGTCCACAACTATTTACCTACTTTGGTAAGAACAAAATTTCAATGAGCACCCAGTGATCAATTTTCTATGGGTGTCAGTGATGGGCTTCATGGTTCTTCAATGATCAGAGAACTTTTCAGTGCAAGGTCAACATTGACTCATAATTTTGTAATAATTAGAATGAGATTTGATGTAAGGTGCACCATACATCTTCAATGTTTGTTAATTACATTACAATGTGGTAGTGCTCTTAGCGCTGCTGTAGCAAACTTTTGTGTTCTATATATATTTAAATATTTCTCCTACCAGGGTTTTCATCAATTTTACAATAGTGCAAATATACTAGCACTTTTGCAAACCTGCGTACGGTGTCACATTACGGCACAATGATGGCCTCCTAGGACGCAATAATTATTTCTGGCAGCTTTGAGCCAAGGAGTTCATCCAGAAATACCTTCCCATTCTATTCTGGGGAGTAAAAGATATTGAATAATGGCAATGTTCTCTATTTGACATTAATTAAATGGGAAGGTCAAGATTATTTCCGAGGGGATCAGAACAGTAGATACTTGCAAGTTCTCGTTTTCTTGAACATTGACCGTTTTTTATTTTACAAAACGTGTTAACAAATTTAAAGGCGTAACAATATATGGTGCGCCCGAAAACAAGTAGGACTTTTAACGCTCAGTTTTCTGCTTACAAGCACGACATTATACAGAAATAACTGTCATGACTGGTTGCGCTAATAGCACACCAACATTTCAGTTTTATATATACCCCGTACAGTGAATAAAGGTGGAGGGGGAGATGACTGCTTCCTTGGCGCAGTTGGTAAAGCACCGGAAGCGTTGTTCCAGGTCGCAGGTTCATTCTCTTTTAACGGAAAGTTATTCTTAGGGCAATTTATATTCTCACTACTTATGTGATGATTTTTTCAAGTACCTCCACATGTCTTTCAAGGAATTCTTTTCTGCTAGTTCTTTTGAACGATGCGCTTAACAAAAAAAAAAACGAGCCATTGAATTGTCCTTTTTTTTCCTTATTCCTGGTGAGGGTGTCGTTCTGGCCGACTGAATGCTTCAAGGTAGTATGAGAAAAATTAAGGGTGAGCTGCCAGGTCTTAACAAAACCACGACCTTCGTGATGACAAGAGGCAGAAACAACCTGACTTCACCTATTGAAAGCCTCGCAACTATTCAAAAGCCACCTAGAAACAATTTAATTAGGCTAACACCTAGAAGCAACCAAATTAGTATTCAACTTCCTCTTTCATTGCTCGAAGAGTTGCATGACTTCGTCATTTCTTTGTGTTGTACTGCACACTAGCTCATACTCGGTAGGTTGCACAAGTTTCGGCTAACCTAAAAAAAAACTTTCCTGGTAACATTTCGTATGTAATAGCACAAAAGCAGAGACTACCACACAGTTGCCGTATTCACAATGCAGGGTTTTTGCATACATTCTTTTAAACTTCGAAACCGCACGAAAGATAAATGTTATTATTATAAAATGGGTTGCACATGTGTCTGGGCGAAAACTAAAAATCCTTTTTATCACACAACTTTATTTGCTGGTTGTCTGTTGCACCAAGTATTTTCTCGTAATGCTCAGTTGGCCAAGCCACCCTTTATGTAAGGTCCACTTTGACTCGCAGACAGAGTCGCTGCACTCGTTGCTATACCTGCTAAAATAACCGTTATTTCAGCCGTGATATTTGTCCTTTTTTCTCGGTTATTTTTATGAGCAAATCAACAAATGGGAGTTTTCAATGGCTTTTTGTTTTCTTATAGCAAGCCCACTCAGTGAACGCAACTCCAACATATCTAGCGCGTGCATCATGTGGTCGAGTATAATCATAAATATTATCTCCTGTTAATGCACCTGAAAGACAACCTTTAATTTAGTTTCTTGGCACAGGTTTATCTCTATGCTACTAAAGCCAAGGAATTACTGTATTTGTAATGATAGATTTACAGCACGCGTATACCCTGTGTTCTAACAAACAGCTCAGGAAATTCCAAAATTTTGGTTCATCAAGTGAGTAAGCGAGTAAAACAAGTTTATTTGGTTCTTAATATACAATAGTGAACTGAAATACTGAAATGAACCGGGCTAGGCCACACGGAGGTGGTCAAGTCATGCTTTTGACATGTTTTTGTGCCTTTTTTCAATAATTTCAAGTGGTCACACTCCTACTTTGACATTTTCAATGAACTGACGAGTTGCGCGCTTCTGTTTTGCGAACTCTGTGTGATTGTTGCGTTCAGCGTATACGTCGCGGGTGGTTCGAGTGAATTAAAAGTACACGAGAAATGTTTCCGACTGCTCAAGAATACATTGACGCTGTGTTTGAAGAGTAACTCCGGCGTTTCCTTCGATATACTTCAATTTCAACAGAACCTTGAACGTGTGTTCTCGTTGGTACCTTGGTAATATAGGCCAAATTATACACCCCTTAATCATTTAGTTTTACAAAAAAAACAAATCTCAAATTAGGAGTGTGACTCCAGGAATTCCGGAGTCACACTTGTAAATACGGGCCACCTTGTGTGTGGGTCATAAGGGTCAACTATTTTTCAGAAACCCCACCTTTCCCAGCAGACAGATGCAGCGAGTACTTTCTTCTACGAGGTAACGACAATGCAAGCACAGTTCAGATTTTTTATTTGCATATAGCACGTAACTTGTTGTAGACGTCGAGTCTGACAATATTGAGCAACGAGGAAATCGATTCGGGGCATCTTAAATGCTCCACGCGCCGGCGGGGTGAAATAAAAAAAATGGCAGCATATCCACGGAGCGAGTAATGGAGAGTGGGGCGAAGCATTCGTCAGTCCATTCGTTCTTGCTTCCGTTCGTCCATGCGTCTGTCTGTGTGACTGTCAATGCGTCCATCCGCCTGTCCATGCGTGCGTCTTTTCGTGCGCCCGTTCCCGCGTTCGTCCATGCATGCGACCCTGCGTCCGTTCATGCGTCCATCCATGCATCTGTCTATGTGTCCATTCGTCCATCTATTCAGCACTCCAAGTGCCAGCATTTCGCATATTTTCATCATATATTTCTCATATCGAAGCACCGCCATCCAGTGGACATTCCAAAGACTAAACGAGAGGTGGCACACGCACAATCTGTTATGGCTTGCGCTTCGGGTCTACTTCCCACCTTTAACGACCTCTAGTTCATGGTATATGCTAGTTCACTGTATTCATGGCACTGCGGCCCAACGCTCGCTAAACCTTTCTAAAACCATGAAGGTTACACCCAGCGAGTATAAAGTAGCAACCTTTTCCTGTCACATAGTGCTCAATGTACATGCCAATGGGTGCTAATGGGAAATGAGAGACAGGAAAATTCGGCTTTTACTTTCTTACGGCTTGCGCTTCGTATCTACTTTCCACCTTTAACCACCTCGAGTTCATTGCATTCATGGGACTGCGGCTCAACGCTCGCTAAAGCTTTCTAAAACTGAGGAGGTTACCCCCAGCGAGTGTAACGTAGCAACCCTTTCTGGTCAGATAGTGCTCAATGTACATGCCAATGGCTGCTAAGGTGAATTGCAGCGTGCGCGTTACCTGAAAGCCGAATGCTCTTGTCTCTCATTCCCCATTAGCAGCCGTTGGCATGTACGTTGAGCACTATATTTGCTTGTTCAACAACGCACAGAAGAAATCTCTCACCGGCACCACCTTGGAGGTGGAACTGTATACTTGTTACATACTACAACGGCTACTAGGAACAAACGAATGCCGCTATAAGAATCTTCGCCCCTTAAACTGGCCCCGTATCTTCCTGTTACACTGCAAATGGCGTCGAAAGACGATAGTCTTGCGTCTGGAAAGAAGGAACAAAACGTGTATTTGATGTTCCGCGCAAGAAGATCGGTGAATATATTCTGGGAGCGCTGCGTTAGAGTGGCTCGAGCGTGCGGCAAAGGCGAACGAGCGCATTAAGTCACGTCACATGTGAGACATGACCGCTATCTAACTGTTATCCCGAAAAACGAGGCGCGCGACATGTGCGCCCGTCTCTGAGGTGATAAGGTGTAGAACGCAAGGCGACGGGTAGGTGCAACCACCGTGTCCTTTTAGCAAAGCGTTGGAAACACTTGCCATTTCGTGCATGCGTTGCATGGTCAGCGCAGCGTGATAAGCGCTATGGTCCTTAGAATTACGCATGTATGCCTTTTCTAGTAATAACTACACATACATAATATGAACGTGTTGTTATGGTGCCTCAGAAATGCACAATATTTGCTTTTTAATTGACAATCGCACAATTATAAACGCTGAACCTTGAGCAAACTTGGTGGGCGCGGCGGATGGGTTCGGCCGTTTGGAGTATCGTTTGGTCACTGTGTTGCCATTTAGAGTACCGTTAAGGGTGGACAAATAGACAAATGTACAGACAGACACACCAAAATTGTTTTTGTCGAAGGTCCCCAAGAAAGACTAACGTCTTTGAAAATTAAGCTATGCTTCCACGCCCAGACAGTAGCGGCACTCATCACTGAACTTGTTACTGGTCAGTTAAGTCAAGCTAGCAGAGCTTGATCCCGCGTGAAATGGCATCGCCAACTTGCTCTTCACACGTCAGAAGATGCACGTGAGCTGTGTTTACACTCTAACCACCCATGGCGGGTGAAGCAGATCTCGTGACGTCATCAGCAACATATTTTGGTGACGTCATCTGATATGCACCATTTAGGGGGAGCAGCTTCCTGTTTCGGTTTCTGTTTTGTCCTCGTCGTTTATTGCTAAATAAACTCACTGACGAGCATCTGGGCAAAATTAACCACCCTAGCTTTTGCAGGACTGTCAATACTATTTGAGAATAGCATTATCTCAATATGTTTGAAAATGCACTCCAGTTGCCCTTTAAGGCTTTATTCCATTTCGTTGGTGTTTTTGAGTAGTAATTAAAGCTGTGGTAAATAAATATAGTGGTGGTCCTAATTCGGGACTAAGATATACGTACTGGTTATTACACGTACGGCTAGTCTAATAACGTATAATAGTAAATAAAAAGGTACGGAGTGAATTATTTCCAATTCTAGAGAGCAGCGAAAAGCAAGAAACCTAGTACGAAAGTAAGGTCGTCTTTGCATCATTTACCGGATAGCGTCAGCTTTAGTCTATAGACCCCGACGACACTCGGCACCACATCCATGCACAACAATAAGTCCATGCGACGCGTCCAGCAAGTATTTAGGGTTTATTCATAGCCAAAAGAGTGACATGCTTTTTTTTTCGTTGGATGCTCCCACGGCACAAAAACGAGAGGTGGGTGACAAAACAGCCAGTCAACTGAACGTACCAACTTTGGACGCAGTGTTTCTTGCGCCAGCAGGGTGTTCTGCGATTTCTCGAAAATGGTCTATTGCAAGAATAAGACCATACGATCGTCTGTTTAGAGTCATACAAAATCTGCTTTGCATAAGCATAGTTACATTTAAGCTTATTATGCACGTGTTCGAATGTCTATGGCGCATGTGCGTGATTAGCATAATGTTAGTTGTGTACCGGTTTACTAATATATATATATATATATATATATATATATATATATATATATATATATATATATATATATATATATATATATATATATATATATATATATATATATATATATATATATATATATTATATAGGCAGGCATGGTGGTTGAGTGGCCGTAGCGTTGCATATAGTCCAGTCGATTCTCTGTGAGTGGTCACAACGTGGTTTATTTCGACGTTTCGGCCTAGAGTCTGGCCTTCATCAGGATTAAAGGTACAGTTTGTTGGTGCTCAGCTTTATACAATCTAAAATCAGAGGGAAAGGAAAGAGGAAACAGACAGAAAAAAAGGAAAAAAAAGAAGAAAAAAAGAAAGAAAGAGAAAAAAAGAATATAAGGTGGACTCCCCTCGGGTGCCCCCTTTCCACTCTTCTTTCCACTTCCACTTCATCTCTCTCCCCACTCTCCCCTTCACCTTTCTGATGTCAGTGGTCTGTGCATGCTTCCTTTCACTAATGCATTCTTCCCGACCAGACGGCGCCTCCTGGCAATGGCGGTTCGGTGTGGGGCAAAAAAGAGCTTTTTTTAGGAAGTTCTAAGCCTTTCACTACTCGGAGCCCTGTCAACATTTCGTCGTACAAAGAGGGGTACTGCGTATAGGGCCAGAGGCTGGTAAGCGGGCATGTTAGGAAGTTTTAAGACTTTAACTACTCGGGCTCCCGTCAACATTTCGTCGTAGAAAGAGGGGTGCCGCGTATTGCGGCAGAGGCTGGTAAGCGGGCGCAATGCGGATTCCTTGCCCGCTTCTGGATTACGCGTGCAGTGGGGGCCTCCCGGCTGTGCACAGGGTTGCTGTTGGGCAAGGCACAATTGATCGGGTAGTAAAATAAAACAGAAAACAGACGACAGCTGCGCTTAGAAAGAGTAGTTACACTTGGAATCGTTTTGAGTTGTCCAGTGCCCTTCGCAGCTGCAGTGCCGTGAACTCAGTTACTATATTCATTATCGCCGTTATTGTTTTCTAATGCTTTAATTGCTGCAAGTGTTCCAGGATTCTCATTTATTCCTCTATCGAGGGTGTTAAATCGGTGGATAAGGTATTACTCTCGTTGTTCACGTTCTCGATTTGATTTAAATCCTGTCTCTAAGAGCGTTACTGATAGTTTGTCGAAATCATGGTCGGAAAGATGGAGATGTTTTGATAGAGGTAGACTTGGGGCTGATTTCGCATGGGCTCTGTGATTATTGAAGCGCTTCCTAAATGGTGTTTCTGTTTGTCCGATATACTGCATACCACACACGTTGCCTTCGAGTAGAGTTAATTTGAGAGTGGACAAGTGTGTCTTTGAGGTTACGTGGTCGTCGATAAACGACGCCTGGAGCGGATGGAAATGCGCGTTTCAGACGTTCACTTTATTCCAGAATGTTGTAATGTCGTTTAAGAATTTGTTTACATTGGGGAAGTTTGTGCTGTAAGTCGAGCAGAGGTTTGTTCGTTGTGGGTCTTCTTGCGATGGTCGCTTCATAAGTAAGTCTTCACGCTTTAGTTTTCTCGCTTTTTGAACAGCGTCATTAATTACGTGTAGGGGGTATTTTTGTTTCTCGAGCATAAGTTTTAGCCTCGGTGAGCTCGCGTCAAAGTCAGTGTCTCTAGAGCAGATTCGCTTAAACCGGTGAGCCTGGTTGTATGGAATACTGTTTTTACAGTGGCGTGGGTGATAACTTTGGTAATGGAAGTATTGTTGTCGATCCGTTGGTTTGCGATATAGGGTTGTAGAGAGCTTCTCTTCTTCTATCGTTATGGTAACATCAAGAAAATTTACGGTTACTTGCGAGTATGTGTGTGTGAAGTCTATGTTCGGATGTACAGCATTGTAAGTGTCGATAAAGCTGAGAAGTTCGTCCTCGCTGTGGGCCCAAATAAGAAAGATGTCTTCTATGTATCTTCTGTATAACATTGGTTTCAAGGAACTTTGTGCAAGAAATTCAGATTCTAGCTTTCCCATAAATATTTTGGCATAATTAGGTGCCATTTTGGTGCCCATAGCGGTCCCGCTGATTTGTCGAAAATACTCTTGTTTAAACTCGAATGAATTTAATTCAAGGACCATCCTCGTCAAAGTTGCGATGGCAGAGAAATCTGGGGTGTTAGATTGTCTATGGTTTGTGTACATGTTTTGCAATGCAGCTATGTCGTCATCATGAGGAATATTTGTATACAATGAAGAGACATCAAGAGTAAGCAAGTACGAGTTTTTCGGCACGCACAGACCTGCAATGTCTCGAAGAAAATGTGTAATGTATTTTACATACGACGCGAAGGTGCATGGAATGTGGCTTATTAGTTTGTCCACGTACCCTGATATGGGTTCAGTTATTGTACCGATGCCTGATATGATTGGTCGACCTGGGTTACCGGGTTTATGAATTTTTGGGAGGATGTAGAAGCGACCTGGACGAGGGTATGCTGCTCGCATCAGTTTGTGGTCAGTGTTGGTTATCTTTTCTGCATCAAACAGTTTCTTTAGTTCTGTTGATACGATACGTTTGTATTCGTCTGACGGATCAGCTGGGAGGCGTTCGTAAAATCTTGAGTCGTCTAGTTGGCGGTATGCTTCTTGTAAGTATTTGGTTGTATTAAGGACTACAATTGCTCCTCCTTTGTCACCGGGTTTTATTGTTATGTCTGTCCTAGATGCCAAATTTCTCATACTTAGTTTTTCAGGTTTTGTCAAGTTTTCTCGGTTTCCTTTCTGTTTGTGGTATTCGTGTACTAGATCTTTCTGTACTGCGGTGATATAAAGGTCCAAGCACTTGTCTCGATTACCATTCGCTGTCCAATCATTTGATTTACGACGGTGAATTGTTTCGTGGTTAGAAGGCCTGTCCAAGAAATAGTCGCGCAACCTTAAGCTTCGAGCGAAGTTGTCGAGGTCTCAGAGCAAGTGGAATTCATCAAAAAATTTTGTGGTCGGGAAGAAGCTCAGTCCCTTAGATAGCAGTTTTTTTTTCGTCAGGTGACAAGCTCGTGTCCGATAAGTTTACAACCACAGTGTCACAGGGTGTGTTCCTAGATGGGTGCTCGTTTGTACCGTTAGTGGTTTCCTGGGTGGTGGTGTTGTAGTGATAAGGAACTATATCAGGGAACGCGGGTTTGGGCACATGGTCTCTTTTGAGTTTATGAATTTTTGTGGTCTTGATGGCTTGGTATTTATTCTGTTCAAATTCTGTTAATCGGATGATTTCTTCGTTCGATAAAGTGTTGTGGCGGAGAATGGTGTTGGTCATAGCGACCTGTTTCTTTACCTGCTTATCACTGTGATTAAGAGCGATTTCTGTTAATTTAAGAGATGCCTCAAGGAGGACATTTTTCCATGTTATTTGGTCATGTTCATTTAGATTGGTAGCGGCTGGTGTGAGGGAGAGTGTCATACCCTTGGGGGCTATTCTAGCACGAAGGTACACTTGCAATGTTGATTTATGCATTTCATGTCTAATTCGTTTGTCAGCACGTTTTCGTACTTTAAGGAAAGTGGCACTGCAACTGGGAAGCGATGAGCTGGACTTACATTTCAGAAGTCAATCTTCTTTTAGGTGCGGGGATGGCACTGATCAGGTGCGCAGGTCGTAGTTATATATGTATATATATATATATATATATATATATATATATATATATATATATATATATATATATATATATTTATATATTGGCTTTTACTTTAAGGTATGTACAATTGAATATTCACTTCAATATTTGTGCTCATGACAATAATCAGTACATAGAACAGGAGTTTGGCTAACAAGTTTAAAAATGGGCGTTGGGCCTCAAGTGAAGACATCTTTTGATGCCCACTTCTCAGATGCGCCATCTCCTTGGCCAAGTCACCACCGCCTACGGCGAGGGCGTCTGCATGAACGATGGAACACGTCATGGGATCAGATAATCCTTGTTGAAGGTGTCATCATGATTCCATAGGTTACTAAATGTTTTGAGGCTATTTCGATTGCGATTTCTCATTACCATCCTTTCTGGAGGCTTAAACACATATTCATTGCAATGAAGAAAGCTGAGTTGATCTTGGAGGCAATGTAAAAGCAGGCAATGTACAGAAAGTTTGCAATGCTTCCGATCTTGCAGGCAGTGCATAACAATTTCAGGTGCAAAAACTTCCAGAGGACAAGATGCGACGGTCACTTCATCGACTGAGAAAAGAACAAGATGGCGAACACTTTGCGAAAACTACACCAACACCACCCCACCGTGGTGGTCTAGTGGCCAAGGTACTCGGCTGCTGACCCAGAGGTCGCGGGATCGAATCCCGGCTGTGGAGGCTGCATTTGCGATGGTGGTGGAAATGTTGTAGGCCCGTGTGCTCAGAGTTGGGTGTACGGTAAAGAACCCCAGGTGGTCTAAATTTTCGGAGCCCTCCACTTCGGCGTCTTTGATAATAATATGGTGGTTTCGGGACGTTAAACCCCACATGCCAACCAACTACACCAACACCGTCAGTGTTATTACAGCAAGAACGACATCAATTTTGAGGACAATACATAAATTTATTTGCCATTTTTTCTGCGGAGGTGCACTGCTAAGGTAAACATCTCGTAATTCTTCGCCCACCATCCTGTGGTCTCGTCAAGGTTATACATCTTCAGTATTGCCATCTTCAGACGCCTTGACATCACTTATCTAAAAGGCTGCAAAATTCACCATGTGATCAGATGTGCTTATTGTTTTAGGAATTAGGGGGGGCAAATTTAAGGACGTTCAAAAAATGTGGGCATCTGGGACAGCATGCATGGTGTTTCCTAAAAGCGAGCTCGAGTAAATACAGTTGAGGTCAAGTTTTCTGAGTTTTTGTGCTGTGTGATGAGCTGTACACGTAGATTCAATTTTATCATGAATCTATTGTAGCTAAATACGCCAATACGCACAATAACACCATAGCTTCGAAACGGAGCAAGACCTTTAGGCAACCTGTCAATCATGGTTCAGAAATTAGGGGAAGCAGAAAGAGTGTTTTGAAAAGATAAACCATTTTACGCAAAACGTTACAATAAGAAAATCCACCTTTTTAGACATGTTTTCTTAGTTTCTGCTGTAAAATTGCGTGGTATTATCCGATAAAAAGCACTAATGAGATTGGCATGTATCAGAAAGTGAGCAAACGTGGTTATACTCTTGCCCTTGATTACTTTTAGATGCGTCTGCACAGCGTGAGTGATTAGTACTACCTAATAACCACACATATATGCAGTAAAGCGTACTGTATTTGTTTGTTGAAGCATTAGAGACGATTAACAAAAGGACAGTGTTTCCAGTGCGCGCCAGTGAATTTTAGCGCACTGGAAGACACTTGGAACTCCTACTATGCGCGTTTTAGCTTTGGATATGTGTAGTAAAAAAAAAGCAAGTAATACATAACTCATTACGTCACCATAGAAACTCAAGGCAGGCGGCTGTGAGATTCTCATTATGTTAAGACTAATGTTTTTCGCTACGACCTTCGCGCACGGGCGATGGTGCCGTAAGCCTAACGTACGGTACGGCTACAGTGAAGTATCATGGCTTCAGTCGTAGAAGGTGAACAAAAACGACCAAAAATGTGCCCAAGGGGGTGAAAAAAACAAGATTTTAGTGTACACATCAGAAGCGTGGTGTTTTGTACGCAGAAATGACTAACCACTTAGTGAGTCAGTATAAATTACGTTCATATAATTGGTTGCACTAATTTTTCTGTTTTTACTGTAAAAAAGTGTAGGATAGACGTTCTAATCTAACGAAGCACAAAATAAACACAGTAAACACGTTAGCTACAGTCTGGCTGGTTTTGAGAAGCGCCGAGACACTTAAACCCATGCGTCTGAACAAGAATTGCAGACATGTCACCAACAATACTTATGACACAAAGAAATAAACGCCCACTTTCCATCTGTCAGTGTGGTGTAGTGGCTAACGTGGTGGGCTAGCAATCTGTAGTACGTGTAGAGGTTGAAGGCTCGAATCTCACTGTTTCTTGTCGTAGTGTTGGTACTTAGCTGTCCTTACAATTCACGCGTGTGGAGATCCATCAAAAACAATTAAAAAGCCCCATTTTGGGTCAAGTTTTGCTATTTTTTTGTGAGGGCTGCCGTTACTCTCTTTGGTGTGATCATGCTGCTCTGCTTAGGGCAGCGTCATGCTACTCTGTTGAGATGGAGTGCCTCGATCGGTTCGGGGGAATCACTGTACTCTGCCTCAACAAGAGGTGATTTACTCTAGAAAAGAGAGTGAAATTTGAGACAAGAAAGTACTCTCCCAAAAGGAGCGCCCAGCACTCTCTTAGTTTTTAGAGTGTAAGGTCGCATTTATGATGTCTGGCGAATGCTCTTTATTTTTTGTAATAACGAATAAAATAAGCAAATCTTGATGCCTCACAAAATAAACTCTGACACTTATTGTAATAACTCACAGGTACGTGTGTTGCTTCTTCTCAAAAGACAAAGGAGCTTACAGTGCAAGCGAGTGAGCGCTGGCACTCCGCATACAAAATGGTTCAAGTCATGTTTCCTCCTATATGCTTCACATCATTTTTTGTTCACACACAAACAGTGCAGATCCTCTAAGAGGTGCAGATGTCACCCCTTATAAGGAGCCTTATGGGATGCGTTTACAACTGGTGCACCAAGACTAAATCTAGCAAACAATTCACTACTTCCCAGCCCGCTACAGCAAAATTCTATCCAGTATCGATGAGAACAAGTTCACTCTAAGAGAACTGAGAATACCTTTAGAATTCACTGCACACGAAAGAATACCAGGGTGTCCAAATTGTTGCAGCCGCCTCTGTACCGCTGCCTCAAAGTGGTATTGTTGTTCTAGCCCGTTATATTGCAGGCGTTGTGAAAAAAGAACTGCAGTCAAGGTCTCCCGATTGAGTTATTTTTTCTAGAATCACCACCGACTGCCGACTGTTATTGAGAAGGATGTTTCTATACTGCAGGGGTCACTTGCGCTCGCACTCGCAGCGTTCATCATTGACTACCATGTGCAGGGCCAGCACGGTTGCAGTTTCAAACACGATGACGTTCTCACCGAGAACGCGTATTGTGCCTCCCGGAAAGTTGTCGAGTGCGCTGCATCATGTCGACGGTATTCATGTCGACGGGCTCCATGGGTGTAGGACTGCATCGTGTACCTTTCGTGCATGCAAGGCCAGCACACTTCTACACGTTGTAGAAAATAAGTATTAGATTATTACAGCTGTTTCTCTTTGGTTTTGGGACGTTAAACCCCACAAATCAATCAATCAACAGCTGTTTCTCTTATTACGTAATTGATGTGCAGGGGCCATTCATGCACCCAGAAAAGTTACTCGGCAATGACTAATGTCTAATCGATGGCTGTTGCATTACTTCGTAAGGAAGTTCTATTGTCGCAACAGGATGACGTGCATCACTGAAACTGAAAGGAACTACTGGGGCCTTGCACACCAAAGGGAAGCCGCGAGATTTGTGTGAGGGCTGGGGGCAATCACTATAGCTTCTCTGATATACGGTTATGCCTTGTTTGCTTTTAACAAGAGTTGTTTACTAAAGTAAACGTTCCTGAACGCTTCATGTTTCTTTGTTAAGCTGCATGCTGCTATACCGATAACTGAGGCTACTCTATTCATCTACGGTAAGAAGGACAATATAACGTAAAAAGAGCCTTGCGTTCCAGCTCGTAGATGGGCGGTGCGTTTCTTTTATAGTTTCTTTTTTGTATAAATCGACACGCTCACCTATAGCTGCTGCTCCAGTAACAGGCTACAGGTAAGGTGGAGGAAAATGTAAAAAAAGTTGACTCTGTAAGGAGCCCCCCGTTTTACACGGTGTAAGATTTTTGAAGAGTGGTCGTATATTTTTTGAGACGAGCAATGCTGGACACTTCACGCAACTTGATGAAAAAAAGAAGAATTCTTGGGACTCGTTTGAAGGAAAATATAACTCTTAAATTTACATTTTCGACATAGTATTTGATTTTATTACAAACTTATGTGCAACTCTGATGACCAGATGTACCTCACGGCGTTATCAAAACGCTCATGGCTGCTTATTGAGGTGAAGCCAGTTGCAACAACACTGCCTCATGGGTAATAGTCGAGAAATTCCTGTTGTGTGTGCGGTAACACGCGTCATTATTGCGCTTCATGCTGAAGACACTTCGCTTGGAATGCAACACTCATCCGAACCAAAAAAGAAGCCGTCAGCTTAAATGCACAGATATCTAGTTGTCAATTAGTGTGTCTGAATTGGCGAGAATGTCAGCCATAGTGTATAGTAATGTCCACAAATCTGTTGTAAATGTTACGACTAGGATAGAAGTATATAAAATAAAGGCATCAAATGACAAGTTTTCTTACCAAGTTATTCAGATTATTGCTGTTTGGCCACCTTCGTAACTTCGTGCCACGAGGACGTCTTAAACCTAAACAGAAACTTCGAAGTATTTGATTATGATAATTTCACAAAATTACACAATCTATGTTTACTTTTTCTATGGGTGTTGTCAATTTGCCTCCAAACATGTATATTTATATGCTGTGGTCGACAACCTGCGTTCGCTTTTCGATGAAGATGGCCGTATTTCGATTGCGGTGGAGTTATAGATCGTCCATACATTCATATTTATTGCTAGAAAAAGGAGCACCACGCTCTTGGTATACGGCAAAGCTCATATATAAGTTGCGCGTCTGGTGCTCGAAACATAGATATTTCGTTGCAGAAGTGCACGCATTTTCAAGAATGCGGTCCGAACTTTAGCAGGGGACAATCATGGGAATGACGCTGCTAGTATTGATAGTAAAAATACCCGGTAATGAACTTGGAATTATTTTGTAGTTGCTTGCACAGAGGACATTATTACCAGGGTGCTAGTTTACCTGATAAGCCACTTGCTTGAGGTGAAATAGCATCAGTCTTGAGATCTTTACTGGACGATTTAAGCTCTAAGAAACAGCCGCAGGAGCTGCAAGTGCAGGTATTTACACTGGTACACCTACATTCCTAAAGCTTTAACGTACTAAGAAATTCTTTCTAAGATATGAAAACTTGGAGAATGAGCGATTAATTGCCGCAAATATTGCTGAAGTCGCTACGTCAGTGGCCGGATTCCCAAAGCCATATGTGCCTTTGTTTATGGCAGAGTTTCTTCTTAAAAACAATTTCAGTGTAAGGTTCGTTTTTTTAATCCAAAGGGTGTAAAAATTTTTGCTTTAAATCTCATGTTTAGAATCTCAAGAAATATTATTATTCACGATTATTCTATTTGTCACCAATACAATTGACGCACTGGTACTTACCACATACTACTGTGCTACTAGAAGTTTTGAATTAACAGAGATTTCTACCGTTTGACGAGAAGTAGGAGTCGAAATAGAGTGCCTTAGGTGTCCTGTCTTGTGCCTTATCGCTCATTTGTTTGTAATTTATTTAAAGCTTGCTAAATTAGGTAAGTAAAGGTTCACCACGTCCAAGGTAATGTTAAGGCATCACTTGCTGCGAGACATACACACAAACCGAGCGCTATTGTTTTCATCTGTTGCACCTTGCCAGAAACAACCAACAATATGAGTAATGAGTTTACGTAAGTAGTGTTTCTGGTTATTGCATTTAATACTGTAACATATACGAAATGTGGGAATAGCATGCTCCACAAAATTATTAGATCGCTTTGTCATTGTAATGCATAAAGTTGAACACTCTTTAACCCAGCGAAACCTTATGTATATGAAGTTTCCCGGCAAAGTGGTTCGCACAAAAACCTGGGCCAGAGGAAATTTGTACCCTATTTCAATGTTTTCTCTGGAAAAGTCAATTTCAACTTAGCTTAATATAGTTGAAAGACCGCATGTACTTTTCTTTTCGTAAATACCAATGCGCTTTAGTATCTGCAGAGATGTGTGGGGGGGAGGGGGTCAAATGTTCCTAGTTCTTGCTGGCATAGGAATACGTAGCTCATCTAAACCTAACCACGCAAATCAACTCCATTTCATAAATTCTAGATTAGTTACAGTGAATCTGCGCAAAACTTGTTAAGGTAGCATCAGAACGAATAAAAAATGATTTCTTTTGAGGAGAAAATGACAGAGCATCTAGAAGAAAAATTCATGCAACATGAACATTGAGCTCACCTGGTAGAGGTGGAATCGCTGGTCTCCTAAAATTTTTTGGCGATGGGAAATTAATGCGTATAGGTTCTAGATCCTGGGCAAGTGTGTTTTCTAGTGTCACGGACAAAATAAAGAGAGATAACGATACAGCCAGTACAATACGGGAGGTTGTAATCTTCGCCATTGCACTTGTACATACAATGCGGCCCATTCCAGCTGACAGTCTAACCATCTTATATACACATTTGAATAGCATGAGGGAAAAGAAAATGAATGAGATGTATCTATGTGAAACTTCTGAATGCGCTATTTCTGCACTTAACATGACGTGTGTTCTAATCAATATTTCACATTTCGATCAAGGCAAGGCATGGTGTAAGAAGATGCTTTGCATTTTTAAGCTGCACTAGCCTAAGTGAACGTATAAAAGCAACAATAATTCTTCAACTATCAATTCCCTCCTATACAGCTCCCGTACTTAACCAGGCAGGAAGATTAAGTGGGTTTATGATATCTGCTAATCAAAACTAACATCTCTGTTGTTTTTCTGTGATTTTCTGCCAAACAAACAAATCAGTCCTCAAAGCTGTCTTCTATCATGGGTGAGTTCCGTTTTTTTCTTGCAAAAGGTGGGTCATAGAGTGGCTGCACAACTGGAAACAGGTTCATATTCACACATGTATGGAACTGTCATTCCGGTACAGGCGCTGAAAGGACATTCATAGGAGGACGACGACGAAGTTGTTGATGAGGGTTGAACTCTCGAGCTGCCCAGTTTCACTGCAACACTACGTGCTCGGCACGGCGCTAGATAAATCCGCTGTCTCCGAATAAATATTTTCGTAGCATTATAAAGAATGAGTGCTGCTCTGAGTGGCTGAAAACTTAGCTGATATAAAATCCATTGCGTTAGTTCATGTGTTCACGATAATTCGATACAGTTATTGCTGTCAGGCGCGATGCTTATTCTGAACCAATTAGCAAACCAACAGCTAGTTTCTTATATTCATTTTATTTTTAAAGAAATCACAGCTTGCACAGCCCCCATAATATTATTTAGCAAAAGACGTATTATACGACCAGAGATGACAACAGGGAAAGCAGCCAATACTTCGCTATCAAATCAATCACAAAGAAGGAACAAGGAATTCCTTGGCAAGCCCGTAGTACAAGAGCAGACGTGTGAAAAAGGTAAATTTTGCAGCGCTTCCCTGGTGTCATTAGAGTTCACTGATGCTCCTCGAAATAGAAAACTCAAATTAAGCTTCATGAATATCTGATTCACACCAAGATTCATTTATTCATATAGACTCGCATTCTTAATAACACCATTCGTTTCCCTGAAGATTCATGGTAAAAGTGTACGGATGCAAATTTCTTATTCGCATCCTTTCCGCGACCATGCCTGGTTACCAAGAAGTTGCTAAAAATAGTTTGTTCAATTTCCCTGAGCAATACCTTTGTTATTGTGTCCATGTCCATTTATTATGTGTACTTGCGCTGATACGGCCAATCATTACTATTTTCAGGGATAGCTCAATTAGAATACGGTGACCACACTGGTAAGCCATTGGCGTCGCTTTGAATCCCAGAACCAGGTTCAATTCTTTGAAACTAAGCAGCTTTCCTTTGAAGAAATTCATGAGGGTTTGCCTCGGGCTTTTTGCTATAAAAGAGTGATTATCAATTTCTAATTCGTAGCCCCTTAGTACCTTTCGGAAAATTTGGTGCACTGATTTATGATTGACACAGTATTGTTACTAGCCTCAGTATTATTCTGCTAGATTCAATCAAGCTTAGCCAATCTATAGGCTATGCAAATCGCTCTTTATAACACCTCCCGGACGAAGGTGTAGCCTATAAGGGCACCAACATAACATTTGAAGGTGTAGATGTGTTCTTTACACTTTTGGGTAGTGGTGTTTGTTTGGAAAAATTTCTATGATGTCCTTCACGTGGAAGTGATTTTATGCGGAAGCATTTAACAGATCATTCGGTACAAATTTCGACGTCAGTTTCAGCGTAGGTGTGAGTGTCGTTTGTTTTGAGCGAAACATCGCCTTGTCTGTGACCGAATAAACGAGAAAGCTACAGGTAAAATAAATAGTAAAAACCTATCCGGCACATTACTCTGTAAGAGAACCACGACAAGCATTTCGAAGCAGTCGATGGGGTGACACAGAGTTCCGTACAAGTTTCCGTTTCAGTATTCGAATCACTCTTCATGAGGTTTACGCCATCATATGCACTGGTGTAAACGGCTGTTATATACGTTAGAGAGGCGTCAGAGAGCGGTCTGTGTGAAGCATCACAGGAGCATATGTGGTGGTTGTTGTTATTTAAAAATAGAGTGGGAGACTTATTTCGGTTGATACTATACTTTGTCTTCTTCATTCATTATTCATTCATCACCGTACCTCTAGAGTGCTTCTACAGCACTGCCGGTTTTTGGATCGGTATATTTTTAGCAGTGGTTCCTAAATATTCTAGCTTGAAGTAGAAATCACACGCCTGATAATTCATTAAAAAGCGCTTTACCGTAACTATATACAAGCATCTAAGTTTCAAGGAAACATATTAGGCTAAGGTTCTGACCGCAATGGTACCGCAATAAAGTAGTAGGAACATCAGCAACAAAATACTACGCACGAGACCGTTGCACTAAGTAATCCAACAACATTTCTACCATTTTTCTCAACCAAGTGAACATAGGTAATACTACAAGTCCGCGGTGCTAATCGTCAGGACTCGCTCGCTGGATTCCATGCCAACCGGTTATGCCCTCGCGATCTCCAACGTCAGCGTAGTTCTGGCCGACTGGGCTGGCCCTACGTCATTTTCTGACGCCGATCTTCGACGACAGCGTAGCTCTGACCTACTGGACTTGCCCTACGCCATCTCCTGACGCCGACAAGAGCTCTTGCCAGTGGTGCTTCGTCCTCGGTCTCCTCCAACCGGATCAATCCTTCCTGTCTTCTCCTCACTTCCGTCGTGCGCTGTCCCTGCGCCTCGCTCTCTCCTTCCTCTCTCTCTCTCTATCTCTATACCTTCCAATCCTATCCTTTTAATCCCTTCTCTGCCTCTATCACTCGTGAGCTACTGTTGAGGTGTACTCGACCTGAGAGACAGTTACGGGCCTCACTTTTCTCTTCTTTTCACATATAAGCACTTGTCCCCTTCCCCCTAATCGTCAATAGCAAAACGTTTGTCGACCCTGAAGAAAAACAACTGTTTTGAAAACATACTGCCACGCACGTTCGTTATATAAAAGGGCCCCTGACGCACCCATAGGTCAAAATTTTGTTGTGGCTTCCCAGTTGTACACGCGTCGAGTTGCACGCGTTTGCTCGTTTCGCTCTTTCCTTCGCTAGGCTTCGTTCGTGCAACTCTCCGAGTGGCCTTCCTCTGAGTCGGAGGTGGAGACACAAAAAATGGCAGCATATCCACGGAGTGAATTATGGAGACTGGGGCGAAGCATCCGTCCGTCCATTCGTTATTGCTTCCGTTTGTCCAGTCGTCCGTCTCTGTGACCGTCCGTGCGTCCATTTGCACGTCCGTGCGTGCGTCATTTCGTGCGTCCGCACGTGCATCTGTGCGTCCGTCCCTGCATTCGTCCATGCATCCGCCCCTGCGTCCGTCTATGCATCCATCCGTCGGTGCAGCCATCCGTGAGTCCGTCCATGCATCTGTCTGTGTGTCCGTTCGTCCATCAATTCAACACTCCAAGTACCACCATCTCGCATCTTTTCATCATATACTCCGCATATGCATTGCCATCCAGCGGACATTTCAAGGACTAAACGAGAGGCGGCACACGCACTCTTTCTTACGGCTTGCGCTTCGGGTCTACTTCCCACCTTTAACCACCTCGGGTTCATGGTATATACCAGTTCACTGTATTCATGGCACTGCGGCCCAACGCTCGCTAAACCTTTCTAAAACCAAAGAGGTTATGCACAGCGAGTATAACGTG
Source organism: Rhipicephalus microplus (assembly GCF_043290135.1). Classification (NCBI taxonomy): domain Eukaryota; kingdom Metazoa; phylum Arthropoda; class Arachnida; order Ixodida; family Ixodidae; genus Rhipicephalus; species Rhipicephalus microplus. Next base: position 23,161,364 of record NC_134706.1, on the reverse strand, counting down.
GCAACCCTTTCTTGTCAGTGCTCAATGTACATGCCGATGGCTGCTAAGGGGGAACGATAGATAGGAGAATTCGGGTTTTAATAAATGCACACGCTGCGAAATTTTGATTGTTCAACAACGCACAGAAGAAATATCTCACCGGCACCACCTTGGAGGTCGAAATATAAGACTGGTTACACACTACGACTACTACGACAACTACGAGGGACGAACGGGTGCCGCTATAAGGAGCTTCACCCCTAAAGAGCGCGCGCATCTGCTAGCAGACAACGGCCTCTCATTCGGCCAATAACACCGTTCATTCCTTTCAACGTCACCTAATCGTACAGGTGACGTTGTGACGGCTTTTGTCGATAGAAGAAAGCTACGGAGAGTAGCACGCGAGCGTCTGTTGGTGGTTTAAGACCCCATCATTGCCAGGGCTTACGCCAACAAGTCAGAAGTACACATGACACCTTTATTTCAAAGCAAGAATGAAACTCGGTGGAGATAGTGCCATAGAACCAACTTAGAAATATGCAGTACGGACCTACATACCTTCGAGTCACGAAGAAAACGGATGTTGACCTCAGCCACCCGAACTGCAGGCTCCCACTTGGTTCTTTGTTGTTCCTTAAAAAACAAAAAAACTCACAACTTTGGTTCCTTTGCCGCGACAATTTTCGCCAAGCAGCATCACCCAGCCGTTCGAATTTGAAGCCGAAATGATTGTGGATATAGAGTGCATGAAACGCATGACGTATTGACGCTGCAGTTCCCGGACACAAAAGAAGACGGTATTCTGGAGTCTCCAACGAGCACACCACTAAGCACACCGCAAAAACGTTCGTCGGGCTTGGCAATTCATGTCTGTCGAGGGACGAGAACAAACGTAGACACGCCTGTGCGGTGAAACACGCCGATATGAACGGAGTGACGTCAGAGCCAACGGAAGATGCAGTGAGCAGGCCTTAACTTATCTAGGTGGAATCGGCCTGGCGTGAAGCTAACCGGCACGTGAGAACTGAGCCAGGCCTAGCTGTGGCACATGTGCAGCACGCTGTGCTTCGCGCTTGCGCCGCAGAGGGAAGCGGTGGTAGCGTGGATGGCGGAGTGAGGTAGGGTTCACCATAAGCTGCTTCGCATCTGAAAAATTCCCGAGTCCCACTGAAAGACGAACTGAGGCTGTCTGCTGGGCACAATATTCGTTGAAACATCCTAGAGAAAACCAAACACTATATGAATATCATGTAGGGATAGGAGCCCTGTCAACACAATAAATATCCCGTGGCTGAAGCATAAAAGCATGCCTGGCATTAAAAAGTGTGAATTGAGCAGCGAGTAGTGTTTTGAAGGCCTACCCATTGCAAAGCGGCCATGTGTTTCTAATCACCACCGCTAGCTGAACCATCGAAAATGTGGACAGCTGCGTAGGTTCGCGTGTGGCACTACGTACACGTGGAGGACCTATCGCTTTTTCAAAGGAAATAATTACGGTGCGGTTGGCATTGAAAAACTGAGACTGCAATAGGCTACGCATTCAATGATACTTTGAAATGTCCAATGTTACGCTCGTTCGCTTTTTTTACAGCCCGTTCGAGGCATGCATCGAGTACCAAAGCAGGCTGGCAGTTCAAATGCATGCGTATTATGGCCGACTACGCTATCGCGATCTACTCTTGATCGTAAAGTTCATGCATCCTTCAAGTTATTTTGAGCGTGAACAGTGAATGAAGGCTCAACGTGGTGTTCAGTGCCCTCCAAACCAGCGTTACCATGACGTGGTTGTTGGGGCCCTTACCATACACATCGACAACGTTTTAGTGACAGTAACGTGGACAATCGTAGTGTTCTCATCGCGGTGCTGAGTTCCACCAACGCGTGAACACACTCTCAATTCTAATAGCTCTTCTCATTATTGTTTATGCCTGACTTTTTTCACACAAGTTCCAATTAATTCCCATGTCTTTGTCAGTCTACAAATCGGATCCCTCTTTAGTGCTTTACATGTGTTTCAGCATTGATGCGATTCCTCAAAGCATACTTCTCTGACAACAAAAAAGTCTATCGTCATTATATTTGATTATGCGTCACGGAGATTGAGTAAACCGAAATACCCACAACTAGTTCATTAAAAAACAAAGTGGGCACAAGTTAGCTCCGCACATGTGCCCCAGAAAGTGAGTTTATTCCACGACTCACCAGTGGTCAGATAGATAGAAAGATGACAGCAGTTGGTTGAACAAAAAATGGCGGCGAAACGGTGGTGGCAAGCCGAAGATCGCGAGTACATTCATAGACAAAATATTAGGTAGCGTAAAGGGCAACTGTGGCTGCCAGAACAACCCGACTCGATAGGAGGCACCGTTGAAATCGTGCTCGTAGAATTGTGAGAGGTGCGAACACTATGTATCAGCGCAAGTTCCTGTATCTAACGTTTGGGCGCCCGTATCTAGTCAGTCGCTGTCTGTGGTCTGACCCAACGCTCCTTGCGCTGAAACCCAAGGCAGAGACAACGTCGTATCACCTAGATAAATTCTAGTGACCACTTAGAAGTGAGCTAGAAACGACTTTTATTACATAGGTGAGGCTATAAAATATCCTAGAGGCAACTAGATTGCTCTTCAAAATCGTACACTGTCACTCTTTCAAGCCTTGCACGACCTACAAAAACTTTCGTCAGTCATATATTGTTTTTTTTCAACCACTGGAAGAAAAGCAGAGAGAGTCTATAGGTTCTTCACACAAACAGTACACATGAACTCACTCGCAATCATATTAAGTAGAGTTGGTATACGAAAGTTGGGTTAGGCAAATTATCTCCCACAAAACGGCACAGAGATGAGGTAATTATAAATTTTCGTTCACCTGCAGGGCCAGACTCTGCAGCGGCTATGGTCTCTGTTGCCGATCGGCGGCTTCAGCTGCGCTGCCGCTGGGAGCTGGCACTCACAAGCGACGAGCTGGCCGACCAGTTTTGGGCCGTCCGGCAAGCTGAAGATGTCGCCCTGGTGCAAGGACTTCGAACGGTCCCCTGAGGCATTGCCATCAATATCGACGGAGATTGGGAAGTGACATGGGTTAATCCCCTCTTCCCCCACCTCACCCGGTAAAACTGCTGGACTTTAAATAAAGTTCATTCATTCATTCATTTATTCATTCATTCATTCATTCATTCGTTCACCTGCACCTTCGTGAGTGTTTTGCATAATACCATATTACCGTAGCAGAAACTATGAGATAGGTCAGACGAGAAAGCCACCTAAGAGTGCAAAGAAGAACCTTCCAAGCACAATACTGCTTTTGTAAAGGTCTAGCTTTTCTATTTCCCTAGTATTTCAATATTTTTGGTAGCATTGCAAAGCTGAATGCCTCCTTGAACGTTTTCTTCAAGAACACAAGGTGAAAACAATGAAACATGCTGATCTATCACTGCGTTTGAGAAAGTGTCATAACATTTGAGTATCATCGCCAGCTAACGTGACATTCCGCTAGACCTTTTGTGGTTGATGCAATGACTTCTACACTAACATTCCACAATATTCGCAATGCACACGGCTGATAGGTGGCACGCCATGCAATCCAAGATGGCTGTGGAGGGATGATCAACCCGTGAGCTCGCATTAGAAAAGTTAGGACGCACGGACGTACTCCCCGTGCCGCTTTCACCGGATAAACTCTTGATCGTCAAATGAAAGTATTTCAAAACCAAAGTACTTTCCCAACCGATAGGAACTGCTGAATGTTCGCTACCTCAGTTCTTGCCACATTGCAAAGGGTGGTGGTGTCAGCTGATCAACCGTCTATCAACGTTGCTTTGCGTAATCCTGTGCGAGGTACAGAACACTGCGTGAACGAGAATTTACGTATGAACTGAATGGCACTCCGAGATTATTAGTGTCGAGCCTGCCTGGCAGATTTGCTGCAGTAGTAGGCCACTTGCGAGTAGCGCGCCATCGCGGCTGCACAGGACCGAATGTTTTACGTAGCGAGGGTCAGCAAACATATTACGCTATCGTCATTACTTACGCTTTAGGCATCATGCAGTTAGTTCTTCAACGGAACACAAGCATTTAACTTCCCATTAGGTAGCGCTTTTGTCACAGCCATTATCACACAAATGGGGCGCGATTCCCTGAACTCTGGTGTTACAGGTTCCATCAGCGCGATTGAAGCAAGGATATCGATACGCGTACGCTTTTCACAACGTCCAAATTGCGAAGGTTTGTCGAACAACAACGTCGCTTTAACTACATCGGTGAATTGCGGAAGTTAGCGTTGACTGTAGTCGTAACTGCATATTTCATTGCTCCAAGTATTTCGCTTCGCCGGTCAAGCTCGAGCGGGCTGGCGGCATGTTGCACTTTGTAATATTCACTGTACTTGTAATACATTGAATGCACAAAAAGTATGCTTTTATTTTGAGCTCGCTGAAGGATATCATACAATAAACACAATCAAAGTGACTTACCAACGTGACAAAAACATTAACGCACGACGAGACGTGAAGTGAAGCTCTCTGCTTGCGAGCTAGCAGCTGATCGTTCATTGCCGCTGTCACTCTTAGCACGTTTACAACCATCTGCATTAAGTGAAAAATCCTTGACGTCAAGACGGTTTCTCCAAACGTCATTGCTGGAAGTAATTTGAGGAATTCTCTCCACCTAACGAAGTCGATAGCACCAACTACACGTCATTCGTTACGCACAACACACATGGCGTCACTCAGCACGTTTTTCTAAGGGTGTGATTATCATTTCGCTCCGATACCTAGCAAGAAATTATTTGCTTGCAGTGTGCTGCCATCTATCAACGAACATGAAAAACAAGCGGTGCAGCGCAGGCTAAGGTATAGAAGCGCAAATTGCGAGCCTGCGCTACTTTTCGCGTACAATGAATGTTATAGAATTCATGAAATACAAAATCACTGACGAATGCTATAAGCACGTAAAACAAGGCGATTTTGAACTAGAATGATCACACAATAATGTTTACTGTCCAAAGTGGCTGCAGAAAATCTCGGGAAGCTGATATGTGTAATCTGTGGGCTATAATTGGAAGCGTGAGTTCCCACGCATTTTCACTAAAACTTCACGCCTTGCAAACACAAATCACATTTATTGTATCACGGACGGTCCAGTATATATACTGATTCACGAAGCATACAAAGTCATTTGTGTTCGTTTCTTGCTAACATTTTAAGACTGCGGCTGTCAACTTCAAACAAAAGACCATTGGAAGCGTCTGCCTACTGATCATTCTTGAGAGGGCGCTCCTGAATTCCGCTAGGCGGCGCGACACTCTGTAAACATTACGAATAGCTAAGCGCAATGAATTCGCGAACATGACTTAGACATGCGTCCACTAGCAGCTTCTCGGTGCGGCTGTAAATAGCGTCTATTTCTCAATTACTGCCTTCCTAAATGCCCAGGTGAAAATCATTTCTATCGTCTAAAATCGGCCCGAATCCCTAATTCCGGAGATTGTATTGATCCTTCAACGACCCCACTGACGGCGATAACGCCGCGGCTTGTGATGACGACATGGCAGTACGTGTGAAACTGGGTGAATCTCACGTCGTCCTTTTGAACACTGGCCGGTTATACCTAAGACACATTGTAGAGGTGACCTCAAAGAAATGCACTGGCGCTAAGAACCGGATGACTTCTCAACCTGTTCGAATAATGCTTATTAGTGATCGTATAAATTACTGTAACAGATAGCTATAATCAATATTTTGTTGCACTTTAAGACGAGCGTTACCACTTGAATACAGATACTGCTTTTAAATCGGAATTTTTGAAATGCGTGAATTTCATATCAGTGCGCCTTGAAACAGGTGCACTGGTAATAAATTAGTGTAGATAACTAGATAGGTAGGTAATTAAGCAAACCTAGGCTGAATGCTATGGTCACCATAGAGTTTCATAATATACACTAGAGGGAACTCTGGCGCTAGTGTCCATGGGAGTGTCTGCAATGCACGGCGCTTCAGTGGGCATCGGAATGATGGGTAGTGCACACATTTGTCTATACTTCGTACTTCTGGCCTGCTTTTGGCTCCGTGTGTGTTCGTGTGTCTTGAGCTTTTTTCTCACGAAACAAAAATCAGCAAATGTTCGGCGATTGCGCTTCACCAACCAATTTTTTTTCGAATTACCTTTTCAAATTGGGTCACGAAGTACAATAGGGTTGAATCTTTCTTTCAAAATAAAATCAAAACACAGCAATAAACGAAGCCGCAAGTACGAAGACTAGGCAAATGTGTGCACTACCCATCATTCCCATGGTCGCTGAACGATGGCATCGCCAGAATCCCCTCTAGTTAATATTGAGAAACTCTATGATCTTCACCGCTACTCCATCTTTCTGTAAGCCTGGAATAAGTTATCATACCTCCGCATGAAGAATATTTCGTTACGTGATGGCCTCGCCGAATGTTGGGATCCTGTCTGAAACGACGAGTCCTATTTCTCACCTACTAGTCTCGCAAACGGTTTTTCCTCAATGGCTCAACATCATTTCGTCGACGTAGGAAATGAAACTATAAGCCCCTGTTTCAGCAATCACACTAATACAAGAAAAAGCGTCTAGATCCCAGTTTAAATAGCAACCTCAGAATATTTTTTTTTAATTTTGAATAGCTCTCTTTAACGTTCTCAGAAAAAAATTTCCAACAAGCTCGATGTGAAACAGGAACAGCACTTCGGCAACCTTTGAGAATGTACTGCGCATGGGTTAGTATAAGACTGAATGTGTAGCACGAGGAAGCTGAGGTTTCAAATTTGTTCCTTCGGTTGGAAATTATATTGGCGCAGGTCGCGGAATCGAATCCCGGCTGCGGCAGCTGCATTTAAGATGGAGGCGGAAGTTTTGTAGGCTTGTGTGCTCAGATTTGGGTGCGTGTTAAAGAACTCCAGGTGGTCGAAATTTCCGGAGCCCTCCACCACGGCGTCTCTCATAATAATATGGTGGCTTTGGGACCCTAACCCCACATGTCAATCAATCAAACTATAATGGCACAGGCAGGAATAAACAGAGTCGTCAATTTTCGATTAGCATTTCAAAGACGTGAAAAATTCAACGTCATTCCAGATGCACTCGTTATTGTATCTGTAACAGAACTCCTGGCTGCATGAACACTAAAGCCTGGCTTAGTTGAAGGAACTGACAAAATATTTTAACTGGTAGCAAAGTTTCCATAGAAGCCCATACCTTCAGAAAAATGGTGGCACATCAGCTGCTCATCGGGCTTAGCGCCCTCTGTGTGCAGCGGGAGCAATTCCCGTGAAACAAAACAAAAAGCGGATGTGACGCATATTTTTGTAAACAACTAACGTCAATCGCTTAGACGAAACGTGGTCTTAAAATTAGTTTCCGTATGGCCCTGATCTCTTAAGGACTCGAGCTAAAGTGAGGTAAGTTCTCCACCAATACCCTGCAAGTCAATATCCTTCAAATCTACGCCAGATAGACATATCTGCTTATGACTTAAGGAATGATCTCTATAGTTTTGCTATAGAATTTTCTTCAGTTTTACTGGGAAACTTATCCTTGAAACTTTTATTCCAATTTCGTGGCCCTCTCAGTGGACGCCTTGAAGGAAGCAGCAACGTATCTCTAATATATGCAGAGCTGCTTGTCTGCTTCCGATGTATTAGCTTTCTAGTGCGCACATTCTACCCGTTGTTCCATTCTAACAAGAAGAAAAGACAACCCAGTCACACCAAAGCTCCCGTATTTCTGTTTTTTTAATTGTTACAATAACACAGTTTATTATATTTCCCACAATAAACACCTAGTGTGGTAAAAGGCATTAGAAGCGGATACTATATGCGGTTTATTTCGCATAATGTTTCGATAAATTGCCATTACCTTTAACCTATACAGCCATGCGAAATGTAGCACGATAGGGAAAAGTGATATGCTCAGTGATAGAGCGAATCAAATTAGGCACTGCGTTTTCACGAAAAATAAAAATTGGTTCCAAATCTGCATGTTACGCCGCAAAGTCGTCGAAACACGATAGTCTTGCGTAAGGAGAGATTGAAAAAATGTTCCTTTGAGGTTCTGCGCAAGAAAATCTGTGAATGGTATTCTGGAGGCGTTGCGTTAGAGGGCCTCGAGCGTGTAGTGGAGGCGAACGAGCGCATCCAGGCACGGTAGACCCAAGCGCCATCTGGCAGTTATCTTCAAAAACGAAGGCGCGTGCAGCCCGCGGAAAAAGATGTCCGCCAGTCTCAAAAATGATAAGGTGTAGAACTCAAAGCGATGGCCAGGTGCCACCACGGTGACGTCGTAGCAAAGCGTTGGAAACACCTTTTTGAGCATCGCGTTGCACTGTCAGCGCTGCGCGATGAACGCTACATTCCTTAGAGTTACATGTGTGTGCTTCTTCTAGTATTAAGGCATACATACAAAACATCAAAACGTTGTTGTGGCACCTCAGATATGCGCAATAAATGCTTTTTAATTGACAATCGCACAACTATGAACGCTAAACCTTGAGCAATATTGGTGGGCGCTGCGGATGGCGTTGGCCTTTTGGTGCCGTTTGAGGTATCGATAGGGCGGACAAACTGACAAATGTACAGACAGACAGACAGACAGACAGACAGACAGACAGACAGACAGACAGACAGACAGACCGAAATTTTTCCGTCGAAGGTCACCAAAAAAGACTATCGTCTTTAAAAAAATGGGCCCTGAAAATATTGATGCATGAAAGTTCACCGAGCACAGTACTCTAAACTGTTGCCGGTTTCTTATCTATAGAAGGCATGGGCTGCCAGGCAAGTATGACTATTTGCACAGCACGTCGTTTCCTCCGTTACTGAACCAAAGCAATGCCACCTAGAAAAATATTTCAGGCCTGCTCGCTCCTCCGGGCATGGGCTCTGACGTCACTTAGTTTTGGCCCTCGTCTTCTGCCGAGTAGACGTGCGCGTGCATGCTCCCGCGACGCTAAAGAGCAGAATTGGCAAGCCATACAAAGCTTGTGAGGTGCTGGTGTATCCTCTGGCGACTGCTAGAAGATGAGACGACGTGCTGCGCGGGGATGTGCTTCCTTCGCTGAATGTCCACGTAGTGTAGAGCCGTGCTCACGTTTCTGCACAGCACACGAGCAGCCGTCCTTTTTTTGTGGTATGGCACCTCGCGGCCGTTGCATGGCCGTTTTGAAGGGGGGGGGGGGAGGTGACGTTGCGTGCAAAGGAGCAAGCACGGCCTTTAAAACATGCAGGCCTGCTCTTCACGGGTGACAACATTGGAAGGTGCCTGTTGAACGAAAGCTCCGCGCTCACTCAGGCCGTTTTCATCTTATCTATTTCATAAGGCGAAGCGCGTTTTGACTGATAACACACGTCTGCATAAACGACACACTCCTTGTGGCCGTCTTCACTCTGGGGCCGTCGAACTTTTTTTACGAAGCAGTTGACATTATCATATCTTCATATATTCGCATTCCTCAAAACAGCCCGAAAGTGTGCATCGTTGATGCAGGCGCGTTTTATCAGTAGAAACGGGCTTCGTCTTATGAAATAGATGCGACGAAAGCACCCTGAGGGCGAGTGTATCTTCGGCTGAAAGAGCACATTTTCCACCATCGTCACCCGTGCAGCGCATGTCTGTGAGGCCGCACGTGTTCCAGTGCACGCGACGTCACAACCCGCAACGGCCGCAAGGCGTCACGCTGCAGAGCAAGGCCGGCCGCTTGCGCGCTGTACTCAGACGTGGCCTCAGCTCTACGCTTGCAAGTTATTCCAATGAGACAGTGCTGCGTTCACTACTGTCGCTGATCTCGACGAGGTGCTGTAGTCCCGTGGGCTTCAGTACGATCGAAAAGTACGATCGAAAAGTATACTGAGAGCGTACCATTCAGTGGGATGTCAGGTATATGCATCCTCTTCGTGAATCGAAGGTATGTGTGCGTCTATGTGACTTCATTTTTAGTTGTCTTGAAATAACCTCCTCTAACGCCTTGGGTTATTTCTGCAAAACGATGCTGTGTGCGCTTATGACCCATTAGCATTAGCCTTGACATCACACGCTTTTAGCTGAGCGTTACCGACGCTTACTCCATGCGTTGATGTTACTGACTAGGTTTCGCGCTTCTCATGAGCGCGTTGCCCGAGACGTGGGTGATAGTGCCAGTAGCTTCACAGCCTTCGGTACAGCTCACTCGCTCGCAACGCGTGACGTCACGGTGGCGGTGAGCAGGCCTAATTTGTTTCTGGGTAGCATTTGACAAGCACATGGCTTTGAATGTCAGTAACATTGTCCCTCTGCCCGTTGCACTCTGGGGCCTGGACGTCGTTCACCAACAATCGAACGCAGTTTGCAACATCGCAGAGAGCAAGAATTAAATTTTCGCCAGATTACTTAAGGGAACGCATGCAATTGCGAAGTTCCAAAGCACGCTAGGGAGTTTGGCACGGTTGATCAATTTTTCGAGCGCCTCTTCTTATGCACCGCCAGGGCTGCCGTGGGTAATATTGACGTCTGGAAAGAGGGCGTTCAGAAAATGGTTTTTCGAAATAATAACACTCCGATGATGATGAAATAACTTTATTGAATATCCGGTGTAGGGAAGGCCCGGGCCTTGGGCCACCTAGAAAGCCACTTGAAGCTGTTGCTCCCACGCTGCCTCCAGGGCTCGCTGGACGGCTCAAAGTTGGTCCATGAGTTCTGAGCTTTGCAGCACGGCCAACCACCACACCCGCAGATCTTCAGAGGAGACCGCCACTTGATCTTGGTATATTCGACATCACCACAACATGTGTTGAATGGTGGCTCTACAAGACTTGCATACCTTGCATGTGTCGGTCTCGTATATGGCAGGGTAGAAAGTCTTTATTTGCACGGGATTGGGGTAGCTTTCTGTCTGGAACCGCCTCCAAGCAACGGACTCTGCTCTGTTTAGATTAGAGAGAGGTGGTGCATAAACTCGCCTCTGCATTCGGTAGTATTCGGTTATATCACTGAATGTGGTTAATCGATTTTTTTTTCTCCATATCCTTTCCTCCACGTTCACCTGACCCGTAGAAGTCACTCCTTGCTCAGCTGGACGAGTAAGACCTCGAGCCTCGCAGTGTTTTCCCTCATTGAGATTGATTGCGGGAACGTCTGGAGCTGTGTGCACTGGGAACCAGAGCAGTTGTCTGTCATTCTTTCCTACAGTGCGAAATATTGCTTTGTTTACACCTGTGATGGGCCACGCCTCTGGGGAGATTCGACTTTTAGCGTAATTTCAAATGGCCGCCAGTGAATCCCTAATAATGTATTGAGCATTCGTGGAGACCAGCACTAGTGCAATGGCTGCTTCCTCTGCTGTCTCGGAAAGTTTGGTATTAACTGACACGCTGGTGACGAGCTTCTGGTTGTGGTATACGACTACTTCCACGTAGCTGTTTCTGTTTTGGGTATTCTGCAGCGTCTACGAAGGCGGCTATGCCGTCTGACCCGTAGCTCTGAATCATTTTTTTCTGCTCTACTCTTCGCCTATCTTTGTTGTAACACGGATGCATGTTATTGGGTATATCAGGTACCAGAACATTCTCACAAATTTCTCTCGTGATCGTCCTCTTTTCTCCGTTTTGGTTGTGGTAATTCATTCCTAGCGTGCGTAATATTGATACGAAAATGCGGCTAAACACGGCTGCAAGAAAGAGGAGGACGAAGTGGGTTTTTCCGTTGGATGCTGGTCTGGCGCCATCTTACTCGTCGAGCTCTGTGCGCTGTAAATAGATTATTAAAGAAGTTACTCGTAACATTATTGGTGGAGGTGGACGACCCCTGTACCTCGATGGAGACGCGCAGCGGTCGCACCATCGGTGAGCTTTCGACTGCTTCGACTGCTGGTACTTCCTCTACGCCGCCCTCGTCAGTCCAAGCCACCACCTACGTCACACTCCCGCACCTCCGGGATCCCGGCACTTTCTCCAGTGATGGTACGATCGACCTCGACACTTGGCTGAAGCGGTACGAGCGCGTCAGTGCAACTCACCGCTGGGATCCCACGCTCATGCTCGCCAACGTGCTTTTCTACCTGGACGGCACTCCCCGAACATGGTTTGAAAGCCACGAAGCCGACATAACGAGCTGGGATCTCTTCAAAGAAAAGATACGTGACCTGTTTGGCGATTCATCTGGTCGTCAGCTCGCTGCGAAGAAGACTCTTGCCACACGGGCCCAGTCTTCTACCGAATCGTACGTCTCCTACATTCTTGACGTTTTGGCCCTTTGTTCCAAGGCCGACCAGTCCATGTCCGAAGACGAAAAGGTTAACCACGTCTTGAAAGGCATAGCCGATGATGCTTTCAACCTGCTGGTTTTTAACAACATCTCGAGCATCGACAACATCCTTAAAGAATGCCGACGTCTCGAACAAGCTAAAGCCCGCCGTGTAGCCCAAAACATCGTGCGCCTTCCGAACACAGCGGCCACCTCTTCGTGTGACGACGTCTTCCACCAGGCCCCTCCATGTGACAACCTCACACGCATCATTCGTCGAGAGGTCGAGGCAGCACAACCGGTAGCCACGCCACTACCGACGCCTACGCCTTCCCCGACCACGATTTCTTTGATACAAGCCGTCGTTCGTCAAGAGCTATCGAATGTCGGCCTACATCCTGTACCTGCCGTATACTCTGCTGCACCTTCTTTTCGTCCCCCTTCTGCTCCTCGCATACAACGCAATCCGTCCCAATGGCGTACCCTTGATGATAGGCCCATATGTTTCAACTGTCGACGCGTTGGTCATATCGCACGTCACTGCCGCAGCCGCTGGGCTCCACCGTCCCATTATGCACCTCAGTATCCCACCACTTCTGCTCGCCAACCGTCCCCATCACTTTCTTCATCAACGCCGACCACATTTTCCGCTCCTACAGCACCTCTCAGCAGACCTCGCTACGACCGGTCACCGTCTCCTGCTCGTCGTCAGTCCCGGTCGCCCCCACAACGCCGTGCTGCCTCCCCGACCTATTCGCAGCATCTCCGACCGGAAAACTAGGCCGTGCAGCTTCTGGAGGTGGAGCTGCGTTGACGACCTTCGTAAGAAATCCTCGATTAACGTTAACAACGAACCGGAACCTTTTGGACGTTACTGTCGACAATGTTCGTGTCAGTGCGTTGATAGATACTGGCGCGCATGTGTCCATTATGAGTGCTAACCTTCGCCGCCGACTTAGAAAAGTTGTCACGCCCGCCCTCAACCGAGCTGTACGAGTCGCCGATGGAGGAACTGCCGCAATTCTTGGCATGTGCTCTGCGCGAGTGTCTATTGGGGAGAGAAGCACTGTCGTTCTTTTCGCCGTTATCGAACATTGCCCTCATGAACTCATTCTCGGTATGGATTTTCTAGCCACGCACTCTGCCCTCATAGACTGTTCAGCTGGCTCTCTCCATCTCGATTTACCCCTCTTTTCCGACCCGCCTAGCCCACCGCAAACCAGCCTCTGCTGCATTGATTTCACGCGTCTCCCTCCTAACTCCGTCACACATGTCGACTTATCCTCCACGCCGCCAGTACCTGATGGTGATTACATGGTGGCCCCGATTCCTGCAGTGATGCTTACGCATGGGGTTGCTGTGCCGCATATGATTCTGACGATTAAGAAAAACCGCACCTTCCTTCCACTGGTCAACTTTTCAGTCACCACCCAAGTTCTGCCACAGGGTATCTCCCTGGCCAAAATTACTGCTCTCCAAGATGACCATGTCGAGCCCTTCAGAGTTGACGATTGCTGCAGCTCAGTCAGTGGTTCCACTCCATCACGTTCTTGGGGTGCCGACATTGAGCGAATGGTGTCATCGGACCTCACGTCTGAGCAAGCTTCAGCGCTTTGCCACGTTCTTGAGGGCTATCGTAGCATTTTCGACTTTGCCAGCAACTCTTTAGGCCAAACGACCATTGTCACCCATCGCATAAATACTGGCCATGCAACCCCCATTCACCGACGCCCCTACCGTGTGTCGGCGTCGGAGCGTGCAATATTACAACATGAAGTTGGCAAAATGCTTGCGAAAAACATTATCGAGCCTTCATGCAGCCCCTGGGCGTCTCCAGTCGTCCTTGTTAAAAAGAAAGATGGAACATGGCGCTTTTGTGTCGATTACCGTCACCTTAACAAAATTACCAAAAAAGACGTTTACCCTTTACCTCGCATCGACGACGCCCTCGACTGCCTGTACGGTGCCACCTATTTTTCAACTATTGACCTTCGGTCAGGGTACTGGCAGATAGCCGTCGACGAGATGGATCGCGAGAAGACCGCATTCATCACTCCTGATGGTCTTTATCAGTTTAAGGTGATGCCCTTTGGACTCTGCAATGCACCAGCCACATTTGAAAGAATGATGGACTCATTGCTTCAAGGGTTGAAATGGTCCACCTGCTTGTGTTATCTTGACGATGTTATTGTCTTTTCGCCCACATTCGACTCGCATCTCGATCGTTTGTCAGCTATTTTGGACGTTTTTCGCCGAGCCGGACTCCAGCTTAACGCCTCCAAGTGCCACTTCGCTCGTCGCCAAATTTCCGTGCTTGGTCACCTTGTCGATGCCCAAGGCGTGCGTCCAGACCCAGAGAAAATTCGTGCAGTCACGAACTTTCCCGTTCCGAGGACCACAAAGGATGTCCGCAGTTTTGTGGGGTTGTGCTCGTATTTCAGACGCTTTGTTAAGGACTTTGCGACCATTGCACGCCCACTCACAGACCTCTTGAAGAAAGACGCGTCGTTTACCTGGGGCCATGATCAAGCGTCATCGTTTTCGCAACTTACGACACTGCTTACAACGCCACCAATCTTGGCTCACTTTGATCCATTAGCCCCAACCGAGGTTCACACGGACGCCAGTGGACACGGCATAGGAGCTGTGCTATTGCAGCAACAACGCGGACACGACCGTGTTATAGCCTACGCAAGTCGACTACTATCTCCAGCCGAGCGCAACTATTCCATCACGGAGCGCGAGTGCCTCGCCCTTGTATGGGCAGTCGCCAAGTTTCGCCCATACCTGTACGGGCGCTCATTCCGTGTTGTCACGGATCATCACGCGCTCTGCTGGCTAGCCTCCCTGAAAGACCCCACGGGACGTCTCGCTCGTTGGGCTCTACGCCTTCAAGAGTACACGTTCTCTGTAATGTACAAAACAGGGCGATTACATCAGGATGCGGATTGTTTATCCCGCTACCCTGTTGACGAAGCAACCGATACCGACGCTATCACGGACGTTTTTTCCGTGTCGCAGCTGTTAAACATTGGCGAAGAGCAACGTCGGGATGCTTCTTTACGAGCCATCATTGACAAACTGGAGTCAACGCCACGCGACCCGTCCGTACGAATGTTTTTGGTGAAAGACGGGATCCTATATCGCCGAAACCTTGATTCCTTCGGATCAGACTTACTTCCTGTCATCCCAGCGCACCTGCGTTCCTCTGTCCTGCATCAACTCCATGACGCTCCCATAACGGGCCATTTGGGCGTTTCTCGCACGTACGATCGAGTACGACGTCGGGTTTTTTGGCCTGGACTTGCCCGCTCTGTTCGACGCTATGTCGCCGCTTGTGAGCCTTGTCAGCGTCGCAAAACGCCGTCTGCCCTCCCAGCCGGCTACCTTCAGCCGATCGACGTTCCCAACGAGCCTTTCTTCCGAGTTGGTCTCGACCTGTTGGGCCCTTTTCCACTCTCCACAGCCGGAAATAAATGGATTGCTGTTGCCACGGACTACGCTACGCGGTACGCAATCACACGAGCACTCCCGACCAGCTGTGCTACCGACGTTGCGGACTTTTTGCTGTACGACATAATATTAGTGCATGGTGCTCCCCGTCAACTTCTCACCGACCGTGGTCGCACGTTCTTATCAGCTGTCGTTCATGAAATCCTGAGGTCTTGTCATACCAAGCACAAATTTACTACGTCGTACCATCCCCAGTCAAATGGCCTCACGGAGCGCCTTAACAGGACCCTAACCGAAATGCTTGCCAAATACGTTGCGCCAGACCACCACGATTGGGACATTCATTTGCCGTATGTGACGTTCGCCTACAACTCATCTCGTCACAACACTGCCGGATATTCGCCCTTCTACCTACTATATGGCCGGGACCCAACTCTACCTTTAGACACGTTACTACCTGCGGCCACTGAATATGCTGGTGAAGCCATTGCCCGCGCCGACCACGCGCGCCAAGTCGCCCGTAACCGTCTACAGGCTTCACAGGCGCGCCAACAACAGCTCTACAATTCTCACCATAGGGACGTGCACTTTTCTCCGGGTTCTCTCGTGCTCCTCTGGTCACCTACTCGGCGTGTGGGACTGTCGGAAAAACTGTTGTCGCCCTACACTGGACCATTCCGTATCGTTCGCAAAGTGACAGACGTCACGTACGAGATTGTTCCAACTGATCCCACAAAGTCATCGTCAGCTCCGAGCGACACCGTTCACGTGGCTCGGCTAAAGCCCTATTACCCCCCTTCGACATCATCTGCGTAAATTTAGCACCGGGACGGTGCTTCTACCGCCGGGGGTTATGATACGAAAATGCGGCTAAACACGGCTGCAAGAAAGAGGAGGACGAAGTGGGTTTTTCCGTTGGATGCTGGTCTGGCGCCATCTTACTCGTCGAGCTCTGTGCGCTGTAAATAGATTATTAAAGAAGTTACTCGTAACATTATATTCCGTCCAGTAGAGGTTTTTCTTAATCGTTCCATCTGAGACATTTGTTTTGGTTCTATGAGTTCCTTCAGTGTGTTGTAGATTCTTAGCTTTAGAAAAAGGTCTGTGTGCGTACTGATGGGAATCCCTAGCGCTAGTTTTTACACCTTTTTTATGAGATTGTAATTTTCGTCTTTTCAGCTGCAAACTAATTATGTAAGGCTGCTTTGTATGTGATCTGACTGATTATAAAAGCTTGCATCAGCCATATCATACTTTCTTCCTTCATACCCCGGTGCTTGCTAGTAAGTCATTTTATTGTTCTTATGGTGTTTTTTACCTTCGCTTCTAACTTTTTTCAATGGTTTCCCGTTTTTACCATTTGTTCTCTATTACAAGACCCAGTACTATGATGTAGTTGACTATGGGGATATTTTGACCATTCACTGTGGGTATCTTAATTTCTGCATAAGCCTCGTTTCTGTCATATCCAGTAAGAGGCCTAACCCTAAGCGTGGGAGGGTACAGAAGAAGCTCCAATTTCTCTGCGGAGCGCGTGAGACCTGTTTTTATCAGGTGTTCCTCTACTGTCTTTATTGCAGTCTGCAGTCATTCAATAGAGCCGTCGCTCTCACCACAAACCCAGATAGTAATATCATCTGCGTAGGTTGATTGTTGTAGAGATTCAATTTCATTTAGTTTTCTGGGAAGCCCTACTAAGATGAAACTAAAGAGCATTGGAGATAGGACTGAGCCTTATGGCGTGCCTGCGCTGCCGATGTCGATCTCAGGTGATTTGTGTCCTCCGAAGGAGATGACTGCCTTTCTGTCTGACAGGAAGCTCTTAACGTAGTTTTACATCTACTGCCCCAGTCCTATCCGTTCAATGTTTTTTAACATGGCTGTATGGCTAGCATTATCAAAAGCCTCTTTAAGGTCAAGACCCAAGATAGTCTTTGTAGAGCGCGTTTTAGGGTCGATTATATGATGCTTGAGTTGAAGCTTCGCATCTTGTATCGAAAGATTTTTGCAAAACCCCAACATCGTATCTGGCATGAACTCTTTGTTCATCACATCTACATTGTTGTGGAAATGAATGCAGTTTGTAAAACATGATTGCTTTGCCTTTCGTTTCGCTATTTCGTTTCTCGCTGTTTTTGTTTTTTTTTCTGCTAACATGGTTGTGCTTTAGGCACAGTATTCATAACTCCCTATGCTCATGTGACTGGCAATGTGTTCTGAATACTGCAGCTGCAGTATGCGTTGGACATTACAGACAATTTAACGACGCTATATATATATGCATTCAACCTGCAGAGAAGAGCCTGCGCAGCAAAAAAGGAAGACAAAGTTTTTGCCCGGTGAGCTCTCCTGTATCTCACTTTTGTTGTGTCTGCGTCGTGACACTGGTTGAGGAGCTGGGTACATGTCCAGGATACCTTCCAACAGCCCGGGATCTATACAACAAAGACTTCCACTCGTCAAAACACCATTTCACCACGCCAGCTGCCGCCTGTTAGGCCTGATCGCAGAGTTTGGCACTTGGCCGAAAAACATGACAGCGCCTGGAAGCAGTAGCCCCACCATGACCAGCCCAAACACGACACAGTTGACTGTTTTCATTCCTAAAATTCCTGTGGACTTCCATGGCAACCCATATGAGGACGCAGATGACTGACTTGAAGAGTTCGAGCGCACAGCTAACGTTAACGGGTGGAACGCTGCACAGAAGTTGGGGTACGTGTATTTCCCTCTACAGGACGGGGCTCGCATATGTTCACGAATCACGTGTGGTTAACGTGGGACGAGTTCCGGCATAAGTTCCTGGACACCTTCGCAAACACCAAAAGGTTGGAGCAAATATAGAAGTTGGGGTACGTGTATTTTCCTCTATAGGACGGGGCTCATACATGTTCATGAATCACGTGTGGTCAACGTGGGACGAGTTCCGGCATAAGTTCTTGGACACCTTCGCAAACACCAAAAGGCTGGAGCATGCACATCGACTCCTCGAATCACGGATTCAAAAGCCAGACTAGTCTGTTGCTATGTTTGTTGAGCACATGGCTAGTCGCTTCTATCGAGCCGATCCCGATATGTCCGAGAGCAGAAAGATCAGCCACCTTATGCGTGGTGTTAAAGAGTAGCTCTTTGCTGGTCTCACGCGGAACCCACCTTTAAGCGTCGACGAATTTTTGAAAGAGGCTTCCATCATCGAACACGCACTACAGCCACGCTACCGCCAGTACGACTGCCCAAACAACAGCGGACAAATCAGCGCAACAGCTGTGACCACCGTGACACCTTACGAGCGTTTCTTGCATGACCTGATACGCGAAATTGTGCAAGGAAAGGTGAAGAAGCTCGCCACCACACCGAATGACTGCTCAATGGCGTCGGTCACAGAAGTTGTGCACCAAGAAATAAGGCAAGCGCTTTCACTCCCCGTGCCGAGCACTTGCACTGTTAGGCCAGCATATGCAGATATTCTCCGTCGACAGTCATCTGACGTGCCACCACCTCAGCAGTACCAACAGCAACAGCTGCCGACAGTGCCTTGGTATTACAGGGAAACGTCGACACCGATGTGACCTCGACTCCGCAAAACCGACATCTAGCGTACCCCTGACTACAGGCCCTTGTGCTTCCATTGTGGGGAAGCAGGCCACATTGTGCGGTATTGTCCTCATCGCATCGCCGGATACCAAGGATTTCCGTCAACTACCCCTCGGTGCTATTTGGACGGAAGACGCAATGTTAATACGAGCACGACGAACCTGTAGGACGTTTCGCCTGGGTTCCGGTCACGCTCGCCCTCTCCTGGTCATTTTCCCAATTCTAATAGAGGTAGCACCATGGACATAGCGAGATAAAGATCTCCAAGTCCACGTCGGGGAAACTAAAGGCAGCAACCTTAGAGGGAATGGTTGCAAATTGCGGAAGAGTTGAAAATCCCCCAATACCACAGCGCCAAGCACCGCACATTTCGAATGAATCGACGAAAGATGAGATTGTCACCACCGACATTACACTTTAAATTGACGTACACGAAGTAACGGCACTGGTCGACATTGGCGCGGACTTTTCAATAAAGAGTGCAACTCTGGCCGACAAACTCAAGAAAAGGAAAATAGAATGAACGGGACCACAAATTAGATGAGCTGGAGGCCAGCTGCTGCCACCTATCAGAAAGTGCACCGCAATAATCAAGATAGGAGATTCATCATTTGTCGCAACCTTCGTTATTCTTTCCGAGTGTGGTAGACAAGCCGTCTTGTGTATGGATTTCTTGTGGGAGTAAGGTGCCATCATAAATATACTGGACGGTGTACTGAACTTCTCACCGGACTATAGCGCAGCACTGCAGCGCAAGTCTATGCCCGTCATTGACGACGTGACCATACTACCATTGTCATGCCGCCTCGTCTCGGTCACGTGCAACACGCAACATATTGGAGAGGGTGTCGCGGAACAAAGATAGACGATTTTACTCTCTCGAGGAATCGCTATTTCCAGAAGTCTTGTCAGTCTAGTGTCTGGAGAAGCAGAGGTCCTGTTAACGAACTTCAGCAACGAGCGTCGACACATTACAGAGGGTACCACAGTGGCATACTTGGACAAAATTGTAGAATTCCGCGTGTGCTTTGGAGTGCGACAGGCAGAGACGGCAGCCGCTTGAGCACCACCACCTGTCCATGTGAGGACAAATTTATCGCCAGTGCAGAGGCAGAGCCTCTGGATGTTCTGACCTCGAGGGGAAATCAACTGAATAAACACCGAGTTAAAATGGAAGAGATGGCAAGACCAATTCGACAAAACCCACCACGTGGCACCAAAAGAACGAGAAGCAATCTAAGAACAAGTCCAGAAAATGCTTGAGGATGTCATCATCCAGCCTTCAAAAAGTCCTTGGGCATTACAGATAGGGCTGGTTAACAAGAAAGACAGACGCTTCTGTGTGGACTAACGCAAGCTTAACCACGTGGCAAAGAAAGACGTATACTCATTACCACGTGTTCACGATTCGCTTGACAGGCTGGGGCTTGCACGCCTCTTCTCGTCGATGGACCTGAAAATTTAATATTAGCAAATCAAGGGCAATCAGCAAGACAGAAAAAAAGAGTGCTTTTCTAACGCCTGACGTGTTTTAACAGTTTAAACTCTTGCCCTTAGGATTGTGCTCAGCTTCAGCAAACTTCAGAGACTGATGGATACCGTCTTATCAGGCCTTAAGTGGCACGACTTGTCTGGTATACCTCGATGACGTAATTGTTTTCTCAGCAACATTCTAGGAACATGTAAAACGGCTGGTATTAGCATTTCTAGCAATAGGGTCCACCGGCCTGACGCCGAAATCTGAGAAATGTCATTTCAGTTACAAGGAACTACGGTTTTTAGGACATACGGTGGGCCATGAAGGTGTTCGCCCAGACCCCGAAAAGATCGATGACATCCAAAAATTTCTGGTGCCAATGAATAAGAAGACCACTTGACGTTTTCTTGGTCTCTGTGCCTACTACCGCAGATTTATCCCCAATTTCTTGCACATAGCGTCACCCTTAACGCGTATAACCAAAGACCAAGTTCCATTATTATGGGGCGAAGAGGAACAAGCAGTATTTGACGATGTGCGACAGCACCTGCAGACACCACCTGTGCTTGCTCACTTTGACGAGGACGCTCCTACTATGATCCACACGGATGCTAGCAACGTATATTTAGGCGATGTACTCGTCCAGTGACAAGACTCAGCCAAGCGAGTGATTGTATATGCAAGTAGGACGCGTTTTCCAGTGCCGAGTGTCAATTTTCCACAATGGAAAAGGAATGTTTTGCTGTAGTATGGGCAGTTATGAAGTTTCGCCCATACCTCTACGGCCGTCCCTTCCACGTAGTCAGCGACCAACACTCCCTTTGCTGGCTGACCAACTTGAAGGACCGATCCGGTCAGCTAGCGCGCTGGAGCTTACGCCTTCAGGAATTCGATATGATGGTCGTCTATAAGTAGGGACAACAGCACTCCTATGATGATTGCTTAACCTGGTGACTTACAAAGCAAGAAAATGTTTCAGAAGAGAATGGCATGGCGTTTTTAGAAGTGGTTGACACGGTCACCATTTCGTCTAAGCAGAAAAAGACAGCGAGTTGCCTCCCCTTATTAATTTTATTAACGGCAGTCCACAAGCGCTCCCAAGACGTTTGCAGGGAGCCTGCAATGATTCTGCTTGAACAATGGTGTCCTGTATAAAAACTTTTCCTCCAGCGGAAGTGCTCCCTTACTTGTCATCTCAAAATTCATTCGCAATGAGATCCTGAGCGCTTGAAACGATGAGAAAACCTCCGGCCACTTCGGATACACGCGTAAATTGGCCAAAATCCAACATATGTTCTACTGGCCGAAGCTTCCAGGCACTGTGAAGCATTACGTACGCGCGTACCTCGATTGTCAACGACGAAAATTGCTTCCTTTACAATCAGCCGGATTGTTGAAGCCAGTGTAAGTACCAACCGTGCCTTTTGCACAAATCGGAATGGACCTCCTTCGACCATTTCCGACTTCGCATACTGGAAACAAGTAATTGTCGCTACCGACTATCTTACTTGCTACGCAAAAACAAAGACTTTATCAAGCGAAACCATCGTAGAAGCGGCCCGATTTTTATTGAAAATATTGTTCTGAGACACGGTGCTACTAGGACTATAATAACGGATAGAGGTACCACACTTACGGCCATGCTCCTTAAGTCAGTTCTTGAGCTCAGTAGAACAGCGCATCGATAAACTACCTCCTACCACTCACAAACCAACAGCTTAACAAAACGCCTCATCACGACAATTGCCGATATGCTTAGTATGTACATCGAAGATCATAAAAATTGGGACGACGTTCTACCATACATGACGTTTGCCTAAAACACGGCGCAGCAGGAAACTACCCGAAGCACACCATTTAGTCTTCTTCATGGCCGTGCATTGAAGATAAAGTTTGATGACATGTTCGATGACATGTTTGATGACTGCGACGATACAGACACGGATGTTTAGGCCTTTACCCAATGAGCTGAAAAGGCCCGGCAACTTGCACGCGTGCGAATCGCCCGGCAGCAGAGCTACGACGCACAACGTTATAACCTGCGACACCGATACATCACTTATCAACCAAGCGAGAAAGTGTGGATCTGGAGCCCTATTCGCCGACGTGGCCTTTCTGAAAAGTTACTGAAGAATTACTGTGGTCCCTGCAATGCCTAAGTGACGTGAACTATGAGGTCATTCCTGACAGTTCCTCGCCAACTCGCCAGCAGAAATCAGAAATCGTACACGTTGTGCAGATAAAGGCATGTTGAACTGAGTCAGTTGCATAATACGTGAACTAATAAACCGTGTATTTTCTGGCAGAGAATCGAGACGGTGCGCTTCCAGGACGGAGGCAAATGCCACATTCGACCTGTAGAGAAGAACTCGCGCAGCAAGAAAAGAAAATAAAGTTCCTGCCCGGTCTTCTGTACGAGCGCCTTGCATGTATCTAAAGTTAGCTCTCCTATACCCGACTTCTGCTGTGTCTGTGTCGTGACAATATATAACAAAACGTGAAGAAGGAAAGTGGCTTCGCACCCCACTGAAAGAGACATTGCCCCGATGCTTTATTAATTGATAAATGTGTGATAGTAAAGTTCGAACGTGAAGAAGAAGTACAAGCAATAAATACAGCAACAACAACAACAATAAAGTCTTAAGATGACGTGTCAAATGGCTTGAGACGCACGACATGGACGATTTCAGGTCACGCAGAGCGCTGTTGCGAGTTCATAATGCCATGAAGAGCGACCTCATATCCTAGTGGGTCGAGACGTTTAACTACACTGTATGGTTTGAAGTACCGCCACAAAATTTTTTCACTGAGTCTACGCCGGCGTATGGGCGTCCGCACTCATACTCGGTCACTGGGCTGGTATTGCGCAAAGCTTCGTCGAGGATTGTAACGGCGGCTGTCCGTCCTTTGCTGATTTTTATGTGCAGGCAGGCAATTTGACGAACTTCAGCGTGCTGCAGGTACACGGCGACACCGATGTTTTGTTCGTCAGCAACGTTTGGCAGCATGTCGTCAAGCGTCGTTGCAGAATTCTTTCCGCAGACCAACCTGTATGGAGACATCTGCGTTGTCTCTAGCACTGTCGCGTTGTATGCGAAGGTCATGTACGGAAGAATGGCGTCCCACTTTTCTTTTTGTTCGAGGTTGCCGTATAAGGCGAGCATGTCGCCGATAATCATGTCAGCCGCTCGATGAGGCCATTGGTTCGTAGGTAGTAGGCTTGTTTGGCTGTATGCCAAGATTGCCTCAGTTGCGTCAGCAATGAAATCCGTACCACTATCGGTGACCAATGGGGCACCATGGCGCAGGACAATGTTTTCGACAAAGAACTTTGCTACCTTGGTGGCACTGCCTTTGGCCAACGCTCTTGTCTCGGCGTAGCGGGTGAGGTAGTGAGTGGCTACGAATGTTCTTTTGTTTTCGGAAGTCGACGTCGGGAATGGCTCAAGTAGGTCCATGCCGATTTGCTGGAAGGGCCATTGAGGTGGCTCAATGCGCTACAGAAGTCCAGCTGGCCTAGTCGCGGTGTCTTTCAACGCTGAAAGTCTAGGCAGGTTTTACGTAGTCAGGGACGTTGGTGGTGAGAGGGGGGGGGGGAGGTATTTTATTTCCTGTATCACTGCTAACGAACGGGAAAATACAGTGTCCAGCCATTGGGTCATGATTCAGAGCATCCAGAACGTTTGGGCGTAACACAGATATCATGATGAGGTAGTTGGCATGATGTGGCGAGAATTTTTTAAATGCCATTCCGAAAGAAAAACGACGCCAGTACTCTCTTGAATCCCTTTTGAAAGAACAACACCTTTTCACTAGAGGTATTCCACTATTTCATGGTCGGCTCGCTGTCGTTTGGCGAAGTCGTCGACGGTTAAGGTTCCAAAAAAGTAGTCACATTCCTGGGCACCCAAGAGTGCTGTGTCAACGGGGGCTGAGACAGGCAGTTGGTGTCACAGTGCTTTTGTCCCGACTTTTAAACGAGAGTAACATCAAAGTACTGAAGTCTTAGACTTCATCGTGCAAGATGACCTGAAGGGTCCTTCATTTAGCTAGCCAGCACACGGAGTGGTGGTCGCTCGCAACATTGAGGGGCTTTCCATAAAGGTAGGGGCGAAACTATCACGTTGCCCCAAAAATACTTCCAGGGACTCGCTTTCTCTTGCGGAATAGTTGCCTTCTGCCTTCGATAGGTGCCGGCTAGCGTAACTAATAACCCTTTCTTGTTCGTTAGTCCAGTGCCGACACCTACACTGTTTGCGTCAATTCGATGTGATTATCTGTATGGGCAAGTTGTATTGAGAAATGTGCAAGTTTCAGAGGAGTCTTCAAGGGTGTGTGAGTTTCTGAAATACTAAACTTGCTCCTTTCTTCACCTTAATTCAACGTCGATGTTCGCGAGCAGCGTCAGTTGCTCAGCGATTTGTGAAAAATTCTTTACGGAGCACCTGTAATAGGCGCACAAGCTGAGAAACTGGCACTGGACGTTTTTGGCGGTGGTTGCAAGGAGCGCAGCTATGACAGCTGTTTTCTTCGGGTCTGAGTGCGCTGTGGTCTTGCTGATCACGTGGCCCAAAAGCAGAATCTTCTTGTACGCCAATGTGGACTTCTGTGGCTTCAGAGTCAGTCCGGGGCTCCTGTTTGCTTGAAGTACTGATTCAAGGTGCTGGATGTGTTCGTTGAAAATTGATGAAAACACACTGACAAATTACGAACTTCTGATACTCCCCTAGGCTCACTCTTACAAGCTCTTCTCACTTCCAGATGACAGGATGCGGATTATTACATCTAGATGTGCTCGCCTTCTTGGTTGGTCGAAATTGACTGCAACTTCCGTGTGCTGCACGAAACTACTGAAACAGAGTATAGAAGAGCGTTGGAGTTTCTTTTCGGTCACTGTTGCCACATGGCGCTAAATTATGTTGCGGATAAATAAAAACGTGCTTAACATCTTTCCTTGGTGGTTTTGCGGGAAGTCATCATTTGTGATGTAAACACTGTTACACGTCAGCCCAGTCAGTGGTATTTTTTTTCCTCATCGATAAATTTTCTTCTCCTCTCCCCTTCCCCAGCGCAGGGTAGCCTACCAGGGCCCAGCCCTGGTTAACCTTTCCGGCATTCTCCTTATTTTTTCTCTCTCTATCTCCCATGTCGAAAGCTACCAATTTATACGCTATCAAGATTTTACCCATTGACGAGCAAGTCTTTGAGAAATATGAATTTCCGGAATAATTGTGTCGGAATTGTTTTGTGTTCTGAGTAGCACCTTGTCTTCTGAAAACCAGTCGCTACAAGGTTACCGGTGTGATATGGCATGATGGTAGCAGGATAAATACAAAGAGTAGGGGTGTGCGAATAGAGAATATTTGAGCCGAAATGAATACGAATTGAAGAGAGCTGACATCAAATTTAATACGAAAAATATGTCTCAGTCTTTTCTAAGTCTCTTAGAATAGACTTAGGATATCAAGTAGACAACTTTCTGAACAGCCTTACAAAACCAGAACATTATACTTTAAACAAATATTTACAAACCTGCAGGGGATTCGTACTTTATTAGTAAGTTTTCATCGACTCAGAATACCAGAAGTACAGCAACTAAGGCAAGCTTGGATACTGCGGCAACTAGAGGCTTTACAAATGCAGCATTCCCCGGTGTTGTTTACAAGAGGAAATTCGGCTGGATTTTTGTAAAGTTTTGGCATAAAAACAAAACAATTTTTTCTCATACACCATGGATACAGCTCAACTTGTAATTAAGCAGATTAACACAGCATTACCGGCGCATCTGAAGCATGCAGCAATCGGCGTTTATATCTACATCTGCAACAGCAATTAGGCAAAACACAGCACTAAGACCGTTTTATAGTCATGAAACTGCAAGCAGTTATTCTAAAATAATACAGGTACTACCCTATAGTAAAAACAGCGTGATACCAGTATGTCTTTTGAAACTGGTACACACTGGAGACACTGGTACACGCTTGTGATCACTCGCACTTCGTTGGGCGCCCTAGGAAAAAGCTGTGTCGCACTTGTAGGGGAGCTGGCTCAACCGCTGTGATGCTAGTGCGTACTGCGAAGCGCTGGAAGTTTTACTGGCAAGCGCTGTTTCTACCAGCGCAGCTGCAGCGTGCATTTTACTGTAGCGTGTGCCGTGGTATGTTTCGGGGTCGTTGCATATAAAACGCTTGATTCGACGTCAGGGAAAGATGCTACCCTAAAAGATACCGAGCATACGTGATTTTTGCGGCACACGTACATATCGCAACAACTATAATGCACCTTTTTTGCGTATGCCACCGCGTAAACCGGCCATATTCGCATCATCCATGTGTTGCTGTAACGATTCCAAGTTACAGTGTTTGTAAGCCTGGAGCTGCACGCCACTCCTTAGAGAAACAGGAAATTTTTGTTACCACAAAGTTGAGGAAACGTAAATTAGCTCTCTCGATCGCTTCGCAAGGTTTGCCAGTGGAGGCGAGAAAAAAAGCTGTCGTTCGATTCCGCCACACCGCATAAATGAATGTCTCGTCATGCTTATCCTTCTACTTACTTCAGGTAAAAGTTAGAAATGTTCCGAAGACTAAATGCAGGACCTTCAACCATACCAACTCAGCGCGTCGAGAGCGGTCTTACCCTGTGCCCGGCCCAGCGAGCATTAAACCTGGCGTGCCAGCCGCGTTGGTATATATGTTACCTGTGCTTCTTGCTTCGTGTACACCCAACTTTCAAGTGTAACAATAACTGTAAAGTATAATTTGGACATCCAAGAATCCTAAATAAACTATTTTGTTTTGTATCAATGTTAGCACAAGAACCGCTGACGATCGAAATTGGCACTTTCAGCTACGCACGCTATCACCGAAAGCTGCCGGCCGCACTTAGCCGGTACTTTTGCGACTGATATCTAACAACACGCAATTTTCAGTTTGTAATTTGGTACGCCTTCATGAACTGACTCCTTGGGATACGTTTTCAGGGGATCGCAATTGTATTTCTATGGGTGTTTTTTTAATTGTTGGTATTGACATAACTGCATATATCTGTACACTGCACGCCTGTTGTATACTGCCAGTGGAGACCAGAAAAATGGCTGTCACTCACCATCGCCACTGCGTAAATGCATTTCTAGCATTGATTGACCTTACACTCACATCGGGTACAGTTTAAGTAACAGTTCGAAATATTTCGAAGCTCAAATGCAGAAACTTCATGCATCCCAACTCAGCTGCTTCGAGAGCAGCCTTACCCAGTGCCCCGTCCCAGCGAGGCCTATCATGCCCCCCGCGTTGGTGTACCTGCTGCCAGTGCTTTTTACTTTAAGTAGGCACGATTTTAAAGTGTAAGAGTGACTGTAAAGTACAGCTAGACATCGCTGAGCCTAAATCAACCCCTTATCCACGTGTGTAGTGCCCACACAAGGAGCAGCCACGATTGATCTGTCGTGCTTCAGCAACGTAGGCTGTCACCGAAAGCTTCCTTTTGAGCGCAAGAGCCGGTACTTCTCTGACTCGTACGTAAGAACGTGCAATTTTGAGTAGCTAAGTTGGTACGCGTTAGTGAACTAACAAACTGGTGTATTTTTCAGAGGATTGAATTAGTCATTTCTTCGGCGGTTTTTTAGTTGCAGGTATCGATATAACTGCAAATATGTAATCTGGCATGCCGGATGTGTACTGCTACATCGTCGCTTGCGAGAAAAAAAAAGTACTCAATATTCACTCATTTGCGTGGATATCTACCAAACAAGACATGTAAATCATCTGTGCTTGTTGACCAGTAGCAAGTGCTAGAAACGACTATCAAAGGAAAAAAAAGACTATCGGCAGCAACAGCTGACAATCTGTGGCTGCTCCTCCAGTCAATATGAGATTTTTCAGAGTTAAGATGTGGATGCTTCAAAAAACTTTGCGCTCTTGCTAATATCTGCACGTCATTCGGTGCCCGGAAGCCGTTCGTTAGTGCCGAGTCAAGACATAAGTGTTATTTGAAAAGGAATATTGTGTCAGTCTTGACTATGCGACTTGTAAACATGAAGTTGAACGGAGCGTTCTTCGGATAAATAGTCCTTTTACAACCCAGTGAGCGCGTTCTGGCATGGTGTGGTGGGATGGGTACTCGGTTAGAGCTTAGGAGGAAGCAAGTTCGAATCCCGTCACGCAGTGGTCTATTTTTTTATTTTTGTTGTCAATGCGCGTTATTATACGTGTATATTTATTTATTTATGGCGAATGGGCACCTCCGTTTTATTCTGGGAAGCCTTTTTGCGCAGAGTACTGGCACGCTGCCGCCCCAGCGTCCCAGTACCTGCGCTGGGAGGCGCTGGTACCAGCGCCATACTGAGCCTATAATCAGGCATGGCGCTGTACGCTGGTACCCTGTGGCGCTGGTTTTTGCATTAGGGTAATGATTGTGGTACAGCTTGAGTAAGGTTAAATACCGAAAGAAGTGCAGTTTTAGGGAAAAAACACCTTTATCCCACAATCAATATTGCGTCGCTAGTGTCGTAAACTTTTGGGCTCTGTGCCGTAGGGTTCAACGAAGAATGGCCTTCGGAGATTTAAAGAAGAATGCATGGCTTTTAGCTACTGCAAAGTTTTTTCTTTTGAAGTTCTAACGACGGGGCTAGTTATTGGAGAACGATTCATAATATTTGGTATTCTGAATATTTTTATTATATACTGTTCTATTTCAACACCGAGTTAATTACAGCGCTAGTCGAATCATTAGTAAAGCTTTTCGAATATTCACTCACCGATAACATAGATAAGTAAAATCGACAACGAATGATACGAAGTAGTCGTTATTTTTGGTTTTTGTACCATGTACGTAATTTTGTAGTTATTATACAAAATGCAGTTAATTATGATGTATTGGGAATATCTTAAGGGTAGTCGTCTCACTGCCTTATAGACACCGCTACAATTTTACGCAATACGACCACTTACTGAAGTGTGTTTGCAAAGAATAAGAAAAAAAATGCATTGCCAAATTTTTTTGGTGCTCTAAAAATGGTAGTCTCCCTAGATGGGCAGCCGCAATGTTTTGACCAGTGGTTCTCAAGAATGTTGCCTAAGATACTGAATCTCCTAAGTTTCAAAGATATTCTCCATTAATTTTTAATCCTAACTCTTTACAATTTAGGGCCCCAAAAACCTTTTCTAAACACGTGGTGAATAGCATTCCAGAGATCGAGTCTCCCTGCCTTACACCCTTTTTTATTTGGATTCTGCCACTTTCTCTATGGAGAATTATGGTGGCTGTGGATCCACTGTAGATTTCTTCTGGTATGTTTAGGTAAGGTTCTTCGATGCCCTGATTTCGCAGTGCCTGCATTACTGCTGATGTCTTGACTGAGTCAAATGCCTTCTCGTAATTTATGAAGGTAATGTATAGTGGTTGGTTGTATTCAGTGCATTTTTAAATTGCCCATTTGATAGTATCAATATGATATATTCTGGAGTAGCCTGTACGAAATCCTGCTTGGTCCTTTGGTTGATTGAACTATAGCGTCATGTTAATTCTATTAGCTATTATTACATTGAAACATATATATTTAGGTACACTGGTGTTCTGAAAACAGGGGTTTATTGAAATAATTCAAGCTGTATTCAATGCTGAATGTCTCTACACGCATAAAAAAGAAAAGATAAGATACAATGAAACAAAATAGGGCATTCGAGGCTTATGAACGTTGGGTAAGACAGTCACTAAGACTATCGCTGCCTGCTAGCCATTTTGGTTCATGGCCCGGTGTGGTAATACTTTAAGAAGTCTGCACAGAAATGACAATCATGTGTGCACAATGAACGCAGTTTTCCTGAGAAGGGAGTATTTGGGAATGACTCATAAAGGTTTATGTCATAAGTACAGCCTTTATCAAGACTAAAATTTTAATTTAAATAATTTTTGACGTCGGTACATACGTTAGAGAAGCGTTGTAGATTCTATCTAAGGTTTTTACCATTTATCATGAGTGTTGCATATTTTACCGCTATTTCTCAGCAATTTTTCGAAATTCCGGACTTAAATTACCCCAAGATAAGACACAGTTGTGTCTTGGGATGTTTAAGATATTGGCAGCAGGCCAGCCTAGTGGTGACGTCATGACGTCAAGTGCATTAGTTCGAAAAACACCCATGAGCACGTTTCTGTGCTCGAAAGCATTGTTAAAGCAAGCGAAAAGAAGCCGTTTTAGCAATTAAGTAATCTAGGGAACCACGCGTTTCTAGAAAAAGTAACAGCTTTGCGGCAAAGGCGAAGCAATGTAGGTGATGCAGCACTTTTGAAGGTCACACGCAGAATGGAGAGCAGATCAAAACGTGCCCCGAGTTTCTCACGCACAAATGACGCACTTAACGTACTCACAGGTACAGATGCACGCGAAGAAGCGTCTTAGCTGGTACTTCATTATGTCTGAAAACGTGCGTTTTTCGCAAATGGAGATTGCAATGATTTAAGTGACCTGTATGAGCCCAGTAACTACAGCAGAATCGTTCCAGATAAAGCCCAAGGCCAGGCAAGACGTAGTACTCTCCTCTTCTCCCTACCGTGAGATGAAGACGCGCGAAGGAGCGTCGCTCCCCTTCTCTAAGCGGAGCAAAGTACGCGTGGAAGTGCGCGCCGCCATGCGATGTGGCGACGCGTGCTCATTGCGCTATCTTGCTGGTAATGCTGAAAACACGATAGTTCCTATAAGATGTCGTGAGCAGCCGTAAGTAGTAGATATAAATAGTTTGCCGTTTGACCGGTGAAGGACGTGCTCCTCGGTGACTCAGTGGTTAATCCCTCGTACTCACGAATGAGAGGAGCCAACAGTTTGATTCCGTGCGTCAAAGCTTTTTTTTTCTTTTTTTCTTTCTTGCATTTTAATAAATATAGATACGTATACATATACGGTGAGTGACGCCGAAGCCATCGCTGGCGGCAAACTCCAGGCGAGAGTGCCGATATATTTACTACCGCAATAAAAATAGCACTCACTGCAGGTATCAAGATAAATAAATACTAATTCATGCCTATGAGCATTCTAAAGACATTCATGTTTATTTGCTGTATGAGTACTTATCATAGCGCGTAACGTATTGTTTGTAACTTATTATCGTAGAAAGAACGATGACGTAGAAACTGCAGTACTATTCCAAAACAAATATTTTGAAACGGTTTCTATAAGCATCATTTGGCATGAAGTTAAACGAGCAGCGATCGTTCGAACAACGTGCTGGCTATAAGGTAAGTGGACGATATCTTGCACTTGAATAAAGTGTGGCAGTTCGTGCCATCAACAACACTTCTACCATTTGTCGAATGTGTTGCATCATTTGCTGTAGTTCACAATCAACATGATTCATTGAAAAAAATTCCCGAGACAAAAGTCAATTGGGTGCATATATTTTTATTTTTGGCTGTCATTTTCGTCATCACCCTTTACACTTCACGTTTCCTTTGAGTGAAGTGGTCATTCGTTAGTAAACGAGAGCAGTACAGACGCTTTTCAGCAGTGGCGAACGGGCGCAGCCACGTTTTAAGACCTGATCTAACGGCCTTCTCCTTTCCATCTTCATCATCGCCGACGGCTGGCCGATTCACCTCTACCGCTCCTGGGTTGAAGGCCAGCTAAGCGAGCGCAGCGCTTAGTTCAGTGCAGTGGCGCCATCTAGATTTGCCTAGAAAAACTGGCTGCGAAAAACGGCCTATATTGGGATATAGGGGCACGTTTCTAATTATTTTTAACGAATAACATGGTTACTCTAGCAGAGTTTGTCTCACACTTTAACTATATTGATGAGGAGATAAACGCTGGAAATGGGGAAAAAACAATACTGTGGCTAAGTATTTTCCTCGTGAATTGTGGTATGCAAAGTGGCATCATCGCGGCCCACCTTTCAAACAAGTACACGTTGTGAATTCTGTTTCACAATCAGTTAGAACGGCAGCAGTCGTTCGATCAAGGCACATATGTTTCACTAAAGATAAACTTCTTCTTTGTATAGCTATATAAAAATATAGCCTTGACTCATACATTTAACATTCTTGTCACGTCCTGGCTGCGTTCTATCCTTCACTCTCATTTTTGATCACAGCCCAGAGCGATAATGAAAAATATAGAGAGACACTGTAAAGCAGCCACGTTCATTAACTTGCGCAACATTTCCCAGTACATCAAATATTTTCTTATGCATACTTATCAATCGAGAGGAAAACCACGTTGCAACATTTGTATTCATGATAGGCTTAAATGAGCAGCACACGTTCCTTTACTGCGAAAAATTCGATAGATATAAACTTTGCGTGTCTAGCTATGGGAACATGCAATATGAGTCATGCAATCGCAGCTGCTGTAAAATTTTAAATCTATTTTTTCCAAGGCTATCCTATGGGGGAAACGCTATCATTGATCGAATCATCGCACTTGAAATAGCGTGACAGAGAATGGCGAATTACTGAGCTATATTTTAACTTACCAAGAAGAAACTGTGGTAGAGTTACGCATACCAAAATAGCTTTTCTGAAAAATGACGGAGCATATTTTCCACCAAATATATGGCTTGCTTGTGGTGTAGGTTTGCGTTTGTGGCATTGACACTTTCACTTGTGGAAAAACAGGTATTCAAGAACAGCTTTTTAAGGGGGTCGAGCTTATATCATGGTAAAACAGTACCGTAATCTAGGAACACACAATTGGTGGCGCGCTGATTATGTTGCTTCAAAAGTCACATTCTACAGCCGTTATTTCTGCGTAATTCACGCAAATCGGCTTGCCTCTTTATTGTAAATGTACGTATAAAGTACAATACAAACATGGTACAATATAAGGCGTTGTAGGGTGGCCTCGGCACCATACTTTGTACAAGCAAAACTATTCTGGTATTTTCCACCCTGATCTGAAAGTGCGGCTATTGCAAGGTCACCCTAAGTATGAAAAAAGATCTGTGGTAAAACACGCTATTCTTTCTCATCACTCATATTGGCTTGAAGTACACTGTCGTCCTTTATGTAATGGAACGCGCGAGAACGTAGCCTACATGCACTCTGTGGCGGCTACCTACAGCGCCATGAACCGACAGCCATAAAAGCTTGTCGTACTTTGGCGTCATCTATTGGCAAACAAAATAACGAGTAATAGCAATTGGACAAGCGTTGATGGACAACGCTCCCACTCCGATTTACTATGGGCGGTGCTGTCAAAAGCGGAAGTTTTATCTTCGGCTGTCGGTTCATTGTGCAATAAGGTATCTGCATCAGAGCGCAGGGCACGCGCTGGCGTGTTCCCTTTAATTAAGGACAAGAGTGTATATACCCTTCAGCATAAGTACGAAGATTTAGAAGTGTATGGGTTGGTTTCTCGTTATTTCCGCTGGCTGGTTTCATTGTTCTGAGTTTGCTGTTCACAAGGAAAAAGTATTTAGTGCTTTTAAAAGGCAAAGCCGCTCATGATCGAGGCTTGTTCGTTGGTGTTGGCGTTGTGCGCCGCAGCCGCCACTGACGATGTTGATGATGCTCATAACGATGAACAAGCACGTTACTGAGCACAAATTAGCTCTCTTCCATCACGGCAGGGCACATGGAAAGTATTCCCTTTAAGCCATGAGTAAAACGATAAAATTGATGACAATCAAGATGATGACGATGATGATCACGGAAAACGACTGCCCTGGGCAGTAGATGGCGTCTCGATATGCTCTACGATGCATTTCTTATTATTGGAAACAACTAACAACCACCGGGGGAACCACCCCACACATCGTCTTTGCAACTTCAGGCTAGAAGTGATACCAAAAAGCAGTAATATTGAAGGCAAAACTAAATTCACAAATCTACACAACATACCGTTTATGACCAACAAACATGTATAATTGTACACCGATTGGCACTAATTTACATGCGCGAGTGGCAAATGTCACGGGTTATTTGCGTTAACACCAAACGATCCCAGTGTTTCTCCTTTCATCATAATTTAATTTGTGCACATGTCGTGATTTCTTTCGGATTTCATCGAAGTACTGGCGTCAAGGTGTCGCTCACTGTCTCCTACTGCCCGCATTAAAAAAAACATAACTTCAATGATGTAATAGCGCGATGCGTTACCGAAAATATTTCATTGACGCTTCTGTTATGAAATTCCAAGTACACCCCTGAATCTTCACGATACGTTTATGTTGTATGAAGAGCTTCCTATGGCTCCACGTTGGTGTCACTTAGGCTATTGCATGTGAGTGATAATTTCATTTGGTCCAGTCTCCTGTCAGAATATTCACCAGTAGTTATTCAGCCTACAGGGTGATGTGCAGCACAAAATATAGTTGTGGCGGGGTGCAGCTTCGCATGCCATTCGTGGTTTCTTTTAGTAGGAGATGGAGTCTTTTTTTAGTTTTTCCGTTGTATGCCACACTCTTGTGAAGTAAATTTGGGTGGTGTGGCTGCTCTAATTTTTGTAGCACCTACATGTACAACACGTCGCCTACTTATAGACATTCTTTTCACTTCTGCGGGTACAGGTCTTGTGTGATAATATTTTAAAGTAACAATATCAAAGAATATATGATGGCGTACACTGTTCACGCATACAATTTTATAAATTGAGGTATCGAAAACTGCTCGTTAATGCAAACGAAGACACTATCATTTAGCATTTGGTGCTCTTTTTATTTCCGAAATTTAAATAATTTGTGGCAGCAAGAGTTTAGCTGAACAACGGCATCTAATATTTCACGATGCACTTTTGAAAATTTTCTTAACAGCAGAAAAAAACAACATCCGCTTAGCAACAATGACCAAAATAATGGCGACTGCCAGCTCGTTTCTTGTAAATGAATGTTTCAAAGTAATTGCGTGCATATATCTGTCATTAAAAAACAAAGAACAAAATCTTTTACAGTAGAAGATTCAAATCACCCGATAAAGTATATCTTTGAAATGACATAATGTTTCAAGAGTCAGTATACAATACATCATTATGGGAGCTTATATACGGCAACTACGTGACATAATTCCTTTTGTGCTGGTCATATAACTGCCAAGGTCAAACATGACTCATGCAATGTTACATATCTGAAGACTTCAAACTGAACAAATGCATTCCAAAGAATCCTTTCATTAGCAGTTAAAACAAGGGCAAGATGTTAGAGGAGATGTTATAGCAAGATGACAATTACAATTAATATTAGCTTCTTTATAACTTCGTTACTATGCAGTCACGCCCTATATCATTGATATTCAAGTTCTTTATATTATGCACTGTGTTCTTTGTTCTCACTTGTGAAAAAGTTCTTCAATATTTTATCAAAAAACCCTAATAAACTTGAACTGTGTCCGACTTGTAGTGCTCTGTCTTCTACCGACTGATTTAGTTTTATTCGATGAGTAGCGTCCGCACAAAAATAGTCTCGTTGAATTCAGCCGTGGACGTCAAATAGCACTCTTGGTC
The DNA here is from genome assembly GCF_043290135.1 of Rhipicephalus microplus. Lineage (NCBI taxonomy): Eukaryota > Metazoa > Arthropoda > Arachnida > Ixodida > Ixodidae > Rhipicephalus > Rhipicephalus microplus. The sequence continues at coordinate 23,125,203 of NC_134706.1, read as the reverse complement.
CGAGCTGCACCAGAAGAATGAAACTCATTCTTTTTTTGCGCCGTGCACCGAACGCACCTCTGGGCACGCAAGCTTAGCATTTCCCCGCAAGGTGAATACAAGACATCGCTCATCAAGCCGCACAAGCCATTCAAGCACAGTGTATCCTCCACCAGCCCAAAGCACCGCACATCTTCGTTCCTTTTGTGTGACAACCGCACGAGACTGGAATCATCTGCCTTGCCCCACCGCGGTGGTCTAGTGGCTAAGGTACTCGGCTGCTGACCCGCAGGGCGCGGGTTCGAATCCCGGCTGCGGCGGCTGCATTTCCGATGGAGGCGGAAATGTTGTTGGCCCGTGTGCTCAGATTTGGGTGCACGTTAAAGAACCCCAGGTGGTCTAAATTTCCGGAGCCCTCCACTACGGCGTCTCTCATATTCATATAGTGGTTTTGGGACGTTAAACCCCACATATCAATCATGGAATCATCTGCCTTCAACTACCATGCACCACTCCAACCCGCATCAATTCAAAATTGCCCTCGAATCACTTTTTTTATTCAGTAATTAATACCCATCCCTCATGTAATACTTCAGCTGGGGCCTTTGAGGTATTCAAAATAAATAAATAAAAATAAAGACCATGCATGGGTTGACAGATGCTCTTTAGTTTGCACTCCTCAATCAGCCATTCAATATCGGATACTTAAGGCAATGCATTCAGGTACAATATCAGGAATGGAAATCTGCCTCTCGTGCACCTCACGATGACGCTTCCCCAAACACAAGAATCCAATAACAGTGGAGAAAACCAGTGGAGTCACGATTACAAGGTGCTCCCTCAGGTCGTCCTAGATTGCAAAATAGTACGCTCTTTCTCTGTAGCCGAAAGCCCTGACCAACTGAAATAACTGCCGGTCAGATCCAAACAAAAAAAATGCACCATCTCCCACTAAAGGGAGCCATGTGTAGGTGCAAAGCAGTGACCGCTAACGTATACATAGACGGCGGCGTTGACGCGGGCACTCATCGCGGCGTTGCGCAGGAAAAAAAAAACCAGGCGAGGCGCAAAGCGCGCAGTGAAAGACCGGTGTTTTTTTTTTTTTTTACTGAAAGATGCCAACCCTTGTTAACGGGCAATCAGTGACAGAATACTCCGAATGGACACCGAGACCTACAAACCACTTTTAGTTAGCGCTTACCCACCGAATTTTTGTTGTCCACAAACGCGACAGATAAATCTCTCTCCAGCACTAGCCCGGGAGTCAAGATCCAGTGCCTATATGCACGGGGTTTGATATTGTTGCTTATTCACTCAATATAAAACACATTTATTCAGCTGGTAGCCGGCGCCTTGAATGTAAAGCAGAAATCATGGAATGCATAGCAGGAATTGCAGGATTCATTTAGGATGGCTTCACTCTTGCTTTAACATTTACAGCATGAAAGGCTGAGCGTGCGGACATGGCGAATTTCCGAACCTAATCAAAGACAAATCTAAGGGTGATGAAATGTTTTCAACCAAAAATAAACATCGAATTCTCCTAAAAAAAGTCGAATAGCAATGTAACAACTTTTCGAGCAGTCTCAGTACCAATTACGAAAACATCCCAAAACTCCACATTTTTAAAAAAATATTCGCTCTTTCAACAATGCACATTACCATTCATTTTAGGATCACTAGAAATATTGCAACGTTGACGAGCTAGTATGCGGATGACATTACGGCGTTCAAAGTATTTCGTAACTGCAGCATGCTACACAGTCATCACTGCATGCCGTATTCAAGGCTCCGCTTTGTCAAAGGCTTTCGGATAAAGCTGATACACCACTATTAGGCAGCTTTCGTCAAATAGCCTCAACGCAAAGGTCATGGTGAAGAGAGTGGATCATTGACACTATGTCACCACCGAAAATACATTTGTGATGAGAACAACTTCTGGTCATACCTATAATTGGTATGCATATCTGTGTTCTCCTGGGAAAAAAATGAAAAAGTGATTTGTCATTGTTCTAACGTCTCGTTTTTTTCGAGCGTTATTTCATTCTTGCTGGTAATCAAAAAAGCATTTGAGAAATATTAAGTATTTTGTCTGTTCACTGTTCTAATGGAGCAGTGAATTGAATAGAACGTCATTTATTTCTTCACGCAAAAATTACCGAAATTAGCACACCCCTGTAAAATGCAAATCATAGTTGTTGCACTCTCGAGGCGCACTTGCACTAGACTAACGCGACACTGCCGCAAAAACGAGGCTGACGCAGATGGTCGGCCGATGAGTCGTCTGCCACCGATGTCGCCGGACCATGTGGTCAAACTAGTTCGACAATGACGCTGGCGCCTCCGAAGACAGCATGTTGTGTTGACGTAAAGTCATTTGTTGGAGGGCTCTCAAAGCCCACTTACACTAGACCAACGCGACACCGATGCAGAAACGAGGCCGACGCAGAGAGTCGGCCGATGAGACGTCTGCCGTCGATGTCACCAGACCATCTGGTTACACTACTTCGACAACGACGCTGGCGCCTCTGAAGACAGCATGTTGTCTTAGCGTGAAGTGCTGGCAGACCGAGAACACCAGCAAAACGTGTGTGTAGATTTGTCGGCAGCCTTTCAGCAGATCCGTGGCAAGGAGAAAATTTGCAGAAGTCATTGCTTTGAACGACGAATGGGGAGTACTTGGTGGCAGATGAGGAGGCTCCACACGATACCCTCGAAATGTCATATTGTGCGCCCCATGGATGTATTTTCTTCACTTCACCTTCATCTGTTCTCACCGCTGACGCCATGGGTGATGGCGGGGGCTGTCTTACTGGTGACTTTTGAAAAAGGAAAAGGAAGAAATAAGCGCAGTTCGGTTACTGCCTCTCCCTCAATAGAGGGCACCTCCACAGTTCTGCGCAGGAGATGGGGTAAGGAGGGCTTAAAAGGGGCAGAGAGGAATTGAAGGTATAAATATAGAGAGAGGAGCAGAAGGAGAGAGAAGCACAGGGACAGCCACATACAGAAGTAAGGAGAAAGGAAATATGGACACGGTCGCAGAAGTGCGAGGACGGGGCACCACTCAGCAACAGCTCTTGTCGGCGTCAGGAGATGGCGTAGGGCGAGCCAATTAGCCAGTGCGGTGCTATCGTCGGAGATCGCGGTGGAACAACCGGTCGGCACGAAATCCAGTGAGCGAGGGGGGGGAGGGGGCTGCCTTGCGTAGCCCGAGATAGGCAATGGCTGAGGAGAGGGGAAGGCCAGAATAAGAAACAGTCGGGGCTCTGTTTCGATTTCATTTTGCAAGTTCAGTTGGTATCGATGCGTGCGCCTCTAGTGTGAGCGAGATTTGGCTGACAAAAAGCTGTGGGCACAACAAGAAGGTCAGAAACTCTACCACATACCCACGGCGGGCTCTTGGTATTGTTGCAATCTAAATAGAACAATGACAAGACAAAAGACACTCCACTAAGAGCCGGCAGACCAAAATTTGTGTTGTCTCGCTCTGCTGTAAACACGTGTAAAATCGCGCTTTACCATAAACGCACGTATGCCCACGCAAATACCTAGATTACTCTGCAGAATCTCATAACGGAGAAAACAGGTTGGCGAATCAGAGAGCGGTAAAAGCAATACATTTATTATTGCTGCAACAATGATTCTTCCTAGGCAAGAAAAATGAGGAATTTCAATTTTTCAATTTACTTCTCTGAGTTTATTGAAGAAATGAGCATATTTTTCACATGGCTCAGTGGTCAAGCCAAAGCCTTCTCATTAGTACATGTAAGCAGGTGACATCATAGGTGGTCTCATACCACTAGTAGCCATGGCTATCTTCGCAGAGCTCATCGCTATATCTGTGAAAGACATCGTTTCATGAGCATTTACCGCAATTTTAAGAGAGCTCGCACACAAATATACAGCGTTAATTCATGTGGATCTTTTTGTATTCTTCAGTGATCTCTTACAGTTATGAATTCGTTTCGCACATGTAAACTACATAGGCTGTTGAAAATCCCTGAAATTGGATACGGGATTAGGACCACCTAAAGTCTTTTTTTAAATGGTAAGGCTACCCTTATATATTTTATATAATATTATCCTATATATAAATACACACACACACATACACACACACACGCACACACACACACACACACACACATATATATATACATATATATATATATATATATATATATATATATATATATATATATATATATATATATATATATATATATATATATATATATATATATATATATATATATGCAGGCATAGTGGTTGAGTGGATTGAGTGGCCGTAGCGTTGCAATTAGTGAAATGAGATCCTCCGTGAGCGGTCGCAACGTGCTTTCCAAATTTACTTTACCTCACTATTCAATCAATTGTGCCAAACATGACAAGCCCAACAGCAAACCTGTGCACAGTCGCGAGGCTCCTACTGCACGCGTAATCCAGAAGCGGGCAAGAATTGTCATTGCACCCACTTGCCAGCCTCTGCGACAAGATGTCGACTGGGCGCTGAGTATTTAAAGGCTTAAACTTCTTAAAAAAGCTCTTTTTCCCCCACACCCAACTGCCAGAGCCAGGAGGCGTCGTCTGGTTGGGAACAATGCGTTAGCGAAAGGAAGGACACACACACCGCAGACATTCTAAAGGTGAAAAGGAGAAAAGGGAGAGAGATGGAGCCCAAAGGGAAGGAAGAGGGAAAGAGGGCGCCCGGGGGAGTCCACGTTATATTCTCCTTTTTTTTTCTTTTTTCTTTTTCTTTTCTTCTTTTCCTCTTTCTGTCTTTCCCCCTCTGATTTAGGATTGTATAAAGCTGAGCACGAACAAACTGTACCCTCAATCCTGCCTGGTGAAGGCCAGACTCTAGGCCGAAACGTCGAAATAAACCACGTTGTGACCGCTCACGGAAAATCTTCCTGACTATATATGTATATATATATATATATATATATATATATATATATATATATATATATATATATATATATATATATATATATATATATATATATAACGCATTCGATGCTATGCGTTATTCGAAGGTCGTAGGTTCGATTCGTGCTCACGGCTGCTTATTTCAGCCACTTTTCTTTCTTCTTTCTTCTTATTTACATTCCATTGGTTCTAATAACTTCCCCTGTACATTTCTTGGCATTACTGTCTGTTAGATCTCAATAATATTGTGTTAAAACACGGAAAAACGAGCCCTTAGGTATACACTTATTTCCCTTATATATATATATATATATATATATATATATATATATATATATATATATATATATATATATATATATGTATATATGTATATATATATATATATGTGTATATATCACTTTTTAATAGGCTGATGTTATGAAAGTTCAAACTATAGCACCTAGAGATAAAAAAAAGAGGGAAAGACAGGGAGGTTAACCAGAAAATGAAGCATCCGGTTTGCTACCCTGCACTAGGGGAAGGGGGAATGGGGAAGAAAGTTTGGAAAGAAAGCGAAGAGGGAAATACACGCACGCAAAAAAAAGGGGCGGAGCAGCGGTGCTACAGTCTATACAATAGGCCGCTGCCACGCAAAAAGTTCAGTAAGGCTTTCACTGATTTTCTGTGAGCACACGAATCATGTCGTCTTTCCAGCACTGATTGTTCAGACAAAGGTCTGTCGTCAAGGCGAGCTAACGCAGCAGCTAGTTGCCGTCTTTGCACGCTGTAACGAGGGCAGTGACAGAGAACGTGCTCTATAGTTTCATCGCTGCCGCAATGACCGCAAGCAGCACAATCTTCCATGCCGATTCGGAAGGCGAAAGCTTTGGTGAAGGCGACACCAAGCCATAGTCGGCAAAGCAGCGTTGTCTCGAGTCGAGAGAGTCCAGACGAAGGCCGGAGTCGACGAGACGTGTCCAGTATATGCAGTCGCTTGTGTCGTAAGCAATCGGCGTTCCACAGGGATTTTAATTCTGCATTAGCGATTTTTCGGATGGTCATTGCAGCATCAGTCCTTGAAAATGGTATAGATTCTTCTTCACCATCTTCGTGTGCTGATCGGGCAGCTGCATCGGCATGTTCGTTGCCCAATATGCCGCAGTGACGTGGAAGCCACTGAAACGTAATTCTGTGTCCTTCGTCGAAGGGGTAGTGAAGCAGCTCTCTAATTTCCAGCACTAGTTGTTCATGAGGTCCCCGGCGTAAGGCGAATATCAAACACTGTAGTGCTGTCTTAGAGTCCGTGAACACGCTCCATTTCTTGGCTTCTTGGTGTTTAATGACTTGAATTGCGCTACGTAGAGCAGCAAGTTCCGCCGCTGTCGATGATGTCTGGTGGGACAAACGAAACTTCACCGTTGTCGATGTTGCACGAAAGATCACCGACCCTGCAAACCCATCCACTTTAGTTGAAGCGTCAGTATATAGATGACTATGCTCACTGTATTTCTCATATAACAAGAGAAGAGAAAGCTGCTTTAGCGCTGGAGACGAGAGCGGGGCTTTTGACCCTATGCCTGGAACCGTGAGTTCAACATGTGCATAGGTCATACTCCAAGGGGAAGTTGAAATCCTCGATGGAGTTGTATATCCCGTAGGAATGCGTATGCGATATGAGAAGACCGTCTGGCAAAATGAGGCACGAGTTCGGGCTTCTGGCAGTGAAGCTAGATGATGGGCAGGGGCACGAGCAAGATGCCTCCCTTGTGCTCTGAGCACTTCCATCCTGATATGCGTCTTTAGCGGGTAGTCATTAGCGATCTCGATTGTCTCAGCTGTTGATGAACATCGCGGTAGCCCCAGAAAAACTCGCAGAGCCGTAGCCTAGATGCTTTCGAGAGTCCGAATGTTGGTTCTACAGGGGTTAGTTAACACAGGCAAACTGTAGCGCAAATAGCCAAGAAAAAGCGTCTTTTACAATTGCATCAGTGCATGTACTGAAGTCCCCCAGGTTTTTCCTCCGAGATACTCTAATAAGTTAGCAATTTTTGTCAGCCTCTTCTTCAAGTGGGCCACATGTGGCCCCAGCAGAGGTCTCTATCAATGAATACGCCTAGAAATCTGTGCGTCCTGACATATGGTATGACTTGGCCATCGATTGATATAGCGTATGGTCTCATTGGCTTTCGACTAAAAGCAATCAATGGGCATTTCGCTGGCGAGATTTTCAGACCTTGGTCCTTGAGGTACACTGATACCAACCACACAGCTTTCTGAAGTCTTGCGCGTACCTGAGGTCTTGTCACGCCAGATGCCCAGACGCAGATGTCGTCAGCGTACATGAATAACTTGACCACACTTGGTAGTCGTTCTACAAGACCAATGAGAACAAGGTTGAAGAGGGTTGGACTCAAGACGCTACCTTGAGGGACTCCACGATGCGTCGGGTGTTGGGAGGTTGGACCATCTGCAGTGTTCACAAATAAGGTCCGCCCTTGTAAATAACTGCGTGTCCAACAATTCAGTTGCACGCCTAGGCCCACTGACTCAATGGCTTCGTGAATGGCGCCATGTAGAACGTTGTCGTATGGTCCTTTTACGTCAAGGAACATGGCAGCAGATAGTCGTTTGGATGCCTTTAGTTGCTGGACATACGTGACGAGATCTATAACATTGTCGATCGAACATTGGTGACGGCGAAAACCAGCCATGGCGTTCGGATATATCTCATAGTATTCCAGGTACCATTCAAGCCTGGCCAAGATCATTCTCTCCATTACCTTTCCTACGCAACTTGAGAGTGCGATCAGTCGGTAAGAGGCAATGTCCAGGGGAGATTTGCCAGGCTTAAGAATTGGTACCAAGCGGCTAATCTTCCAATCTTGCGGAACGACGCCAGCTAGCCAGGAATCGTTGAAGATGTTAAAGAGTGTTTCTCGTGCCCGTTTACCAAGGTTGCACAGCATCTTGTATGAGATGTCATCCGGGCCAGTTGACGAAGACTTATTACATAAGACGAGCGCCGTATCGAGCTCCTGTAATGTAAACGGTTGATCCATGCGCGGGTCCCGTAAGTGAGGAATATGATTCATTGTGTGTAGGCTTGTGTACGCTGTCAGGCCTACGGTCATAGCGCAAAAATCTTCTGCTACCTCCAATTCGTGCCGGCGATGAAAAAGGGAAAACGCTGTTCTGGAACAGAACGCAGGCCTCGCACAATTCTCCATATCTGAGACAGTGGTTTATGAGGATCTAGCGACGCACAAAATTTCCTCCATCGTTGGGTGTCTAATTTGTCAAGGCGCCGTTGTATCTCCTTTTTGATGCGCCGGGCTGTTTGTAGATCGTCTGTGGAATTGGTGCGTCGGTATCGTCTTTCGGCACGACGGCGGATCGCACGAGGTCGCTCCAGCTTGAGGTCAAATTCAGAGTACTTCGAACAGCATATTATTGTGCGCATAGCCGCATGTGCAGTTTCCTTAATAGCCTGCTGAAGACCATTGGACAGGCTTTCTTCACAAGCATCCTCAAGTTGAGTTTTGAACACACTCCTATCTATTCTTTGTGTTGTGGTAGAGGAGTACGTGTTCGAAATACCTTTAATCTTCAGGTAAGTGGGGATGTGGTCGCTTCCATGTGTTTCAATGTCCAAAAAACACTTTACCCGTGTAGCAAATTGGCGTGAAACAATGGACAAATCAAGGCAGCTGCTATATGTAGTGCCTCGCAAAAACGTAGGACTGGCGTCATTCAGAAGGACGAGACCATGGCTGGAAACACATGATGCTAGACGTTAGTCCTGTTGAATTAAGCCTTGAGCTTCCCCAGATGGGATTATGTGCATTGAAATCCCCGGTGATAACCCACGGACTCGGATGTGCCCTTAATATGCCGTCTAGTTTGTTGGCGTCAAATTGACTTGATGGGGATATATACACACCTAGAAGTGCGAATGTCACCTTTCCTTTTTTAACAGACAAGCACACATACTGATTGCCGTCGTGAGGTTGCACTGGCTGGACGACGTAAGTAAGCTCCCGGCGAATAAATACAACAACCTCGCTACTTTCGATGTCTTGAGGAGAAAAATGACTCGTAGCCGGATAATCTGATTAGGTGCGATAATTTTGGTTCACATATAATCATGATAGGAAATCGGTACAGATGGACGAACTGGCGAAAATCAGATATGCGAGATCTCAGACCGCTTGCGTTTCACTGAAAAATCGACGCTTCTCTGACCTCCTGTCGGGACGACTTGTGATTGTCGGCCATGGCTTTACTGGAGGCTTAGAAGGACCGGACTCAACGCGTCCAGCACCTGTAGGACGCTCCTAGCAGTTGGCGTATTGATGCTTGTCAGAAGACTTCTGATGACACTCACAATGGATCGCAGCATAGGAATAATTTGACGATCTGCTGTTGGAGCCTCGTCATCAGCAGCATTGGCTTTCACTGGCAGCAGAGAGCGGGAAGGCTGCTCGGAAGGCCGTGCGTTCGCAAGCACCGGCCAGTCTTCAGGGGAGAGAGGCTTCGCCGGTGGAGGTATTTTTGTACTCTCTGGCTTTCTACTGGATGTTGATGGTGATGTAGACCGAAGTGGTGCATGAATATCACCATGACTGGAGCGCTCCCGTCAGTGGCGACGTCGACGCCGGATTTTTTGTGAAGCTTCTCTATGGGTGGAGTTATCCTTGACCATTTCTTTCAGGATACCCATTTATTTCTTGAGTCTTGGGCATTTCTTAGACGTGGCTTCATGCGTACCTCGACAATTGCCACACCTATAAGTTGTTGCACAACAGGTGTCTACCGTGTGCGCCTCCGCGCACCGGGGGCATAAAGGTAGAGTTCGCACAGACACCCTTGACATGGCCGATCTTGAAACACTTGTGGCACTGAAGTGAGTTTAGGACAAAATGCCGTACCACATGCCGGAAATGTCCCACCTTGACGTGCGTAAGGATTGAATCGCCCTTAAAGACTACCTTAACGCAGCGGCTGTTCCCGAGGCGGCTTATATGCTTAATGATCACTCCTTCGTACGCCGGTTTTATCAGAAAGGGTATATCCGTGTTTGGGATTGCCAAGTCAATGTCGTAAATGACACCTGCAGTGCAGGTCCCACTAATCGGTACGACCGCTCGTACTTTGAGATCTCCAAACTCTGTCATCATTCGAAGCTTCTCCAGCGTGTCTGCATGTGTTGTGTCAACAGCTAAAACGTTCTTACGTGTGTTTAGCCGGACCTCTTTGATTTCATCCTGTGCTGTTCCCTCAAGAACAGTGGAAATAGCTTGCCTGTTCAATTTGCGAAGGCTGACGGAACGATCCACGAGCATAAAGAGAATGGTATGCGGCCAGCGTTCACCCCTTGCCTTCACGGTCGACGTGCTTGCTGGTGATGACGTCTTGATGAGCCTCTTTTGGCCTTGCGGCTCATCACAGACACGATGCTGCCATCTGATGAGTCGTCGTCATCGACTGAGTAGATGTCCGTGTCTTCACTGGAGCTGCACCAAAAGCCTCGTTTCCTTGTGGAGCTTACAAATGTTCAGCTGTAGCCAGACGGGCCAGCAGTTGGTTCTTCGTCCATGGGCACGAGAGCAGGAGCATCTCTTGAGCTGTCGCTGGTGATGGACCATGAGCCTTGAGCCACAGAAGAGCTTGAGGGCGCCGACATTTGACCACGTGGGCCTGTAGAAGTCGCCACTGCCATCGCCACAAGGCACCTAGTTTTCTAATCAGCCTGCCCTGAGGTAGCGCAATTTGCAGTATCGATAGTAGTAGCACAATTTATTTCCAATACAAACCTAACATTTCATGTGGATAAGATCTATGGCTCATGTGGTCTAGGTCCGGTGCTTGGCCATGTCTGAGGCCTGCTTGCATACTGCCTTAAGGGGTCTTTCTATGAACTGTTCACGATGCTTCTGTTTCAATATAACCCAAAGTTCTCCTCCATGCACCTGTATATCAATGTGTGGTAGAGTAGTTCTTTGACATGGATGTTTCGGCAACCCCATGTAAACGGGTATAAATGATGAGACTCCTTGCACAAAAAAAGAAAATGTGAGCGGGCACATATATTACCAAACCATGCATCACGAGGTAGACACTTTTCGTTTTCTCTGGCAAAGAATTGTGAAACTAACTCGAAATCGGTCTGAACTGCTTATCAAAGGTAGCTCTATCTGCAGCCACATCCAAGCCGTTTTTAGCTATGTTGGCTCAAGCTTTGAGATAGCAGGCTATGGTGCATATGTGCACCAAAAACAGGGAACTATCATGAGCTCCTCCTGAGTCAATTATTAGTATGTAGCCAAACATTCCTGAATTCAAAAGCGGGTGCGGTGTTGAGAGAAAATGTGCATACAGAAAGACGTGAACTTTTTACGCGATGCGCTGCTTTTTCACTAGTATGTGTAACGCTGTCACTCAGTATGAATGCACCGCGCGCCGTAGGTGATGGCGCGGTGCCAAGTAGGTCACGCCGCTGCAGTGCGTTCAAGTCACACTCTCCTTGCAGTGCACTTCATGTCACCATCTCCCTCGCATGCCACGCTTGCCGCAGCACCCGCGGCTGCCACCCCGTCCGTTCGCCCACAACACCTCGCTACACCGTCGACTCGTCGGTTCACGCGCAGTAAACCGGACGCGCGCCTAGTGTACGCGTTGAAACATGTCTATACGTGTCACCTACAACACACACGCCAGCCATCGCTTCAAGCGAATCTTCCCGCGCTCACCACAGCACCCGCCTTAGCACCTTCAAACTCGTGGCGCCACCCGTGCGAAACGCTTGCAGGGTTCCCTTCGGGGAAATGGTTCAATTTTTTTACCACTTTTTATTGAAGGTGCGTTTTCCAGACGCCCAAAATTGACTTCGCGGAGCCCACATGTGTTCTAGACTCTCACTTGAGAAGCCCCGCCACAGTGGTCATGTGGCTAAGGTACTCGGCTGTTGACCTGCAGGTCGCGAGATCGAATGCCGGCTGCGGTGGCTGCATTTTGATGGAGGTGAAAATGCTGTAGGCCCGTTCGCTCAGATTTGGGTGCACGTTAAAGAACCCAAGGTGGTTGAAATTTCCGGAGCTCTCCACTCCGGCGTCTCCCATAATCATATGATATATTCGGGACGTTAAACCCTACATATATATCATCAATCTCATTTGAGAATGGTGAGCAAGCTTTTGTCAGGAGCAATCTGTACCAACGACGGAAGCAGCAAAGCCTCCACGTGTAGCAAAAATCTTTATACTTTGATCGCTTAACCAATCGCTACTGAAGAATGACCAAATTAGCCCCGCCGTGGTGTTCTAGGGGCTAAGGTACTATCTATCTATCTATCTATCTATCTATCTATCTATCTATCTATCTATCTATCTATCTATCTATCTATCTATCTATCTATCTATCTATCTATCTATCTATCTATCTATCTATCTATCTATCTATCTATCTAAGCACGTACGTCTTGGTTCTCTTTGGTTACCCGGGCCCTAAACTGGGGTAAAGCAAAGCTAGTATGGGAGGGTAAGATGATTTGGCGAATATGACTCGCTGGTAGAGACATGAATAATGTCACAATCGCGTCGCGTGCGTCGTCAAAGACTTACCGCAAGAAAGTGGCACATACCCATTGGTAGGTATGTACCACTGGTATGCCCGTATGCGACACAGGTGATTAACACTTCCTTTCTACCAAGGAATGGCGAAATCAAACGGAAGTAATTTTAACGTGTGAGTGTTGAGAAAAATTTGACTTTCGTTGCGTTGACTCGACGAATGCAAAAAAAAAATGGCCCGTATCTGCATGTTTCACTGCAAAACTCGAAAGACGATAATCTTGCGTGTGGAGAGAGTGAACGAAACGTTTATTATATAATCTGCAGGAGAAAATTGCGGAATTGTATTCTTGAAGCGCTGCGTTAGAGAGTCTCAATCCATGCAGCAAAGGCAAACGAGCGCATCGAGGCACCTGAGACATGAGCGCCATCTGGCAGTTATTTTCAAAAACGATGGAAGGCGTGAGCGCTTGTGGAGAAAAATGCGCGCCTGTTTTGGAGGTGATAAGGAGTAGAACGCAAAGTGACGGGCAGGTGCCACCAATGTGTTGTCATAGCAAAGCGTTGGAAACACTTGCCTTTTTGAGCATCGCGTTGCACTGTCAGCACAGCGTGATAAAAGCTACGGGTTTTGGAATTACTTGTGTGTGGCTTCTCCAGTATAAAGGCACACATAAAAAACATTAACGTTTAGTTATGGTGCCTAAAATATGCGCAATAATTGTTTTTAATTGACACTCGCGTGACTATGAACAGTGAAACTCGAGCAATATTGGCGGGCGCTGCGGATCGAGTAGACCATTTGAGGTATCGTTCAGGGCATTTAGAGTGGTTGTTACCGCGTACAAACAGGCGATTCCACAGACAGAAAGACAGACAGACCAAATTTTTGGCGTGGAAGGTCCTCAAGAAAGACTATCATCTTTAAAAAAATGTCAGGGTCCCAGCAAGAGCTGAGCCCCAACATTCTGCGTGGCAACTAAGTATTCTACCACATAGCCACGCCAGATCTCACAACTGCGTTTCGAATTAACCTTATTGTTCTTGAAGCATTCATTGGGGATACAGTGATGGCTATCGAATTTGGCAAACATTACCTAAGCACTCCCACGATACAGCCGTCACGTCAAATTATTATCGAACACTTCATACCAACCATAGAATAGCGCGAACAGGCATCGATAATTCAAAGCCGAGGAAATTTAAAAAATCTGTGGATCTTCCCAAAGTGAGTGATGACAAGTGGGCAAAGCTGTAGCTCCTTACTTCCATTATGTATACGTTGGAGTAGCCGTTGATTATGATTATGAGGACAGATGCACGGACGGACAAACGGATGATGAATTAACGCGCGGACAGACGGTCGGACGGAAAGACGGAATGCGCGGGTGTTCATGTATTGTGCTGTCGTGTAGTTAATTGCACCTAAAGTTTCTTGTTTACACATGTTTTTGTTTTTTTTCTTCAGTTTCTGTCGGGGTTCTGTGAGGAGTGGCGGATGCCTTCTATATAGGACAGCCCTGCGGAGCTTCGCAGCTTATATCTGACGTCGGCAGCGTTGGCCCCCAGAATGCATAGCATAAATATCCAGGTCCCAGCAGGACTCTAATCCCAGCACTCTGCTTGGCATTCAAGTATTCTCCCACAGACCTACGCTAGTCTCGGAGCTGCTTTTTAGGGACACCAGAATATTCGGTGGCTATCAACGGAACATACGTTCTCCTACCATAGAGCCATCACGTCGGGTAAACGATAATTGTAGCGAAGCACCATTTTCTGAAGCTCAACTATCTAGCAGTGTCCATGGCCACCATTCTCACCAGCAGAAGCGTGACATATCAGCTTACCCCTAGTGGTGTTGCTAATACCCATATTGCTGTTGGAATCGTTACGCAACAGTATAACCATGCGACTGTTTAACATAAGACCGTACGTACATTGGTGCATATATATAGCGTCATTTAGTAAAGCTTCTCCTAATAAAATACAACAGAGTCACCTTCCTTCCGCATGCGTCGCATCACATCGATTTCAAGAGTACACAAAACCTGCCATTTTTTTCTTACAAATAAAGATTGCTATCATCCTAGCCATCCTATTCGAAGAATCTGAAACGTCAACGTGAAAAAAAAAACATCCATGCTACCGTCGAAGTTGACATTCTTTGGGTCCGCGTGGCATTGCGGCATCTCATCCGTTTACAACCTTCCCGGCACCTTTGAAAAATACAGAAATGCTAGGTTGACTGCATACGTTTTTCTGTCATATCACCTTTCCTTTGCTTACCTAAGCGGCATATTTTTATGCGATGCATTTAAAACCTAAATGAATTCGGTGTACTTTTTGCCACAACGTAGTGAACGAATTCATAGAAAACGACCACAAAGGACGTCACGCGCTTGTAAAATTTACCAGTAAATCCCATTGCATTTTGTACTAATAAGGATATGAAAGCTTTCTAACGAATTGAAAGCTTACATTCTTCATATTTTTTAGAAAATCTAACTATTAACCAGCCCAATGTGGCTGCGAAGTGGCACATCAAAAGGGCTTTGAAACTAAGCCGAAGTTAGCCATCTACAGTCATAAGTCAATGTTCACATTTGTGCACGTTTAGATTCCGTTGTACACTGTCATTTTTGTAATAAAAGGCAACATGCAAGCACGTAGCTTTCGCTCTGCGGCGCACACCTGCAGTACCATTAACCGAGAGCTAAAGAAAGCAAGTGCACTTTTGGCGGCATTTGTGAGCTTACAAAAATACGAGCCATGACCCTTTGGCTAGCGCTCTTAGATTGTGCTCCCACTCTGGTCTCACTACGGGTGATGCCACCACAAGCGGACGTGCTTTCTTTATCTGTCGGTAGATGGTGCTGTAGCAAGCCACGACAGTGCGCATATTCATTCGCTCATGCATTTTCTTTCATCAAAAAGGACAACGTGGATTTTCAGTTGGCTACAAAGGCATGCACGATCGTTGTTTCTAGATAGCACTTGAAGGACGAAAAATGGTTATGCCGTACCTGATAGAGAAGCTAATATTGAAGCTATATTTGGTTTTGGCATCCTCCTTAGTGTGTTGAACTTGGGAAGTTTAGGCCGCTTAAATCGTAACTTAGGTAAACGCAGACGTGCAGGCTCCTCATCTTCACAAAGCGCCATTTCCGGCATCATGGACAGAACAAAGGCAAGTAAGATCAAAACTACAGCAATACGGAGGCTTGAAACGATTGCCATTGTAAATGAAACTTTAAGGTGATATGTTCTCGCTAACAGCCACAACGTCTTATATTAACATTCCAGTAGGCTACAGAAGAACAAATGCAGCGCCATTCTCTTTGTGGTGTTATCAATCTATTTGTCACACCTCTTTTCATTGCACCTTTTTCATCGCGTGCTATTTTTATTGCTTCATTCATGCTAATGGAGCCTTTACACTTCTTTAAGTAACCGTGGAATGAATTTACTGGAAGACCTTATTGCCTGACAAATTCAACGCTGCAAAAATATTAAGAGCCCATCCAATGCGAGTTAAGTTACAAAGATTTGTCGCACGCTACAATCGCATTGTCCCTTCTCTCGTACGGATTAAAGCGCTAGAAGGTAAGCAGGGAGGGATGGCAGGGCCACAGAAAAAACGTCACGCTTGCCTCGTGACCTTGAGCACCTTATCCTTTTTTTTGTATGAATACGGGATTTTTGAATGCGATCGCACGCGCACACGTCGACAAGTAGCAACCTCTCGCAGTGGTCTGTGTAATGAGCGAGCGCGCCATGTTCAAATCAGCCAATGGTTGATAGATGAGCTTGCTACATGTAATTTTTAGGCACATTCCTTGATTTTTCGAGTTAAGAAAAAGCAATTTTTAGCTAATTTTGATCACTTATGGTAAATTTCATGCCACCTGCTGCGCTACAATATTTAGCTCGCGCGTTGTCGGAAGCCTCGACTACCGAACGGCAGAGCTTTCTGACCTTGCTCAAAAAGTGTTGCAGGGCCCCTTTAGGGCAAGAGAAAATTTCTATTCATTGTTAAGCTGCACCGATGTACATGTGTACATCGTGCTCAGTATACTTATGAATCCGCGAAAATATTAAGGAATTTGCTGGAGCATAAGTAGTCTATTAATCTGCCTGTTAGCCTGTAATGAGAACAATTCACCTGTGGAACCCATATGTCTTCAGATGTATGCATTTCGTACGAGATGAAATCCAGCCTCACTACTTTAGACACTCCACATAAGTTCTGCACTTGTAACAAAAAAAACACAGCACTCCTTTCGCGAACGAAAATTTTTGTTGCGTTCATATACATGCCAAAAATCGGAGCTCTTTCAAGAAAGTGATGGTAAGCAAAGCTTTGCGTCTGCGCGTATATGTACATTTTCTTTTCCTTTTTCTTCTTTTGTTTTTTACAAGCGCGTTGTGTAGTCCTCCATTCTGCATCCGCTTTACAATGATGACTTCGATACTTTGTCGCATCAAATAAAGATATTAATCGTTACTGTATGGGCAAGAACTCCACAGAAAGACACAGCACGCAGGATTGAATTTTCGCTCTACTTTTATTATTTGTTTCTGTTGTGTTAAGCAATCTGTTTTTTTGCAAACATAAGTTTTTAGCAAAAGTGTAGCTAGTGTTTTTAACTGTTGTATAATTTTCAACATTTGATTATTTATAGCATTCTAAGTCTTCAATTACTTTTATATTTGTTCAAAGCACTGCCGTGTACCAGAGATTCGGAACCTTTTTCAAGCCGCTTGTGCGGCTTTCAGTCCCGTCCACTCTTTTTTGATAAAGGAAATAAAGACGAACTTTGTTTCACCGCAACGGTAATGATACAAACAACCTAGTGCTCAGCAACGAGAAACTTCGACTGCTATAGGCACTGCACCAACAGACAGCACCTACGCGTGAAAAAGAAAAATAAATAAACGAAAGTGTATGATAAAACAAAATGCAAGCTTGCTTAACAAGACAACTGATCGCAAAGAGGCCGGAAATGGAGATTGTAACATTTGAGAGGAAAAAATGCATAAAAAGACGCATGTGAAGGGCGTGCCTTCTCAAGGCCAATTTGCAAACTCCCGCAACACTGAACACATGCCTGTGTCGGGGTGGGGAACAATTGCACGAGCGTCACCGCAGCATAAATCAACAAGTCATAGAAGCTTCGCCTAATGCTGTTGTGCTCCTACAGTAAACAGTAATGTTGGTCAAATTGTCAGGCGAGAAGTCCTTTTTAAAGGCTTCACTCTAAGGTTCAGGAAAAAAAGATAGATAAGAGAGACTCTGTACATTACCAATCCATTGACGTGTGGAAGAATTTACTATGTATCGTTGACTGTTCTTCAAATCAATTCTAAGCGGGGACTTATTTTACAACATACATCAGACGTAAATACCGATAAAGTTTGCGTAGCTTTAGTGAAAAACTGATCTTTACGTGCAGATGAAGAAAGGGGCATGGAAGGCAATAAGTACAAGGAGTTTATTATTTATGGACAACATACAACGTTTACCCCTGCATGGCTCTGTGCTTTTTGACCATCAAATAGTCCTTGTGCTACTAATCACCAAACATCATCATACCCTGAATGACCGCTTCAGTTCTACTGGTCACCCCAAAAAAATAGAATCGCAAAAGCTCCCCCCCCCCCCGCCAACCTTACCTTCCCGAACAAAATTTATTCCAAGGGTCCTTCCCACTAAACAGAATTAACCCAAATTCACAAACAAGGACCAACTCACAAGGAGAGGAAAGGAAAGGGGACGCGCATGCTTACTCAGGGTTTTAAAGCTGCACTGAGGGATGCCTAGAGGAGATAGAGGGGGCAGGGAGTGCAACCAGATGGTAGGAGAGATGTGGAGAGAGTAACGCAAAGCCGTTAAAGAAAAGGAGGAGGAGAGTTGGGCATGCGTAGTGTGAGTGTGGACGCCACAGACTAAAAGAACTTTCCGTGTATCAAAAGGCGTAATGAAATGCTGCTTGCTCGTTTCTGTTTTCATTATAGAAAAAGATTCGCCTAGCGTTAATATAGGGTGGGACGCAATAGGGATAAAAATTCAGTTTTCGGCTGGTTAGACTGTATAGGTGAGGCTATCTAGTGAGGCTCAGATGAACGAAACAAGCAGAACCATGGCCTCTGTGTTTGCATAAAATAGTTCACTGACCATTGTTTTTACCCTGGCTCACATCACTCTCACTCGCTGGAACTGGTGTTGGCAGCCACGTACCAAAGGCGACCAACTATGAGAACAGCCAACAAGCATTTGAAGTGGTGCTAAGATTTAAAAAAAAATAGGTTTACATGCTTTTAAGTTACAAATGCGACAGAAGGGGAATAGAAATTTGAGAGGCTAGATTCTTTGGTGAAACCAAACAAACCAACGGACCTTTGAGCAAAACATAACTGAAACTATTTATTTTTTGAAACAGTGGAGTAAACATAGCTGAAAGGATCTAAAGTGGCTTAAATGGGTATTTCCATCATTTAAATTATAGCCCAGCGACTTTGTAAATGCATGTTTGATGCTCCACAACCTATAAGCTAAGGCCCTCTCAATTCAGTGACATGGCAAATGCAGCAATATTTGCAGCCTAAAAATATTGGAAGCTGTTTTATAGCATGCAAAAAGACGAAGTGATCAATCATTCAAAGGTAATGGACAAATTCAGCTTCGTATGCAGTGGTACAAGCTTCGTATAGCTTGACATGCTATATGTACCCTGCTATAGTTAAGATAGTAGAGTAATACTGCGATGGAAATACTGTGCTTCTCCTTAAAACACCTGTAGATCGTTGGTGTAAATTGAACTGTGATTCTGTTGTAAATCACAACATTATACGATCAAGAATACACCTCTCATGAGCAGCAAGAGGAGTGAAGACACGGCCAGAATATTGTACCGTTTCCTGTAAGCAAAGATTTTAGCTACATGCCATTAAAATTTTATTGCGATGCCAATTATATGAACACGCTCGACTAGATTTTGCCTCCGGCGGCACCATCACGCACCGTATATATATACGTATCTCTATATATTAAAGTTCAAGAAAGAAAAAAATCGACAAAAGGCTACGGCGCGCGCAATCTAAGCTGGGACCATTCTGCGCGTGACCTTCCAATTTTTTGCTATCGCATTCATTGCTTCACCTTTGCGGCAAATCTGTGTTCTTTTTCTACATGTCAAACATCACCACGAAAATGGAGTGTGTATAAAAAAAAATGGGAATGCCTTGGCTTTGTTTTTTTAGGGATCACGCATATTTAACATCGTCAAAAGGATACAATGCTGTGCTTTTTGTGTCACCTTACTCTTACTTTAACGAAGAATCAGAGCACGTATACTCACCAAACTTGGAATCACGCTGCTCGCACGCTAGCTGCTGTCTCCTGGTCAGTAAAATGCTGTTGCTTTCTTTTCCCGCTGGTTTGAGATAACAGCTGTTTTTTGCCGGCTGTAATTTCTTTAGGTAAGCGTGCACCTACTCATAGGTCAGCGAACTCACTCATGAGTTGACACACCCGTACTCACTTCGATTCGGATCGAACCGTGAGTCTGAGTCGGCGTGAGTCTCAGTGAGCAATACGTTAGTGAGTTTGAGTACGTGTGAGTAAGGTTGAAGAAAAGTGTCGTGAGTTTGAGTTCTAGTGAGTATGGTTGAGGGAAATTTTGTTCAATAGATTTCAGAGTGAGTCCAAACCGCAAAATATATTTCTAGAGGTATTCTGAGTGTGTTCCATCCTTTTCGGTGATCTATGCACATGACCGTGTATTGGTTATATCATCTCCCAAAAGTGACCACATGCCATTATAGTTGCTGAGTCACTGTACTATATTGATACGAGCACCTACATATTTATATTCGAAGACCAAACTGTTTGTACAAAAAGACATGCCACCTTGCGAGTTTAATAAGGCGTAATAACGAACGGGAGTACCAGAAAGGTGCTACGAGAGCACCCACTGGCTTTAAATTGTTGCATCTGTGCGGTTTTTTTTAAACGTGTCATAGCGATGCTCGTCGGGACTTGTGTGGACAAAGCACACAGGTAGGTACGGTTCTTTCAAGTTTTCCCATGTCACAGATTACTATAAAATAATATTCACTCATCGACATGTCGTATCAATACGCCTTACGGTCGGACAACAAGTAGACGGACACAGCTGGCACCATAGCCATATCAAGCATACGTGCTTCATATAAGGAGAGATATTTATCCTACTACAAAGGTTGTCCAGTTACTTTTGACGAATCATTAGCTGCATGGTGTCCTCAATGGCGAACCCGCCAATGGTTCTAAATTGTTTCACAGATGAAGCTCGCAATGCACGTTTCTCGACACTCCAGGCTTCTATGGAAATATGGTTGTTTGAGGTCACTAATGTTTGTAAACTATTAAAAATTGGCCGACAGGCTATGTTGCTGCAAATCAGTTCTGCGGTAGCGCGCAGGGTGGTGGAAAGGCCAAAAAAGGGAAAGAACTTACTAGCTTTCGAACAATAAAGAATATGTGCCGAAAGAACTCTTGAATGATACGAGCTCCTTTTGTTCGCGTTTTTAGATGCGGAAGCATCTTATACTCGCGCCTTGTAGTGCGCCGTCCGCGCCGTCCGCGCCGTCCGCACCGCTTCTCGAACATTCGACAGCTGACGCGCGCGCATGCGCCGTCGCGCCGTCGCCCACCATCTGTGCCGCGCGCTCTTCTCCTTCGAGAACATTCGACAGCTGACAGCGCATGCGCCGTCGCTATCTGTGCCGCGCGCGCGCTTCTCCTTCGAGAACATTCAACAGCTGACAGTGCATGCGCCGTCGCACTGTATATATACTCAAGGTCGGCGCTCGCTCGCTCAGTTGCCGCTCGTCGGTTGGTTTGTACGGCGCGTCGACGTCCATGGTCGCGGTGAAATGAATTCCAACGAATCCACAAACACAATGATCAACGTCCCTTCGACCAGCGCCGTCCTTTCGCATACGTGTGTACGTGTTCACTCATTTAACACCCCCTCCTACAACCACGTTAACCAATTTAGCCATCGACCCAAGTAAGTCGCAACTTAACACCCCATTTCACAACCACGTTAACCAATTTAGCCATCGACCCAAGTAAGTCGCACTTTAACACCCCGTTAACCAATTATATGGTCCGCATCCTCCTCAGTGTCTCCCGAGGGAAGCTGCGGGCAATTTTTTTTTCGGCTATGGGCTTTATAGAAGAATTTGTGTCAACAATTGGCGACACTATGAATGAAGTGTTGACTCTTTTGCAGCACCTCCAAATTAAAACGCTCCCACAGAAGGTCACATCTGAGCTTAAAGACCTTGTGTTTTGCCGCGCATTATGGGCATGGTTAAATCTGCTTTTGCGGGGGCTTACGGATGTGTGCAAGTCTCGCCCTTCCGCAGGCCGTGTGAAAAACTGTATTAAAGACAATAGTCTTTCTTGGGCATCTTCGACGCAAAAATTTTGGTCTGTCTGTCTGTCTGTCTGTCTGTCTGTCTGTACATTTGTCTGTTTGCCCACTCTTAACAGCACCCGGTACTTGAAACGGCCGACTTCATTCGCAGCACCCAGCTGTGTTGTCCAAGATTCAGCGTTAGTACTTGTGTGATTGTCGATTAAAAAGCAATTATTGCGCATGTCTGGGGCACCATAATAGCACGTATATATTCTGCATGGGCGCCTTTTACTAGAAAAGGCATACATAAGTAATTTTAAGAACCATAGCGCTTATCACACTGCACTGACCATCCAATGCTTGCATGGAAGGGCAAGTGTTTCAAACGCTTTTCGAAAACAAGACGGTGGTGGCAGTTACCCGTTGCCTTGCATTGTACACTTTATCACCTCTGAGGCGGGCGCGCACACCCGTGTCAGAGCCACGCGCTTTCTTTTTGAAAAAAAAAACTGCCAGATGGCGCTCATGTCTCACGTGTGACGTCACTTCTTGCGCTCGTTCGCCTCCGCTGCACGCTCGAGGCACTCTAACGCAGTGCCTTCAGAATACATTCACCGATTTTCTTGAACAGAACATCGAATAAATGTTTTGTTCACTCTCTCCACACGCAAGACTATCGTCTTTCGACGACATTTGCAGATTAAATGCAGATACGGGGTCAATTTTTTTTCTAACATACTTTCTGTGCAAAAAAAAAAAAGAATCGATTCTCTCTTGGATCACTCGTCGGACTCTGATGATGATTTGGAGTTGGATAATTGAGAGCAGCTACTAACCGATACTGCAACTTCCACAAGCTCATGAAAAGACATTGATCACAGTGAGCCAGTGTGTGCTAATGGTGCCTCAACAAGCCCTGCGGCAGGGACATTCTCGAGAACATCTACAGCGATAAAAGACGACAGTGTGAATTGCTGACAAACACCTTGACTATAAATGAAATCCTCCAATTTTTCTGGGTGCGCATAAGTTCGGTGTGCACGCCACACATCCGATTGCATATTTTTTGTCCGTATTTCAAGGCTCATAACTGGAGCACAATATTTTTCAAACAAATTTGAATGCACCACAATATAGCAAAGAGAAAATACGGTTGGCTCTGCAACAGCTAACAGTCTTTTTTGCATTTGCTTGCTGATTACCTACATGAAATATCGCAGATTCGGGAAATACTGGTGAACACAATCCGGGCTTAGAGTGGACACTGTTGCCGATTCAATGCCTGTAAATCGTCTGCAGAAGCTTCAATAATTTTTTTTTGATTTCACATACAACAGTGACACTCTGAGCTTCCATAATGACCGTGCGGCTGGAGTGAGGGCAGTCACTGAGGCCATCAACGAAGCATTTTCTTCGGAAGTCAAATGTCAGAAATACGAATTTGTGTGTGAAGTGGTGATTCCATTGAAAGGATGCCCCTTCATGAAGCGAAATCTCCCAAGTTAGCCGAAGTACTTGGGATTCAAGGTATCCGTAAGAGCAGGAGTGTTGTACTGCATTTATCAATTTCAGATATACCAAGAAGCAACGGCTGGATTATCCAGGGTTTCTAAGAAATTTAGTATGGGAGATGTTGCGGTAGGTTGTTCGGGGAACTTAAAAGAAAAACTCATAAACATTATGCTGATAATTTTTCCCCATTCATGGCCCTCCTCAGGAAACTGAGAGAGAATGAAGTAGTATTTCTTGGGACGCGCCATGCAAACCGCCACAAAGGAACGGGAAGAAGCTGCAGTTTTTGAAAAAAGTTAAAGCGTAGGGAAGGAGAAACACACATATTTGCAGCTCAGCAGACGGCAACACATTGACAAGGTTGGTGGGCTACTCATTTGTTTCCGTTATGAGCTATGCAGGATGCCAGCCTGAAGGATCCACCAAACTGTACATCAGAAATGAGAAGAAAGTAGTCCATGTCACCCGCCCGTACTCTGTCAAAGTTTACCACAAGCACATGTTTACCGTATGCAGTCCTTGATGGCAAGACACGGAAATGACGTCCGGAACAAGAGGGGCTGCTTGATGATCTTCTTCCAGCTACTCAATGCAGCAGTTCTGAGAGCCTGGATTTTGTGGAGGGGGGACGAAGGCGTGCTCCTTTATATGAACCAACTCGAGTTCTGAAGTCGTGTTCACAAGGTGCTTCATGGTGGAGCAGCACATAGTTTGAAGTGACGAGGCCAGCCATTCAACGACTCGTCGGCAGCTCCCATGAAAGATTTCTTCACCACGTGCACTTGAAATACAAAGTTGACAGCGGGCCCATGTCCCAAAGAAGAGCAAACAGATGTATGCGAGCCACCGTTGAAGGCTAGAATGCCGCAGCAAGACAGCGTATCTTTGTGGTCACTGGAACATGCCTCTCCCTCCCGAGTGCTTCTAGTCCTTCCACAGCGCATATGTGATTATGATGTTGGCGGCATCGATCAATACGTTTTGGCCAAAAATCATTTCTTTTTATGCTTTGGATTTCATTGAGGCCTCATATAGCTGGGCTATACTTTTGCTTGAAGTCGTGCGGGTTCCTACTCTTTTACGGGTCTCGGTTGAGGTTCACGAAAGTACAAGCTGCATATTTTTGTCGGAAGCTTTTCATAGTTACAATATAATGAAGGTGAGGTAGAAAATGCTCCGAAATTGGCATAGATGAGTAATCGTTCTGGTTGGGTCGAGTGGCATAGTCTTCTGCCGTATATGCCACTGCCCCTCTTCCTAGTCAGATAAGACGTCGGACTATAAATCTTTAAATTATTCATCATCCTCTTTTCCTAAAACATCTTCGAGGTTTGCAGCTAATAGTTTTGTTTTTCGTGATATCGACAATAAATAATATACAGTTTTATAGTAACTAATGTATATTCTTACATTGTGCTCAAGGATCATACTATACTAACACGTGCCATATGTTGATTGGCTGTTGCATTACGTACAACACAGCTACGCAGATACTGCGACCGGTGCTCAATTGGTTGTCTCTCAAGGAAGGTTGCGTGTATCCTCCGCACCTATGATATTTTGTTGCGTAAAGCGTCTTTATCCTGCTTAGTCCCAGAGTACCCATAGGTATAGCTTTTTTTTCTAGGGCATTTTATAAGCATCACCCCAATTTGATATCCGCGTGTTGAAATTTGCTTTAAGTAAACCACGAAAATTAGGACCGTGTGTAGTCACATCCGGAAACGAAAGAGTGAGAATGTTGCGCACTGCATTAGTGCTTGACAACGTATTGCATGAGTGCTCGGCGCCACCCTCGTGATAATTGAAAGCTGTTTTTTTTTGTAGTTGTAGCTTGCCTGTAGACTTGTGCAGTACATTCCTTTAACTGTGCACCATGGACACCCCAGAAACACATACTGAAAGTCATTTCGGTCTGATATTTTGTTTTACTGAATCGTAAAGACTTCAAAATTTCAGGAGTACCCAAATGTGTACCATCGTGCACATTTTGATACAACCATTCAACTCTCAGTTTCGCAAAAGCTTTATTCGTTAGCGCATTGTTCGGACTGAGGAAGATATTCGGTTATGCTTTGTTTTGTACGATTGCATGTGCGGCTTTTATTTCTGTATATGCAACGTGAGATACACAAATTGTAAGTTACCGTGTCCACTCTTCGATTGTTGAAAACGCATGGCGACATTCTGTGTCCTCTATGTCAGAATCTTTATCAGCAATGCTAATTCTACCCTTCAAAAATGTTTGTGCAGGAACCAAGCGTAAAAAAAAAAACAGGCCGAGCGCCATAGTGGCCGTTCATTCAAGAGCTTACCAAGAACCCAAGGTGAAAAACCAAAACTCTTCTAAACAAGCTTTGATATAATGTGACATCATTCGAGATTCTTGTCCTACCAGGAAGACACAATTTTTGTTTCAATATTTTACAATATCGCGACGCCATGTTTTGCGGGGCTACAAAGTCTCTTTCAGAATTGTAGCAAATGAATTCTCAGAAATTCTCAATAAAAAACAACATTCCTGTGCTACACTTACAACAGTGACCTAGCCACCCTGATCACGTGTAAAGAAGTCGGACAATCGTTTGTACACTGCGTACTCTTCCGTTTTTATTTTTATGCAGAAAATTATGGACAGAAAGTTTAAAGCTCACTTAAAAAACGACTGCATGTGAGTTTGTTTGCAGATGAATTCGCATTCATTTGTTGCTGACGATGCACCTTTAACAAACTACTTACTTGAGGGAACCGCAGTGTTTGTGAGGAAACAATCAAAAAATAAATAAATACCAAAAATGAGAAAAACTATACGGCACGTCAAATCTAGCAGACATTATAGGGCCGAGAGATTTTTTTTAATGTTCCCTAGTTTTAGACAATTAGGCTTTTTTCCCATTCCATTGACACGGAAAATGAGCTTTCTAGTAACGAACAAACGCAACAGGAACTGCTGCTGCAGCGACTACATGGAAGCATGCAAGTAACTTACGGCATAGTTAATGCACCTCGATTGCTTCATGTGGTGGAGCTAACAGTGAGACGGCCGTATAAACACAGCATGATCAATTGCAGAAGAGCAAAAACAAGGCTGTAACTCATCGTCGCGCTATCGGTGATATTTCTTGCGCCACTATCATTCAGAAGAACATGACATGCATAACATCTACTTTTAGTAGCCTCACGAAGTAAGGTGCGACAACACATTGTTTTACAGTGTTGTTAGCCGTAGATAACACCACTTGAAGCACCAGCGTGGATATGTGTAAGTCGTGAGTGCCGTAATGATTTGCATATTATTATTCAAGTCACGCAGCTATTTAAATTCAGCGCGCACGTTCAAGTAATTGTGGGATGTCTGCGTTCATTCGAAGGTACCAGCATTCATCGTAAAGCAAGAGAGATGGATACATTATATTCGCCACATCTTTTTTCTTTTCTGAAGCCGTCTACGCCATACCCATGCTGACAATGGTACCTTGTATAAGAAACTGATTGGTGTGGCATAGGTTGTCCATTGGTACTACGCTCGATCAGTGTGAACAATAGAGGTCCAAACTCAAAAGTATGCATTAACTGTAAGATGAAACTTGATGCCGCTATTTCAGCATGTCTTCAAGATTCTCATTTTTAAATTAAATATTGCAATTTATATAGTATATCTATGAATAAATGAGTTTCAGGGCCTCTGCATGTTGAGACTGTTAATACCTGAGCATACATGATAGAAAAACAAGGCACTTTCATGCGAAATGCAATTTTTCTTTTAATCTGACCTAAACTCAGGCCGTGAAAAGAAACCGCTATAGGGCTCTTGGAGAGGCTCCTGCTGAAAATTGGGTTGGTCAGGATGCCAGGACATGGCCTTTGCCCATCTGGCCTAGTGTGGCTGAGAGGGCCAGCCATCCGTACTACAAGCACCTGCAACACCTCTGCATATTATTGTTATGGGGATTACAAATACACGGAAAAGAGAAACGAGTGTATTTGCAATATTTAGAGGTAGGTGTGACACCCCAGGGCTGCTAGAATCTCGCGTGCTGAATCCGCTTCTTCCTCATCGATGCGTCTATGCCCCTAAAATGTGATCGTTAGTGCACAATTTACTCTGTTCAATGCAACTTTTTTATCACACGTCAAGCCAAGGTAGCATACCAGCATTGTTCCCCGACAATTTCCAGTGTGTCTTCACGGCTGCTCAAAACGTCGAGATTACGAACCGTGTCATATTTTACATGGAATGTGCTTGGAAAATTTACAAAACAGGAATTGCTCCAAACTATTTGAGTGACATTTCAAACGCTGGTTACCAAAACAAAACTATAAAGTTAAACATCATATACAGTCATTTAGTAGAAGAACAGCTGCACTTGTGTTGCAAACGAGCCATTATTTTTTTTATTTCTCACTTATCGTTTCTTGCAAAGACCAGATGCAGCAAGTTGTTTTTAGAAATATTCCTTTGGGAAACTCGCAGCTGTTATTATCACTGTTCATAATATGGATATTGGTGAGCAGCTTGATTCTGACTCTGGGTGATCATATGTATAGTCGCAGCACTCGATGCTATTTCTGAAAAGACATCATTTTATCAGTCATTTGTGGGCAACATTTAAGGAGACTTTATGAGAATACCACAATGGTACCACACTATAAAATATCTGAGGTATTGCCAGCAAAGACAATGATATGAATATGAGGCATGCTATTGCGGTATATTTTCGGACATTAGCCTATCTGGCGTTCCTTAACGTCCGCTGATATCACACAGCACATGAGTCTGTGTACAATTTCGATTGCTGTAAAAATGATTCCACTTCTGTGATATTGTTGTAAGACATTAGTTTCTGTGTTTCCAGAAGTGCCTTTATATTTTAGTTAGCAGCTCAATGTAACATTCTTTATTATAATAAATTTATGCCTTACTTGAGGCCAAAGCTTTGAAGGAGACCAGTGCATACTAGCATTTTCATTAGGAAACACTTCTGACTCTTTGTTGCGCGCTCCATTCGAAACAGGACGTGCGGTAGCACAAGCATTAGTCTTAATTTCATGCTATGCTAAAAACATCATTCTCTTGACAACATCACAGGTGTTATCAAAAGTGCGCTTCAAAAAAAGTTCGCAGTTCTAAATAATAAAAGCAAAAATAGCTTCACATTATGCAGGAAGCCCGCCTTTGTATTGTTCAATTCCAACGAATCGCCAAGCACTGGAAACGTATTGAAGGATAACATTAAAAAGCCATTTGTTCAGTTCGATCGGTTCCTCACTAATCTTCGCTACTAACTTCAAATAATAAACTGGTCTGACCTCTTGAACAAATACATTTTTATGTGTTTTTTACACACTTGCATATCTTCGTTTAAGACATATGACAATGTTAGAATAGCATCTTGATCACAAATCAAGAGGCCAGAGTGACTTATAAACAGTTGTTTCTCTAAAAGATTGATTTTTCATTTTTTCGTAGAATATTCAACTTCAGGCAATTTAAACGCATTTGATAGGCTACAGCTTTGAACGTCTCTGAAAAAAAGGTGTTCGGCGTGCGCACGGCTGGAGAGAAACATGTACTGGTTTGTTGCTAACCATGTGTTTTTACATATACGCTTGCTTACACCTACAACCTTTAACAAAGTCAATCGCGATGCCTTATGAGAGTGCTGGCCCGGAGGTCACGGGATCGAATGCCGGCTGCGGTGGCTGCAATTCCAATGGAGGCGGAAATGCTGTAGGCTTGTGTGCTCAGGTTTAGGTGCACGTTAAATAACACTAGAGGCCGAAATTTCTGGAGCCCTTCACTACCACGTCTCTCGTAATCATATGGTAGTTTTGACGTTAAACACAACATATCAATCTATCAATCAATCAACCAATCAATCGAATAATTATTCTATCTATCAATGCTTTATGACAGAGCACAAACAATAACAAAAATTTCGACATACCTGAACCAGCGGATACCGCAGTGGCAATACCCGCCCCCGGTAATTTCTTGAAGAAGGCCAAATTGGGTCTTGTTAATTCTACTTTAGGTACCGTTAGTTTGGGCGCCGTCACTTTAGGTAGCGTTACTTTAGGTACCGTTAATTTAGGTGCCGTTAGTTTAAGTCCGTTTTTTAATGAAGGTAGCTTAATTTTAGGTAGCCTGAATTTCAATTTCGGGAATCGTACAGCTTCGACCTCCTCACAATGGGCGCTTTCCAGCAAAGTGGACAACACCAAAGCAAGTGTCCCCACCAGGACAACCGCGCGTATGTACGAAACTTTCGCCATGATTATTCCACCTCAATGGTGTGTGTTCTAGCTAACAGGCAGGACACGTTCTTATATACACGTTTGACGCAATTGCAGCCGAACAAAAAGAATGCCATGCCTCACTGTCTTGTCTCCATCATTTCTCAAACCTCCTAGTTAAGAGCGGAGTATGACGTGTCATCGCATTGTATTTTTGCACCGCGATAAATTTATATTATATGAAGAGAACACTCAGCATGGTTAGAGCCGATTTTCTAAAATGTGCAAATATAATGATTTGGCTATTTTATTATTTTATCAAAAATAATTCAGTACTGAAGAGTTACTTAATGCTACCGCAAAGTTTGAGGTGGTTGTTAATCGCGTGCTTTTTTTAAGTTAGCCATTTACATTGCAGCATTGCGTTGATAAGTACTAGGGCTTGTTCATGACAATATGTTTTTTATGAAATAGCTTGGAACTCAATAGACATCTTCGCAACAGCTTCCAGCGCAAAAAAAAAAAGTTATGTGGTGCGTAATCGATTCAGTGTATCTAAGTTACGTAAGCCATTCGTCTTCAAGCTCAATGCAATGCTAATATTGGGAGTTCAAAGTGGAAATCATTATTTAGGCGTGAATATATGAAGTCCTGATGATCACCCTATATTATTAGTTTTTCTGTGTATATTTAAATAAAATAGAAAGTCTAAACGTGGTTCGAAATTGGAAGTTAGTGGTACATACGCGATATAGAGCTTTGTACTTGGCACATGAATGCTTCCATAACATCGCTCTTCCAAGAGACAGGTTAAATTTTTGTTTCATTATCGGTTTCATTTGGCGTTCATGCCGTACACCTGGCTAAGTCTATACTTTTTCAATGATTGGCGAGAACTGAGCTTGTTTCATGAAGCGATATTCCACATAGAGTTTATTGTGCATATTGAGAGAGCAATGTGGCCAACCTAATTAAAGAAGCGGACATAATTCTTCACGTTCCGTAAGTAGCTAGGCAGTTTGATGCTAAAGGGTGCGATGAAAAAATTCAAGAATGATTCAAAGAGATCTACGTCAAAGTAGGCCAAGTAAAAGGTATGTAACGCTTCTATGTTTAAAATTATGCCACAGAGAACAATAAAGCAATCTATTTAGATTCATATTTTGTGTGCGTGTACTGCCGAACTGTGCCCAGTTAAGCCTTCAAAGAATTCGCTAAGCTATGAAAAATATGAGACGTAACTACGCCTTCACCGTATTTGATTAGATCCTAGATCCTCAATTTCTTTGCACAGTCACAAGGGTATACCGGGAAATAGCTGAATGTGCAAAACTCTAAACTGTTCTAGAACAAAATTGTCATTAATAAATAGCAGTAGCTATAACATAGATGGGTCTGTTCTTTTTATTTGAATAAAATATTAGTATTGCTGTGGTTATTCAGTAAATGTAACAGTTCATTAGGCGTTGATATAGAAGCGCCCAATATTGTCACAAGCGTTCGACACATCAGGTTCGCAGTGCTAATACCTACGTGTTTACACAATCGAAACTTTATTCCTGTGAAGTGTTTGCTTTGTACTTGCATGATTTCTCTGTCATTGGTATTATGTACTTCTGAGCTACCTGTATCACGTCACGTCAACCTATTTTCGCAGTTCCAATAACTTAAATTGCAACGAGAGGTTATGTTAGATAACTCACGTTCACTTGGCTCAAGCTTTATATTGATTATCGGTAGATGCACTTGTACACTCAGATAGTCATTTGGCGATATCGATTCACTGCGCAGGCTAAAGTACCTGTGTGATGTAGGCTATAGCGTTTTGATGCCATATGCAATCATGGACAAGTCATCTTACAAGCTGGTTTCGTTTTCAGCAGCGGACTACGCAGTATTCCTGATCGCATATAAAGAAGAGCAGCTTTTCTCAGTGACGCATGGTTGCAACCAATAGAGGAGCTAGTGTTTGACGTAACCTTTTCTAAGCTCTTACAAGTGATGAGAAAGTTTTGTTTGTGACAGTTAAATTTTGCTACATGTAGTGATCAATTTCGGACTTGGCTATCCTCCAGTTCTGTTTGGTTTTTTGTACAAGGCGCGTGTCACGTGGTTATTGCGAGCACATGCAATGTGGCAAGTTTGAGGGTTTTGACCCCCGTATTCTGAACGTCCCTTCACTCGACGCTTCACCTGCACTTGAGAACGCCGGTGCAAGCGCCCTCTCTAGGCACGGCAAGTCACGGCATGTCATCGATAACGTGGTGCTATTCTCGAGTAGAGCAGCGTCATTTTCAGCCGAGCAGCGGCGCAGTGCTCAATTTTGTCAAGTTAAGGGTGAAAGTCAAGTTGAGGAGCGTTTGTGAATACGGAGGTAAGTCACGGGACTAGGTTCTACGTGATGTTATGGTATTTCAATCACGCGAGTAGTCTTTACTTGATGCTTAGTCATGTAAAACACCTTAGTGATTGCTTTAATATGGCGAATAGTTATTGCGTAATATAATGTGATTTTGTCATGGGACAAGATTTTACGCAATTTTAGCTGCGTACTTGTTTTTATGGGATGGTACATAATTTAAGTACGCTTAGAAGTTATTACATGATTTTAGTCTGTAGACTAGGTTCAGTGGGTTGCTATTTTATTTATTGGGAATGCACATATATCGCACAATGTTGGCTGATTTTCGGTGTTGCTGTCACTTTCGTGTCAATAATATGCATATGCGAATATGTATAACAATCCCTAATGAAAATTGATAGTGCACTAGAAAAAAATTCCACGGCAACATACCACGGAATCAAACCGGTGACTCCTCACTCCACAACCAACACAGCTACGTATCATGCCTGTGCCGATGACGCAATGGTGAGCTTTCATATGTACAATTTACTGTTGGTGGAGGAGGAAAGAAGAAAAGGTGGACGAAAGCAAAATACATTATGTTTTCTACCCTAAATGAGAGCACACCTCAGCGTCTTTGGGACAAAGAAAAGAGGTAAATAAAGATGAAAAGAATACGGTGAAAGTGCTGGCGGATGGCTTCGGCAGTCACTAGTCACGTTCAACGTGCCCAAAGAACTTAACTGCCTTGAAGACATCGGCGAGGGAGAGGGAAGGGATAGGATGTGTCGTAGCGTTGCAGCAGGTACGTTGAAATCAGGAAGAGAAAGTCAACATGGGCCGGGCATGTAGCGCGCAGACAGGATAACCGCTGGTCATTAAAGGTAAGTAACTGGATTCCCAGAGAAGGCAAGCGAGTTAGGGGGAGACAGAAGGTTAGGTGGGCAGATGAGATTAAGAAGTTTGCGGGTATAAATTGGCAGCTGCAAGCGCAGGACCGGGTTAACTGGCGGAACATGGGAGAGGCCTTTGTCCTGCAGTGGACGTAGTCAGGCTGATGGTGATGATGATGATGAGGTGCGTGAAGAACACGTGGGTGGCGGCTGCAGGCCCTTGTCAGCTAACTCTTGATCCCTTCTATCTATCTATCTATCTATCTATCTATCTATCTATCTATCTATCTATCTATCTATCTATCTATCTATCTATCTATCTATCTATCTATCTATCTATCTATCTATCTATCTATCTTTCTTTCTATCTATCTATCTATCTATCTATCTATCTATCTATCTATCTATCTATCTATATGTATGTATGTATGTATGTATGTATGTATGTATGTATGTATGTATGTATGTATGTATGTATGTATGTATGTATGTATGTATGTATGTATGTATGTATGTATGTATGTATGTATGTATGTATGTATGTATGTATGTCTATCTATCTATCTATCTATCTGTCTATCTGTCTGTCTGTCTGTCTGTCTGTCTGTCTGTCTGTCTGTCTGTCTGTCTGTCTGTCTGTCTGTCTGTCTGTCTGTCTAGCCGCTTACATCTGGGTGCTCTCCTGATCAACGGCTTGCTTTGGGGAAAACCGAGAGCAGTATGGGAGGGCAGCATGGTTTGACGAATACGACTCGCTGGTCATGACATGTATAATGGCACAATTCCGGTGTGTACGCCGACAAACCCTTTCAGGCAGATTTGTGACACATTACTGCAGGCGGGTATGTGCCACAGGCGGGGGGGGGGGTATATGCCACAGGTGATCCAGAATTTATATCTACCCGGGAACGGTGAGAACAATTATGAGCAATTTTAAAAAGTGCGCGTTAAGAAAGAAGCTGACATCGGTGCCGTTGACCCTACGAGTTCAAATAATAAATGTGATGGTCCTAGCTCGAATCAAACCCAAGAAGTCTGGGTGGCAGTCAGGTATTCTGCCACAAAGCCACGCAAGTTTTAGAAGCTCTTTCTAAAAGAGACCCCATAGGTCGTGAAACGTGAATAGTGGTAATGAGGGTGGCGATTTGGGCTTGTTGGTATGGTTGCATGATGATGGATGGTAGCGCAGACAACGAACACGGACAAGAGAAGGCACATAGACACAACACAGCGCTAACTTTCAACAACAGTTTATTACACGCAGATCTCCGTGGTGTATGCGATCCACCACGCCAACGTCGCACGTGCGTAGCTCTAAAAACCATCAAATATAACCAACGCGCGTGTTCCAATACTTTACAATTTTATATTTTTCAATCTTTTTTTACTTTTTCTTTCTTCCTTTTATCCCATGTTACCACAAACCCTATCGCGAATACATGTAATCAAGTTCCTTATCTGTCAACACCACTGATGGGCTGCTCACACACGTGTCACCTAGCTCTGCAATTCTGCCGGCCTCCAATACCAACCGCGTCATCTCGTGCCTACTTCTATTGATTATAACCGTTTCCTTGAATTTCGGTGTGCACTTACATCTCTGGCAATGAAGGGAAAGAAAACCATCAGGAACAACACTATTTACTTTGTTATTGTGCTCGCGCAAGCGATCGTTTATGCATCTACTGGTCTGACCGATATAACACTTTCCACAAGTAAGTGGAATGAGGTATACAACACACATGATGCACTCCACAAATAGGTTTCTATGTTTCTTTTGGCATACATTTGATTTTCCCTTGTCCGGTCTTGTGCTTCTGCAAAGACTCACCAACTTATTGGGTGCCGAGAAAACTACGTTAGTGCCACATTTTTCCGCAATCTTTTTTATCCTGTGAGAAACCTTATGCATGTATGGAATTACGGCAAAACTTTCCTTTCTTGAGCTCACCCTATCCATCCCTTCACATCTTTTCTCCAGCACTTTTCTGTGCAATCCTTCAGCAACGGACACGACGAGGCTCTTGGGGTACCCGGCATTGCTTAGCCTCGAGACCTGTTGTCTGAAGCTTTCATTCATGAGGCACCGGCAGGACTTCTTTAGTGCCTCACTCAAGCACATCTTCGCAATGCCTCGTTTTACCAGTTTAGTATGCGCTGAGTGAAACTGTAGTAAAGGCTTACTTGCTCTGGGCTCGTAACACCAGCATGTCTTTTCATCTGAGAATTGAAAGTTAATGTCAAGAAATCTGAGCCTTCCGTCACATGGCATTTCAAAAGTCACTTCAAGTGGGTTAAGCCCCTCACGAAAAACGCTACACACGCTATTACATTGAGTAGCAAAATCTGCAGTTCTGTCATTGATAAACACTAAAAAGTCATCGACGTACCTAAATACGTGCACAACATTGTATTCATTTAGGCGTCCTGATAGCCTCCTGTCCATTTCAGCCAAAAACAAATTACTTAAAACTGGTGCTAAGCACGAGCCAATGCATACTCCTTGTTTTTGCAGATACAGGGTACCATTGTTTTCAATAAACGTTGACGACAAGTAAAACCTAAGTAATTCTAAGAAATTGTCGACGGACGTACCTGCTTGTGAGCTAAATCTAACGGCACCGTACTCATCGATGCATTCGCCAACACTTGTTAATACAGCAGTATTAACAAGTGTTGGCGAATGCATCGATGAGTACGGTGCCGTTAGATTTAGCTCACAAGCAGGTACGTCCGTCGACAATTTCTTAGAATTACTTAGGTTTTACTTGTCGTCAACGTTTATTGAAAACAATGGTACCCTGTATCTGCAAAAACAAGGAGTATGCATTGGCTCGTGCTTAGCACCAGTTTTAAGTAATTTGTTTTTGGCTGAAATGGACAGGAGGCTATCAGGACGCCTAAATGAATACAATGTTGTGCACGTATTTAGGTACGTCGATGACTTTTTAGTGTTTATCAATGACAGAACTGCAGATTTTGCTACTCAATGTAATAGCGTGTGTAGCGTTTTTCGTGAGGGGCTTAACCCACTTGAAGTGACTTTTGAAATGCCATGTGACGGAAGGCTCAGATTTCTTGACATTAACTTTCAATTCTCAGATGAAAAGACATGCTGGTGTTACGAGCCCAGAGCAAGTAAGCCTTTACTACAGTTTCACTCAGCGCATACTAAACTGGTAAAACGAGGCATTGCGAAGATGTGCTTGAGTGAGGCACTAAAGAAGTCCTGCCGGTGCCTCATGAATGAAAGCTTCAGACAACAGGTCTCGAGGCTAAGCAATGCCGGGTACCCCAAGAGCCTCGTCGTGTCCGTTGCTGAAGGATTGCACAGAAAAGTGCTGGAGAAAAGATGTGAAGGGATGGATAGGGTGAGCTCAAGAAAGGAAAGTTTTGCCGTAATTCCATACATGCATAAGGTTTCTCACAGGATAAAAAAGATTGCGGAAAAATGTGGCACTAACGTAGTTTTCTCGGCACCCAATAAGTTGGTGAGTCTTTGCAGAAGCACAAGACCGGACAAGGGAAAATCAAATGTATGCCAAAAGAAACATAGAAACCTATTTGTGGAGTGCATCATGTGTGTTGTATACCTCATTCCACTTACTTGTGGAAAGTGTTATATCGGTCAGACCAGTAGATGCATAAACGATCGCTTGCGCGAGCACAATAACAAAGTAAATAGTGTTGTTCCTGATGGTTTTCTTTCCCTTCATTGCCAGAGATGTAAGTGCACACCGAAATTCAAGGAAACGGTTATAATCAATAGAAGTAGGCACGAGATGACGCGGTTGGTATTGGAGGCCGGCAGAATTGCAGAGCTAGGTGACACGTGTGTGAGCAGCCCATCAGTGGTGTTGACAGATAAGGAACTTGATTACATGTATTCGCGATAGGGTTTGTGGTAACATGGGATAAAAGGAAGAAAGAAAAAGTAAAAAAAGATTGAAAAATATAAAATTGTAAAGTATTGGAACACGCGCGTTGGTTATATTTGATGGTTTTTAGAGCTACGCACGTGCGACGTTGGCGTGGTGGATCGCATACACCACGGAGATCTGCGTGTAATAAACTGTTGTTGAAAGTTAGCGCTGTGTTGTGTCTATGTGCCTTCTCTTGTCCGTGTTCGTTGTCTGCGCTACCATCCATCATCGTGAATAGTGGTAGCCAGTTCTGGCTATTCAATTTCAAGTAAGCATTGCATATGTACTCTAATGATACAGCCACCGCGTTGCTTTAATGTCAATTGCACTTAGGCGCCGTACGTGGAAGTTCATTTATGTAGTGGAGTCCAGGGATACACATATCTCGAGCAACAGCGCTTACTATCACCTTACTTCTTCTGGTATTTCTAATATTCATGTGGCCATGCGCACTTTCATGCAACTTGAAATAACTGGGCATATAAAACGTGTGCTGTTGTTTACTGCTCTCGTGAGGAGCTTATGTCAAAGCGAACATAGCAGGAGGAATACACGCTTCCCAGTCGAATTGGTGCTCGTAGCAAAGAGCTCTCAGTATTCATTTCGAAACGGAATGCATAGCAAGTGTTGTCTTGTCGTGACACAATACATTTATATTTGAATTGGACAAAGTGTATATGTGAGATATTGTGTGATTGGTCGA
The DNA here is from genome assembly GCF_043290135.1 of Rhipicephalus microplus. NCBI lineage: Eukaryota > Metazoa > Arthropoda > Arachnida > Ixodida > Ixodidae > Rhipicephalus > Rhipicephalus microplus. The sequence goes on along the minus strand of NC_134706.1, from coordinate 23,087,723 downwards.
GGCACATAGAGATTGTGCAACAGCCCTTTTCAAATTATAGGTCACCTTGTTTTACCTCCAAGTTGGCACGACTTTTCATAAAGCAGCTTGTTGATTGTGCGTGGGTATAAGAGAAAACGGCCATGATTATTTCACTCTAAAGTGTTTTTTATATTTTGTTCTGTAGCCAGTGGAAAGGTGAACCTTTCTCGTTGGCTGCAACGGGTTGGTTATTAGATCCAGATCATGAGTTTGCACGTCATCCCACAATTTCCTGTCCTTAATTGAAGCTTGCTTGTATCCCCATGCCGTATGTCATTGCGAGTGTTCTTATACATTTAGCGCACTTCGAACGTAACGATTTGATCAACAAAAAATACCAATAGTCGCCTTCCATCTGCATGTTTCGCATAACATCAATTCCTAAGATACGTAGTATGTTCCAGTTTGTGTGTGTGTGTGTGTGTGTGTGTGTGTGTGTGTGTGTGTGTGTGTGTGTGTGTGTGTATGTGTGTGTGTGTGTGTGTGTGTGTGTGTGTGTGTGTGTGTGTGTAAGCGACGATTCGCGCAAGGTCGCCAGTTTTAAAGGGGCTGTAGTACCGTCGGGTCGTATATGGGCCCAGAATGGCGAAGACACCTGTAGATGCAACAGGCCTCGTCTACCCAGATCCACGACAGAGGCAGACTTTGCGTGAAGAGCCCTATAGCGTTGCAACTCCTCAAAGCTGGTGCGCAGCAAGGACGCGGCTGACGTACTAGCTCGGCGGTGATGACCCTCGGGAGAGGCGTTGAAAGCGAGGCCTGATATGAATCCAATGAGTGAGTTCATCTGTCGCTGGATAAATTCATTCCACACGACGAACGACTGATGGTCGTTGCGCAGTCACCAAAGAGGGACTCACCGGGTGACGCGCACTGACGTTAAAAAATACATACAAGTAGAACAAAACGAGCAGTGTTGCAAGTCACGCGACAGAGGCTCTCAAAGACTCATGCCGCTCATGGTAGGCAGATCTTGGAACATCTTGAGTGTATTTTTTAACACCGACACGTTTACATTTTGTTTGAAATTAAAGAAAAAACTGCCCTTCATATGCGGGAAAAAGGGCCCTCTTCATCACTGGCATAGTGTATAACAGAAAAAACTCACGGCATATCCACGAGTGAATGATGACGAGTGGGCGAAGCTTCGGAGAGAATCATCGGTAAAACCGTGAATCTTTTGTGTGTGATTCTCCCAGGCGATCATCGTGTAAAGACATCATGAGAAACACTATGGTTGTATATATAGAAAACAACTTTTATTTGTTTTTAGAGACGATGGATGGCTTGCGATGCCCCTTCATTATGATGGCTTTATGGTCCGTGAAATGAAGGGTGAGCTGTTCCTGTATAGGTTGCAGTGAAAATTTACAAATACTGGGTCAATGCATGTTCCTCGGATCGTGGTTGGTTTCACATGGTCTTGCGCAACGTTACTAGATACTTTTTTCAGTTTGCAAACTGCGGCGCCGCGAGTGTCACCCAACGTGTCACCCTTCCCTGTACCGGTCAAAAAGCCGCAAGCGCGCCCCCTCTCGGCAGTGCCGTCTGACAACGGCACCGACGCTGTCAGCGTTGGCGTGATCTGCATGGTGCCGGGTGTTTTTTAATGTCTTCAACTCAGTCATCGCTTTCCCTGTGAGCTACACAGCTCACATGTGTCATGTGACGGTTCTTGAATGTGAGAAAACATGCCTCGCTGCTTTGTGACTGGTTGCCGAAGTGGGTACGATTCGACGAAATCCGCGGCCGAAAAGAGACATTTTTTCAAGCCTCCCGCTGACGAGGTGCGCCTTCAGAGATTTCAATCATAAGTTAGAAAGCAAGGAAAAGGTGGCTGTAGCAAACAAAAAAGCACGTCTCCTGTAACTCTGGCTCTTGCCTTTGAAAAAAAGTGGCTTCCAGTTTGTTTCAGTGTTCAGTAAATTATGTTTAATTTGACTTTGTTCAGTGTTCAATAAATTGTGTTTAATTTGACTTTGTGTTCTCGTCATCTCGCGCATTTTATAGCCTTAAAAAGGCCAAATTTTTATTGAAGTAGTTCGGTATCTTTCTGCGAAAATAATGCGAATCATACGATTCAGTTATCTGGAACGAACAAGTCGTTCTGGGCTTTACACTTTAACATATCCGGCGTCATTAGATGGCTGTAGTGCGTGGCTCATCGTACAATAATATCGAAGGTTCTACGGGCCAAAACCACGATATGATTATGAGGCACGTCGTAGTGAAGGGCTTTGGAAATTTTAACCACCTGGGGTTTCTCTAACGTGCACCTGAATCGAAGTGCATAGCATAGAAAAATGCATAGGCATATGCCCTTTATTCGAGCGTCCTTCTTTGTGCTGCAACGGTGTGGGTAAACGGCTGAGCTGCTTGTGACTTCTCGTGTGATAATCCAAATTCTTGCTGTTGTTTTCATTGATTCTCTCTGTTGGCAAAACTGTGACTTTTTGTCACGTATCATACGGGACTGAAGTAGCTATTAGCTGTACCATTCGTCACTACCACGGTTACATAATCCTAGGGCAGACAAATATGCCTGCGTGTTGTTGAAGCAAATCATATTTTCTGCACTCACATTTATATACTTGTAGCTCGAAGTGTACGTTACAGCAGCTAAAAATTCTTCATTCTTGAATAACAATTACAATGTATCTCACTGTTTGATACTCTCTGTACTTCGCACTTTCAAAATAAAGTTATGGAGTGCAATGCATTAGTAATGTTTGAATATAAATTTTAGTTCTTTTGTCCATGTTGCATTTTTATAATAGAGTAATCTTAACTCCGCTGATATTCTAGAGTTGATCCTAGCTGTCCACAGATGTCATGTTACTTGATTCTGGATACAATGTTTCACCTGGAGTCTCTGCAATTTTCGCAGCTGCACGAGGCAGCAACCTTCCCCGGTGCATTACCATTTTTTTCTTTTATTTTCTGCACTAACGTTTGCTTGCGCAGGTTGAACAAGAAAGGCTATTTGTGCATGTGCCTGTTGAATAAATTGTTCTTTTGACTTGTTACAATGCGCAATCAGAGCCTATGCAGTGTGCTTCAAGTTACTGATATAGAGAGCCACCTTTGGCACAGTAATAGATAAGCTCTGCTAGATATACATGAAGGTTTACGCGTATGCCAGCTCTAAACCATGAACTGCGCGTTAAAAATTTTTTGTCTCTTTCCCTTCTAAAGCCTCCTTTAATGCTTTCGGTGCCAGTGCAAACGCGTGCTTCTCAACGTGAGCTGTCGGTCTATCTTAGTTGAGGGAGTGGTCTTGATGCCACTTCCCATGATGGATGCATAGCGCTGTTTACGTCAAACGTACCCCCATGTGCTTTCTCGCAGACGTGCGATAGACGTGTTTCCCGCTGCAATATATCATGCGTGTGTCAGTTTTGTACCTTCGCGCTCCTTTTTTGTGGCTCGCAGCAATGCCGCCGCCGCCTCACAGTGCAGCGCATGAAGTGGCATTGCAGTGACGCTTCTCTATTGGTTGCCCGCATAGCGCCATGAACGGTGAAACCGGTATCTCAAAACATCGTATTTTTAATAGAGCAAGCGTGAGCACGAATGTTTCAAACACGAGGAATGCAAAACGCTCCTCCCCTGCTCCCCGCCACCCTCCGTATCTCTACACAACTGAAACAAAAAATTACTTCATGCAATTTCCGTCCTGAGACACTGCATAAGGGGATCTCTTCCCTATAACCGCAAAGCACACGGTAAGGCTAGGTGAAAGGATAGAGCAGGCAAGGGCTAGAGAGAGGGTGGTAAATGGCGGGGTCAGGTGAATCTTGGTGGCATTGATAAAATGTAGGTGGCGTCGTTTCGTTCAGACCACCCCCGTGAACATCACTTCACTAACACGCTTCTTCATGGACCAATGCAGAGCGTGAAGATGTGGATGGTGGGGACTGGAAGATTAAGAAGAAATACTAACTCCAAAGCTACCGAACGTGTCGGGAGCTGTCGGCATTGATGCAGTCAAGTTCGCAAACACAATTTATTCACGCGGCCAGACGTCGCCAACACTTGGAGATGTACTGCAAAAGCAGATGCACTGTATTACTTTGGCCTGTTTTGTTACTTCGGGTGGAGGAGAAGGGTCACGTGTCACAGGCCACGTAACTTATTCTTCCCTTGAAGGCTCTTTAGAATTCGAGCTATCTGCCCTTGTGGTGAACTTACTAAATATTGACACTGTGACACATGCATACCTTGAACAATATCTGGCACTACATCTTTCGTCGATGAAGTGAATTGTCGAGCGATCACCATTGTGCGGTATATGCTTCTTGGAAACGTAATCCTCCGTGCGTAGGTGTCATAGACATCACTGTGATTTGCGTAGTGAACTGCATAGCCTTTCATCAAGACAGCAGTAGCTTTTGTGAACGTCTTGAGTTTGATATCTCAAAAGACAACAGCGGAAACTTCTCAACAGCATGCAGTGGCAACTATTACTTGAGCGCCGCGAAATAGTGTATCGTACAACTTAATTGCCACTAAACAACTACATTATTACCAAAACAAGGTGCGGTGTATATCTGCCACGTGACATCGATTCGCATGACGTCTACGTGCCCACTGTCATTTGAAACATTGCTCCGTCAATGCTTTCTAGCAGACTGGAACCAAGCTATTGTACAATACGAAGCTGTAAATCTTTTTCTCGTGGGCAAGATGAGTGGAAAGAGATTTATTTATGGTCCTGTACCAAGTGTTGCCACTTGCCAGGTTAAGTCAATGTAGTGATAAAACGGTCAAACCTGTAAACCATGTTACTGAACCACTGCGCTGCCATGACTTGCAAGACATGATCGCATGACCCGATCCTTCGTGGAAACATTTCGCCGGGAATTTCAGGGCTTAGCAATACAACAGTAATATTGCCGAACCGTTTGTGCGTTACATAATCTTTTGCTGAATATGTCTTACGCTTTGATCTCAAGGTGGTGCCGGTGGAAGATTTCTCATGTGTGATGTTGAACAATAAAAAAATTTGCAGCGTGCGCGTTAACTAAAAGCCGAACTCTCCTGTCTCTCGTTCCACCTTAGCAGCCATTGGCATGTACATAGGAAACTATCTGACAATAACGGGTCGCTAGGTTATACTCACTGGGCGTAAACTCCTTGATTTTAGAAAGGTTTAGCGAGCGTTGAACCGAAGTGACATGAATACAGTGAAATATTGTATACCATGAACTTGAGGTGGTTAAAGGTGGGAAGTAGACCCGAAGCGCAAGCCGTAAGAAAGTGTGCGTGTGTCACCTCTCGTTTAGTCCTAGAAATGCCCGTTAGACGGCGGTGCTTCTATACTCAGAATATATAATGAAAAGATGCGAGATGGTGGTACTTGGAGTGGGGACTAGATGAACGAACGGACACACAGACAGATGCATGGACGGACGCATGAATGGCTGCACGGACGGATGGATGCTTGGACAGACGTAGGGGCGGATACATGCACGAACGCAGGGATGGACGCAAAGATGGACGTGCGGACGCACGAACAGACGCACGCACGGACGGGTGGATGGACGCACGGACGATCACGCAGACGGACGCATGGACAGATGGAAGCAAGAAAGAATGGGCGGGTGGATGCTTCGCCCCACTCTCCTTCATTCACCCCGTAGATATGCTGCCAATTTTTTTTCTTTTCCTTCTTTTCCCTCTTTCTCGTCTTTCACTTCCTCTTTCCTAATCCCCCAGTGTTGGGTATACTGACCGAACGTCTTTCTGGTTAATCTCCCGGCCTTCTCCCTTTTGTTGCTTCCTTCCTTCCATATCCGCATACCACGGGCTGTGGTATGTGGTTGTGTGCCAAAGGTGTTCGGCAGTTTATATCTAGCAGTGAATGGCGAGAACAGAGATTGAAAAAATAAACTGCCACGATGCTCACAGAGTGGCTATTTCTGAAGGTCGTGTAGGCCGGGCTCATAAGATTTCCTGTTTGACCAAACGTTTGCCGAGTTGGTCTTGTGGGGCTGACAGGGCCAGCTAAGTTCGAACTACAGGAGCCCCGCAACGCCCTTAATTATTACCATGCATATAGTTTGTTTATACGCTGTCAAATGAAACTGAATTTTCGAGATAAGCCGGCGATTGTATTAATAAGTTGCCGAGAAAGCTATAACACCAAAACAGAGAAAACGAGATATTGCATAAGCGCAAAAAAAGCGACAAAGTTTAAGATCACTGCGCAATGTGGTTTTCGCCATTCTCCTCATTTGGTTTGGTTTGGTTTGCTTTATTCAAGACAAAATGGAAAATTCTTTTCCGTGATCCCACCGGTCGCGTCTTACGTTTATTTAGTGCTCTAGATCAGCTTGTGACGACACCCTGAGCAGCTGCGGTGTACACCTAGCGTTGGGTGCAGTTTCGCAAAACTTGCACCTCCTTACACTCGGTTGAAACGTCGTTCGCTCAACGTTGTCAAGTAGAGAGGAACTAAGCTCTTGTACGATATCAAGTCGTAAGTGTTTCATGGATATGCATGAGTGGACGGAAAGACCTTTATTCATGTGATGTACGGACACATGACATCCACCTGAATTATTCCACGTCGGCACCAGATGATGAAGCCTCCCAACTCGGACGGGCGTATTGGACAGCCCGGACTTGCGTGAAATGATCTTGTGACCATCCATGAAAACTTTTTCCCGAGGCATGCCCGAGGTACTTGACAAATGCTCACATAGAAAGAGCTGATAGTTCTCTATTCAGAGACTACAGACTAAATGGAGCACACGTTGTCAAAATGTGGCTTAATATTCAGCGGCAAAGACGAAAGCAGTGGTACAAACCAGCAGAGAGCAATCATGTTTTCAAACTATCAAAGATAATAATGTCCTCATTGATGCGTCATCTATTTCATGTAATGTACCTATGTTTAGTTAAGACGCGAGCCTAGATTTCACATCGTCATTTTTTTCCCATTTCCGCACTTTTTTCTGGCTCAGACGTGGAATGAATGAAGCGTTCAGGGCAGTCTAACGATTCAGACTATGAACCTTGTCATGTATTCGTAGAATGCGCTTATAATTGACACAACGTTCTTTGCATCATAGGTAAATACAAAGTGCCAGAAATAAGGAAAGGCACGTTTAACATGTCAGTTGTGAAGGTAAAACCATAGGAATAACCGCTGAAACCTCAGGTACTAGTCATTTATTGTTGAAACCGCTGTAAGTATGTTGTGAATCGGCCCTTTTCCTTGGAGCGAAGCCCCTGAAGACCTCACAAGGTCCCTTCGTTTTCGAAACCAGCCGCCTAAAGCATATGCAAAAACCAACACAACTGGGAAAAAAATGTTACGAAAAGGCTGTCAAGCCGAATAAAGAAAATGAAAGACCAGTTAAAGTATAAGACAGAACGAGAGGTTAACTATAACAAAATAAAAAAAACAGTTAACCATAACAAACTGGACAGCCCCGATTCATAATTTGCTGCACATCGTTCCACCGGATGGTCAAAATTCACTTCGTGGATATACGTAGATTTTTTTTTATTTTACATTTTATCTCGGAGAAAGCTATTGCAGCAAGTCGTTTCCCTCCAAATGGCATCTTCGCAGCTCTTATTATCCCTTTTATTTGTCTAGTCCTGTGGAGCGGCTTGTTTCGCCATGTGTATTCGCGTCGCACTCGCTGCTATGTCTGCAAAATACATATATGATCAATCGTTGGGGGGGGGGGGGGGAGGGTAAGATTTCAGGAGACTTCGTGAGCAAATTTAGCGCCTAGCAGAGTAGAGAACTAATGCCAGAGTTTTCACGTAGCAATATTACGTTATGGTATATTGGCATGTTTCGAAATATTTTTTTTTGTTTTTTTTTGCGCGTTCTATGCAAAGTGGCTTCTGTGACAACACAAGTATTCATCTTGATTTTATATGATGCAAAATATCAGCATGCACCCGTCACCTTCAACAACACGATCAAAAAAGCATTTCAAAACATTTGACAGCGCACAATAATACGAAAAAAAAACTAATCTCTAAGCAATGTGCAGAGGTTAGGCTAAGTGATTTATATTACTTATGAATTATTGACCACTGCAAATAATTTCTCGAGAATATAAATGTTATTTCGCTCTCACCTGTTTAACAATTATCTTCATTTATTTGTGCTTTAAATGCAAGCCCACTTGCATTTTAAACATTGACAAACATCAGAATCCCCACCACAAATCAAGAGGCCGCAATGACTCCTACATAGTCATTACTCTTCTACTCACATTTTCTAAAAAAAATTCAACTTCAAAGAAAATTCAACGATGGATGCTATGCATCGGCTTTAGCTTTGAACGTCTCTCAAAGTAGTGCTGGACATGCACTTGCTAGAAGAGAAAACTGTACAGTTATCATAACCGTGCACATTGATACCATTGCCTACATTTACCAGTGGCAACAAAAAGAAAGCATGGATATATTAGAAAGAACATTTGCGAGTTTTGAAAAAAAAATAACTTGCGCCATACCAGATAGAGAAGACACCGCACGGTTTACATGTTGCATGGGCAATCTCCTGAGAGGAGAAAGACTGGGTTTTACCAGTGAAACTTTGGGAAAAGCCGATCTGGGTATTTTTAGTGGTGGTAATTTAAATCGAGGCAGTTTGAATTTAAACATCGGAAAACGTAAAGCTTCCACTTCCTCACAAAGGACACCTTCTGGCAACGTGGACAAAAGGAAAGCAATCGTAAGCACCGTAAAAACCACGGGGACGTATGACACCTTGGTCATGTTTATACAATGTCAAGAGTGTGTCTTCTCGCTTAATAGGCAGCGTATCTTATATACACCACAAAGGTGAGTGTCAAAGAAAAAAAAATAACGTCATGCCTTATTGTCACGCTCTCATCGTTTCTCGCGCCGCTATTTTTGAGACGACTATGACGTGTCGTCACGTCTCAGTTTTCATTTGCGGTGGGTCTAAAAGGCGAAACGACTACTCAACATTGTTAGGCTGCGATAGCGTAAGAGCACTAACGTAAAGAAAGGATGTCATTGTTAAAAGTGCTACAGTTTCGCCTGGGCCTAAGTATTCAATGCGACAACGAGAAATTGGAATGTCAAATGACGCACGATGGTGACATTTGATACTTACAGCTGCCTGCTGAGGCACGAAAGAGGATGAAAGAAAAAAACGCACAAAAATACATTGCGCAATTGTGAACTAAAAACTGCCGCAGTTTTCAAGTCTTTGTGTTTCAGAAACGCGCTTCAAGTGTAAATGATGCACAACCCAAACGTTGTCTGCGCGTGATGTCACACACACGCACACACACACACACACACACACACACACACACACATATATATATATATATATATATATATATATATATATATATATATATATATATATATATATATATATATATAGAGAGAGAGAGAGAGAGAGAGAGAGAGAGAAAGAGAGAGAGAGAAAGAGAGAGAGAGAGAGTAGGAGGAACAGATGGCCTTATGCGGGCACCCGTCACAGTAGACGAGGTTCAGGCCAATATGGTGGCACCGCCCACTCTCTTTCTCAGTTAGCAGACATCATAATCATCAACCTGACTACATTCACTGCAGAAGAAAGGCCTCTCCTATGATCCACCAGTCAACTCGGTCCTGTGCTTGCTGCTGCTATTTTATATTCGCAAACTTCCTAACCTCATCTGCCACCCCCCCCCCGCATCTTCCTGTCTCCCCCTAACTCGCCTGGCTTCTCTAGGAATCCAGTCAGTTATTCTCAATGACCATCGCTTATCCTGCCTATGCGTACATGCGCGGTACATATCCATTTCTTCCTTCTAATCTCCATTATGATATATTTAACCCCGGTTTGTTCCCTGATCCAATTAGGGAACATACTATGTCGTAAGTGAAGCGCAGACATAGTATATCGTAAGTGAAACAATAAGGGCACAAAATACAAGACAGTACAACATACGTTGTGAAAGTACAGCGCAGCCAAAAATTCATTGGCAGTTTATACAAGGCTAATAGGTGCATATGTAGACAAGCTCCCCACACAAGGTCAGCTCACACCTACCCAAATGATTACACGAACTATCAAACGCACTATTTCAATATCACGTATTTATATTAGTATAAAGGATAAAAATCGAAGCAAGAAATTTTGTCTTCTGGTGTCTGTCCATCGATTCAGTGACCCAGCGAAAGTTCAAGTCTATTCTCAAAGGCTAGCCATCTATGCCTGATGGTTCGTTCATACTTTGCACCTTGTCAACCAAATAGCAAACTTACGCATGTTTGAGGCACTGCGGGAATACACATGTATGACGTAGTGTGTCGTTTATTTACAAAATGCACTGATACGTAATAAAGGTCAGAGTGTTGATCACGCTGCTCTGACATTGCGACGCTATGAACGAAATAGCAGGCGTTTCCTACCTTACGCTAAAAAATTCGGGGCCTAGGCTCGCGAACATAACGCTGGCCAGCTCATTTTATTGCCAACCCGCATTACCATACCCTCTCTCACAAATGCTAACTGCAATATTCCCCTTCACATACACAATCAATTACTCATACCACCTCTTCCTAATAACACGCACCCAACTTATAATACTAAGCGTAAAATTCAAAACGCAAAAGCTCTTCGAAAAAAAAAATGCGAGCACCCAATGACATCCCTGTATTGATGGGACAGAATACCAATACTCTTCACCTTAATCCCTCTCCTCTGTTGATTGTAATGGCAAGGCGCTCACAAGAGCATCAATCACTGTCAACTTCTCGAAGGAGGCAGAGGAGGCTACCATAGCAATACGTCTCTCAATCCCCAATATCGTTATGATTGTTGCTGACTCCAAAACTGCCACACGTCAGCTAAGTGCACATCGAATCTCACACAAACTGCCTTTTGAATTTCTAATAAACGTACTCCCATGGAAGACGTTGCTCTCCTAAGGACGGGTGCGCATGGGAATTTGTTTGGCAAGGGGCGGGTCATGTCTTTGCTCGAGCAAAGACGGGCCTTGCGCAGGCCTCTGGTGGCGCCTTAGACCACGCGACTCCTTTCAGCGCGAGCAATTGTCTTTTGCTCTTCCACGACATAGCGGATAACTGCTACCTAGAGCTCACCACGTAACCCCCCCCCCCTTTTACACATTGGACCTACCTACTACCACAAAATACTATGGCGCCATTTGCAGAACCATACGGTTTTTGCCATCTGATACACTCTGCGACACACTCCTTCCGTTTATGTATTTTCTTCCAACAAAAAGCCAATCTAGACAATATCATGTGGGAGATTACCCAGAACCCATCACCTAACTCTCTACACATTGTATTAGGGAGCAATGGGAGGCTGCTATGTGCAACTAAGCGCAGTTTAGAAGCAGAAGTAAAGCTCGGTCGCCGAGAAAGCTGGAGAGTCTGTGCAGGCCAAGCTCCAGTTCAATGCCGCTGCCTCTTAGATCTAGTAGTGTGCCAAGCTACACATCAAATAATGTTCAGCCTCACACACATGCTGGCACTCGTCTCTTACAAATTCGCCTCAAGTTACCACGAAATCAAAGCACCAAACAGCTTGCACTATGTTTACATTTTGCAGTATCTTAATTTAAGGTAATGTCTTTAAAGCAACCTCCTTAGGCCAGATCTGCAACTTTCAAACATTCACCCAGCAAAACAAAAAAAGCTTAAAGATGATAAATCTTACAAAAACAAGAATAAAAACAGCAGCAGGTTCCAAGCACTGTAAGCACCGATGCCAAGAGAGCTTCTCAGCAGTGGGGTGTTTTTGCCGCACATTAAACTAACACTCTTTATATATTGGCGTCATTTTTTGATGTGACTTTTGGTGCTTGACATTCTTCGTCATACCTCAAGTACCTCTTTCAAGGGTGCTTATCCAAATACAAAAAAAGATTCGTGGAGTTGTTCGTTGGTTAGCTGGGAGTGCACGCTTCATTTCGCAAACTTAGTTCTCTAGAAAACCTGATATCTGACGTCTTAACTCCCGAACGCTGTTGTAATGACAACTGTTATTTTATTCAAAGTTCAATATTAGGGAGCCAAGTCAGCTTAAAATATTGAAGTACCATCCACATGAAACTACAGCTTTGACGTGTCCGTCGGTCTGTAGATCAGCCAGTTCTATTTTGTAGACATTTTCACTTAATGAACATTTTCGAGAACCCTTGCTACTCAAAAGCTCTTGAAAACATGAAAACCCAATTTCGCATTCTGTTTTGGAACCCTTTAGGGTTTTAGAGAACTTTTTATGCTCGAAGTGTAGTGTTTGCATTTCCCATAAAACGTTTGCATCAAGAGAAATTACCAAGATTAGATTAACCAGCCTGGTTTTGGAAAAGCTGCAATTTCGTTCAAAAATCTTAACATCTGCGTCGATATCGGACAAGTGCTTGCCTTTTCAAATAAAGGCCCTTCTCTGAGTTATTATTTCTTCAAAGCATTTCTATCTCTCTTTACGTCTATGTGTTGTGATGAAGAACAATACAAACAGAAAGTGATGTCTTGTTGTTCCTTTTTAACCCAAATAAGGTCATTAGGATACCTTGTAGGCCTTCACAATAAAAGCGACACGGGAGGGAGGAGGGAGGGTGGTTTGGGTGTTGTGCTAGAGCTACACAATACTGTCCTCCGCACTACAGGTTGCCGACCCGTGCTCTAAAGTAATCATATAACAAGTAACAATACGAAAGAATTTCTTGTTCGCATGGTTATCACTTCAATGGAATTCTGTAAATGTACTTGTCATATTTCTGCTTCGCCGTTTGGATTATTTATGTGCTGTGAAAGATCTCACTATGGTATTTCTAGAAATTTTATTTTTGTGAACCGTTTCATCAGGATCAGAATGTTCGCGTGCTTCAAATTGAAGGCATTCGCCATCCAGTAACAAAGCAGCACTGTGTAATAGCATCAATATCCTTGACATTTAGTGGCTGCCGTCCAGCCTTTGCCACTGTTTTAAATGCGAAGCACTTCTTAGGGAACTTAGGCGACTTTGAGCGTATCTATCTATCTATCTATCTATCTATCTATCTATCTATCTATCTATCTATCTATCTATCTATCTATCTATCTATCTATCTATCTATCTATCTATCTATCTATCTATCTATCTATCTATCTATCTATCTATCTATCTATCTATCTCTCTGTCTATCTATCTATCTGTCTAGCTATCTATCTATCTATCTATCTATCTATCTATCTATCTATCTAGCCACCTACGACTTTTAGCTCTCCAGGCTGTTTCGATAATGGTATCGATAGCAAACTTGGTATGGTATAGCATCACTGTAAGAAAAACATAATTGACTAGTCATAACATGAAAATCATGACATGGATGTCATGAATGTAATGATAAAAAGTTCCTGGTCCGGCGGCTCTTGCGGAGGTTTCGTTCACATGGCACGTTGCAAAACTGGTATGGTATGACATGAATGCATGGTGAACACAAGCGACAGACCCTAACATGAAAATCTTGACATGTGTGTCATGTAACAGCATGACTGCATGCCAAGTTCATGAGGTGGTCGCGGGCGTTTCTTTATGGTCATATATACCAAATTTGGTATTACGGTACGTGAGGGAATGACGAAGCTATGTGACTGGTGCAAACATGATAATCATGAGATGCCTGTCATGTAACAACATGACTACATGCCAAGCTCATTATGCGCTGGCAGTCGTTTTGCGAGCTTCACTTATACCGAATTTGGAATTACGGGACGTTAATGGATGACGAAGGTAAGATACTGGTGCAAACATAATAAACATGAAATGCTTCTCATATAACATCATGAGTACACGCTACGCTCAAGATGAGCTGCCGGCCGTTTTGCTAGCTTAGCTTGTACCAAACTCGGTATTACGCGACGCGAACGGACTACATAGGTAAATGACACATACAAACACAATAATTATGATATGCGTGTCATGTAACAACATGACTACATGTCACACTGATGATGCGCTCGCGGCCATTTCGCTAGCTTTACATATGCGAAATTTGGCATTACGTGAAGCCAATGGATGACGAAGGTATGTGACAGGTGCAATCATAATAATCATTAGATGCGTGTTATGTGAGAACATGACTACATGCCACAGTCAAGGCGCCAATACATTTCAACAGGACGCTGTACGCGTGCTCGTCGGCGTATAGTTTGTCGCGTCACGCCGGCGTTACCACGCCAAACGCCTGTCCTGCCATATACGCGCAGGTGCACGCCGCGCTGCGTTGCTTTGACGTATGGGCATTTCAGCGCGTCCGGTGTCCCTCCGTCACGAAAAGAGGGAGCGCATCGGCGCGAAATGCAGCATGTCGCATTTCGTGCAAGTGGCCGTCCGGCCACGTCGACGGACGCTGGTCGTGTCTGACGTTAGACTATAGAGTGCTCGCGTTTTGCTTAAGTATAGCGTCCCTGTGCTCAGCGTGTCCACGCGTCAACGTTACGTTGGAGTATATTGGGTCCTTCATGATGTGCTCGTGGCCGTTTTGCTAGCTCCACATATACCAAACTTCCTGTTACGTGACGTCAATGGATGACGAAATATATGACTGGTGCAAACATGATAATCCTGACACGCGTGTAATGTAAGAACATGACAACATACCCCGCTCATACTCATAGCATGCTCGGTGCCGTTTTGCTAGCTCCACATATACTAAATTTGGTATCACGTGACGTGAACAGATGACTAAGGTAGACGACACATCCAAGCATGATAATCATGACACGGAAGTCATGTACGGCATCATTTACCTCCACATCGTAACATTGTACTGATTTTAAAGTGACATATCAATATTTCTCATTCGTGCTTCACATATCATTGATTCCCACTGTACGTGGGATCTACCAATTTTTAGCAGCTCTATGAACCGGTGACTTAACACACTTGAATAAAATATTGACGCAATACAGTTTTGCACAGCTAACTTTCAGATGTCTATTTTCATCAAACTATCATCGCAATATGCAGGCCGAAAGAGCATGTCTTGTCGTATAACCGAATATTTCTTCACCACTCACATTGGTTTCTGCCATTCTGGATGCTTACTACCTAGCGTTTTTGAAATATTCATAATATTGCTACATGCATGTATACTGATATTCTAGGGGGCGACGCGCGTGTGTGCCTGACGAAGAAGACGAAGGGTTGTCTCCGCTCGATCGCTGGTGAACCGGGCACGCCATTACCGCTGGTTTGGAATATATCTAATCCCCAGCTTCGTCGTTACGGCGTCTCTTCTTTTCCGTAACATATTTGGTGGAGGTGGAACGTTCTCCGTCTTCACCACGAAGCTTCGCAGTGGCCGCACCATTCAGTCTCCGGCCATGGCTACCAATGACAACAGCCTGTCAGCGTCTCCATCTGTAGCTCCAGCCACTACATACCTGACGATGCCCACCCCCCGTGATCCAGGTACATTCTCCGCACAACCTGGGCTCGACGTCGACTGCTGGCTCCGTATGTACGAGCGTGTTAGCCACACACACCGATGGGACCCTACCATGATGCTCGCCAACGTAATATTTTACTTGGACGGCACCCCACGGGTCTGGTTCGACGCCCATGAGGCCGAGCTCACCAGCTGGGATACCTTCAAGGAGCGACTACGCGACATCTTTGGGGACCCGTCCGGTCGCCAAATGGAAGCGCGAAAAGAACTCGCCACTCGTGTGCAGTCGTCCACAGAGTCGTATGTCTCGTACATACAGGATGTGCTCGCGTTGTGCCGAAAAGTCGACGAGCAAATGACAGAGAGTGACAAGGTGGGCCACATACTTAAGGGCATCGCGGACGACGCCTTCAATTTGCTCGTCTACAATAACGTCACGACCGTAGATACGACAATCAAGGAATGCCGTCGCTTCGAAATGGCCAAAAGCCGCCGTGTTCTGCCTCAGTTTACGCGGCTACCAAACACGGCTGTTACATCCACTTGCACCGATCTCGGTGCCGCACCACCCATGCAGGACAGCGTGACACGAATAGTTCGACGGGAGCTTGAGGCGTCAAGTCCGGCACCATTTCCTCCACATCCGCTCGATCATGGCGCCGCAGAAACGCCTCCGCCGGTCTCCGTTATTCAAGCCGTCGTGAGGCAGGAAATTGCAAAGCTTGGTTTTCCTGTGGCCTGCTCTGTGTCCCGACCCGTCTCCAGACCAATGACAACAAATGCACCACGCCATGACTTACATTTTATTCCGCGATCCCGCAATCCGGCGGAATGGAGAACTGCAGACGACAAGCCGATCTGCTTCCGCTGCCACCGAGTTGGCCATATCTCCCGCTACTGCCGCAGCACTTGGACGCCCTCAAACTGGAGTCAGTTTTCCTCTAATCGACCATACGAGGACTCCCGTCGGTATTCGCCCAGTCGTGTGTACCTTTCTTCCGACATCCCCAACAGCCGCTCCACTGCTCGTTCGCCGCCACCTCAACGTCGCCGTTCCCCATCGCCCCAACCACGCCGCTATCCGTCGCCGGTCAACTGTGGATCCTCTCGGACGGAAAACTAGATCATGCAGCTCCGGGAGGTAGTGCTGCATCGCTTGCGAATGATCCAAATCCTCCATTGACGCTCCCCACTGATACGAACTTGATTGAGGTGTATGTGGACGGTATTTCCTTGACGGCGTTAGTCGATACCGGAGCTCAAGTGTCTATAATGAGTGCTCATCTGTGTCGCCTGCTCAAAAAAGTCCTCACGCCTGCAGCAACTAAAGCCCTCCGTGTCGCTGATGGTGGAACTGTGGCCATCACTGGAATGTGTACCGCTCGTGTTAGTATTGCCGGCCGCCATGTTCCCGTTTTATTTACGGTGCTTGAAAATTGCCCCCACGACCTAATCTTCGGCATGGACTTCCTATCGACGCATTCTGCCCTCATCGATTGTGCCGCCGGTACTCTCTGCCTAGAACTTCCTCTTCTCCCGGATTCTGACCCTGAACTCCCGAACAGCTTGTGCACCGTTGACTTCTTCCGGATACCGCCTAAAGCTCTCACATTCATCGAATTGGCGACACCCTCTCCCGTGCTTGACGGTGATTATATCGTGACGCCGATTACTGATGTTCTCCTGGCGCGTGACATTACTGTCCCACACTCTGTCGTAAGCATGGCCTCTAACCGAACATATTTACCTGTTATCAATTTCGGTTTCATAAAACAAGTGCTACCCCAAGGAATTTCGGTCGCCACACTAAGGCCCTTAATTAACGACCACGTCACCTGTTTTACGGCAGACGTATGTCCCGAGCACCCACATCACTCGCAGGATGTCACGTGCATCGATGCGACCTTACGCTCCATGATCGCCCCGGACCTCAAACCTGAGAAGTCAACCGCGTTATGCCGCCTTCTGGCTTCATACCACGACATATTCGACGTCGACCACCGTCCACTCGGCCAGACTTCACTCGTCAAGCACCGCATTAACACAGGTGATTCTCATCCCATTCATTGGCGACCATACCGGGTGTCTGCCACCGAGCGTAAAATAATTCAACAAGAAGTCGCCAAGATGTTAGCCAAAGGAATTATTGAACCCTCTTCGAGCCCATGGGCGTCCCCCGTTGTGCTCGTTAAAAAGAAAGATGGCACGTGGCGCTTCTGCGTGGATTACCGTCATCTGAATAGAATCACGAAAAAGGACGTTTACCCTTTACCCCGCATCGATGACGCTCTCGATTGTCTCCACGGCGCCCGATATTTTTCCACAATAGACCTACGTTCCGGCTACTGGCAGATTGCTGTCGACGAAAAAGACCAAGAGAAGACTGCATTTGTAACTCCAGACGGCCTATATCAGTTCAAGGTTATGCTATTTGGGCTATGCAACGCCCCAGCCACGTTTGAGCGCATGATGGACTCTCTGCTACAAGGGTTCAAATGGTCAACATGTCTTTGTTATCTTGACGATGTCGTTGTATATTCCCCAACATTTGAGACCCACCTTCAGCGTTTGTCAGCTATTCTCGACATATTCCGCACTGCAGGCCTCCAATTGAACTCGTCGAAGTGCCGCTTCGGACGCCGGCAAATTACAGTGTTGGGCCACCTTGTCGACGCCTCTGGTGTGCAGCCGGACCCCGAGAAAATTCGTGCAGTCACCAGTTTTCCTGTACCCCAGTCAGCCAAAGACGTCCGGAGTTTTGTAGGACTTTGCTCCTATTTTAGAAGGTTTGTGAAAGATTTCGCAACCATCGCTCGACCCCTCACAGAACTTCTAAAGAAAGACGTCACATTTACGTGGGGTACCAACCAAGCTGCTGCTTTTTCTCACCTAATCACGCTACTGACGACTCCACCCATATTGGCTCACTTTGACCCATTCGCACCGACGGAAGTTCGAACCGATGCTAGTGGTCACGGAATCGGAGCCGTCTTGTCGCCTACGCTAGCCGCCTCCTCACAGCTGCTGAGCGCAACTATTCTATTACGGAGCGTGAATGTCTTGCTCTTGTTTGGGCAGTCTCAAAGTTGAAGTTGTCGCCTACGCTAGCCGCCTCCTCACAGCTGCTGAGCGCAACTATTCTATTACGGAGCGTGAATGTCTTGCTCTTGTTTGGGCAGTCTCAAAGTTCCGCCCATATTTATATGGCACTAATTTCACTGTGATAACTGACCATCATGCGCTATGTTGGCTTACGTCACTGAAGGATCCCACTGGCCGGCTCGGGCGCTGGGCTCTGCGACTCCAAGAGTATACATTTACGGTGACGTACAAGTCCGGATGCCTACATCAGGACGCAGACTGCCTGTCGCGCTACCCGGTCGCTGAGTCGAGCACTATGCATGACACCGACACCGAGCCTTGCGTCTTTTCCCTTTCGCAAGTGACATGCATCGGTGACGAGCAGCGCTATGATGCGTCCTTTCGTGCTATCATTGAGAGCCTCGAATCACCATCTTCCAGTCAGTCCTATCGCTCGTTCGTGATCCACGATGGTGTATTATACCGCCAAAGTTTTGAGCCGGATGGACCGGCTCTGCTGCTTGTCATTCCGAAACACCTTCGCTTGGAAGTTCTACATGAACTTCATGACCTTCCGACTGCTGGTCACCTTGGTGTGTCACGCACTTACGACCGAATACGCCGACGCTTCTACTGGCCAGGGCTTGCACGCTCAGTCAGAAGGTACGTTGCGGCTTGTGAGAAATGTCAGCGCCGCAAAACGCCATCGACACTTCCCGCCGGACGCCTTCAACCACTCGATATTCCGTCAGAACCGTTCCTCCGCGTTGGCTTGGACCTACTTGGCCCTTTTCCCTTGTCTTCCTCGGGTAACAAGTGGATAGCCGTGGCCACCGACTACGCCACGCGTTATGCCATCACACGAGCTCTCCCAACAAGCTGCGCCACAGATGTCGCCGACTTCCTCCTCAAGGACGTGATTTTGCAACACGGAGCCCCACGGCAGCTGCCTACAGACCGTGGCCGCACCTTTTTGTCGAAGGTCATAGCCGACATCTTGCAGTCCTGTAAAACGAGACACAAGCTGTCTACGTCATACCACCCGCAAACCAATGGACTCACGGAGCGCCTATATCGAACTCTTACAGACATGCTCGCTAAGTATGTTTCTACCAACCACACCGACTGGGATCTCGCGTTGCCGTACGTCACATTTGCCTACAATTCTTCGCGCCATGACACTGCCGGTTACTCTCCATTTTTTCTGCTGTTTGGCCGAGAACCAACATTGCCTCTAG
This sequence comes from Rhipicephalus microplus, assembly GCF_043290135.1. NCBI lineage: Eukaryota > Metazoa > Arthropoda > Arachnida > Ixodida > Ixodidae > Rhipicephalus > Rhipicephalus microplus. The sequence goes on along the minus strand of NC_134706.1, from coordinate 23,067,976 downwards.
ACACCGTCATACCGTCTCCTGGAGTACCCACCAGTGAATATGCCATGGCCGCTATCACTCGGGCCGCTCACGCACGCGAAATCACCCGTACTCGCCTTCTGAACTCTCAAGAGAAGCAACGGCGCTTGTATGACCAACGACACCGCGACGTACACTTTTCACCCGGTTCTTTGGTACTGCTCTGGTCTCCTACCCGTCAAGTTGGCTTGTCAGAAAAACTGCTTACTCGCTACACAGGCCCATACCGTGTCCTCCGTGAGGTTACGCCTGTAACATATGAAATTGGTCCTGCCACCCCATTGCCTTCATGTGCCCAACAGGCTACCGATATTGTACATGTTGCGCGCTTGAAGCCCTACAACTCTCCTAGTGACGTTGACATCTAAATGCGCCGAGACGGCGCTTGCGCCGCCGGGGGTTATGCTACATGCATGTATACTGATATTCTAGGGGGTGACGCGCGTGTGTGCCTGACGAAGAAGACGAAGGGTTGTCTCCGCTCGATCGCTGGTGAACCGGGCACGCCATTACCGCTGGTTTGGAATATATCTAATCCCCAGCTTCGTCGTTACGGCGTCTCTTCTTTTCCGTAACAATATTTAGGGTTTAATGACCCAAAACCACCATTTGATTACGAGAGTCACCGTATTGTATTGCTGCTAAAATTTCAACCATATGGTGTTTTTTCACATGCTCTGATATAACACGGTACACCCCTTACGAAAATCTCACATATGAACCTATAATAACATCTCGATATATGGCTACATCGTGAATTGGGAATTACAGGCTTTATATGGAATCTCTGTATACGGGCCTTATATTACCTGATATGCGCAATTCCGGACGTAGCCATACATGGGCCCTATACAATCTGATATGCATAGTCATTTATATACCCATATATTGTTGTTGCTGTATATGGCCATTGCTGTATTTATGGCAACCATCTATATATGGCTATATATACAAGCATCCTTATAAGGTTAAACATGACCTCATATGAACACCTTTATATATAGCTATTCAGATGATTCATCTATACGAGTTCAACTTGTGTTGCCGGCATAAATTATAGCCCCACAAATTATTCTTCAGCTAGAAATATATATGTTTGTTGAAAGGTTTGCATGCAATTACCATCCTCTCCTAAACAAAAAAAGTACACATCCCCTCAACATTCTTGTTCAAGTTATCTTCATTATATCTCTAGTTCTTTTGAAGAAATGATTGCTAAAATGTAACTTGGCAACATAAGTAAAGTTTGTGGTGGGCACATCTCACTGTTAGTTCACTTTCCCTGAAGAGATACATTCTTTGTGCTTAAATTATTGCCTATTTATTGACACTTTATCTAATTAGATATTATCTAATAATATCTGATAATTTCATTACCCACAGCATCAATTAGCATTACAGTTGGAAGCGTTTGCAAAAACTAGAATACAAAAAAGATACATAGTTACCAAAACAAATAATCAAAGTCACCTCAATCACAATCTTCCACACAAATACATATATAAATAAAAAAAATTCACACCCAAGAAAATGTAACACTCTAATTCTAACAAAAAATGAACCAAATAATTTCAGATAGCAGAGGCAATGCTAGAAGGCAGTTGGTTCCATTCTCTGCATCTTTGGTAAAAACTATGTTGAAATACGTTAGTCTTGCATGCGACTTTTCTTATCACAATGGACATTTAACTACCAATGGGTGTCCACTGGACAACCGCTTCTGGATCTCTCGGTCATCCACAGGTCGTCCGCAAATCGCCGATTGGCGTCCAGCGGATATCCGCAGGGCTCTAATGCACATACTAATTGGCAATCCAGTGACAGTCCTGTGGCTGTCCAGGGCGAGTATGCGGTTGTTCAAAGGACATACAGGCCATGTTATTGTATTATTGTTTTTATTACCCAACCTTCACTAAATAGGCACTGTATAAATCATAAACCATTAGTGGACACCTAGTCGACCATTCATTTTTATTTATAATGCTTGTTTGTTGCAGCTGGTCAGATACGATAGAGGAGGCTCGGTGCAAACACAAGAACATACAAAACGCAAATGGTGTTTGTCTTGTCTCGTTCACTTCCATGCAGCAACTTGACATGATAAGCATTACTTGTGTTTTATTTGTTCCCGTGTTTCTGTTTGCATAGCACCTGTTCTGTCTATATTACCTGCTTCCCCAATCAAGCATTGTAAATAAAAATAACATTCAGTTATGTGTTAATTATTGGTCGGTGATTTACCCTATGGATATCTGGTGAAGTTAGCACGCCCCCACCCCTTCCTATGAGAACTTACCAACTATAGTGACGCTTGCATTGTTCCGCACTTTTTCAAGAATATTTATTCTTACAAAAGAAAATGTTTTTATGCATTGCAAACTGCTATATTGCAACTTCCATTATTTAAAAGCGTCATGAATTATGCCATCACATTTTCTTTTTTGTTTAAAAGTCTACCTTATGCGTGTGCGCATGATAGTCCTCAAACATATGCTTCCTTCTTAAGGAATGAAAACCAGAAGTCCATCATTCTTATGAAAATGGTGATGTCTTGCAAGTGTATTGTATGGCTCTCCGAGGCAGCATGAGGGCGCAAACTGTATGTCTCCAAGAAATAACGATTTTGCCGCCGACTTTCTGTCTCCTCATAGCGTCCATTATGTATGTGTCATATCTGTTACCCTCCAGTATGTATTTGATATTGTTACAATGGGGCGTGTTTATTGAAGAACGAATGGTGAAGGGTAGCCACGCCGACACCGAGCTGCTTCCAAACCGACCACTTTGTTCTCCTCTTCCTCCCTTCACACGTTGCCGCTTCAGCGTAACACTCCCCCTTCCCCAGACGAAGCCCCCTGGGCGAGCATCAGTCACGAGGATGAAAGCGCTTTAGGTACGCGACGTGAACAACTGCGTCTGCCTATAACGGTAACCACGAGATACAAGGCAAGTGATTGAATATGTCACATCACTTACTCGATCGACGATGACAAAAGGACCGGTGTAACGAGCCAGGAACTTCTGGTACGCGCCACGCTTACAAAAAGGTGTCCATACCACACCTTTTCTCCTTTTTCTTACGACACGTTCTTGTACCGTGAACTATAGGCGAGCTTGGAGCGGTCTTGGGTTGCCAAAGTACGGAGCTGAGCTAGGCGACGTGCTTCCTCCACGCGGCAGAGAGTCTGGGCAATGAAAGAGTCCTCATGCGCATGAAAAGGTAGAATGGTGTCAAGAAAGAGGCGGGGTGGTCTGAGAAAAAGAAGATAGAATGGACTGTAGCCAGAGGTTTCATGCTTTGCCACGTTAAAAGCATTGGTGATAAATGACAAGATGTCATCCCAGTTCTTGTGCCTGGAGTCAACGTACATCGAAAGCATGTTGGTAAACGTTCTGTTGCTGCGCTCGACGAGACCATTTGTCTGTGGGTGATATGGGGTCGAGTGGCAAAACTGGCTAGCACACAGACGCAGTAGTTCTTCTACAACGTCGGCTACGAGTTGTCGACCACGTTCACTCAGAATAATCCGAGGCGGTCCATGACGAAGTATCACACTAGAGAGGAGGAACCTCAATACATCGATGGCCGTGGCTGTCGGTAGCGCTTTGGTTTCCACATAACGTGTCATGTGGTTAACGCAGACTATATTCCAACGGTTGTTGAGCGATGAGCGGGGAAATGGGCCGAGGAAATCCACTCCAACCATTTCGAAAGGAGACGAGGGTGACATCAAGGAGTGGAGGAGACCAACCGGGGTAGTATTTGGTCACATGAATTGCTGGCATTTATCACAACTGGCCACACACTTTTTGTATTGCGTCGCATGGTAGGCCAGTAGAATCAAGCCTGCAGGTGGTGAGACGTTTCGGCGCACCGCAGGTGCCCCGCTGATGCGTCGTCGGGCATAGCATAGAGTACGTGCGTTCTCAAATTTTTAGGGACCACTAAAAGAAGGCGGGCACCATCAGCCACGTAATTTTTTGCAAAGAAAGTCATTTCGGACAGTAAAGCCTTGGCTACCTATCAGTTGAGCGGCTGAGTCAAAGAGATCGCCGAACCTGCGGTCGTGGCGCTTTTCTTCCCGGAAGGTAGCGAGGTCAGGAAAAGCAGTATCGTCGATGGCAGCTTGAAAATCGTCAAAACTGTCGCCGTCACAGATAGAGGTTGGTAGGGGAAGCCTCGAGAGACAGTCGGCGTCTGCATGATGGCGGCCATTGATTGATTGGTATGTGAGGTTTAACGTCCCAACACCAACATATGATTATGAGACATGCCGTAGTAGAGGGCTCCGGAAATTTCGACCACCTGGGCTTCTTCGGCGTGCACCGAAATCTGAGCTCACGGGCCTCCAACATTTCCGCCTACATCGGAAATTCAGCCGCCGCAGCCGAGATTCAAACCCGCGACTTGCGGGTCAGCAGCCGAGTACCTTAGCCACTAGACCACTGTAGCGGGGTGCATGATGGCGGCCACTCTTGTAGCATATTGTAAAGTTAAATTCCTGCAAACCTAGCGCCCATCGCGCAAGGCAACCAGAAAGGTCACGAAGACCAACCAACCAACACAGTGAATGGTGGACAGTCACGATGGGAAGTGCGGCCCGTAGAGATATGGACGGAACTTATACACAGCAAAAACCACAACGAGGCACTCTTGTTCAGTAGCGGTGTAATTCTTCTCGGCCTTGCTCAACGAACGACTGGCGTAGGTGACGACATGCTTGGCGTCATCGAAGCGCTGGATAAGCATGGCGCCGAGACCGATGCCACTCGCGTCGGTGTGCAATTCTGTTGTGTCAGACAGGTCCAAATGGTGCTGTATGGGTCCAGACGTGAGAAGGAATTTAAGTTCACAAAACGAGGCATCACACTCCGCTGTCCAGATGAAATCCTTATCTTTGCAAATCAGTGAAGTCACTGGGTAGGCAGTATCAGCAAACTTGGGCACAAATCTGCGGAAGCATGAACGGAGACCCAGAGAACTCCTTAGTTCGTGTTGTGACTGCGGTTGTTTGAAATAGGTAACTGCTGCAACCTTCTGAGGGTCTGGGCGCACATCATTTTTGTCTATGAGATGACCAAGTACAAGTCCTTCTCGCTGACCGAAGTGACATTTCTTGGAGTTAAGGGTAAGGGCAGCTTGTTCAAGGCATGTCAAAACAACGTCATGTCGATGATTGTGTTCAGCAAAAGTGCGTTCAGCAAAAGTGCGTGCAAAAATGATGTCGTCGAGGTAACATAAGCAAATCTCCCATTTGAGACCACACAGTACCGTGTCCATAAACCTTTCAAATGTCGCAGGTGCATTGCACAAACCAAATGGCATGACATTGTATTCAAACAAGCCATCTGGCGTTACAAAAGTGGTTTTATCTCTGTCGGCGGAATGCATAGGTACCTGCCAATAGCCCGCTCGGAGGTCCACAGATGAGAAGTAAGATGCCGAATGAAGACAGTCGATAGCGTCATCTATGCGGGAAAGCGTGTAAAATCCTTTTTCGTCACCAAATTTAGACACCAATAGTCCACGCGAAACCTCCAGGACCCGTGTTTTTTTTTCTTCACGAGGACGACTGGTGCAGCCCAAGTGCTAGAAGAGTCTTGGATGATGCCTTAGCCAACATGTCTTCCACCTGTTCGGCAATCACCTTGCGCTCTGATGCAGACACACGGTATGGTTTGTGCCTTTTGGGATGCGCGGATCTTGTGGCGAGCCCGCGTATTGGGAACACGAAATTAGGTAGCGTCCTGGGTGAAATAAAACAATGAAGCATGCCTGCTAAGGACGCTGACCAGGGCTTGACGCTTCTCAGAGGGTAGTGCCTTGCTAATCATGTTCAAAAACTAAGAGTCTTGGGAAACACCAGGGCTAGCCTCAAGCGCGAAAGATTTGTTGGAGGCGTTATTGCTAAAGACGTCAATATTAAGGCTCGTATCCGCTTAAACAAGGCAAGTCGAATACCGCTTGAAAGCAAAACAGACTGATTAGACTGATTAGACAAACTCGACACCCGTAATGTACTTGTGCCACAGGCCTCTGAGACAATACAGCGAGGCACAAGCACACCCTTCTTTGCGACGATTGATGGCATAGGCTCAACAACAGCGTCGATTACATTGTTGTCGACACTAGCAACAGTAACCTGAACGCTGGATAACGAACGGGGCGGTACGACGGAATCTTCACAGATGGCGAGGGTGTGAAAACAAGTAGCAGGTTGGTCGGCAACAACAGGAGAGACAAAAACCTCGCCGGTACCGAAATCAAGAGCGGCACCGCACTGTTGCAGGAAATTTAGACCCCAAAATCACATTATGCGTTGACTTAGCGAGTAGTGTGAATTCGGCTTGATAGACGTTATTAGCGAAATGGACGTTCATGGTACACACACCAAGAGGTCGTAGCGATTCTCCACTCACAGCGCGAAATGTGCTCGCATTATCGTACGTGAAAATCACCTCTTGGCCTAATTAGGTTTTGAAATCCATGCTGATAACGGAGACACTTGCTCCAGTGTCCACTAAAGCTGTCGTTGTAACATTGTCCACAGAAACACAAATCTCGTTATGACGCATGGTCACTGGTGGAAGCGTAGCGACGTGAGGCTGAAGATGACTGGCGACCTTACCTCCATCGGCCACGCCGCCTAGTTTCCCGGCGGCTGTGAAGTAGGACGTCGTGGAGGAGATGCGGATCTTCGGTAGCGTGAAGGTGGTGGCGTCAAGCTCCACCCAAACGACGGTGAGCCACTGCGGTGATTGCCATGGTGGTTTGGCCTGCTGTCAGAGTCTGAGGGCCAGGGTGTCTCGTCAACGTGCTGATTGCGGCGCCCATAGAAAGTGCGTGGTTGCCCATAGGATGGGGCTGCCGTGCGATGGTGATCGGGTCAGAATCGGGTGACATGACCACGGATGCCACAGTGAAAGCGCATGAGATGTTCGAGAGGTGCGATGACGTCAGAAGAAGGATGAATCGCCTGGCAGTTCCATGCCTGATAAACGGTAGGTGGTCTGCGTGCGTATTCGTAATACCATGGGTAGTACGGACGCATAGTTTGGCTTGGCCCTCGAGGGCGAGGCGCATAGTTGTAGGCATCAAGGGAGGCGGCGTTGATAGTCATAGCAGTTAAGTCGCAGGGGGGAAAAGGTGTTCGGGCATTAGGTGCCGGCCAACAAGCCGCCTCTTGTAGGTCGAGCTCTTCGCGCACTACTTCGCGCATCATTGACGAGAGATCCGATGGGGTTGGACGCACGTCGATGCTGGCGACATTAGTGACGTTGTGCAGGTGGCTGAACTTTGGTGTAATTTGCCGCGATTTCAGCGCATCGAACGTACGGCAGTGCTTGATAACATCACTTACATGCTCCAAACTTTCTTTTGCGATGAGGAACTGGCAAACGTCCTCCGCGATGCCTTTCAGAACTTGACCAACCTTTCCTCTTCTGTCATCAGGGGTCCAGTGCCCTACACAGCTTGAGCACCTCCTCTATATACGTCGTGCGGGTTTCCCCGAGGACTTGCGCTCGTTGCATAAGAGTTTGCTCGGAACGCTTCTCCTTCGCTACCGGATCCATGAAGCACAACTTGATTTCATCGACGAACTTCCGCCACGTCGTCAGGCTTTCTTAGTGGTTTTCAAGCCATACAGATGCGGTTCCTTTAAGAAAGAGTCCCACATTATTGAGCTGGCCGGTGGCACCCCAGGCATTAAACGGACTCACCCGTTGGTAGGAGCTGAGCTATGAGTCGACATCTTCTCAAGCTTGTCCAGCGAAGGATGGAGGCTGGATGTAGGGCTGCCACGGAATGCAGGAAGCAGAAGGCTCGTTGCCATTGTTGTCGTGAGACGCCACCGCAGCTGGCAAACTAGCAAGTCGTCGGCTTCGGCGACGCTCCACGTAATGCACGCCAGTGGTCTATGAGTCGCTGTTCATTGGTGGCGCCGTTATCGTACCCAGCTCTTCTCACCAAAACTGCAAAGATGGGGCGTGTTTATTGAATAACGAATGGCGAAGGGTAGCTGCGCCGACACGGAGCTGCTTACAAACAGACCACTTCGTTCTCTTCTTCCTCCTTTCACACATTGCCACTTCAGCGTAACGATACGTAACCGTTCAGTGTGTCTTCAAACTGTCATAACTTTGCCACCATGTTTATGTCTACTGAAGTGTGTGTATTGTATGTGTCCTATAAGTAGCCTACTTATGCAGACCATGAATTAGGCCAGTTTATAGCCTGTATGATGCTGCATAGTGGAGGCTGTTATAAGTGGAATATATATCAACAAGCGTGTGAAACTGCACAATTATTTATTTATTTTCATTTACATTGTACAGATCAGAGCATTTTACAGACAGTATTTGAACAGGTAATGTACATCAGCTGGTGGTGGAAGACAAAAATGATTAACAGATGAGCCTTAACCCAGTGAAGCTTGAACATATCATTATCATTGTAAATGTCTTACTTTTTCAGCATTTTTCCAAAGAATGTAGAGTGCGTTGAATTCTAAATAAAAACTTGCACAGTTTTGGCCGCTTCGGAGGAATGAGAAGCTGTCCCGATCACTGAGCCTCCTTTGTATTCAAAGTACGGCTGAATATGAATCTTGTCCATCCTTATAGTGACAATTTTTTCATGTGGTTTGAGAAGGCTCAACCTCTTCACATAACGCAAAAACCCCTCGTCGTTCTGCTCATTTGCCGGGTTCACGTTATATTGCGAGAAAATTCGCATGAGCGTAGATGGATGCGGCAGTGCTATTTCGCCAGCACCGCGAACGAATCGGTAAGCGTGTGGAGAAATGGTGTAGAGAATACTGGAAAATATTAAAAGTTCTGCAGAGTATCACAATGAGTGGTTTCTGTGCAGTAGGTCAAGCTGCTCATTTATGAGACCAAGTGCTTCTGTTCTCTCGTACTCGTACGGCAAAAGATCAATCGACTTGGGGTCGTCGAGCAAAGAGAAAAACAAGCTGAAGGTTGCCTTCACTTTTTCCTCCTTGTCGCAAACGCCTGGAGCCTTGAAACTGCTCATACGGTCTAGTATGGTGTGAAGGCTGCGCAGATCGTCCAGCGTAGCAGAAATGAGGAGGTCCTTGGCAGGGACTTTCACTTTCTTTCAGAAGGCCGTAATCTCCATGTTTCTACAAACAATGAGGGATCTTTGGGTAACTGGTGGATCTTCGCCACTTAAGTGAACAAACAGCACAGCATTCTCTGCTTTTACTGTGGCCCAGTAAGTGGAGCAGCCGAGACCCTGCAGGCGCGATACGAGGTCTTCATACGACGACAGCTTTTTGGGGTGCTCTTCTTCCTCATGCAGTGCTAATGACTATCGAACGGCTTCTTCTAGCGGGGAAGCTTCTAGGTGTTTTTTTTTTGGTCTGGCCCCTCTCGCACTGGTGCATAGTTGCTCAAATAACTTGGGGCATTAGGAAATATTGTCGGTACTGCGTCCGGAGTAAGCCGAGTAGCACCCATGGGAGCTTCTGTTATCCTGCCGGTTCTTAGATCCGTGTATTTTGTTGTCATCCTAAGGTACTGCGGCTTGAAATGGAGCTTGCACACCTGAAAACCACGCAAGAAAGCGCTTTATCACAGGCTTTTCGCTCCCCACGCCCTTTATTTACTACGTCATAAAACAAGGAAGGTATTGAGGTGTCTACTGGCATCTAAATTTAGCTGTCTTGCAGTAGCACATATTTCAAGGAAACAAATTAGGCAAACGTTCCGACGAGAATGGCGCATAGTACCGAGAACAGGTGCCAACTAGTGGTAATAAATACTATGTACAAATAAGATGCACGACTCGATACACTAGCAAACCTTACCGTTTCTCAATCAAGTAATCAGAGGCGTTACAAGAACCTCGCCGTGCTAGATTCATTCATTTATTCACTGTTTATTGTGTGTTTAGAAAAAGTGCCTAACGACTTCGAGTATTTCGTACTCGACTATGGGAGAGCAGTGCGTCGTCCCGACGTCTAGGCGAACAGAACGCTGTGACTCTGACATGAGAAACTGGTTATTCAGACAAAAACAATGATTGCCTAGGTTGAAGAGACTAAAGACAGATTCCGTCTGCCTGACTAAGGTCCCTCCACCCATACTGTTGCTCAGGTGAAGTGGAACAAATGATACAAATTTCATTCTGCTTTTAAATGAGGGGACAGAAAATTCAAATTCAACAAGTATAACAGATGTCGACACATACGTTTTAAAATAACACATTACAGTCATCACCAATTTGCAGTACCAATATAAAAATTTATATATAAAAAACCAGCGAAATAATACTGAAACTGAAGGGAAGACGCCTATTTTGAGGATGTACTGCTACGTGCGTTTACTGCTTTATTTCCACGAGTACAAGGTGCGAGCGGCGTAACGTAGAACGTATTTCTCGCACCGCCTATGAATTCGATTAAGTGGAGCGTGAAGGTGCGTCTACTTTACGCCGTCCTTTTGTAGGCACGCTGACTGCGTCGCGGCAAGACGCGCTCCTCAAAAACGCGAAATCCATCCTGTTTTCATCACTGCCTAGGGACGCTACATCATCGTGGTGGTGAGCGTCAGTGACGTTCAGCTAAAAATTCTCTAATGCCAAGGCTTACCCCAAGTCTGCTCTGAATTCCACACAAGATCGTTACTTTGGGGCAAGAACGCAACATGTATCAGATGGGCACTTAGGAATGACTCAGAAGCATGCATCATAAATGTGCACATACCTTCGCATCACGGAGAGAAAGAATGTCGTCTCGACGAACGGCACGCTCCCATTTCGCCCTTCAGTCGTCCTTTGGAAAGGAGAAGACGCGAACCTTCGGTCCGTTATCATAGTTACCGTGACAGTTGGACACGCAGCACCGCCCCATTGTGCTGGTTTGAAGCCGTACACTACGTGAATATTGCGTGCACAAAGCGCATCAAACATCCATGCCGCAGTTCACAGACATAGACACGGTCTTGTTCACTCGCCAACAGCACCACCAGCAGAGCGCGAAAGGGTTCGTGAGGCTTAATAATGCAGCTGTTCCAATGGGATGAGCAGGCGTAAGGCATGTCTGTGCGGTCAAACACGACGGTCAAGAATGATTGACGTTATAGCCCACAGCTGGTAGAGTGAGTGGGCCTGATTTTTTTTCTAGGTGGCGTTGGTCGAACATTGGGTATCATGCCTAAGCATGCCCAATCAAGTATTATATTTACAGCCGCGCAGACGTACACCGCATTTACGCATCTTAATTTCTGATTGCTGACTAAACAAATTTGTTATAAAATTGAAAGATGTAAAAAATATGTAGATATAAACTATATTAATACGTAAAGCGTATAATAATTTGATTTTTTAAAAAGAAAAAAAACGTAAAACTTTAAATGCGTGAAATTTGAATCTTCTATTGAAGGTACACAGTGAGCGCAATTCGGAACAAACAAATGAACTACAGTGGTGATAACCACCACAAAATATGCATATATGGTGCTATATCAAACAGATACCAAATACAAAGTATACAATGTGGGACGAGGTGGTATAATATATATATATATATATATATATATATATATATATATATATATATATATATATATATATATATATATATATATATTGTGAGCGCGACAAGCGAATGACTCTTTATTCTCTTTGATATCATCATCACCCGTACATCTTCATCTAAAAATATCATCACCAGCGTGATTTAGCTCGAGCCTGGCTGAATAAACCGGTTCCTCACAAGTGGTGGACTGTGCTTTTCGTTCCCTCAAGTCCTCTCGCCCGTTCTCGCTGGAGCTCCGCTCGGGTCGTCGCATACAACCCCCTGCAATGGCGGCCCAAGAAAACCCTGGCCCATCCAACGTGGCCGTCCTACTGCAGCCACCGCCACCCGCTCCGCCCAACAACACTCACCTGCGTGATCCACCTGTGTTTTCCGGTCTCCGAGGCGATGATGTGGAAGACTGGATCAAGAACTACGACCTCGTCAGCGATTTGAACAGGTGGGACAATCCACAGAAGTTGCGCAGCGTCCCATTTTACTTGTCCGATGTTGCGAAAACTTGGTTCTGGAACCACCACCCGGATCTTCCCGACTGGGACACTTTTGAGCAGCGAATTCGTCAGATATTTGGTGCCCCTGCAGTTCGCACTGAGGCAGCAAAGAAGAAACCCGCTGAACGCACGCAGCTGCCGGGTGAATGTTACACCTCTTATATTAAGGATGTCCTTGCACTGTTCAAGCGCGTTAACACCGGCATGTCTCAGAACGACCAAATACGCCACATTATTAAAGACATTAACACTGTCGCCTATAACGCCCTCGCCACGCACAATCCTTTCACCACCCAGGACGCGATAACCATCTGTCAGCGACTTGACGAGCTTCAGTATCTTCGCCTTTGCTACGATGCCACCGAGGTTCGTTTGCCTGCACCCCTAGACTTGCGTGCGCTTATCCGCGACATCGTTTGTAAAGAGCTGCACGGGTGCTGCTCTTCCTGTGCTGCAGAAGTTACTTTTCCTTCTGAAAAAAATAGCTTGCGAGACCTGATTAAACAAGAGATCGCCTCCGCATCGCGTGCGACGTGTTGTAACAGTACCTCCGTGCGCCAGATGCGCACGTACGCCGAAGTCGCCGCGCTCTCTGCCGCACCCACCGTTTCTGCGCCTACAACAGCAGACCATACGCCTGTGGCTTCGTTATCACCGCCAGCGCGTGTACCACCTTACTACGCACCTCAGCGCCTACCTCGACCAATCTGTTACTACTGCGGCTATCGAGGACATATCGCTCGGTTTCGGCGAAGGCGCCAACAAGACGAGCAGTGCGGCTACGCTCTCGAAGAACATCGAAGCTTCCGTCCGACCATGAGCTACCTACGACCACCCTCCCGATCGTCCTATTACCGTTCACCGTCACCTACTTACCATACAGACATGCCTGGGAATTCCCGTACGTCTCGCCGCAGATCGCCTTCGCCAAGTCGCCGCTCAGTGTCGCCTCTACGGCCCGCCTCCCATTCCACGAACGCCCACGCGGAAAACTCCCCGATGCAGTTTTAGGAGGGAAAACTGCATCCCTTGGACAGCTAACAATTCCTCCAGAGCGGCCATCGAGTTCGATAGTAGTGTTTGTAGAAGGTGTACGTGTTGAGGCTCTTGTAGAAACTGGCGCTGCCGTTTCGATTATTCGTGCTGATTTTTGTTCCCGCCTTTGAAAAGTCACCCCACCTTATGGCGGCCCACCTCTATGTGCGGCGACCAATGCTCCCATTCGGCCACTTGCACAGTGTACCGCTCGTGTCTGCATAGAAGGCATTCGTCATCACATTGTTTTCGCCGTATTTCGTGAGTGCACCCACGCTCTCATTCTTGGGTGGGATTCCTTGTCTTCTGCGTCCGCTTTCATATCATGTCATCAGCGCCTCCTGCATCTAAATGCCACTGACTCTTCTCCACTTGAACACAATGGACGCATCCGCCTTGTCACCAAGTCAGATTATGTACTTCGGCCATACATCGAAGAAATTATAAGTGTTAATTGCACTGACATTGTGAATGGCGACGTACTAATTCTCCCTTACGGTCATACCCTACGTAGGGGCATTGTGATCACACCAGGGCTTATTGGCTTCTTTCATGGGTCTACGTACCTAACCACCATAAATCAAACGCCTGAGTGTGTACTGCGCCCCTGTAGCTCAACAGTGTCTTGCGCGGTCGAGAGTGAGCCTGTTGCGATTGTTACTCTTCCGAACAACAACAACAGCGATGTTCCGAAGTCACAATCACTGCCATTCAATGCCTCTGCCACACATGTGTCCGCAACAATAAGCAATGACTTAACACCTGATCAAACTGAAGATCTGCTCGCCCTGTTAAATAGACACCATTCGCTATTTGACGCGAACTCGCCCGCCCTCAACTCGACTACTACCGCTACTCACAGCATCCAGACTGACGGCTCTCGTATTGTACATCGGCGTCCATATCGCGTGTCTCAGACAGAACGCAAGATCATTGAGGAAAACGTCTCAGACATGCTACGACGCAACATCATACGTTCTTCCTCGAGTCTCTGGTCATCCCCAGTTGTTCTCGTTCAAAAGAAAGATGGGACAGTGCGCTTCTGCGTCTATTACCGTGCGCTAAACAAAATAACACGCAAAGATGTTTATCCCCTCCCTCGGATTGACGATGCACTGGATTCATTACAGGGCGCAGAGTATTTTTCTAGCCTCGACCTTAGGTCAGGCTACTGCAGGTACCAATGTCGGAGTATGATAAACAGAAGACCGCCTTTTCAACGCCAGATGGGTTGTACGAGTTCAATGTAATGCCTTTTGAACTCTGTAATGCGCCCGCCACCTTCGAACGCATGATAGACGGCGTAGGCGTGGTTTGAAGTGAAAAACATGTCTGTGCTATCTCGATGACATAGTAGTGTTTTCATCCACGTTCTCGCAGCATCTGCAACGTCTTGACGAAGTTCTCACATGCCTTGCAAAAGCCGGTCTACAGCTTAACACCAAGAAATGTACCTTTGCTAGCAAGACAATCAAGGTTCTCGGCCACCTTTTCAGCAAAGAAGGAATTCGGCCCAACCCCGAGAAGCTTGCCGCTGTCCTCGATTTTCCTCGTCCACTACGTCAAAAGGACCTGCGCAGCTTTCTTTGGTTATCTTCTTACTTCCGGCGCTTCATACGTGGTTTCGCGGAACTTGCGTCTCCGCTCCATCAACTCCTTGCAAAGAACGTCCTCTTTATTTAGTCAGAAGACTGCGAAAGAGCTTTCACGGCATTGAAGCAAGCCCTCACGTCGGATCCGGTTCTGTGCCACTTCGATTCCACCGCACCCATCATCCTTCACACCGACGCAAGTAGTCATGGTCTTGGTGCGGTACTCTTGCAGCGGGACAAAAACTCACGCGAACGCGTCGTTGCTTACGCAAGTCGTGTTCTTACCGCTCCAGAAAAGAACTACACTATCACCGAGCAGGAGTGCCTTGCTGTTGTTTGGGCAGTGCAAAGACTCCGACCATATCTTCACGGCTGTCATTTTACCGTCGTGACCGACCATAACGCCCTATGCTGGCTTTCATCGCTGAAAAACTTATCGGGTCGCCTCGGTCGCTGGGCGCTTCGCTTGCAGGAGTATGATTTTGATGTCGCCTACAGATCTGGGAAGAAGCATCAAGATGCTGATGCTCTATTGCGCTGTCCTTTGCCCAGCGGAAGCCACTCACCATCAATACTCCAAAACGACAGCACCTCTCCAATTGCAGCGCTAAGTTCATCACCTGCCACCCTATACGTCCTTGTTTCACAACAACGAGTCGACCCATACTGCCGCACCATTGTTGACCGCTTGACCGGCTCTACTACTCCTCCAAACGCCAGACTCCGTCGACAACTTAAACAATTTAGGCTTGTCGGTGATGCTTTATGTCGCTACATTTACCACATCGATGGCAACAAGTTGGTACCCGTAATCCCACATTCTCTACAACGTGAAGTTCTGGAAGCCTTTCATGATGATCCAACCGCTGCTCATCTAGGCTATCACAAGACTTACGGCAAAATACGAAGTCGTTGTTTTTGGCCTGGCCTCTCTTCAGCCGTCGCTAAGTACGTCGCCTCCTGTGTCCATTGCCAACGGTGAAAACGACCGACAACTGCTCCGGCTGGCTTAATGCAACCTCTTCCTAGTCCCGCCTCGCCTTTTGAAGTCGTTGGAATCGACTTGTATGGCCCTCTTCCTATATCATCCAATGGGAATCGCTGCATTGTCACGGCCGTCGACCACCTTACCCACTACGCAGAAACAGCTTATATACCATCTGGGACTGCCACTGAGATCGCCGATTTCTTTCTTCGCCACATCTTTTTGCGTCATGGAGCTCCACGCATTCTCCTCAGTGATCGTGGCAAAGTCTTCCTATCTTCCATTGTCGAGCAAGTTTTGCGTGCCCCGAACACTGTTCACAAGACCACTTCTAGCTACCACCCGCAGACCCACGGATTGACTGAACGGTTTCGTCGGACCCTATCGGACATGATCGCCATGTACATTCACCCCAACCACACGAACTGGGATGCAATTCTACCCTTCGTGACATTCGCCTATAATACGGCTGCTCAACGCACTACCGGCTTTTCTCCATTTTTTCTCGTCCATGATTGCTCGCCGAGTTTCGCTCTGGATGTCTCTTTCCTTTCGGCTCCTGCACCTTCGACGGCTCCTTTCTCTGAAGAATTCCTATATCGTCTCGCACACTGCCGTCACCAGGCCCGTGTTAACACCGGCCTCTCTCAAGACACTCGAAAATCTCGCTACGACTCGTCTCGCCGTGTTGTGAGTTTTTCCCCTGGTGACGAAGTTCTTCTATGGACCCCACTACGCGTCCCCGGCCTATGCAACAAATTCATCAGTCGCTTCATTGGGCCGTACACGGTGGTCGAACAGACATCTGTCAATTACCGCGTTTCTCCTCTTAGCGCTAGTCCTGATCATCGTTGCCGAGGAACAGAGATAGTGCACGTATCTCGTTTAAAGCCTTATGCGCGACGCATTTCATAATACTGTCAAGCGACCAGGCGGCCGCTTTCACCGTGCGGGGGAATTAGTGTGAGCGCGACAAGCGAATGACTCTTTATTCCATTTGATATCATCATCACCCGTACATCTTCTTCATCTGAAAATATCATCACCAGCGTGATTTAGCTCGAGCCTGGCTGAATAAACCGGTTTCTCACAAGTTATATATATATATATATATATATATATATATATATATATATATATATATATATATATATAACGTTACAGATACCACACAGGGCACATAAATGAGGAGCTTCTTTGCGTATCACACGGCTAAGTCATTATCAATAGTTTAAGAAACAAGATTATATATCACCAAAAGCACGTGCCTGTTGTGCATATACAACTGAAAACGCGTATCAATGTACAATAGCGAATTGGCACGTATTAGATACCCTACAACTTCTGTGCAATGAGAAAGGTCCACAAGATAACAAACTGCGCACGCAGTCACTCACTTGGCCATAAGTTCTACGGGATAATCACAGCCTAAGGACATTCAGTAAGCCTTTAAAAAAGAAATAGAAGTTTAGAGAGATTAAAACAAAATTAAACAGCAGGCAGAACAAAATGTATGCGAGTAAACTGGTCAACCACCATCCCGGACTTCTCACACTTTTGATGCAATATCGATGCATTTTGCAAGCGCCATGTTGCGAACAAAAAATAACAGTATCGACAGAAGAGTGGAGCACTGAATGTGATAGCGAGAATACTAACTTGCACCATGCTGCTCTAACACAAAGTACGCATAACAACCAACAAATATACTAACAGGGGTTGCAGCTTCGAAATTCGAGTGCGCTGCTCAAACATCTGACCAGCCTGAGCAAAATACTTGATCAGCCTGAAAAAATTGTTCAGTGTATTGAAGACCATCACGAGACAATTTTTTGCTGCTTGTGTTAGCCCCTACTTCAGCTCATTTGCTAACAAGATGAGCGCAAACAGAACCAATGCAGCGAATGAACTGACCTTTGTTTGCGTAGTTTGTTTGAATGCGGTTAAGCGCGGCTAAGACAAGACAGCGTGAATAACAGCGCTCACCTGGCTTCCTGACAATTCTTGAATTTTCACTGCCAAAGTTTCCTTAGTAGCGTGTTGGGAGTGTTAAGTCAGCAAGGAAAGTACCGGTAAATGGAGGAGAACAGCCGCATCTTTATGGCATGGCGTCTTCGTGGTCACCATTGCATTGCTTCTTTAGTGAGTTGCCGAACAAAGTTAAACGTCCAGGAGAGTGGACACTTTCCGTAGGCATGTGCGGTGCGTAGGCCGAGTGGGCACCCTCCTAGTTTGAGCTGGTGTGTATGCTGTCCACGTGGGCTCGCTTGTTGTGGTCCGGCGGCACAACTTCCTCTAAAACGTATTGACAAACAATAAAACGTTTGTTCCCGCATAGGAGGTCTTTGAATGGGCCTTCGAATGGTGCCTGAAGAGGTCAGCTAAACACGTCTGATTTCACGAACACATGTGGGCTTGGTGTGAGCTGCGGGCGGACGTGCGCCGTACGCGAGTGATGCTAAAGGCCGGGAGGCGAGGGGTTACCAAGCGAAGTGGATCATGGCAATGCATGAGCAGAGTACGTAGTTACGTCAAGCTATGCTTATGCAGGCCTCCTATGACACATGCCTCAAGAAATCTCCCGGCGGCCGCAGTTTCATGCCATAGAACAACTCACTAGAGCTGTAGCCAATGTTGCCTCGAAATGTGGAGCTCAATCCCAGGTATGTTCCACTCAGATTCCTCGTCTGCTGTGAGTACGGCCTTCGGCTGACGTTGAAACCACACCACCATGCAATTCCTAATGGTAGGCAATTATACGCATGGGCGAGGTTGCCATAAACTGGCGTGCAGCTGTGGATAGACATTTTCTGGTACTGGACATCAACTGGTCGACACTTCCTGTTTTCATCTTGGAGGGCAAGTCAAAATGGTACTACAAGGCACTTGGAGACATCTTGAAGACGGTTTCCGCAATAGAGATGACCTCCGGAAAGATCACTACCCGCTTGTGACGGCAGCATGGCGGTGGCTGCGCTGGCTGATTGCCGAAATTGCAATCTATAAAAAATAAATGCTGGTGTGGGAGCTGGCAAACGCAATAAATATTAATTAAACAGTGTACGCACGAGCCTCTCGTAAAAAAGCATGTCTTAAGCTTTCAATACTCTATTGTTAACGATAACCTAATAAATGTCAACGAATTTAATTATCATGGATTGACAGTTACACATTATCTACGCTGTAAAGCTCACATCAATAATCAATTGTGCAGAACCAATTGGGCTTTATGGGCACTGAGAAAAAATCTAAATAATGCCACTGCTGATATTAAACGCTTACAACATAAAACATTTATACGCCTTATCAATCATTACGCAAAAATAGTAATTTACCCTTCTACTCAAACAAACCCAAACTGTGCAGAGAGAAAATACTAGCATCGACGTTTATTTTTAACAACTGCTGAAGATGCCATTCACAATGTGCATTGTCCAACGTGCACACTTTTCTTTGCTCAAGGTTCGATGTTTTTTTAATAAATCAATTTAAGGAGAGTTTCATGCCAATTCATGCCTCGGCTGTCCCTCTCCTCTTGCACAAAAGTCTCAATCACGTATTAGGTGACAAACACAAGTCTATAAATATGTCCATAGCACAACACTTACGCACTGAGTCCAAGTTTTTTAATACAGTAGTGTGTTCACACCACGCATAATTTGTAAAGCCCAAGTAATCGCGCATATAGAAATGTTTACACAAAACATGAAAGTTCACAAAAATGTCAAAGGCGATCGTATCTGTTAAATACCGAACTGCTTTCACAGAGCTTTTCACAAAGATATTGAAGTGAAACAGAACAAGATTGCTGTGAAACATACCGGTTAACAATAACGCTTTAGGATTTTCTTTGCTTGCTTGAGTACTTTTGAGGTATTTCTGCTTCCTCTAGAAATACAACTACTGCACGCGCCCCAGTGGCTTGTAGGTTTCTTCCTGCCCATGGACCCAAGATTTTTGCTAGTGATAGAGATCACTAAACCAAAGGACTTTTTTTTAAAAAAAGGTAGTGAATGATTTAGAGTACTTACTACTGTATTATGGGAGAGAAACGTCCCCCACGGAAAGGTTCAATTGTGTTTAGAAAAAGTTGGTAACGATTCAGAGTACTAGGTACTCAACTGTGGGAATTAGTTTTGTTGAGAAAAAACGTTTAGCGATTTTGAGTACTTGGTACTCAACTATGGGAGAGCAGTAAGCCATCCCTGAACAAGAATCAGAACCCTAACCTCCTTGGTCTTGACGAGCAAATTTATTTAGTTATTACAAGTTTTCACTGTGGTCCGTCATAACTTTCACAATGTAGAAGAATGTCCTCAACATCTTCTTCAGCTCTTCAACAAGAGCAGGTAGGGCTGCCAGCCTCAATTCCTTGTTTTATACGGGAGGGCCTTCGTGTAGGTCGTGCCAAATCCAAGCTTATGGATGACTTATTCCACAGATCGGCTAACCTTTACCGGAATAATAAATTCTACACCAGATCAATGCTAAATAACTTGAACTTTGGGCACCATTTTCGAACCAGGTCTTCTTCGACAATTGACAACTGAGCTTCTTTATTAAACATCGCGCACACTTTAAGCCTAAATTTGGCAAAGTTGGATTAACTGCAGTCGTTAAAAAAAAACGGACGAACGGTTCTTTCAACAGGGACTAGATGCGTGACAGTGCGTGTCGTCCGCAAAGGCCCGGCAATGAAGGGACCAACGGGGAGGGTAACTTCGCCGCGAATGACTTCTGTCGAAGCTTCACTGCAATGCTCGGCGTGGTCGGCGATCACGAAAACAAGTTATATCGGCTATACGCCCCAGTGAAATCGAAGCACTATGAAACGAATAAGAGATGTTATGAGAGGCAAGTACAACGCACCGTCAGTGGAGACAGCAAGAGCCCTCGCGTTTCCACCATGCCGGCACAGGCGGGCCGAAACCAAGTGACAGTCTCCGCGAACACGGGCAATGCGCATAACTCGCTTTAATGTGCTGAATTAGTTAAAACTATTAAGAACACTGACAGTACTAGTGAAAGTGAGCAGTTCGTCAGTGGTCGTGTACCCGCACAATTACTGGCTGGCCACAACTTTATATCCATATATATAAAAAGTTGGCTTCGTACGTTATCGCTATGAAGCTGGCTGCCTGTGCAAGTGCATTGTCGGCACACGCGAAGGAAACGTCGCATACAATTTCTTTCGCAGAAAATAATATCTCCGGCTTTCAAGCCCAGATAAACATATGTCGTGCGAAACTCGTAGTCAAACATCAAGCGTGAAGGCGATCGCCGATACATAAGCGTGCGGCGGTTGGTGCACAGCGAGCGACTTACCAGCACGATGAAAGAACCGTGCCTGCAAACGATCTCGTCGCTGTAAGTATACAGATATCTACATCACTCCGCAAGACACCGTGAACATGGGACACCTACCTGTTGTTCATTTCTGACTATAAAATAACGACGACTAAAATTCCACGCTAGCCGCATGTTGTGATCGCCGGTGGTCATTTGGCCGTAATCCTCGTAAGCCTAGCGACGCCATCAGCAAACGAATATGGTATAACATCGGCGGGGCGCCTGGTTACTTCGCCGGCTTCCCTGCATGAGCGCCGCTGCTGTGTCTGTGTTCGTGGATTCGTGCACCAGCACTGCAATCGCTGGTTCAGCCGACATGATCGAATGCCAGCTGATACTGTGGATTCTCTGACTGGATGGATGTTGAAGATTAGGTGGATCCATATTAAAAGATGGGTGCACTTCATTGTTACGAATTAGCCCACGTAAATTTTTCCGTTACGGCGTCATTGTTTGTTGTTTTTTAAGCTGAGTAAAAGTCGACCACTGGCACTTCGAAGGAGGTCAAAATACTGTGCTATATATATCCGATAGCTAGTTCTCTAAAGTGTAGCGCGTGCAGTCACTGTTTGGGGTGTTTTATTTTGAAATTATAGTACGTATGTATAAAATGGGTGTGTGTTGCATGACCAGTATACTACATTCTTCAGTGCTGATTGAATTGGAATAAACATGAAATATACTCCACAAGGGCAGGGTGACCATTTTTTTCATTTTTTGCAATTCGTTCAGATGGTTCAACTGTTAGTCCCACTGGAGCATTCTACCTGGACCAACATTTAAACCAAGTGGAGTAAGTGCTAGGGGGTAATAGTTGGA
The DNA here is from genome assembly GCF_043290135.1 of Rhipicephalus microplus. NCBI lineage: Eukaryota > Metazoa > Arthropoda > Arachnida > Ixodida > Ixodidae > Rhipicephalus > Rhipicephalus microplus. The sequence goes on along the minus strand of NC_134706.1, from coordinate 23,046,123 downwards.
CCCTTGCAGTTGCTCCCGCAGTTAGTCCAAAATTGGTTCACAATCTGTGGCAGCCCATTTAGTCTCCCAAATTACCGATGGCATACAACACTTTAGTCTTTTTCGGCTTAGAGTGCATCCCTAAGTGATAGAGGTAGCACCGATGTGTCTTTCTCCTGATGCGCTGCACGTGCCATTTGATTAGGTTGGTCGTTTCCTATATTTTACAGTGACCTGGTACCCACTGGAACAATATGGTGTTGTTTAAATGTTTTGCTACAGCGTAAGTACTCTGCATTTTAAATGCCAGCACGCTAGCTTTGTTGCCCAAGCTGATTTCTTTTAAACAAACTACAGAGTATTGTGAGTCACTGACAACTACCCATTGAAGAACCATGAAAAATAACCATCAATAAATCTAAGATTATAGTTTTTAGATCACCTCAACGCAAGTCAACTTCATTGCCAGGGAACACAAATAATTCTAATTTCATTATTACCAGAGACAGCGTATTATTCTTTGGAGTTCTACTCATTGCTAACCTTAAATTCGACCTTCATATTGCTCTCTTTTAAAAAGTGACAGCATTCGGCATTCGCGCATTACTAAAAGAGCCCCGTAATATTTTTATCATAAATCAGTCTTTTATCTTCGCTTTCATACATTCTCGTATGATTTACGGCATCGCTTCACGGGGTAATACTTCTTAGTGCCATCTTTCATCCTTACACCATTTACGAAATAGAGTTATTTGCGTTATTTTCAACTCTGCTCGCGACAGTAACATCACTCACCTCCTTCATGGTAATAACATCTTAACTGTTAGCAATTTATTTAAATTTAATTTATTTCGTTTCTGCGTAAACAAACACATAAACTTTCTACTAATTAAATTGAATATGAACTTTTAGTTATTAATAACACTACCAGGTGTGCGGCTAACTACAACTTTCTGCTTCCTAAGGTTCACACTAACTATGGTAAATCTTCACACTGCTGTGTCATATTATTATGGAAATCCTTGTCCTCATTACTAAAATTTAAAATTTCTCTGATTTCATTTTAAAATTCATTGAAGCAGTATCTGTTGAATTTATGAAGTTCTCTTATTTAGGCGTACCAGATTTATTGCTGTATAGTGCACTGATAATGTCTGTTTTAGTTCCACGTCTTTCCGTTCTTTATGCCAGTTCAGACATTCCATGTTTTTTTCAGTTAATTCAGTGTGGTGGTGCTTCTAAGTTTACTCATTATATGCTGCGTTTTGTTTTCTTATATGCCTTTTTCCTTTTCGTATTTGTTATTTTTTCAGTTCTGACTGCTCTTTTTAATTGTTTTGTTCAGTTGTAACCATATCCGTGGTTCCTGTTTATGTCGCGTACTTTGGGATCCTCGTCTGTATAATTTATACTTTACAAACATTATATTTGTTTTAATAAAACTCATATTGATTGATTTATTGATTGATTGAGTGAAACCTGGCTGTAAACATATGAAGCGTAAAGCACAGTTTATGGATAAAGCATTGCCGTTGTGGTTGTTGTGCATTGGCTGAGCCTAAAAGCTTTTTTCTCTCGGTATGTATAAAATAAACGTATAAATAAACGTATAAAAATTCAGACATGATTCGTCCTAATATTTGGTGCATGGTCTTCATTTTTAGTACACAAATGTGTTAAAGTTATTGTTGCATCGAAAATATAAGCACATTATGCCTACAAGTTTACGCGAAATGGGGCGAGACCTGCAAAGAAGCCACTGAGAAAGTCCGGTAAAGACGACGACGTTACCGTCGAAGGCCTTCGTGAAGAACACAGTCAATTATAAGAAGTCAACGCATCTAGGACTACCTCCCGCTGCTGTGTACACCATGGCGAATGAAGACAATGGAAGAGAGAAAACGAGTAGATCTCTCTCTGCTGAAGAGTGGCCGCAACTTACGCACACGCGACTTGTGGCATAATCACATCAGAAGCTGCCTTCATCAGAACGAGCCGCGATAACAGAGGAGCAGCGGAACTTGAATATGCAAGTGATTGCTCTTGTAGGATCCTAAGTAATGCCATTCGTGCGATGTTGAACAACATGCGCACAACATCAGCCAGAAGTGCACTTCAAGTACTACACGCTCTGAGTCCAGTACTGGCAGCTTTTCAGTAGATACTGTCTCACAAGCCATTGTCCTTTAGGAGAGGGATCAGAAAAGCAACAGTTTTTCGATGGAATGCACGGGGACCGACATCACACATTGCAGATTTCCGTCAGTTTGTTTTCAGCAATATGTATCCCATCATCGTAATCTGCGAGCCGAATTTTTTGAGCGCTATCCAACTTTGCGGGTGTGAATCATATAGGTTGACTTCTTTTAGGGGCAACAGCAAGGTCATGTTGTTTTCTCACCGTGACCTGACTTACATTCTTTAGTCTGTACTACTTCACAATGCTAACAAATATGTATGCTTAACAGTGACGAAAAAAGGTCTTACTGCCACTGTTGTCGGTGCCTACCTGTCGCTATCAAGTATCAACACGAAAGACTCTCTTCGTGGAACAACCTGGTCGAAACCTACACTGAGGTACTGTGGAATGCGGCTAGGCCTACGCTGGTAACAAGGAGAAAGTTGCCTAGTGAAAAGTGGGACATCCTGGTACTGGGCGACTGCCAGGTACCCAAAGAGCACCTTCGTGTTCTTCAAATGGGACCCAAGTTTTGCCTGGCATCTACCCCTGACGGATTTGATAAGCTTGCCTTGACACGGTTAGTGGCAGAGAGAGTTCAGGAAGCGGACAGTTTGCATTGTGTTGAGGAATGTGTTTCAACGTTGTACAAAAAGAATGCGAGGGCGGGTGTACACTGCAGACTGGGCCCGACTATTTCGTTCTTTGTGCCTAATAGCCTGAGGCTTGTTACTGCTGATAAGGAAAGATGTTTTGTTGTTCTCTTTCAAGAACAATACGTTTAAAAGGCGTCTGCAGCCATTAGGAAAACTTTAAAGAAGTTTCTGATAAACCAGTTGAAGTTAAGAAGCGAGCCATTGCTTTGCTGGAAGCTAACGACTTGTGCCGACTCGCACCCTCAGTGAAGAGAGCGAAAAAAATCGCATTAGAACCATTTTTTCAGCGAAAACCCATAAACCAGACATCCCCTTTCGAACAATTATTACGGAACGAAGCACATGGCAGCATAAAGTTTCAACGTTCCTCCAGTTTCACTTGTCCGCCTTGAATATTCCGGACCCTTTTCTTGTAAAGGCTTCCGACCAGGTTGTTTACTTCTAAGCAACCAAAAAATTGTCTAGCTGCAGTGGTTTTAAAATCGACGTTGTCGATTTGTTTTATTCGGTTCCTCATCCTGAACTCATGAAGTGTGTAAAATAATGCATCACGAAGGAAAATGACGAACTTTCATTCATAAACAAACATAAGATGTCGGTTGAGAGTTTCATGGAACTACTCTTTTTTTATGTGAATTCTACTCTTGTACTATGGGGCGATAAGTATTACGTGCAAAAGTCTGGCGTTTGTACCGGCTCTCGTGTAGCACCAGTCCTGTGCGACATATTCTTAAGCTATTTTGATAGGGCTTTGCAAACGGCACTAAGCAGCCTCGTAATTAATGTCTTCAGATATGTGGACGATTACCTTGTGCTCGTTCATTCACCTTCCTTGGATAAAAACCGGGACAAGATTATAAAAACCTCCGAAAAAATGGGCATGGATTACGTTTCACACACGAGGTTCCCCATGATAAGATATTGCAGTTTCTAGATCTTGAGTTATCTTTTCGCGCAGATCACCTATGCTAGTCCTACTCTCCCCATTCAAAGAAACCAATCTTGGACTACTCTTCTTCGCATTCTAAAGTAGTAAAATCGGGTATTGCAATTAACCTTCTCAATTCCGCTGTAACAAAATCATGTTTCCACAAAATCACGCGTGTTTTTTTCTAATCAAATAATTAGGTTGCGAGAGGCAGGCTTTCCGTCCAAAGTCCTCATTTCCGCCGCTCAGAAGGTACTGCGTATGGAGAAAGGGAAGGGATGCCCCTTAAAGGAGGCAGATAAACGACGTAAGTTTGCGATAGTCCCATATGTGCACGAGTTTTCGCATAAGATAAAAAATGTGCAAAAATATTCAACCTCGACGTTGTGTTTTCAGCACGTGGAAAACTGCAGCAAATGTGTTCTAGAATTGAATTACAAAGCACAATGAAGGCAGGTCTTGAGAAGAAAGGTTGTGGTGTCCAGCATGTCAATTCCTTCACCAATTGTTGATCTAATGTCGTTTATTGTATTCCACTGTCTTGCGGCAGGTTATACAATGGGCAGACTGGGCGCTGCTTGAATATTCGCCTGCGAAAGCACTACAATGCGCTGAAATCAGCCCCGAGTTTACATTTGTCCGCCCATTGCAAAAAATTGCCCGCAGCTTCCCTCGGGGGAACACTGAGGAGGATGCGGAGCATATAATTGGTTAACGGGGTGTTAAAGTGCGACTTACTTGGGTCGATGGCTAAATTGGTTAATGTGGTTGTGAAATGGGGTGTTAAATTGCGACTTACTTGGGTCGCTGGCTAAATTGGTTAACGTGGTTGTGGGAGGGGTGTTAAATGCATCGTATACTCATGAACGGGAGTCGAGGAGCGATGAGTCGTTCTTCAACCGCGTTCAACTCGGGTAGATGTTCGGGTCGGGGCGGGTAGCGGTAGCCGTAACTCACGCTAGCCGAGGGAACTCGACCGGCAATCAACGACTGCTTGCACGTAGCACACACGACGTAGTCGGCATAGTCGGTGCCCTTTCCAAACGTATCGCAAAGAACCGACAACGCTTTGGAGTTGTTCTGAATGTTGCCGATCCGAGTTAAGTTGTTATCGAACCAAAGACGATCACACACCTTGCAGGTGTGGCCGAAGCTTCGGTCGAGGAAGTCGCGCTTGAAGCGAGCGTTGGGCGTGGCATACTGCTTGGCGCGCCACGCCGCTACCTCGGCGCGCTTGCGCTCGCGGGCAGCATCGGGATCGGCCTCTCGTCGCCGACGCTTGCACTCGGCTTCCCGTTTTCGAAAGTCCGGGTCCTCTTGTCGACGCTTACGTTTCAAAGCGGCCGAATCCGGTGCTGCTGCTCGACGCTGACGTCTCTCAGCGGCTTCACGTTCTCTAAGTTGAGAATCTTCCGCTCGACGCCGACGTTTACGTTCGGCGTCGCGAGCTCTTCTCCGCGCTGCCTTGTCTTCGGACGACGACTTGGTTGCGGTTCCGCCAACACTTTGGCCGGCGCTGGTCGAAGGGACGTCGATCATTGCGACCTCGGACGTCGACGCGCCGTACAAACCAACCGACGAGCGGCAACTGAGCGAGCGAGCACCGACCTTGAGTATACATACAGCGCGACGGCGCATGCACTGTCAGCTGTCGAATGTTCGAGAAGGGGGAGAAGCGCAACGGCGCATGCGCGCGCGTCAGCTGCCGATGTTCTCGAAGCGCGACGGCGCATGCGCGCGCGTCAGCTGCCGATGTTCTCGAAGCGTGACGGCGCATGCGCGCTACATTATACAGCTAGCGAATGTTCGTGAAGAGGAGAAGCGCACGCGGTGTGTAGAGGAGGAAGGGTGCACAGATGGTGGAGGAGTGAAGCGCGCGCGGTGTGTAGAGGAGGAAGGAATGCACAGATGGTGGAAGAAGGAGGAGGAAGCTTGCGGACGGCGCCGCACTACAAGCCTCGAGTATTAGATGCTCCGCATCTAAAAGTGTGGCGGCGTACCTGATGTTTCGCGCACATCAGTCTTATACAGCCATCATGACATGAAAACTAGAGAGATTGCGGAAGCCTTTTTTTTTATTAAAAAGAATATTGATAGTTGTGTTAGTTCACCGTCTATATCACTGTTAGATTGTGAAATATCGTTTCTGGACGACGCCTGATCATGGTAGAACCTTCTCCCCACTTGTTTCCCTTTCTCATCTTTCTGGTATATAATTTCTTCTCTGAATAAACTGAGTTCCAGTCGGCGCTTGTTTGTCTCTTCTCTTGCGTCTCGTTGATTTGCGCTTCCAATTATTCCATTATGAATTCGTACCAACTAGCCTGCCTGTCAACCCTACTGCTATCAAGTATATTTGACCACAGAAGACTAGGATCCATTCTATCATCCACTTCTGGCCTGTAGGTCATCATCGGGGACGTTAACGCCCGCCATATGCTATGGGGGTGCCCGAAGATCAGCGCAAAGGGCAGAAGTGTGATAACGTTTGCTGTGGACAACAAGCTGTGCTTGTTTAAATGATGGCAGTCCCACATTTTTACGTGGCCCTGGATAGAGCAGCTGCCTTGACTTGGCTTTTGCCTCTCGAAGTCTCTTCAGATGTGCCAGATGGTTTGCAGACATAGAAACACATGGAAGTGACCACATTCCCACATTTTTCAAGATCATGGGATTATCACCTTGCAGGGTACGCGACCTCATCCAAAGACTGGACTGGGCCAAGTTTGAATCTCACATGGAAGAACGCTGTCAAGAGAACACCTCATTTGATTTAGAAGAGGCGATCAAGTCCACAGTGCCAGACACGGTGTGACCCTCACATGCTCTTCGACAGTAACGGGAGTTGATGTAGAATCAGAACGACTTCAGTCTCTCCAACGACGTGCAGAACGAAGGCACCGACGATTTAGGAACCGCTAGACGTCTTCAGAAGAAGATACAACACCGCATAGACAAGCTAGAGTCAAAACGTTCGACTGCCTTTTGCGCATCGTTAGACCCCCGCAAGCCTTTATCACACTTGTGAAGGACAGTAAGAGGGCTCCGGGCATTTCCCATTCAGCGGTCTCTATTCATGGTTTTAGCCCTCTCTCAACAGAGCTCGGAGGTCGACGTGGCAGAAGAATTCTGTGCAAAATAATCTTTCAGCTCGCAGATCCCAACGTCTTCACGCACTCACGTGGTAGAACAACATCACGCGATCACCGCATGAACCAATTTTTTTCAATTCATGAGCTTAAAGCAGCACTGGCTCTTTGTAGACGGACATCAGCACCCAGGCCTGGTGGAATATCTTACAGAGCACTGTGTCATCCTGGTGAGTGTGCGAAAAATGCCCTCCTCGAGATATACAATGATTTGTGGCGAGAGGGCACCCTTCCAGTTAGCTGGAAGATGAGCCGTTTGGTTCCATTACTGAAGCCTGGAAAGTCAACATTGGGGCTCACATTGTACCGCCTGAACGCACTGGCTAGTTGCTTGGGCAAAGTGATGGAGAGGATGGTACCAGAATGGCTAGAATGGTATCTGAAGCATCACATTATCTACCCAGACGCTATGATGAATTTTCGCCGTGGCTGATCACCAATTGATAGCGTCACAGACCTGGTCAGTTAGCGCAACAGGAAAAATGCCGTAGGCATCTCTGCGCTTTGTCATTTCTCGATATTAAAGCGGCGTATGAAAACGTCACTCATGAAGCTATTTTCAGCGATCTCAAAGAGGTAGGAGTGGGCGGTGGCATGTTTCAGTGGCTACGCAGCTATCACTGTGAGCAATCCTTTTTTCGTAAGAACCAAGGATGGTGACAATTCGCTACATTACAGCCACCCTGTGTTGAAGGCTTACTTAGCCCTGTACTAATGAACCGGATGCTAATCGATCTCCATGAGCATCTGCCAAGTACTGTCAGACTGGCACTGATGTTGCGCCTGAGAGACCAGACTGAACGTCATTGCCTCTGCAAATGCAATCGGTGTCAAAGCCAGCGAACGAGCCCACCTGACACCATCAGCTCAACGACGTCATTGATCGGCGCCGCCGGTCTGTCTTATGAATTGCACGGCGAGCTCCCTCAGCCCAGGGGCCCGATGGCAGCCCGATGAACCAATCAGCGCCATCTAGTCTGGCGAGTCTTAGGCAGTGTGTGGCAACGTCACTCGTCCTTGGATGCAACCCAGCGCACCAGCATCAAATTTGAGCATCATGACGCCACGCAGTGGCGGGTCCTGATTTGAGGAAGCTGACGCCACCGGCGGTGGCTCCTATTGGACGTTGGTGATGTAATGAAAACCCGGGGCCTATAAAAAAGCCAAGCAGTGCGTCTACAAGCAGCCGACATATGCGTCAGAGAGAAGACATCTCGGCTGTTTGAGCCCTTGCGCTGTCGGCCGTGCCGGCGACCTTAGAAGTGGCGAATTCCGTGACAGTGATGACCTGTGGAACCATGGTGTCGGAGTTTCGGGACAATGTACGCCAGACGGCATCTGCGTTTGGACGTCTGCATTATTACGCCTACAGCTACGAGCGTGAATTCAGAGAGCTGCTACTCAAGCTACTATTTTCCTCCGTAGACAAGGTCTGAAAATTTTCTCTTAAATATGTGCGCTTGTTGCATTTACGCGCAAACCGATGCAGAAATACAGCGGTCTGAGAAACACGGAAATGATACTTTCCCTCCGATTATACAAGTTCCTAGGTGTTATAATTGACAGAGGCCTCTCATGAAGCCCACTAGTATCATACATGAAAAGGGGGTTGACAGGCATCTGCTATTTGTTCAAGTTCTTCGCTGGAAAGAACTAGGGAATGTTTACAGTCACTTTGTTGCGACTATACAGGGCTCTTTGCCTTGGATTCATTCGGGGACAGCCTACCTGCGTTAACCAACGCAAGTAAAACAAGTATATGAATGCTTCAAAAAATTCCAGGTTCAAGCACTCCGGATTAGTCTAGGCTTGCCCCGAAGTGCATCAACAGCAGCAACTATCACCATCACAAGGTACCACCTCATCAAGACCCACATTGGTGTTAAAGTGCTGAGGACACATATTACAAAACCTTGCTCGAACTCTTCGCCATCACCTAGCCTCTCTACCAGTAGACCGACCACGCACATCTTACTGCAAACCAGTCACCGCACATCGTGAGTCGATCCCAGCCTCGTTCTCTCCTGCTGCTAGACCTGTGGCTCCGCCACTGTGCCTCGCTCAATCAATTGTTAATATTACCATACCTGGTGTCCAGTAATAAAGCCGATTTGTCGTCACTGGCTTCTTAGCAGCTCATACTACTTCTCTTGTATGAAATATACCAAGACTTCATACATGAATACACTGATGGATTGGTTCAGCCGAACGGCTTCACCGGAGCACTCATGATACCAAGGTTGGTCACGACGATTAAACTGAAGACATCCCACGCAACAACATCAACGGCGGAAGAAAGGGCAGCTCTTCGTACCGCGTTACAATTTGTCATTGATCAATCTACACGCAAGTGGACTAGTTTCTGCATCTCGAAGGTGGCACTGCAGTCTCTACTATCAGCCATACACCGTGGACTGCGCGAGCAGCTGGTCCTAGAGAGAGCAGAGGTTATACACCACCTCACTGAGAAAGGGCACCAGAATACATTTCAGTGGTTACATAGTCTAATTATCGGGAATGAATGGGCCGATCAAGTTGCCCGCTCAGCTCGTGCAGAAGACCATGGACTCCAACTACCACTTTATAGGACAGATGCTGCACGAAAGCTCCGCTGGCTTGCTCGCTAGCAAACCACGTCACAATGGAATCAGCCGCACTTCAAGCATGCCCGATTGTACTCGCTTGACCCTACGTTAAGTCTCCAAGTTTCGTCGAGGATTTACCGATCAGACCAGACCCTTTTATGTAGGCTGTGGTTGGGCGTTGCGTTTACCAACGCCTATGCTTTCCGCATTGAAATGGCCAACACCGCAGCGTGTGGCCACTGTGAAAGAAACCATCCGAGAAATTCTTTATGTCTGCCTAGAGTATAATAGACAACAACTATGTCATCTCAAAGAACTCAGCGAATCAGATAATCAACCTCGGTCGGAAAAAAATGGCAGCATATCCACAGAGTGAATGATGGAGAGCGAGGCGAAGCATCCATCCGTCCATTCGTTCTTGCTTGCGTCCGTCCATGCGTGCGTCTGGGTGGCCGGCCATGCGTGCATCCGCCCGTCCTTGCGTGCGTCTGTTCGTGCATCTGCACGTCCATCAGCGCGTCCGTCCCTGGATTCATCCATGTATCCGCTCTTGCGTCCATCCATGCATCTGTCTGTGTGTCCGTTCGTCCAACTATTCAACACTCCAAGTACCACCATCTCGCATCTTTTCATCATATAACCCTCATATAGAAGCACCGTCATCCAGCGGACATTCCAAGAACTGAACGAAAGGAGGCACACGCACACTTTCTTACGGCTTGCGCTTCGTGTCTACTCTCACCTTTAACCACCTCGACTTCATGGCATATACTAGTTCACTGTATTCATGGTACTGCGGCCCAATGCTCGCTAAACCTTTCTAAAACCAAGAAGGTTACGCCCAGCGAGTATAACGTAGCAGCCCTTTCTTGTCAGATAGTGCTCAATGTACATGCCAATGGCTGCTAAAGGGGAATGAGAGACAGCAGATTTCAGCTTTTAGTTTAACGCACAAACTGCGAAGTTTTTATTGTTTAACAACGCACAGAAGAAATGTTTCACCGCCACCACCTTGGAGGTCAAAATGTGAGACTAGTTACACACTACTACTGTGACTACAAGGGACGAACAGGTGCCGCTATAAGGAGCTTCGCCCCTAAAGATATTTTACAATATCGACAGGATGCAACTTCACAGAAGAAGGCCTAAAAGCGCGACTGCACGTTTTGCAATTGACCAGCCTTTCTTAACGGTTGTAGCCCGAATGCCATTCTTGTGTGTGTTCTCGTTTTCTCATGAGTGCGCGTCCGTTTTCTTTAATTTTTTCTCTATCTACCTCCTCTTTCTAGCCCCTATTTCCTCCCCCAGTGCTGGGTAGCAAACCAGACGCCAACATCTGGTTACCATCTGGAACTTTCCTTTTTTTCTCTCTCTCTCTCAAATTATGTTTAAATTGGATTTCAGAATAGGTAGTATATTAGCTCGGCAAATAGAATCCTAATGTTGGGGCTTTTTTTTAACTGACGAAAACACAAATGCTGTCGTATGCACAGTGGACGAAGGCCCAGCGAGTTTGTATGCTTCTCACGAATTTATTAGAAGTGTATCTGTTCTTCTGTGCTGGCCTCAACATATTTTTTATAAAGGCACCAGACTCAAGCTTCAAAGGCGCAGAAAAGCTGCAACACTACCTAATCAGAAGTAGGAACAGCTCGGGTGCCAAAGTGTCATGCAGTATATTTGAGGCTTATGAACTCTTAGACGAGCACTATCAATCATTTCTTGCGGAAGAAACTCCAATAATAAATGATCGTTGTGATATATTTCATTCGCAATCGCAGTGACGTGTATATTGGGGTATTTCTGATGGAGGAGTTTCAGAGTAAACTTTTTATGAAAAGTACTCCCGAAAGAATTTTAGTAAGTCTACGCAGTGAACAATACAACATATTACGATATATATTAGCTTTGTCTTCGTAACTGCAGTTTAATGTGGTCATGCTTTATGGTGTCATACTGCTGTCATTCCTCAACAAGTCCTGTCCTTAAGTGGCAGTCTGATGTGAGCAAATGAGTGGTTTATCGGAGCAGTGTTCTTAAAGTAACTTTGAATAGAAGACAGTGCTGCTCAGATGTCCTTAAAGTTAACTCGTCTTTTTGTCATTTGGTGATGGGATAAATCAAGAACATATGTTTGAAGGAGTGACCTTGACCACAGCTGTCGTTGTATGACATTTTTAACTCTTTCTTGAGAATTGCTTGTGTGACAGTATATGATTCCTTTGCCGAGTCTTAGTATCAAATGCATTAGAACGTGCTGTTATGTACAGTTGGCGCTCTTCTTAAGCTTTCTTTTAGTTGCTTTAATCAATGAAAGACAAATTTGAACAATGAAACTTACTGTGTACTAAAATATATGTAGCATCGCTTCAGCAACTGTGCATTATCTGTGGAAATTGACGGACTGTTTTTTAAGCCACACAAAGCAAGATAGTGACTCACCGTCAGTTTATTTGCTTCCATGCCATGCATTCGAAAAATACAAGGCATTTTTAGTGAGAAAATGCGCTTTGAACATCTATCTATCTATCTATTTATCTATTTATCTATCCATCCATCTATTTATCTATTTATCTATCTATCTACCTATCTGCCTATCTATTCATCTATCTAATCTAATCTATCTATCTATCTATCTATCTATCTATCTATCTATCTATCTATCTATCTATCTATCTATCTACCCGCCTGCGTCACGGTGCTCTCCTCGACGTAGTACATACCAAAACTGGCACTGGAGGAGCACTGTCTGAAGAACACAATTTGGAGGCCGTGACATGACTACCACGACTTTGCTCTACCGTGCGTAAATAAATGCTGTTCACAAGACACCTAAGGCACATACTCGTAGACAGATGGACATGATAGGCTAGTATATTCTGCAAGATATTCACCGCCTACATCTTTCAAAGCTTCGGAAATTATCACGCATTAGGGTCGAAGATCCCGTGTTAGAAAAAGAGTACCCTGCTGTCCCTGTCACGGAGCGATCAAAGTCAGAGTTTCGCCGGAAAAGTACAACAATGAATGTGATAGCAATAAATGGGAATGCCGTACGAAGAACGAAAACCAGCTGAAAAGTCGCGGCGCGCCGTCGAAACACACAAAATAACGCTCTAAAAGAACGTACTTGTACACACAGCACAAACGCTACATAACAACTATCGGAAATGTTACATTTTGGCTTCAGCAGGGTGCCGCAGGTGTCTGTTGTGCGGAATTCAGCGCTCCTAGATATTTGCTTTTGTTTTGAACTGTAGCGCCTGGAATGACATCTCTGCGCCTGCCGTATGATGGCGTTTCACGGAAGATGTGCTAAAATACTCTGCATGGCTTCTTTAAAAGATGGTATATACCATAACCCAAGACGTGCGTAGAGTTGGTGCACGTCCTACCTGTCAGTAGCAGAGTGGCGCACAGGTTCTGAATCTTTCAGTCCACCTTTGTGCCGTGAAGCCCCCTCTCGTTTGCACAAGGGCTCTTTACCTCTCTGTACACTCTAGTTAAAAATTTTTTTAGTTATATGATAGCCTGTGTTTTGCTCTATTTAAACAAACGCTTACACCAACAAAGCTGTGTAGTTTCGTGTGCCTTGAGCACAGTATTTGTTTTACCTCAGGTTTCGTGTGGCAAGGGGCATGCAATGAATATGATTCATCTAAGACTACGTAGACATTTCAACGACGATGTGAGCGGCATTACTGCATGACATCTGACATCTGCAATGAAAATGCTCTTTATTTAGGAATGTACAGTCGTCAGCAGAGAACTAGGCGCTAAGAGGTCATGCAGTGGCGTACACAGTATTTCATGAGTCGTTAAAGAACCATTAGGTTATACCACAGTACTGAAAGCTCACCAAAGCACGAATGAAAATGCAATTTATCTGGTGTCTCGAATGTTGCATAGGACTTCTCCACGCTTGCTTGTCGCGTTCCACGAGCGAAAGATTTTGGAGTCATCATTGAATTCCTGGTAGTGCGGATAGCATGCGCAAAGAAGCTTTTGCAGTCTCACTAGCGTTCCGGCATTGATGTGCACGTTAGAAAGGCAATGCCAGTTACCAAACATTAAGAGAAGCGATTCATGACAAATGATAATATGTCGACGAAAAATCGGCCGCACCAAACACACCTCACGCTAAAATATGCGACGCGCTGATAGGAATGATGCTGGAAACGGCAAGGCCAGAAGGAGGAATGCCACTGCTATAGGTTGGCTTCTTTGCAGCACTTAATCAATGGCGGTGGAGCAGCACGTGGAAAACAGAAGAATCATTGCAGCTCACGAAGGAGTCGTTTACAGTAAGCCAAAAGTTCTTTCTATGGTTTATTTTTTAAATTTTTTCCACAATTAAGTGGGTACAGAAAGGGGCTATCATCGGGTGCATCGGATGGGTTGCTTTCAAATTGAAAGTGAATGTAATTGAAAGGAACATTGTGCCATATTGAACGCATGGAAGCTGGATGAATAGATGGATGGATGAATGTATCCGGCTGTGCCCTTTAGATTGGGGGTTGGCTTACGCCACCTAGCCGTAAAGTCAAATACTATCACTGTGTGTTTAAGGATTGAATTTACTCGCGTCTCGAGTGTAGTCACCAATCAGTTATCCTCCTCCTAGTTATTTCTACCTGTTTAAAGTCTATTTTGCCTTCACTGTCCCTAAACCCCAATTCTTTGAAAAATTCGGTGCCATTATCTTTGACTAAAGGGCAGAGCCTTTTACAGAACTTTATCGAATGTTCAGCCGTCTCCTTCTCCTCACCACACGCACTACACACCGTGTCTGTGCCCTCGTATTTTGGTCGGTACGTATTGGTCCGCAACACTCCCGTGCTAGCCTCGAAGAGCAGAGAAATACCCCGAGAATCATCGTAGATCTTTTCCCTCGCAATTTTCTGCTGAAAAGTTTGGTAGATCTACAGTAATGATTTCATAAGCATTCCCATCTTTCACATGCCCTCTCTGTTTCTGTCACTTTCTTCTTAACCAATGTTTCCTTTTCACTGGGTATTCTGCTGTTGTCTAAATACTTGCCTGACAGTTTTGAAGTTCGGTTCTTCCATTTAGTATCAACATTCTTCATGTACAAGTAGCTGAAAAATTTCCTAGCCCAGCGCTCCTCACAAATTTTTCTCAATCGCTCCACAAATTCTACCCTGCTGCTAGCTTCTCTGCGCTCAAACGATGTCCATCCCATGTCACCCTGTACCCCCTGATTAGGAGTATTCCCGTGTGCTCAAAAAGCAAGTCTGCCTATGCCACATTGTTTAATTGCCAATATTGCTTGAACTTCTCATTTAATGCACAATACAGTGTTGTCAAACGTCAAACCCGGGACTATGACACCTTTCGAATTTCCTCTCACAACGCCATACCTATTGTAGTTTCACAGTGCCCTATTTTTTATTACAGCTACATTCCTGGTACCCTTTGTCATTACGTTTCTTTCGTGCTCCCTTAGATAGTCAACCGCGTTATGTATCCATATGCCCAAATATTTATATTTATCCACTAATGCTAGCGTGACTTCCTGTATCTTAAGCTCACTGCCTTAGTTATCATTAAAAATCATTGCCGATTTTTCCCTATTGAACATCAACTTTAGCTTATCTCCCTCATTACCACAGACAATCCCCGCAGATCTTCCTTTTTCTCGGCTATTAATACATTATCGTCTGTGTACATTAGTGCTGGTAATGCCTGTTCAATGTGTTTCCCTTGCTTGGCAAAGAAGAGGCTGAGGCCGATTCGACTCCCCTCTAATTTGGTATCTAGTCCCTGGAGAAACAGCATAAATAACCAAGGTGACAAGGGACATCCCTGTCGAAGCCCGCGTTGTATCTCTATAGGTTCAGATTCCTGTTCTTCTCATTCGATTACTACCTTGTTACTTTTATAGATATTTTTTAGAAGATTAGTTATTCTATCTTCCGCAACTAGTGCGTCCTGTATTCCCCACAAGTCTTCTTCAATCACACTATCGTAACCTCCCTTGATATCTATATTTGCCAGCGACAGGAGCCTAAGTTCTTTTTCTGCTATTTCAATACACTGCACCAATTAAAACACAATGGCCTCCAACTTCCTTCGTTTACGAACCCTTTTGTAGCTCTCCCAGCACCCCCTCATTCTCCACCAATGTCCGTAGTCTTTTCTTTACTATCTGCATCACCAGCCTGTAGACTACTAATGTCACTGTTATATAACGATAGTTGTTTATATCGGATTTGTCCCTATTTTCTTTATCGATCTTGCTCATCCTGCTTAGTTTCCACACACTGGGAGCTTTATCATCTATTATTGCTTTGCTTGCTGCCTCTATTCATGTTTGCTTAGAGTTTGGTCCTAGTTTCTTTATTAGCATGATTGGTATGCCATCAGAGCCTGTTAATGTGCTATTGGAACCCTTTTCTCTGCCCTTTCCCACTATCGTTGTCCCAGTGGAGCCACTGAGCTAATTCGTCTATCCTCATCTGGCACAATGCATGCAGAGTTTTCTTAGTGTATAAATTGTTCTGTCATCATTGCTTTTATATGTTCCATTGCCTCATCCCCGTCTAGTCTTACTTCTTGAACTGTAGTTATAAACCACTGTTTCATGTTCGTCTTATTAGTCAGAGAATCGAGATAGTTCTAAAACTTTGCAGCTCCCTTTCTATTCTTTTTGTTTACTTCCGCCATCCATTGGGCCCCGTTTCTTCTAATGTTGTCACTGATCAAATCGAACGCTTCCTTTTTGCAGCTCAAAAGTTATTCCATTTTCTTTTGACATCAATTTTCGGTTTACCCCTATGTTTAGCATACCTGTGTAACTTCCTTAACTCACGAGCTCTAGGGTTTGTGTGTGCTTTTCCTGGTTGGTTTAACTCGTACCTTAGCAAGCTTTAACTCAAACAATCGAGTTAGGTTTGTGTACGTCCACTTTGTTTTAGTATCCTCGGTGATTATTTTCTCAATCTCTTTAGTTGCTATTTCTATTTGCTTTTATGATTAATTATTACCGTGTGGTTGCTCGTACTGCCACCTTTCCAATTTCATTTATCTTGCAAAACTCAGCTTGATACGTTTGTGATCACTACCTAAGCTTCTGGGCCCATAATAATTTATTATGTTCATCACCTTTAGCCAATCATACATCATATGCGACGTTATTGCGTAATCTGGAAAGTGGAAAGGCGTCGACTGCCGCCTTTCCACCTCCCACGTTATCTGCCCTTCGCATTTCACAGTGCCATTTTAAATGATTAAATCACGCCTTTTACACATATCCATTAGCATTCTGCCTGTTGGGTCAGTATATCCATATTTTCTAAGTGCGCATTCATATCTCTTAATATAATTACCTCGCACTCTTCTCTTAGTTCGCCAAAGTAATTTTCTATGAACTGCACTATTTGTTGGTTTTCCTCTCTGGCTTTTGCCCCTGTCCACAAGTATACAAAACCCAGGAGCATCATTTGCGTTGCCACTTTCCCTTTTGGCAACAAATGTTCCTTCCACTCCTGCTTCACCCTTTGCCAGTCTGTACTTTTATAAATCAATGCCCCAATACTATCCTTCTTTCTACTGCCTTCTGGTCTATTACAAAATTTCCTTGCGTAGTCCTGATTGTTAGGTGGTTGTTCCATGTCCCTAAGATGTGTTTCTACAAAACTATATACCATCGGTCTCACCTCTCTTAGCTGTTCTTATATCTCTCCTCACTTCAGCCTATTTCTGCCACCGTGCATGTTAATATACCATACGTCAGAATTGGCTTGGCCCTCATGGCTACGTCAATTTCTGCACCGGACTCTACATGTCTTAGATATTGGTGCCACTTCAGAATCGTATCTTTCTATACAACATGTCAAAGAGTCCGCCTGGTTGTTTTCCTTGTTACCAGCTATCCTGGACCCAGGCGGGCCCGTGTGCCCCCTTGAAAGCTATTGTGCGTCCTGCAAGTCGCCAACCCAACTCATAACCTAGCGTGCCATCGAAGTGAATTTGGCCTCGTTAAAAACCACCCCACCTATGCACCTCTCTGTTTATTTCCACCACCTCATAGCATTTCTCTCGACTCATCCGATACATCTATTTGGTTTGCGTTGACATCCACTCTTTGCAGGCTGCTTTCACGCACCGGTACATCTGGTATCGTGCATATCACTACCTGACATCCGCTCTTTGCAGGTTGCTGTCCCGCACCGGTACTTCCGGTATCGTGCATATCACTACCTGTAACTGAGGAGAAATGGCGCGCATGTCATCGACCCCTTTTGCCAGTGTGGTCGCTAGTCCCGCCGTATCTTCATTTAAGACATCAATTAAACTGCCTTTACGAGGTTTCGTCACTAGGTGTCACCCTTCAGCTGTAGTTTCGAGATTTGTACTCGCTTACCTTATGACTGCTTCCAGCTTGCGTCCTGGGAACGTCCCTACTGGAACCCACTCGTCCCCTCTTACCCTCTGTTTGATTGCTTCAGCACATCGATTAAAATTTGAGTCCCCGGCGATTATCGCGTGCTGTGACTTTCCAGCTGGAGCGTCCTGCACCTGAGAGTTGCTTACAACTGTTGTGCTGGCTGCTTTGTCCGCTCCCAACCCCACCACTCTTTCGCCGAAGCTGGGTCTTGAGACCAATGAACAGGCTTAACCTGTTTTTTCTTAACTTGCTTGCTCTTTCTCTTGTGCCGTTCAGGTTGCCGGTGCCCTACCATTCTCTCCGTTGGCCGCTCTATTGTTCACCTTCGCTAGTGCCTCCTCGGCAGACCTGGGCCTTTCTCCCATAGCCCTCGTTTTTTTCTTGCTCTGTTGCCAATGCAATCTCCATACCAGATACTCTCATCAACAGTTCACTCGGTAAAACCATCATTTTCTTCATTTTTTCCTCGGCCTCATATTGCCTGCACTTGGGGTCAGCCTCCTCTCTTTATGCATCTACACTTGCATCTATTTTCCAACCCACCCCGCATCCTGAACTTTTTACAGCTTTTTAACTCTGTCTTTTTGGCACCAATTATTTTATGAATTGTCCCACTCGATAATTACGAAACGTGGTGTAGAACAAATCCTGCACTACGAAAAAAAAAGAAAGTCTATGCTCTGCTACCCAAATTTGCGTGTTCGGTGTACGTGCACCTCCCCCACGGGGTGGCAAGAGAAAAAAAAACACAAACAACGAAAACACACACACACAAAGAAGTAAATACCTGGTGACTGACCCTCGAAAAGGCGTACAATGTAATTAGTGCTACAAGGATTCAAACTGCTGCCTTAATTTGAATAAAAGCAATATCAAAACATACAAAGCAACTTATTTGCGCCGTTGATCGGGAGCACTAAAAAACACGTCCATCCATCGTGCCAATCCGAACTCAACTCAGCTCTTCTAAGATATGCCTGCCACCAGCGGCAAACAGAGTATATAAATATCCTTCATAAAACGGGAACTTTGAGGCTTTGCCAAATTGTTGACACGCTTGCATCTTTTGTTATGCCATATATTCGTGGGGTGTGACTTTCAGTTACTTAACAAACACTCCCAACATACTCACTGTACTGGATGTCAAATAAAACCCTTTTTTTTAAGCAAAGCAGAGATTGAAGAGATAAAACAGAGTGCGTATTGACCTATAGTTATGGTAACTCTCATTAGAACAGCCCAGCGTATTAGAAACCAAAAGGGAATCCGCTCTTGCAATACAATTTTCAAGCTTTCTGACTACACTTGCAAAGAACTGCTTGAAAATAGCCGATAAGGTGAGAAGTAGAGATAATTGTCCAGTAACTGCAATGATGGCTGGGAGCGTGGAAGAAAAAAAAAAGGAGATGGCTCTCTGATGACTGAGAGTCGGTGTACACATCCATTTGGTTCTAGTTACACTTGATACTTCAAACGTATTTCAAGAAGTAAAGTGTAAGTTCGCCCGGAAAGAACCCACTCCAACTCCACCCCCCCCCCCCCGCCACCACACTGTGCAGCGGATCTTAAGGACACCATTCCCATCTGTCATTGTTTGGGATAAATGTGGTACTTGACCAGACGTAGCCAATATTCTACAAGTACACTCGTGGTCTACGCGTGGTGTGTTAACAATTAACGTTTTCGTTGAGTTAGGTCTTGTCTTTGAATATTTCCAAGTCATTGTAGCGGGGTGTGCTAGCAGATGGTGCAGCAAAACCTTTCCCATTATTTTCAGGGTAAAAAAACAATCCACAAAAGATGCCAAAAAGATGCAATTTAAGCACTCGTATGGTCTCCGATGCGGGTTATTTATTTACCTTGCCTTGCCGCATTGAAACGTAAAATACGCGACACCAACGTGGCAAGCTTTCTAGGTTACTCAATAGACTGACATAAAAAGAGCTAAGAAACAAACACAGCACGTGATGTCATAAAAATGGCTTTATTGCAGAGATTGTGCTAATCATGTCAAGCATGTGGTCGCTGATGGCGCTTTGATGGGATGGGCCGTGTCACTGCGCTGTAGTGCATAGAAAGCTGCCAGCAGCCCCAAATATTGTGATCTCAAATTGCATCCACGCACACCAGCACACAATGAATGATCGGTTGCGACAGAGAACTGGTTAGATACTCTGTTTTTATAGAGTAATCATTATCATCATCATCATCATCGTTGTCCGCGTGACTACGTCCACTGCAGGACAAAGGCTTCTCCCAAGTTCCGCCAGTTAACCCGGTCCTGTGCTTGCTGCTGCCAATTTATACCCGCAGACTTCTTAATCTTATCTTCCCACCTAACCTTCTGTCTCCCCCTAACTCTCTTATCTTTTCTGGGAATCCAATTTGTTACCCTTAATGACCAGCGGCTATCCTGTCTACGCGCTATATGCCCGGCCCACATCCATTTCCTCTTCATTTCAACTACAATACCCTTAACCCCCGTTTGCCCTCTAATCCACTCTGCTCTCTTCTTGTCTCTTAAGGTCACACCTACCATTAAAGAGTAATATTGAGCCTTATATTACACGTTCTAAGGTTAAAGAATATTTTAAGCATGATTGTTGCTTGTACTGACTGCAACTGCGCAATGCTCCACCTATAACATCGAATGTTCAAGGTCGTCTGAATAAAACTAAGCGATGTTGCAAATATTTTCCAAAAAGATCCACCAGCATAGGCAATATCTATCGAGATTAGAGCATTACTATTTAGGCAGCGATCACTGACACTATGACTACTATAGCAAATATTCTGATAAACAAGTGGAATGGCGCTTGTGGAATGCGTGACGTGGTGACAGCTACACAGAGTTGCTGAATTGAAAAATAGCTACCGAGTCTCGCCGTGTGTTAGGGGCTACTTTTAGTCGAGAAGTGACAGAAGGATAGATGACATGGGGATGACACTACTATAGCAGCAAAGGCAAAGTCATCTTCAGTGGTATTTTTGAAACTGAGCGACCATGTGTTCATGCTTTATCTCTGTAAGAAATGACTTTCAAACGCACCCTTTGTTACAATACGGTCTTCCGAAATGTCACAGCGCGTTCTTCTTTTACCGATCTGAAAAGATGTATGAGGTGCCTTACGATACAGCGGAATGTGCAAATACAGGAATTCTCGCAACAAAGAAGCGAATCAGTTATCGTTCACAAGACATCTATGGCTGAAATAGCCTAGAACTCCAGAGTGACGTGGCAATAATTATCAAATTGATTTTGATCTGGTGTTTTTGGCATAGTTCTGTACTTAGTTAAAGGTGACGGGTTTGTTACGCATTTGTGTATCTTCTTCCTGGTCACTTTCTGCAACCATTTGCCGTGGATGTAACAGCATTGAGTACTCCTTCCACTTTGTCATATGCTGTGCAGTAAGGTATAAAACCAAATGCACAATTAAAATTGGTGACAAACTATAGGCTTAAAAATCACAGCACATCAACAGAGTCAATGACGATGAGTGAGGCGAAGTGATCATTCGTCCATCAGTGTGTCCAGATGGATGGACCGATGGAATCATGGCGACAGATGGTCAGACAGACAGACGAATGGATGCACGAACACACTCATTGATGGACGGAAGCATGCACGGACGGATTGCCGGATGGACGGAAGCCTGAATGGACAGACGCACTGATGGACGGACGGAAGGACAGATGAATCGACAGAAGCATGAATAGATGGACGGCTGCAAAGACAGATGAAAGCATCAGTGAACGGACGCATGGACAGACAGACAGACGTATGGAAGCACGGGCGAACTGACAGAAGCAGTAACGGATGGATGGATGGGTGAATGGACGGACGCACGCTTGGATGGACAGATGGACGGGCGGACAAATGCTCCATCCCACTCATCGTTATTCACTCTGTGGATATGCTGTGAAAATCACTAACGCTATCGAGTGATATTATTCCCAAGGACGTGTACACACAATGTCATCTATTGAGCAACTCATGAACTAGAGGTGGCTACATACTACTAATACTATGACAGATGAGGAAATGACCCACTGCGTGTGGAGCTTCTCCCCTAAGAAGTTATAGCAGGGAAACTCTCTGCTTGCGGAGCGTTGAAACAACACCGTCGTTAAGAAGACTGCATTACTCAGTCTATAAATAAGAACGCAATTCCACTCGGTTGGATCGAAAATTGTTAGGCTTAGCTTCTCATTTAGAACAAGTTTTATTTTCGACTAACGAACTGTTTCTGGCGCAGTAAAAGCTGAGAAATTTATTCAAGGATGAGGAATATGCGATGTATCCATGAGAAACGAAGGCAAGCTTGAGGTAGCAGGATGTGGAAAATAGTGGGCCTCTCTATCGCACTGTATGGTTACTTGCCATGACCTGAGCGCTCTTTGATCAGTCTTATCAACCTGATATATAATAAAGCTGGCATGGTATGAGTATAAACAAGAGGAATACAAAGCAGGCTTGGCATATGCCACAATATTCTTTTACAAAGTTTGGTATGTTGCAACAAATATAGGCATGCATGTATAAGTAACACATTTTGAGAATAACTTGCCACGACCTTAATGCCTTGGCGTTAACGAAAGAGCTGTTTAAGCTCTGAAAAATCCAGCTGCCCACGAACAAAGTCTACAACCACTGGGAACCAGCTTTTCCTCCTTTTGTCCACTTCTTCATCTTCTGGATCTTTCCTGAATAATTTGTACCTACTTGTTTTGGGGGGGATGCAATAGGTGCGATCGCCTAGAGAACGAGTAAAAATTGAGAGAAGCACAAAGAGAAAATAGAAATAAAGAGATAACTAAAAAGAGAAAAAAAAGGAGAAAAAAGAGTTCAATAACTGAAGAGAGAGAGAGTGCATGTGTCTGAAAGAATAATGGAAGACAGGGATGTTAACTAGAAGAAGACTTTGGTTTGATACCCTGTTTTGGGAAGGAGAAAAAAGTGGAAAAGAATGAAACAAACGAGATAAGGATACACACAAAAAATGAGACAGGATAGTGTGGTAGAAAGACAAGAAGTGATACAGGGGTAAAGAAACATGAATTAGAAAGAAAATAAAGGGAGAGAAAGGGAAAGTTGCAGAGACAGAAAGAAAGAAGTAGGGGGAAAAAGAGACGACAAGGGCCTTCATTGGCTCGGGCAGTGTTTTCATTCATTATATACGATTCCATTTTATAAACGTAAAATTCATAGGAGATTTTTAGATTTATATCCTTCTAAATGATTGTTCCGCCCAGTTAAGGCCGATCCCATTTCATCAATTAATCAATCATCTTATTGATTGATCGATTCATTGATTTATTGATATGTGGGTTTCAACGTCGCAAGTTTGTCTTATGGTTATGAGTGATGCTGTAGTGGAGGGCTTTGAAAATTTCCGACCACCTGAGGTTCTTTAACGTGCGCCCAAACCTGAACACATGGGCCTGCAGCATTTGGCCTGTTTCAAAAATGCAGCCACCACAGCCGCGATTCGATTCCACAACCTGTGGGTCAGCAGCCGAGTACTTCTGCCAATATACCACCGCGGTGGGGAATATTCTTTTTGAGGTAAAATGGAATTGCGTCGTTTGCACGACAAGCAGTTCCTTTACCACAGAGCCACGCAACTGCGAGATACCTTTTCGAAAAAATGAAAAAAACACAATCCAAAATACAGTTTTATTCATCTTCTTAATCACCATGCGAAGGTCATGTAGTGGTAGAAGTAATATTTACGGGTCTTGCTTTCTAAGGTTGAAGTGAACGATTGCGCCAGGCGTTTTAACATTTAAATCGAGCAACGAGTGGGTGTCCTAAAGGCACACCTGGCGCTGTTACAAACCACTTAGAGGAATCTAACCATGCTCAGCTAGAAGATCGCAGAAAAATGAGCAGGTGTGTAACTTTGTTAATTTACGGACGCTTAGTGGGTGCTATGATTATAACAAAAGAAATAATGGTGGTACAGTGACAGTTTGACAATGCTACTTCCAGTTGTCGTAGAAAGATAGTTTGAAATGGTCAATTTTGCTCGCATAGCAATATAGGCAATTGTAGCCACTGCCATAGGTTACACAATAACATTAGTTAAGGCACTCCAGGCTTGCAATAGTCTTTTGTTGGCCTCGTTCAACCCACGTGTGACGAAGCACACAAAGGCTAGTTACAGAAATGGGGCTTGAAAGATGTGCTGTAATTTTATTACACTGCAGCTCACCGCAGCAGTGAGCATATTTTTGCTCAATCATATCATTGGTGCAACTAGTATTGTGATCTGCAGGGGAAACCTTGTTCGCATTAGGTACATGCAACTGATTATCGTTTTTCCCGAAATATTCACAGGAGCCTTCAGAGGGGGGTAGCGCAATGCTTTTTTACTCTAATAAAAAAGCAGCAGTGGTCTTTAAATGCTCCTATCATGAAATTCATTGCATTGTCGGAAAGCTTGTGTGGGAAAGTGCAGGCCATCAACACGGGAACACGGCATAAGCTACGAAAGTGAAAAAAGTGCGTATGTAATTATTAGGTTGAATCTGCATGTTGGCGTTGTGATAATGACGCTTCAACATTAAGAAACAAATATAAAATCTTTTCAATTACTTCAAAAAAGGCAAGACGTGAGTCATAGTGAGCGAAGGTATTCTATATGGCTTATTTGTAATATTTTAGTGCAGCACAGGACAAGTGTTTTTATTTGTCATGCTTAAGAATCAGTGGTCTCGTATTCTGTTTCGTCGTAATAATATTCGTAACCATATTGATAATGATCACTATGAGATATCCCTGCATGTATATCTGTGTTTGAAATGTCAACAGCTTCAGTAATGCCATCACTGCCAGGACTTCCAACAGTGCGAGCAGCTACATCAGTGCCAGTGGAGTCATCGATGTCGCCACCGTAGCCACTGCCAGCAGCATCATCTGTGCTAGTATCATCAGTGCCAGCACTGTCATCAGCCCCCGCAGGGTCAGCAGTGCCAGCAGCACCATCTGTGGGAGTAGCGTCGTCAGCGCCAAAAGCAGGATCAGGGTCAGTGGGATCATCAGTGTGAGCAGGAGAATCAATGTCAGCATTGTCATCAATACCAGTAGCACCAACAGTGTCAGCCACGTCATCAGTAACAGCAGTGCCAGTCGAGCCAGGAGCACCATCACTGCCGGTATCACCCAAAGCAGTAGTAATGTCGTAAGTCTTATCAGTCGCAGGAGCACCAGTCACATCATCAACGTTCGTAGTCCCTTCACTTCCAGTAGCAGAAGAACCACGAGCAGCGCCTACGACTGCAACAGCTCCAGCAGCACCAGCGGCAGCAGCAGCACCAGCTGCGCCAATGAGGCCAAGTTTCCCGGCAGTACCAAGACCACCGGTTCTTCCACCGTAACCACCGTAGCCCATGCCACCAAGGCCACCAAGACCGCCAAGGCCGCCATACATACCCATACCACCAAGGCCGCCATACATACCCATACCGCCAAGGGCACCCATACCCCCAAATGCACCCATGCCGCCATAGGCACCCATGCCGCCATAGGCGCCCATGCCGCCAAGGCCCCCATAGCCGCCATATCCGAGATGAGTACTCGTGAAGCCTCCTAGGCCAGATGCAACAGTCGGCAGGACCATATCTGTGAAAGGTACACACATTGGGTCATTAGTTTTCATTTATTATCGAGTAAATTTATTCTAAGAAGCAGTCGAAATACAATGCACTACTGTTCATTGTTTAGCTGAATGCTTTACAATAATCAGCGTATCAAACAAGCTTGCTACAAGGGAAATCAAGTGAAATTTTCGTTTTCACCGTGCACAATCTCACAGATGGAGGACAACGAAAAAAAAAGCAGCCAAGGGGTGATATGCTGATCCGTGAAAACATTTAAATAGTTTGTATAGTTACTTCAGTTCATAAACCAATCAACATGCGATGTCCACATTGTCGGAGTAGTGCTACACGCTTTTGACAATTGCGAAAATAATCAGAAAGCACCGATGACGGCAACTTTTCCAAGACAAGATCTTCAAGAAGATAAACAATGAAGGCAGTACTTCAGGGAAAAGAATAAGCACATAAATGTAGACATAAAGTTCCAGAGCAACGTAAACGAATGAGGTCAGATATTCAAGCGAACTTTCGAGCCTCTTTAAGAACACGCATTGCTCATCTATTGAAAAAGAAAAAAATCCAAGCTCTTCAAAAAAGTTTAGCATCGAAGGAGTGGTTCCAAGCCCAGAAGAGCAACATTCGTAACTCACAGATCATAACAGTGGTTCAGGCAGCAACGAGTGGCCAGTGAAGCTGCAGTTTACTTTGGGGGTGAGGAATCGACATAGACAGGCCACAGCATGTACAAAATAGTAGACCAGTTTTATGATAAAGCTGGGAAACAGCTATGAAAATGCGACAAGCAGCCAAAGAGTGCAAGTTGTCTGGTGTGTTGACCAGATATTTTCGCAGAAATCGATTAGAATAATTTCCCACAAATAAGGATGAATCCGACATCATTCGAAATTGTTTTAGTGCATAGCAGAGAAGGAAATGAACATTTGTTGTATGAAGTTATACTCGTTAAATGTTTTATTATAATTTCTCCAGCAATGATGAAGAGGAACATTGTTTTCTGAATCTACCAGAAATAAGGTGTTTATAGAAATGGACCTAATTATGTGAGAAATAAATTTTTTTCTATAGTGAACTACCCCTCTGGAGTGTTAAGGTTTTCGGCCAGCGTAATATTGTGAAAATTGTACTATTGTGTGAACATTACTTAAAAAATAGCTCCTGTTTTGATCGATTCAGCGTTCTGATATCAAGGTTAACCTAGATCACTGCAGAAACTATGCACTACAAGTGAGGAGGACAATGCGGCACTGACTATCTTCGACTGTATCAAAGCAATATATATTGGGGAATGTAAGACTTCAAAAAAGAACTATGTTTCGTTGAAAAATTTCTGCAGACTGGGTGTCATTACTGCCAACGAAGGCTCGTCCACCTGTGAAAACGTCGGCTCCAGCGACGTTCTGTGCTAACTTCTTTCAATGGTTAACACTTGCCAGTTACCCACGATTTCATCAAATGTGATAGATATTATAGGATATCCTATCAGCACATTTCTCCAATGTGCGAGAGAAAATAAAAATTTTTCTCATAAATAAGCACAAGTAATAATGTTACGCACGCCGAGTTAACCTATAGGGGTTTTCGCACTGAGACTGCAATCGCCGCAGAAGCATCGTCGTCTTCCTTCTCTACTAGCGCTTTGTTTTTTCTGGTGTTGACATATCGCATTAATATTAAGAAGTGTTGGGGTTTTGCGGCATGAAGTCAAAAGATGAGCAATCCATAAGTAGAATAGGGGGGTAGGAAGAGGGGAGGTCAACAAATTTTGATTTCCGGGGGTTCTTTACCGAGCACTTAAATTTAAGTGCACAATCCTCGAGCCCTTTCGCCTCTGTCAAAAATGTGGCCATCACACCGGTATATACGACACTCTGACAACAAGTGTCTTTTCGGCAAACTTCTGACTCTTCAGTTATTTGTGGCATATTTATGCTCGCGCCTTTAAGATTACTACTCTTTAGCTAAATTGCTATTATTTGCATTTAAATTCCTCGAGTTAAAATACAAGATACCAATGCACTTTTTCTACCGTTTTAGCTTCAACAAGCTAATGCATCTCTGCACTTTTTTCTATCAACGACGATTGTGAGTCCTTGTCTGCTCCACATTAGGTTGACAAAAAGAATCTTAAAGATTGCCCCGTCCAAATTCCTGTTATTTTAGGCGCATTGTTCTTGGTTTCGACGAGATTGTACACCAGTAGTTTTGTGTGAATGAAGAGACCAAAGTCTCCTTTTTTTGCTACTCCCGATAGGTTCACTTAACCAACCTTCAAAAAATGAAAATTTTCAACTCTCCTAGAGCAGTGTCTAATTTTCTGTCATACCGGATTCCTTATATAATGTTAGGTTAAAACACATCGACAGCTTTAAGTTAACCGAAGAGCTACAAAGCAAAACCGATGCTTGTCGTAATTAGTATCATTTAGTGCGTGTCGCCAGATTACTGGGGTTGCCAGGTACGAAGTGAAGCCCGGGCACAAACGTATAGTTTGTAGCAACGTCGGCAATTGGGAAACAGCGAAGACATTTTAAATCCCGCACAAAAGTAATGTTAGAGGAGTGTAACGATGCCCGCCCCATTTGTCGCATTTATCGGCGCCGTAGAACAGAGGTAAACAGCGCTTTATGAATGATCGACGAGATGCGAGTTGCGTGTATGTATCCAACTTCGCCGCAGGCCATGCTCCTCAGTTACAGGAGGGAGGCACTAGAAAACAGCATTCCAAACCAACGTCTTAACATTGCACTAGATCAAGCATCAAAGTGTTTATAATTGTTTTTTCTTCCCCTGCTTTCGGCTATACATGAAGCTTGAAAGTTAAAATGAGTATGTATTGTAGTCGCCACTTGTCTGATAAAAAATTGGCGTTTTGGTGACTCTGATTACACGTTGTTTTCCAAATCATACAAACTTTTCCTGGTATAAATTGAAAAGCTAGAAAACATTTTATGTGAATGTCTCAACCGATATGCTTTATTGTGGCGGAGAAAAATACGAAAAATACCACGACAGCTTGTAAGCTGCACGTCCACTTTACCATTGCGGAGTTGTCGGGAGTGAAAAAAAATTGTAAAAAAACACATGTCATGTTAGTACCTAAACAACTCCTTCAAGTTGTCTTTCCGGCAGCTTCATGAGAAAAATTTTGAAAGGTGCTCCCCAAGAACTGAGAATTGCCTCTGTAGCTATCCACTCCAGGTAGCTTTCGCTATCGGGTTGTGTCAGGCGAAAGCATCACGAACCCTAAAAGTGTTACAGTAATGGTAATTTACATATTGACATTCCATATACTACATAATTGTATTATTGCATAATCAACTTAAATGGACGGATGCCTAAAGATCTTGAAATATCTTCTTTTCATTCTTTTCGCAGTCCTGTGAATAAAGCTAATAAATCAATTAAAGAATTAGCAGTACCTTAGGACGTTCCGCGAATTACCAATAACGACCCAATCATGCTCACTTATTTTTATGAGTTATTTGTCAGCATAAAAAAAGTGTTGCGGCGTACCTGAAGGTAAACCTTTATGTTTTGAAGACTCAGAAGTTGGAGAAGTTTGAGAAGACTTTGCAGTTCCAGCTGATTTCGACAATTGAGAACGCTTGCCGTCCTTCGCAGGCTTCTTGACCGGCTTCCTAGTTGACCTGAATTTACCGAAAATCTTCTTAACTTTTCCAAGTATGCCGAGAGGGCTCCCGTTTGTTGTAGTTGTAGATAGCGCAGCTGGACCTTGTTGTCTAGGTGGGCGCCTACGTGCAAGTTTTATGAAACCTGCAGGTTCTGCACTGGCGCCTAATGGGCCTTTGTCAAGCAACAAGGACAAAGCAACAACTGCTGCAGTCATAAACAGGATAACAGGGGGCCTTGAAACTTTTGCCATGGTTAATGTACTTGATAGTACGCATGGTCTGGGTCTCCGTGAGTTCCCCATATATATTCTTGAAGAGATCATACACGAACAAAGGCGATGTCAATCTTGGTTCTCGTTGTATCACTCTTGCCTTTCGCACCTCTACTTCTCATCGAAAAAGTATGTGTCAGCAAGTCTCCTTTTTTAAATATTGTCAATGCGTTATTCAAGTGATCATGATACATTGTTAAAGTACATTAGTGCAGAAGTGCGAGTGACAGTTTGCACACACTGATATATTTTTATCTTCATGAGAAATCGGCTGCTTGACGCTTTCGTTCCTTTTAGTCACTATTTCAATGCTGTAATTCACTAAAACGACTTCATTTTGGCATGTTCCTTTGACTGCAACGTGTAAACACAATGTCGGGAGCCAGGTTCTGCACGACTGCAGTGAATAAGGTGCTCTTTGCGGCTAAAATAAACAATTTTAATCATAACTGTAAACAAAACAAGTCGTTTCACTTCGAGAAGGCCATATTGAAAATTTGATTTTGGGTATTCGGTTTTATTTGACGTGGTGGCGAAAAAATTTTGTCACATTTTCGCTGACACCATGGGAGCAAGTGAATAGCAGTTTCTCACGTAGAGTAGTTCTTGGATTTACTTTAGATGTATAATATTCATTATTTACTTCAATCTTTCGACCTGTTTAGGTTGATGTAACGTAAGTTGATGAATCTACATTCTGTTGTTGTGTACTGATATACCTTATCGTAGTAAGCCTTGTTTCCCAACTGAAGCTGTTTTAAAGTGTCTTACATAAGTAACACGTGGCTTAACTTTCATAATTACTGAAAATCATGAAGTGGTATTGAGCTAAGACAACTGGCCATTGATCAACGGGACTGTGGCAGTCGACCTGATCAGACAACTATCACCAAAACCCAACCAGTTTTCACGCTGCAGGTCTCTGTCGTCACCGAGGCCCAAGATGGTCGTGTGAGACTGTAAAAAAAGACATGCAGGGACGACGTTCGGCACGGCACTCGTTCTCCGAATCTCTTCCGTAAACAGACGGTAACTGACGTGAAGTTGTGTGAATAGTTGACAGATGAACAGTGTTCCCAAGTTCGAATATTGTTAAAAGGTTATATTGCATCGTTCAAAGAATCTGTGACAATGTCACAGACGATTATTTGTGCAGTATATAACACCCATGCAAAATTGCGTGTTGTGTAGCCATCATTTGTTCTATTATACATGGACACTTCTCCATACTTTGTGTTGTGCACTGGTTGCGAGGATGAACAAACGGACCCGGAGTGACTTCCGCTTATCTCTCTGACAATGTGTTTCGTTTCTTCTACCCAACAGGAAAGTTGTAAGCAACTTTCTTGAAACTGGGGGTATTGTGATATAGGTACAGAAACGAAACCGAAATGGCACGATCTCCGTGGAAGAGGTTGAGAAAGAGCATGCACGGGCGGCATGAGCGTGTGCCAGCGTTCGACTTCGAGGAGAAGCAGCGATCGAGGCAGTTTTCGGCTGGACGTACAATCCGGAGAACTTGTGAACGTCCCCCCATCCTAACCAGCATCCGCCAGTGTGTTCCGATGCAGTCGAAGTACCCTTGGCTGTTAGAGATGTCCGTAACTTATCAGTAGCGTTGTGTTCAGCGAACATGGCGAAGGCTAATAGCCATGAAGCAACTATGGTAAGCGTGCGAAAACAGACAACCAGCTGTCATCGCATTCGTTGATTGTCGCTTATAAAGAGCCTTCACCTATTAAAATGCATGAAAAAAACTGTCAGTTCAATCGCATGGATAATTAGGTTTGTAGTTGGCGCGTCGTGACAACGTCCGTGAGTCAAAAAGTACCCCACATGCATTGAGATACCAGCATGCCTTTTGAATACTTGTCCTCTCTAGGAGCTTAATGCTGCATAACCAATAGTTTTAAGGGAGTGGATAAATAACTGGCCGTCACTTCATATACTGTACACAGGCATGTTACTTGATCACTTCATAAACGTTTCAAGAACTAGTTACCGCGTTAAGCGTTCGTTTTGAATGTACTAAACATGCTTAACAAGTCGAATGTACTAATCTGTTAAATACGAAATTCAAACATTTCCTACCCGGCCAGAAGTTGGAGAATATTGATCGTTTAAAAAATGCAGCATTTTCAGTATAGGCGGGAAGTACAGAAGGACCATAATACGAAGGTCCTTAATCATAAATATTTGCGACAAGTGGACAATAACACGACGAGTGAGACCCAGAGTGCAGGTCTCCACTGGCTACTGCCACCTGCCTGACGTGAGGCAGGACCACGAGCTGCTTCTTTGGTGTAAGCCTTGCTAAAAATAGCGGACAATAGTTTAATGAAACTTGGTTCCGCCTTTGTATCTAACTTGTTTTCATCCACAACATGGAAAAAATGAAAAAAAAAAACAAGAGCAACTGCGCCCGCAATGAGAATACAGACGTTCAAAACTTCGGGAATCCACCTGATCGCCTTGTTGTCCTAGCTTGCAGCCAGATTGTTTTATAGATGTATAGTTTGGGTATAGCACACGACCAAAAAAGGCATTGTTGTTTCAGTGCCATAGAACCAATCTGCTTTTCTTAGCAACTTATTGCGTGCAGATGTGTTTGAGGCAGGCTTATTTCAATAATCTCTCAATGTGCAATCTAAGTGGTTTTGTTACATTCTTAATTTTCATTACTGTGAAAATAAAATAAAAACACCGAGAGGTAGTGAAAATATTGCTACGTATCTTCGTTGCTCTGCTGAAGTTGTTGAGCGACATCTGCGTTTCCTTAGAGCGGCCATGAAACACTTGTTTGAGTGACCATGGAAGTAATTCACTGGAAGAGCTTACTACCTCACGAATTCAACACCGCAGAAATTTCAAGAATGCGTACAGTACGAGCAGAGTTAAAAAGATTTGCCACACGCTGCAATCGGAATTTCTCTTCACTCGTCCAGACGAAAGTGCTGGAAGCTGAGCAGGAAGAGATGCGAGGGGCAAACAAAAAACATCACGCCCACCTTGTGACCTTGAGCCCTTCTTTTTTTTTGTTCTTCGAATACGCGGCTTTTTCAGTGCGATTACGCGCGCCCGCTCGGACAAGTGATGGCCTCCCACGGCGATATCGTTAACGACCGAGCGCGCCATGCTCAAATCAGCCAATGGCTGATAGATGAGCATTCTGCATCTGAATAATGAGCATCTTCCGTCAATCGTGCAGGGAAGAGAAAGCAATTTTAGCTGACTTTGATAATTTGTTGTGAATTCCACGCTGCGTGCTGTGCTAGAACATTTGGCTCGCGTGTTCACTAGGTCCTCTAATACCGATCGGCAGCGTTTTCTGACCATGGTCAAAAAGTGCTGCAGGGATACTTTGAAAGTTATCGATTTGTGTCTTTGTCATCGGGCTTAAAAGTATTAGGTCGTGACAGGACACATTTTTAACTGGTTTCAACGCATCGTAATTGTTGGTAGCAGTGTTATAAGTGTTAAACTGCCCTGCGGAGTACGTACTTCGAACTCCGTACGTACTTTTAAACAACACTTGTTTAAAACAGTATTATGCGTTTCCAGCAAGCGCAATTACTACATTACTAACACAGCTGTTAAGATTAAAATGTTGTAAATTTTGAGTATACAGGTGGTCTTTTCTGAAAGCAGCCCGCTTCACTGCTGTATGCGTGAAAAAAAAAATTGTGATTAAGTCTGGTGGTCACTGAACAAGGCAAAGAGGAATACAATTGAACTATACTTCAGCGCTTTCAAGAGTCCTGAGATATCTCAGAACAACTGCGATATTGTGCTTTCTTGAACACCAATGCCAACGCAACAGCATAAGGTGGCCTAAAGATATCTAACCTCAATTATGGGGCCTACTACGCAACCAAGACTTACTAGCTCAGCAAAGTTATAAAATGACTGGTCAGTATCATGTGAAAATATTTGTGATCTAGACGGCAATGAGTCTTTATTGCGCCCTTCAAACATGGCAAACAGGCCACTATCAAGGTAGATAAAAGTGGAAATATGTCCCCTCTAGCAATGCTGATTGACACATTGATTTGTAGGGTTTAACACCACAAAACCACCATTTGATTATGAGAGACGCCGTAGTGGAGAGCTCCGAAAATTTTTACCTCTTGGGGTTCTTTACCGTGCACCGAAATCTGAGTACACGCCCCTACTATTGCGCCTCTATCGGAAATGCAGCCGCCAGAGCCGGGATTCGATCCCGCGACCTGCGGGTCAGCAGCCGAGTACCTTAGCCACTAGACCACCGTGGCGGGGCTAACAATGCTGACGGATATATCCATGTGATGGTAATCATTCACATAGAAAAATGTGCCTGCTAACTCGCTACAATATATTACCAGGTGACGTAAGCAGTTGGTCACTGCAGACACGCAATCAATTGTGCCACACTATCGCTTCATTGCACGCACAATGCTACTTGTTTTGTAGAACTTTTTGTGTGAAGTATCACTTTCAAAAAGAGCGCGCAGCACGAAGGAGCCGTATTCCTGTTACGCCCACGAACAGTCTTCGCGGCAAACTTCGAGGTACACCTGAGCAGGCTGACACGTATTCACAAACGATCCTCCACTCGACTTTCACCCATCACTTGACAGAGTTGAGCACTGCGCCACCACTCGGCTGAAAGTGACGCTGCGCTACTCAAGAATTACCGCAGACTATTGCTGATATGCAGTGACTTGCCACGCCTAGATATGGCGTTCCCATCGGATTTTTCAAGCGAAGGCGAAGCCTTGAGTGAAAAGAAGTTCTAGAATGTGGGGGTGTGAGTTGCGCTCGAAGCAATAGAATCTTCCGGGTGTACTCTCAGACCAAACAAATGCCGGTGACGCTACCAAGATATACTGTTTCTTGCCCATGGTGTCAGCAAAGACGGAGTAAGCATGGACCCACGGAAAACTTCGGCCATCACTGGCTTCCTGCGGCCTAAGGATAAAAAAGCTCTCTGCAGGTTTTGGGGATTAAGCACCGAACTTCTCCAAAATTGCTAAATCCTTGACACGACTCACAAAATGAGACATCGAGTTTGCGTGCGACATTCCACAAGCCGATGCATTTGCAGAGCTTCAGCGCCACCTTCAGTCACCTCCAGTACTCGCGCGCTTCGATGAAAATGTGGAGATTGAGATCTATAGAGACGCGAGCAGCGTAGGCCTCGGTGCTGTTTCAAAAGTGTCATAGCCTATGCGAGTAGATCTGTGTGGAAAGCATCGGCGAATTATTTAATTATTTAACCACTGAAAAGAAATGCCTCGCCATTATCTGGGCGACATCGAAATTCCACCCTTATCTATATGGAGGGCTGTTTAAGGTGGTAATTGACCACCATGCATGCACTCTGCTGGCTCGCAAACCTTTTTTGACGTCAAGGTCATTTACAAGTCCAGACGCAAGCACTAGGATGCCGACTGCCTTTCTCGTGCACCCATCGACGCTTCCGTGCAAGATGTTGATGACGAGTTCTTTCGCGGAGCGATCAGTGCTACAAATTTTGCCGAACAGCAGCGAAGCGACCGAGACATGTGCACCTTGACTGAATGCCTGGAAGGCAAAACCTCGTCTTCTCCGTGAGCTTACAAACGTGTTCTATCTTCATTGTGCCTGAAGGACGACGTTCTCGTCAAAAAGAACTTTTCCCCAAACAGGGCAAGTTTCTTCCTTGTCGTGCCTACGAAAATTCGCACAGAAATTATGCACGCTTGCCCCGATGAACCAGCATCAGGTCACCTAGGATTCACCGCACACTGGCAAGAATTCAAAAGAAATACTACTTGCCCATTCTTATCACCGACACGGCGCTCTATGTAAAAACTTGTCGAGACTGTCAAAGACTCAAGAAGCCCCCCTCCCCCCCTCCCTGAAACTTGCTCGCTGTTTAGAGGCCATTGAACCATCCATGAAACCTTTTCAGCAGATTGAAATGGACCTTCTGGGACCATTCCCGACGTCTCCTGATGGTAACAAATGGATCGTCGTGGCAACTGATTATCTCACTTGTTTTGCCAAAATGAAGTCTCTCCCTAAGAACAGTGCCGCAGAAGCCACCAAGTTCTTCATCGAAAACATTGTACTGTGACACGGGACACCCGAGGTGCTTATGACTGATAGGGGGACGGCGCTCACGGCTGACCTTATGCGAGCAATCCTGCACTACAGTCACACAAGCCACCACAGCACAACGGCTTACCACCCTCAGACAAATGGTTTCACTGGGCGTCTGAACAAACCTATTGTCAAAATGCTGTCTATGTATGTAGATATTGAGCACAAGTAGTGGGATGCAGTTTTACCCTACGTGACTTTTCCATACAACACTGCATTGCAGGAAACCACACAGCTGACGCCATTTAAATCGCTCTATGGAAGAGAACCCGTGAAAACGCTGGATGCCATGCTCCCAAACACTACCGACGAAGAGAACTTTGACGTTTATGTCTACCTGCAGCGAGCAGAAGAGGCTCGACAATTAGCCCGTCTGCGCATTCAAGGTCAGCAAAAGGCCGGCGCCCGACGCTACACAATCTGCGCTGCAGCGACGAACAGCTAACTTGGTGACCGCGCCTGGGTGTAGACTACCATCGGAAAACGAGGACTCAGTGAAAAACTGCTGCGTCGCTACTTTGGACCATACAAACTTTTATGGCGCCTTGGTTCTTTGGATTATGAAGTTGGCCCCGATGACCTCACATCATCACAGCGACATCGCCTGCGCTCTAAAGTGGTCCATGTTATGCGTTTAAAAACCTTACCTTGAGCGCTGATACTAACACACCAATGCCCGGCTTGTATATTTTTTGTTCATGTTAAATTTTGCACAACTTTGTCGCAAAATAATGTGTTTCGTTCTATTTTAAAC
This sequence comes from Rhipicephalus microplus, assembly GCF_043290135.1. Taxonomy (NCBI): domain Eukaryota; kingdom Metazoa; phylum Arthropoda; class Arachnida; order Ixodida; family Ixodidae; genus Rhipicephalus; species Rhipicephalus microplus. The sequence continues at coordinate 23,009,830 of NC_134706.1, read as the reverse complement.
ATCGGGACAGTGTCTGTTAAAAGGGGGGCAATGCCACTTGACGTCTGCAGTTGGTCACTGCAGAGGCGCTATCATTTGTTCTATCTTTTCGTTTCGTTGCAAGCATTAGGCTACTGCCTGTTTTTCGTATAGTTTTTTGAGTGAGGTATCAATAAAAAGGGTCACATTTATGATTTATATGTGTGGTTTAACATCCCAAAACTACCTTATGATTATGAAAGACACGGTATTGGAGGACTCTGGAAATTTCGACCACCTGGGCTTCTTTAACGTGCACTCAAATTTGAGGACAAAGGCTTACAACATTTTCGCCTCCATTGGAAATGCAGCCGCCGTGGCCGGGATTCAATCCCGCGACCTGAGGGTCAGCAGCCGAGTACTTTAGCCACTAAAACAACGCGGCGGGGCAAAGGTCACATTGTCCATGTTTTGTTTAAGAAGAGCGCGCAGCACGAAGCGGAAGTATTCCTGTTATGCACACAAACAGTAACATTTGTCGACGTTACCACCAGGTGTTCCGGGTACCTGCACTATAGTATAGCCTGCACTATAGTAAAACGGGTTCGCCACTGCTGGAAGTTGTTTCACTTTCTTTAATGTTATATGACACCTAACACATTACAGTCCCCTCGTCTAATCCCTCAAGACATACAAAGTTCTTCTAGATTCGAAGCATCTCCTGCTAAAGTCCATGTCCCGCGGCGTCAGCGCCCGCACTCACACTTCGCATGCCATCTACTTTCCTCTACTACACTCTCCCCTCTGGCCTTGCAACGCCGACGCAGGGAGCCTCTTCTAACCTACGCTCGCTCCCATTTCTCCTCTAGGCATTCCTCCCCATGGCATCTACGCCGCCATTGCGCATGCGCATACCCTCCCCTTTCTCTGCTCTCCTACGCTACCCTATATCGTCTCGCAACGCCGACGCAGGCAGCTTTTGCAAGCAAGCTTCTTGTTTGAAAAACTGACTGCTCGCGCTGCAAAACCGTTCACTGACCGCCCCATATATATAGGCACTGAATCTTCACCTCCAACATAGTGCTGGTGAGAGATGTCTCCTGTGCATTGTTGAACGATAAAAATTCGAAGCATCAGCGTTAGCGAAAACGGACTGGGGGTCGCTGTGTTCAAATGGACATTTCTGTCTCTCACGGCTATTAGCAGCGATTGACATGTTTCAGTAGGAAACAGTGGTTCATAACTACGTGCCTTGCGCCTCCCCAGGTTTCTCTCCTACACAACGCCATGATGAGCCCCAGCGTCTACGTCATCGCCAGTGTAACCGTTAACGTCTGCTGCTCCGCATCTACGCATGGTTTTATTTCACAGGAGATGGCGTAATCTTCCTCTATGTCTCCCTACACTCGTTTAAAATTGAGGATCGTTTCCCTTTATTTATTTGAAAATATCGGCTCCATTATATGGTTAAGATGTGCTTCACACTGACAGATGGCCTCACTTTGTCAGACACTGCTGATTTTGATGTTGTAATTGGCCTCTGATATTTTCCACTGGCACTTGCGGCCTGCTTAGCCTGATGACATTGAGAATTATATAATATTGATAAATAAATATTAATAAACGACCGCTATGTCAAAGTTCGTGGCCGTCATCTAGATTCGCTTCGAAGAGAACATGGTGGCTGCGTCTATATATCGCAAATGAGCGCGCAAAAAAAAAACGTCGCTATTGACACGTCTCCAACGCATATTTAAACCATTGCGAGGAAAAGGTGTCCAGCATACAAAAAGAAAGCTACGTCCAGCGCAGAACAGCAACATTTCTTAGTCATCTCTGCCTGTGGTTTGTGCTTATTGCTTAACTTTCTAAATATGGAGAAGCAATGAGTGTGCTATAGAACTTTGCTTCTCGCCTACGTGTAGTACCATGTTATGTTTGTCGATTGTTCACATGTACCTTCACGAGTTTTGCAATATTTCCGAACTTAAAAAAAACGCTCTCTGGTGTTGCTAAGCGCAATGAGAATGCTCGATAGATTTCTGATCCTATTTACACGAAAAATAGCAAAAACTTCCCAGCGATAATTTTTTTTCTGTTTGATAACACCGGCTCGATAACGCGCATGCAGTCGCTACTCGAAAACTGTAGGTACTCGTGGCCAGCGCGAAGGTTTGTGAATTTTGACAACGAAGTCGAATAGATTTTTGTTATTTACTACTACAAGGACAATGTATATACTATTTAGGGAGGCAGTAATATTTATTCTTTATTTCTCTTTCTTCAAAATGCATAGCTGAGAGGCATCCACTTTTGTGATGTGCTTAGTCCGTGGTTGTCTCGTATTCAGTTTCATTGTAATCAGGATAGTATTCGTATAGATCATCGCCAGGAATGACATCAGGCATGGCACCGCCACCCACGCCAGAATTGCTTAAAGCGCCAAGAACTGTAGCACCGCCAGGTTCGCCGGGAACAGCAGGAGCCCCGGGGACGGCAGGAATTGCAGCAGCGCCAGGGTGTCCAGATTCATCAGTCAAGCCAGCTGTTGCCGTCGTGCTATTATCGTCATTCGTGCCCGCGGTGGCAGCAGGATCACTGAGGAGAGCAGCGTCAACACGGCCATATATGGCGCCGTTCCCACCTGCGCCGATCCCATCGGCGCCGATTCCACCAGCGCCGATCCCACCAGCGCCGATCTCACCAGCACCGATCTCACCAGCGCCGTATAGGCCACCACCAAGACCGGCGCTACCGTAGCCACCATAACCACCATAACCACCATAAGCGCCGTAGCCTCCCATGGCGCCAAAACCGCCTAAGCCGCCAAAGAGCATTGCAGAACTCGCAAAGCCTCCAAGGCCAGAAGCTACACTTGCAAGGATCAGATCTGCGAGATAAATGCATATAATCAGATATTAGTGATTTCTTTTGACATTTCAAGGGTGTTTCGTTCAACAAAAGTACATTCGAACAATGATGTGCACCTTCTTTGTTCACTGTTTCGGCGCTGGCTTTCTGCCAAGCTGCCTATACGTTTTAAGCTCTCAGTATTACGAAGTTGCGTGTCCTACTGTATGGTAAGTACTTTGAAATAGCTCTTGAGTACTTTTAGGCATATTCAACTTAAGAATTGAAGCGTGTCGGCAAAAGTAGATTAAGAAGTTGGAGGACTTCTGAGCTTCGCCTTACGTTAAGAACGCAATAGCGTAATCAGGCGACGTTTCCATCGCATTCTAAGACGTTAGCCTCACTCGGCTCTTCAGTGGACACCCCAGTCGTGCCACTGAAAAATAAATGTATAGACGAAGAGCATTTCCCGTTTAAAGATATCATACTCTTTTAAGTGCGAGTGTAGTAGCGAAATGCTTAGTACACCACTATTCCTTCCGTTGCGAATCGGCGAAGTACGCACTACGTCTCCGTAAGACAGCACGTGAACCCACGTGGCTTCTCACTGTGTTATTGCTTCTGTTGATGCTGATCAACAGATATACCAGACTTCTAAGTAAACGTAAGGAATTAAAACCCCTGACTCGTTGTGAGAGTGTCGTGTTTTGACCCATAGAGTTACTCTACGCTTCTGCCGTGCCGTATATTGAAATGTCACCTATAACAATGCGTGAAACTATGTAGTTTCTCTCGAAGCAGTTTCAAGCTATGTCGTGGCTCTGTCGTAGAAGATCTGCTTGTCAATCAGAAAACTTCGGTCCTATTTTCACTCCAGGCAGTTTTTAAAGAATTATTGACCAGGATTTTTTCTTGAGTTTTTCTCACGGATCAGGGAGACTTTCGGCTAACCAACCAAAAACCCAGACGCTAGAATTTCTGTGAAATGGCCTGTGATCCCTCTCGTGTTATTCACAGGTCATCTGTACGCCTTTTAACACGCTGATTGGGTAATAACGGTGACAATTCGCAAAAGAAAATTAAATAATACACAACCCTACACACTACACAGTTTGTTGGCGAAAAGCACTGTGAAAATGAAGACTCTGTCGTCAAGTGTGCTGCTCAATAGCCTCACCAATTATTGATGCTTTGGTAATATCATCGAGGTTTCAATTGTGTACAATAGTATCATTTCTTTTTTGCTACTATAGAACTTCTTACACGAAACAAAACTTGCCAAAGAATAATGATGAGCTAAAGACTACAAGCAAGATTTTTGCAAAACTTCAGAAGCAATATTTTGCATTCCAGAAGTAGGTAACTACACTATTTTCATATTGCAGGCACTAATATACAAGACTCAAGAGACTGTTGAAAAGGCGCTCAACAAGCTGTAAGGAATCGACCTAGTTGTCTGTGAATGAGTGCAAAGTTGTAGGCGTAACAATTGGCAGTGGGGAGACCAGACAGTTGCTTGCAGGGCGAAGTTCGTTGCACAGCGTTCAGGCTGGGTTAAAGTAGAAAAAAAAACTATTGACCTGTGCGGGTCCTTTACTACTTACAATAAATATTCGGTTGTAGCTTATACAAAGGAATGTATGAGTAATAGAGCTTAGAGCACAAGCAAGATAATTGAGTTGATAAAGTAAAGCATGTGATTGATACCTTTAATATAGGAATCCGTCTAACACAAGAAAGTGGCGTGTCTTCAAAGAAGCATTCCAGTACCTACTACTCATTGATGTATAATGTATATTGGTATTTTGTTGCTGCCGCACCTTTACATGCTGACGCGCCCACATTGCTGGCTGGTGACACTTTTCTACCATGACAAGCAACAACTAGGGACCACTATACATTTTGCAGAGACGCTGTATAGAACACACTGGAGCATTGCACAAATCGCACATGAACCACAACCGTTCTCAAAATGTAACAGCGAAATCGAACGAATTTTCGCTAAATCGTTTTGTGAACTCATGGTCCCCTGCTGCAAAGGGTACATCACCGTCGTGTCGGTGACTGTCCTGTGAATGTGCTCGGCATGTGGCGTCATGTAAGTGAGAAGTGTCCTGCATGTGGGTTGTTCGGCAAACCAGAATCATTTCCGTCCTGCTTCGGTGCTTATGGCAGTTACTTGTACAGTGGTGGGCTTAACTTCGAAAATGCGAGAGGCCGAGCTCTCAGCTTGCGCCACGAACGCGCGAAGGCTTTGTGCTCTCACCTGGTGGCGTATTTCTCGCTGCAACAAACTCACTTGCGCGACATTCGCTGGTGGGTGCGGTTGTCTTTCCGTGACGCCCGATGGAGCAGTTTTCGTTGTCGGTGTCCTCTCACTCGTATGAGCGGATTTTGTAGAAACGCCGTTGGTGCATGTGGAAGCTGGATCACCTAGGGAAACGCGAAAGGCAAAGCACGGAAACGCGTCGTCGCTTTGTGTGAACGCTCCTGGTCTCTGAAGCTACCTTCAGGAACATTTTCAGTGCTTCATGCAGAGGTTCTGCTATTCTGTGCTCAGTACGACCAACGTCACGTACGGGGCGTTTGTAGAGCGTCCTGGGGCCAGGGTCCCCCGAATAACGGTATCGAGACACTGGGGCGTAGTTCTGAACGTTCTCAAAGTTCTGAGCGTTCTCTCGTGGTTCTCACTACTGTCCTTACGCTCTGCTTTTCTCCGCTCGACGGCACCACCCCGACAAACCAGGAGTGGAGATCAAAAATTATGAGCAGGAAAAAATTGGGGTCGTATCTGCATGTTACACCGCAAATGTTGTCGAAAGACAATAGCCTTGCGTCTGAAGAGAGTGAACAAAATGTTTATTTGATGTTCTGCGTAAAAAATTGGTGAATGGTATTCTGGAGCCGCTGCGTTAGAGTGCCTCGAGGATGCAGCGGAGCCGGACGAGCGCATCAAGTCACGTCACACGTGAGACATAAGCGCTATCTGGCAGTTATCTTGGAAAACATGGCGCGCGTTGTGCGCGGCCGTCTCTTAGGTGATAAGGTGTAGAACGCAAGGCGATGGGTAGGTGCCACCACCATGTCGTCTTAGCAAAGCGTTGGAAACACTTGCCGTTTCGTGCAAGCGTTGCATGGCCAGCACAGGGTCAATAGGGCTACGATCCTTAAAATTACTTATGTATGCCTTTTCTAGTAAAAATACACACACATAACATTGACATATTGTTATGGTGTCTCAGATATTCGCAATAATTGCTTTTCAATTGACAATCGCATAAGCGTGAAAGCTGAACCTTGAGCAGTATTGGTAGACGTTGTGGATGGGGTTGGCAGTTGGGAATATTGTTTGGTCACTTTGGTGCCGTTTAGGGTACCGTTACAAGTGAACAAACTTACAAATGGACAGACAGACAGACAGACAGACAGACAGACACAGACAGACAGACAGACAGACTGACCAAAATTTTTGCGTCGAAGGTCCTTAATAAACACTATCGTCTTTAATAAACCAGGCACTAGTGATGTGATCACCCGGCATGCAACTGCGGCGTATTTGCATAAGCGCCTTTTATCTGTTGGCCTGAACTGAGAGGTTCGTCAACGACGTTTTCAGGAACCCCGGCATTAATACGGTCATAAAAATTCGATTCATAAAAGAAGAGATTAATTAATTTTAGACTACTGAATGAAGCTTTGACCTGTTCTTAATACAACGATGACTACATATGGGGACGCCTCGTGTGCACAAGTGAATACCGAGTATTATATGAGAGATATAAACAAAAAGAATATTTATAAGGAACCGGCACGCTTCGCTGAACAAAGATCTACTCTAAAACCAATGCATATATAATTATAACAATAGCTTAGGCGTATTCTCAGTATTTGGTAGTCAGTGAAAAAGTTTTGTAGAAACAGATGAAAGAATGTAAGGAGAAGGCAAGCACGTTATGTTTTGAGACAACGTCTTTCAAGTGCTAAAAAGCGTTTCTTTTGCACCAAGAAACCAAGAACGTTTTTGAATCATTGGCGCCCTTCTATCAATAATACTCCGTAACACAATTTTATAGAGACCTATGGTAGGCATATACATCAGCAATCGTATGTGAAGCCTTCTGAAGCGGAGCGCGTCCTGGTGAAATTGTGAAATATTTGAACAATTAGGCACACCTTTAAAGCATTTTGCGCTTTCTGGTTAACTGCAAGAAGGAGGCCTAATAAGGGTATTGTAGGAACATTACAATATAATAAAGAAGATGTCATACCAGGTCTTAGCTTTGAAAGTAGTGACCGTTTAGTAGGTGCGAAATCTGCAGAAGAGGGAGCAGGTATAGAAGTTCCATAGGATCCAAGTAAGTTGGGTGGTATAGCGAATTCAGGAGCCATCCCAGGTGTAGAAGACTTAGAAGGCACACTGGACTTTTTAAATGGTCCCTTGAACCAAGTACGTTTTTTTACTAGCTTCTTAGCTGCTGTAGGCTTCCTTAACGTTGGTCTTGATTTAAATTTAGGTAACCATCTAGGACGGTATTTTAACGACACTCCAGGTTCCGCTTTGGCGCCAAACGTGTCTTCATCTAGTAACATGGTCCAGAGAAGAACGCCTGCAGCCGCAGCGAGAAAAATATGGCCGCTCCGCATTATGAAAATCGTTAACGCGCCTGTGATGCCACTTGCTCTGGCTCGCCACGAGGCGCTGTTATATATATATATATATATACATATCTTTGAGCAGATTGCGCATACCGACGAAGAACGTCAGCTGTCTTTGTCATAGCATCACTGCCGCTTTTCAAATTCCCGTTTTGGCGACTGTGAGGTGACACTAGAGTTATATTATCGATGCCCATCATGTAGAACATGACTGAGCGTGTTACATTGTTCATGTACGGCAGTATAAAGGAAGGAAATGAAAATTCTAATATACAAAAGTCCCATGCTTTTGTGAAGCTTTCTCACGATGCACGATGCTGTTTTGGTGTAAGCAACATCTGCTTTCCTCTCACAATGCCAGTTTTGAAGTGACAGCTTCGAAGGGCTCGTTTCCTTCAAATTTCGCGGTTGGCACTGGTGTTGGCGTCATTGGTACTGGGTGAAAAATTATCATGTGCGTGACCGAAAAGTAGAAAAAAATGAAAATATAATAAACCAAAACTTCTGAGTCTTAGTTATGATCAAACACAGACCTTCTACGCGGCAAGCAGGTGTACTACCACTGCGGCATAATATTGGTTGAAACTGCGAAAAAAAGAACACCAAACGACGTGTAGTTGAAGAACTGTGTAGCCTCTTTAACTTATCATCTGTTGCGTGGCGGCAGCGTAAAATCACGCCACAAGTTAAAAATTGTGAATTGAGCTAGAAGTGAAGTTTTAAAGGCCAACTCATTACAAAGCGCTCGAACATATTTAGTCATCTTCAGCAGCAGAAGCCTGAACAAAATGAACAGCTGCGTATGTGCGTGTGTTGCTCTACAAACGCGTGGCCTGTTCTTTGCTGATACAGAAAGAGAATAGTTATTGCATAGTGGGCACTAAAAACTGTGCCTGCAAACTACATGAGGAGACGCTATTTAGGACTAAACTTTCTATCAGGCCCTTATAAATCAAAAATTTTTATTTGGGCTTGAATTTGCCCGCATGAGCAGTACAAATCGCAAGCAATGATTGTTATAGCAACATTTACACCCAACAATAGACCCATCTATCTTGCGAACGAGTGGGCTACAAGGCATGTATGCTTGGGAGTGAGAACGGTCCCAACAAACGACGAGGCTGTTTGAGAGTTTGAAAACAACACTTTATACAAACACAACGCACCCACGCTGAAGCAAGCTAGCAAGCTATACAACACAGCGAAAGCATAAACTAGCTAATCAGCGTTTCCAAAAGCCATGTGCCGTGGGCGGACACAGGCTCACCCCTTTGCATGTGTGTCAGTTCGCCAGTACCTAGCACTGAGGAGTGGCGTCATGTTGAGGTGCTGAGCGGGTAAAGGGCAGCTTCGGAGAGCTTGGCACAGGTTGCTGGGAACTGGCGATTGAGCTTGACTCTTGCGTTTGGAGACGGTGGTAGTTGACAGCCAGGTGACGCCCTGAGCCTGAACTCGTGGACCTCAACACTGAGGTGTCGTACTCGAGTGCGGCCATCTGACTATCTGTATATGAAGGCACTCTATGGTGGTATGAAAGCGCGGACGTGAAAAGACGAGGACAAGTGCAGGTTAAAGGTACCATATACAGTATAACTCTAACTCTCACGAACCACTCGCGCCATCTGTCCCTTCTTTTTTTTCTTTTTCACGCACTTCATTCTTCGTTCTCACACTTCTTTTTAACGTGTGCTTCAGCGCCCCTATCATCCTCTTTCTTCGCCGCAAACACAGTTCTACTCAGTCGTTTTCGCGCATACCACAACATCTTTGAGCTTCCGCCGTTGGCGGGCTTTCTTGCGCGGCAGCAATGGCGATCGCTATACTTCTACAGCGAGCGCTCTTTCTAGGTAGATGGCGCACCATTCCCGACTTTCGTTAGCGTTTTTTTTTTGTGATTGACATCTTTTGAAAAGCCCCAAAAAATGCTTCAGCTCTACTTTTTCATTGCTCATTTGAAATGTCTTCGATTTACAATATATCGTCTTAGGGAAAGGGGGGAGGAAAAATGTTTTAGAACAAAACTAAAACAAATAAACATTATTTGATTAAAAGTACCCAAGTTGAACTTCTACTATATATGCTCAAATCTGTCCTACAAATTTTCAATCTGTAAATGCCAGCCCTCCCAAGAATAACTTTTTGCGAAGCGAAGGCATGTTACAAAAGTAGCACACGAATAAAAGAGATTGGAAGCAGCTGCCTCGTTTGTTGTAATCACGATTGTCTTTATGAATCTGACTTAGTTTGACTCAGAGAGTGACAGTATTTGTTGCTTTTTCATACGGAATTGTTTTTTTTACTTTATGTTATTATGAAGGATTGCCATTTTCTGCGTTTTTTTTTTCACTGAAAAATGCTCAGAAAAGCATTACGCTTTCGTAAATTTCCGCCATGGTATGGTTTTTGTATGCGACTCTTTAAAAAAAAAAAAGCGCCACATATATTGAGTGAAGCTGTCTGTGTCAATGATAATAAAATTTGCGAACTCCAGCGCATATGATAGTTTTAGTGAAAGGTTCTTGAAGGATGAGTGCCGTGAGTTGGGCGGCTTAGTAGAGATGCGTAACTTCGAAATCTTAGAGGCAAAAAATACGGAGCCAAAAGGAAGAGATGTCGACAACATGGGTACAAATGTATCAGTATTTTTTGGCGCTAAGAATTCGAAGCCATGGTTCGTGAACGGTTCGTGGTACGAAAATGATCATGTGGCGTTTCCTCTTCTTTTAACAAATTTATGGAACGATTTTACTTATAGCGCAGCACATCGCATATCGCAGCACGCGACATTACCGTCTGTTTGAGAACAAGCTGTCTCTATTTTAGGTAGATCAGCTTTGAAAATAACAAGCCACATCGTACAACACCATCTAGCGTCTGAACAGGCGTACAAGCCTCTAAAGCGCTTCTGCACTCCTTGTACAGCCTTCCCCAAGCGGCATCTGCAGAGTGATGGCAATGTCTTTCTTGAGGCCTGCACACGTTCTGCATGGAAACTCACTCACGACCTGAAGCCATATAGAAAGAGAAACTAGAAAAATAGAAGGCAGAGAGGTTAACCGGATGCTAGTATCCGGTGTGCTACCCTGCACTGGGGTTTGGGAGTAGGGGGTTGAAATAGAGAAACTGCGGTAAAAACTTAATGAGAGCGAAACATGGATACACACGCACACACAGAATCAAGCGACTCAGAGTCGTTCCGACAGGCCAGTTGTTCGCAAGAAGCCCAGTAGCGCTTGCACGGCTTTCTTCTGTGATGATGTGTCTGGACGATGGCACAGTATGCCTTCCTCTGACAGCGGCTGCTCATCGAACTTGTTGAGTGTATTAGAAAGGTATTGTCTTTGTATGTTATATTTTGAGTAGTCACACAGGACGTGTCGAATTGTCTCTTCATCCCGCATTGTGCAAAGGCGCTAGTGTCAGCCGAATAGTACCCTGTAAGCGTACGTGAAATAAAAGTGCAATAATGATTGCTTATGTAAATAAAAAATCACAGCATATCGACGCATTGAATCATGAGCAGTGGGGCGATGCTTCAGAGAGTTTTATTGGTAAACCATGAATTGTCTGACTGTCTGCCTGTCTTTCTTCTGTTCATCCGTCTTTATTTCTGTATGTCAATGCGTCCATCTGTCTGTCTGTCCGGCCGTTCATCCGTTCGTCCGTCGGTGCATCTGTCTGTCTGTCTGTCTGTCTGTCTGTCTGTCTGTCTGTCTGTCTGTCTGTCTGTCTGTCTGTCTGTCTGTCTGTCTGCACCTGCTGAGTGAGTCATGGAACTTGGTGGTCACGTACCAAAACGAGACACAGGGGAAGAACAGACCTACGGCTTTAAGAGCTTCGCCTCTAAAATTTTAACTCTGCTTTAAGTTTTATAGTGTGAGATATGACTATCTCACATATGCCAGCACCTTTTAACAGTGGTGGTTAGGCTCTTTACAAAAACGTGTGGAAGTAGGTTCAACTCAACTCTAAAAGCATTCAGCATCACGGCGTTTGATATTTCCTGGCTGCAAGAATTACAGTAGTTTTATTGCATACCAATATGTACAGAGTATAACTCACAGCCACGTAACTTTATCATGAAAACACGCTGACACAATACAAATTGTGGCGCCCCCGATTTTCAAGTGACGTGGCAAACGGGCATGGGTAGAAAACCCTATCTGAGGGCATTCGTTGGTCTAGGGCCAATGTGGCGTGTCCCCTGGCGTACTCGAACTCTCACGTCGACTATCTGTGCCACAGAGCGCATGCCGAGAAATTATGGGGCCGTTGATCAATGACGCACGAGAGCTTTTGAATATGGAGCATCCCAGGACTTCTAACGTTTATCACCAGTAAGGTAATCGTACTTGGGAAGCGAGCGGCTGCTGATAACGTACTTTGCGATTGTCTCACATCATTCTCACTCAGCAGGTTCCATTTATGTCAATTACCCCAGCATGAAACATCGAATAACGGTCTCAACGAAAAATCTACCACGTCAGCACAAACGCAATCGCCCCACCAAAACCACGCTGAAGCAGCGTGGTGCCACGTCAGAAAAGAATGTGAAAGGACGACTGTGGGAACCCTAGTCGTCACATCTCCCTCCCCTAAATGAATATCACATATGATCTGCTGCACGTGACGTCATTGCCGCCATGACGTTTTGGCGCCGCTTCTTCTTCATAGTACAGCAAAATACGCTATCACTTCCCTCGCCTATCATGCCCTCTCTGCTTCCGGAATTCGTGCGATAGTCAGCGCAGTCCCTTAACATTACCCAGTATAAGGCCGCTACTCAATGTCATTGTCAGCTATCCTTATCACCTTGCTTATCTGCCTACACTTTGCTCCCCCACAGTCGACCAAACACTTCAGGACTTACAAGATACTCAGCGTTGTTACCACTATATCCTCGATGCTTCAGAGTACCCATAGTTTCACTTTATTAACTTTCATGTAAAACATGCATGCGCACGTAAGCATTCACAAGGAGGTCCTAGAGCACTTGGCTGAAAGGGACCTCCTGTGAGAAAATGTGTGAAGTATGTGCAAGTAAAATGCAACACTGTCAACAATGTGGGATATTTTAAACAAGTAAATGTTAACGTAAGCTGGAGACTCTCGCATTTAAACAAATCATAGTTGTTTTTCCACTAAGAAAGAAAAGAAATCAAGATGTGAAAATAGCGAGCTAAATTGAGCTACTTGGTGTTTGTCAAACACAATGAAGTGGAAAAGCACCTGCATTTTTTAGAGTCAATGTGTTTGAGATGTTATACAAAAACTTCAAGTTACTCCTCCTTCGCGTGACATATTCTTTTTATTTAACTGTTATGTACTAGAGATCCGCGTTCTCGGTTGCGCTAAACCTCGCAAACTCCGTTTTGTGATACACGTAAGCAGACTGTCCACTTATAAACCTGACAACCCTTCAAGCCTAATTATCAAAATATACATAGTTAGAAAATATATTTTTGTAACGCACTCATCTCGCTTCAAGACATACTTTGAAACACGAGCTAGATGGCGAATTTTCTCGACATTAAACAAAGCTTCTTATTCTTCATTATCATGAAATTATTGTTGCTAATCTAAGGTTAGCGCAGTCATGAGATGGGCATGTAGGAACAGTGTCATCTCAGTGCCCGTTAAAGCACATCACGTCATATAGATTCAGGCAGAGAATGATCACCCTTTGTGTTTCCTCACTTTTACTTTTATGCTCAATAATGTCAAAGTTGGAATGTGAGCGGAGAGGAAAAGATGACTCATTCGATGTTTTTTCGAGGCAGCGAGAGTAGCAAGTGCCGAAACACAACTTTATAAGTTTCCACGTATAATTTGCTATCTTAGTTCTCTGGGTAGTGCGTAAACAAAAAAGATCAGCTCAATTGAGCTGGGAGAATTTATTGTATAAAGACCTCATGACATGGAGTTTTTTCGAAGCGATTAGCTTACCTGCTTCTAGTTGAAATACTGAGTATTGATCCACTGCTATGCGTATGAATAAAAGGGAGAAAGTATGAGCAAAGAGAAACAGAGAGGAACAGGGAGAGAAGGGCAAAAAACAGGAAGATTGCTGGTACTCAGTTAATTTTTTATCACTATTATTGATTGATTTGTGGAGTTTAAGGTCCCAAAACCACCATTTGATTATGAGAGACGTCGTGGTGGAAGGCTATGAAAATTTTTACCACCTGTGGTTCTTTAACGTGCACCCAAATCTGAGAACACGAGCCTACAACATTTCCGCCTCCATCGGAAATGCAGCCGCCACAGCCGGGATCCAATCCCGCGACGTGCGGGTCAGCAGCCAAGTACCTTAGCCACTAGACCAACGTGGCGGGGCTTTACGCCACTATGGAGTTGAAGATGGATTGCATGCAAAATGAATATTTGTGAACGGACGCCAAAACAAAGAGGGACAAGCGTGTATGACCATTCATTAAAATGGCAGGTTAGATGAATTTCTAGCCTAGCCAGCTTGTTTCCGCGAAACTGTAACGGATTCAAAAGTTATACAGTTTCTAGGTCTGCTTTCTCATGCGAAGCACCACGGCTGTACACGATTGTTATTGCAATTAGCTGCATGAAAACATAAAGGCAGAGATCTGAAATTGCAAGAGAGAGAGAGTGGAAATAATTTATGTGTAGCTGAAAGAATCGCAGGGATTTTTTGCCGCGTAGTAGTGCTATATTTTCATCAACGCACTGAGAAGAGCCTCCCCGCAGATTGGTAATATTTAATTACTATACTAGCATATTATCCTTGCGTGGCGCACTTCCCGTCGCGAGCTCACAATCAATTCCACTGTCGATAAATTTATCTCAGCAATGTCTACGATTGGCTACTGGAACATTTAGCTAGAATGACACAGAACAAGTAATGTTCTCTTTTTCTTTATTTGATATGCTTATGATGTAAATGCACCAATCAGCATGAAAAATGAACATTGCAGTTTGACTGTAACGAGTTTGGGAGCTGCTTGAAAAAATAATATGCAAATATCTCCAGAGGTCCAAACAAATCTGTATTTTATGCTTTATTGTGCTTGAAGCACATAGTTACTACAATGCGTTTTCATCGATGTTCAGCTGTTCGTGGGCAGGCTTGCAGCTTCCGGGCCTACGGTGCTCCCAGCAGGTACGGGAGCGACAGGAACGCCAGGAGCAACAGCAGCAACCCCGGAACCATGAGGAACACCAGCCACGCCATCAGAAGGACCAGGCGATCCAACAGCGCCAGTCGGGTCAGGGTTGGTAGCAGGCGCAGTAGCAGTCGCAGTAGCATTTGCAGCGTCAGTAGTACCAGCAGCAGCACCACCATAGCCGCCGGCACCGGTGCCATAGCCGTAGCCACCGCCATACATGCCGCCATACATGCCACCGTACATGTTGCCATACATACCATACATCATACGAGAGTTGGCGTAGCCACTAAGGCCGGCTGACACTCCCATTATTGCTGTTTCTGGAATAAATATTGGTAGAATGACCTATAATATAGTTTTTGTATTTATAAAGCTGTGCTTTAAATATTAAAAATGTACCATTCGTGGTTTATTTCTATGTGTGATGCTTCTAGGCTAAATGAACACGATGACAGATTGCGTGACGTAAACTTAATCATTAGTGGTCCACTAGATCCTACGTAATCTTTGCAAGAAACTCAGCAGAAAAGACCTGCAACATCTATTTCGCTCTATGCAGGTGTTCATTTTATACTAATCTAATGAATCCTTCAATCTGGATGTCTTCGCAGCTTTAATAAAGAAGAAACCTGTCCAAACAAGATTGAGCAACTGTGACAACTACGACAGAAGACTTTTCTCGTGTGACTCGTACTGTCAAAGGAACTATTCTGTTTTGGCAGGACCCATTTTCCTCCTCAACTTATGTTTTGAAACTTAAACGAGCTGTATAGAATAGAAAATGCTACAACAGATGTTTCACAACGTTACTGCTTACAAGACATTGTGGGTAAAAACAGCGCAGTGTGCGCAGCTATTAACTTTTTGTACGCGACACGTACATCATTACAGAAAAACGAGAGCGGCAGTGGCTATGAACATTCATCAAGCGTTTCGAGGTCACACCTGCTGACCAAAATTAGGAAACACGACACGTTTTTGTCATCGATGAACTCAAGGGGCGCTCGAATTATCTCCTTGATGGAAGCACGGTAGTCAGTCCTCGTACCGTACAGCTGTTTCTCAGAGCAAAGAACTGCGCTGTATTTCATTGTGGTCACACTATGCACTGGGAAGGTATTGACCCCTCGTAATGCCAAATGACGTATCTTCACATGCTATCAGCCTCACTGATCTTCAAACACAATTGAGGCTTGCAATACCTTCAACCATGAAGATTTTATAATTAGTGAACACTGGCGGTAGCTGTGTCAAATCATCAGGTCAAACGTCAACGTGTTTGGTCAGACAACATGAGCTGATGGTTATGGTGAACTCTACGAAAACAGTACTGTGAGGAGTATTTGCAGTTGTTTTCAGTTCAGTGTAAGGAGTACACATCTGGGGTCGGAAAAGCCCATGCCAAGCGTTTGTGCACCTTTAAAAGTTATACAATATGTTTTACAAGATAGTTTTGGTTTATAGTGTAGTGTCACGTCAAAAGGTGTTATGAGCTTGTCGTCGTGTTTTCGCGCAAAATATCATGATGTTTCGACAGCCGATCCACACTGGGGCCCCGCTGTTGGCACTCAAGTTGACACTTTGAAGTGATGGTGTTGCAATAGCAGTCATTTTTGAAGCTTTTGTAGCTGACGTCCCCAACACTACAATACTACTGTGTGACGTCACAACAATCAGTACTGTACTCTGACGTCAAGCGAGTGTCAGTGTCAGTAGGTGCGAAATGCAAAAATTGAGTTTAGCACTGGTATCAACTATGTTTTCAGCTTTTCTTGAGCTGCACATATACGTAGAGCTGACTGCGTATGCGGCGTATTTATAATACCACATTAAATTCACTTTCCAGAAATATTGTCAGTATCTCTTCATAGAGCAATATTTGTCTCTCGAAGCCTTCTAGAACAATACAGTTTATAGCGAATAAAGCTTAGCTTATTCTCCCCAGTAAAAAACTAGCATTACTAGTGAATCCACATGATAAGTACAAGATATAAATAGTTGATACCATGTGGTCCTAGATGATATTGATAATATCAGAATGAGGCAGGAAGAAACTGACAGAAATAAAGTTAGGTTACTCAATTCTCTAGTTAGTTACGTGGCGTTAGCGAAAGCGGGAAAGAGGATTGAAAGAGAACATAAAATAATCATTAGGAAACAAAAAAGATACAAAATACAAAATAAAACAGAAAAGAGAGTGATAAGAGTACCAAGTTCTATACCAAAAAAGCAACAGCAACCTTCGACCATGCATGCAGAGTGCAAGGTCTCCTTCCCAGTGGCATGTATATATATTCAAGCCTGGAGCAGCGCGTGTATTTCCCTCCGGGTGTCTTGGACCACTGCGCTTGGCTTGTAGCTTAACTTCAAGATAAAAAGAAAAAGAAGAAAAATATATCATACGGATATGTGCGCCTGCAGAGGATGGAGCAGATGCCTCCGGTAGAGCAATGTCAAGGGGGGGAGGAGTCACTGAATCTGAAGGAGGTGGAGGAGTGGCAACAAGTTTAGCAGGTTCTTTAGGTTCAGCAGATGCAGCGGGTTTTTTAGGCTTCCTGGGTGTCCCGGCGGTACGTTTCGGAGGCCCAAATCTATGCCTCAGCGGAGAATGGAAATTTTTACGAGGAAGTGTTAATGAAACCTTAGGTTCTGCACTGGCACCAAACGCGCATTCATCCAGCATCATCGACAAAGCAACAATGCCTACGGCCATAGCTATAACAATACGGATGCTGAAAACTTTCGCCATTGTTCCTGCGCCTGATGTGCTGCGCGTTCTAGGAGTGACACAGACTTATATACATCTTGAGCAAATCAAAGGCGAACAAAAAAAAAACTAGAGCCTTTATTGGAAGAATATAAATCCCACTTCACACGCATCCATTTCAGCATCAAAGGTAAAATGTCATCACATTCGCTTTCCTCTCTCCGGCAGTGTAAAAGGCGAAAGATTCTTGTTCTTGCTTGAACTGCATAGTGGAAATAGTTATTATATGTATACTATTTTATGAATGGGTTCGGGCCACCATGTGTGGCTATAAACCGTACTGTTTTTTTTTGGGGGGGAGGGGGAGAGATAGTCCATATCGCGACACTCGAACGCAGAAATTTTGTTCGGTCTATCTGTCTGCCTGCCTGCCACACTAAACGATTGGGCCCCCCGGATAAAGTTTACGAACTTGCTGACTGTCCTTTTATCTAGAACTGGTGGCTGCGTTCATACTTCTGAACAAAATTCATCAAAAGCACCTGTTACGCCTATGAGGCGCAACACCAATATATAGGTATTAGGTGGGTGTGCTTTTTTTTACCGAGAAATATTCCAGCTGTGGTGGTCTTGTGGCTAAAGTACTCGGTTGCTGACCCATAAGTCGCGGGATCGAATCGCAGCTTCAGCAGCTATATCATCTATGGAGGCGAAAATGCAGTAGGCCCATGTGCTCACGTTTGGGTGCACGTTAAGAACCCCTGGTGGCCTAATTTTTGGAGCCCCTCCACTACAGCCTCTTTCATATTTGTATTGTGGTTTTGGGACGTTGAACCCCACATATCAATTCACTAGGATATACACAAACACGTATTTTTATAGACTGTTGTCTCTTAGGCTGCGCTGAAAAAACCACACTGTGCCCGAAAGAAGGCCAGCAGAAGATTCAACAGCATTTGCATTGAAGCATGCAGATATGCGGCCAATTTCATCTTTAAAAAGCAGCATATCCACGGAGTGAATGATGATGAGTGGGATGAAGCGTCCATCACCCCGTCCATGGATCCGTCCATGAGTCCGTTCATCTATCTGTCCATCCGTTCGTGCGTACATTCGTCCGTACGTCCGTGCGTTCATTCATCCTTTCGTCCGTCTGCTAGTCTGTCTGTCGGTCCGTCTATGTGTCCATCCGTGTCTCAATTCAGTGAACAATCCAAGTACCACAATCTCCCATCTCGCAATGCCTTTGGCACACACCCACTCTAGAGCGGGCACGTGTCACCGGTGGTTACATACATACATACATACATACATACGTACATACATACATACATACATACATACATACATACATACATACATACATACATACATACATACATACATACATACATACATACATACATACATACATACATACATACATACATACATACATACATACATACATACATACATACATACATACGGAGGAGTGACAGACCCACGCCACAAAAACTTCGCCCCTAAAACCTCACAGGGATTCGGTGGATGCATGCGCATAACTGGGAGGGTGAAATAGACATTTTATCACATTACTCTGTGTCATTCTGATACACACAAGGAAGAAAACATTCCTTTACTAGCCCAAAATGATGGCGGCTATAAGTCTCGCGTCAAATTGTGTATAAGTGTTCCCACTGTCAATGTGTGTCATAATATTGCAGTCGCAAATAGCTATGGAACATAGCGAAACAGACATGTGAGGGAGAGACTTCTGCGTTCCTTAGAAGCCATCAGTTTTCCATGTAAGAAGCTAGTGCGAGGTTTTTCATATATGCGTGATATTTTTTATGAGTTTTTATTCGAATATCACCGTGGCGAACAACCATTTCAACAAATACTGTGTTGAAGGAGCAGAACGTTTACACAGAACCTTCGTTATAAGTAATCTACAGGAGGCGCAAATGAATAATTTGGTTCCATGTTGCCAGGATCGCTTGAACGTTGCGTTCAGACGGCATGTAGGCTAAAGAGGGGTAAAAGGAGACATGGGGCACAACGCCACCTTTTAGACTTTGCCAGCTTTTGTAACTATTAAAATAAATACTTTTGTTTGTTTCTCTAATACAGTAAAAAGTGCTGGTCTTTGTCCACCTTTTCAAGTGCAAAAGTTAATGATTTCTCACAGATTTTGCGAGGAAAAAATTGTGCGGCTTTTGCCATTGTGTCCATGACCCGTCAAAAATGGACAAAATTCTGCTCGGCCAAGTTTTTCGATCCGTGCATAAAGCTGCTCCTGCAGCAATACAGCAACGAAAACATTTATTTTGTTACTGTGTACTCCGAGCTACATAACGCCAAATGTTTAGTTCGTTTAGTGTCCGGAGACAAGGCGGAATTTTCCAAGGGGTGAAGTTCTTTAAGCCGTGTCTCGTGCGTCCTCGATGCATGTAGTTGTATGTAGCCACCTCTCGTTTAGTTCTTGGAATGTCCACTTGTTTATTGTACTTATATATGATGAATGTAATAAGCGAAGATGCGAGATGGCGGAGTGTTCACTAGATGGATGAACGGATGAACGGGCAGACATAAAGACAAACAGACAGACAGACGGGCAGACAGAGAGCCGGACACGCGGATAAATAGATCGATCGGTCGATCGATCGATCGATCGATCGATAGATAGATAGATAGATAGATAGATAGATAGATAGATAAATAGATAGATAGATAGATAGATAGATAGATAGATAGATAGATAGATAGATAGATAGATAGATAGATAGATAGATAGATAGATAGATAGATAGATAGATAGATAAACACACAGGCAGACAGGCAGACAAAGATAGACGGACGGACGAACGAGCAGACGGACAGACAAACATACAGATAGACATACGGAGATGGACGGGCGGACAGATGGACAGACAGGCAGGCAGGAAGGCAGGCAGGCAGGCAGGCAGGCAGGCAGGCAGGCAGGCAGGCAGGCAGACAGCGGACAAACGATTCATGGCTTACCAATAAACCCCTTCGAAGGTTCGACCTACTCGTCATTAAAACCGTCGATATGCTGTGATATTTTCAATTCTTCCATGTGAGAAGGCCAAATTCTACAAAATGCCATTCAATTATTTTTCCTAAAGTGTGTAATAATAATTCAACCAATAACTCACGCTCGTTCTATTGTTACTGAATATGCGATTTGGTTAAGAGCCTCTGGGTGGCGGGGAACAGGCCGATTAGAGAAGAGGACGTTCGGCTAGCGAGATAGGCCTCCGGTGCATGACACCTTCGAGTCTGCCGGTAGGCCACAGCGGAATAAACTTAGTCCCAAAAATAACACAGTGCTGGAGGTGCTGCGTACAACACGTCAACGAACCGCGCAGCCACAGCTGTTTGAGCTTCGCGGGAGCCGTCGTCTTGCCGGCCTGCCAACGAAAACAACCGTCATTGCCGAGAGCAAAGGTAATGGCTTCTCAACCAGGCAAAGATAACTGCCGGCTCAACTTCGGTATCCCTATATAGAACCCCACCCGTTCGCCGGAAGAGCAGGATAAGATGTGGATGCGTGGCTGACAAATTACGAAAGAGTGAGCTGGTACAACTGCTGGGATCCCACCAAGAAACTGGGAAGTTTCGCGCTGTTTCTCACGGAAACCGAACTTATGTGGTACAAAAACCACGAAGATACAACGTGGGATCATTGCGCTGACGAACTCAAGAAATGGTCCAGCGACTGTGATTCGAAAAAGAAAAGCCTGGAGCGCACGTTTGCTCAAAGAGCTCAGATTCCTGGAAATGCGTACCACCTACATAGAGGAGGTTCTGATGCTCTGCAAGATCATCGACACGTATATGTCTGAAGAGGACATGGTCTGACCGCTTCTAGCAGAGGACGTGAAGAATTTTTTGACAGGCAGGGAAGACCTCACCTCCGTCTCCGCCGTCCAACGTCACTGCCGTACTTTTGAGAAGCTGAAGACCCATGGTATTGCCCCGAAATTCGGTAGGCTTGCAAATGTAACAATAATCGCCAGTGTCGACGTGAGTCCACCCCCCAACCTTGCTTCTACTATCCGGGCAATAGTGCGCGAAAAGTTACAGCGACAAAACATACTAGTCGACGACATCATCCATCGTCCGCCTACCTATTCATCCTACTACCCGACGCCATTCGCTCCTCTGCCACCATTGGTATGTGCGACGGACATTAGCGAAGCTAGAACTTTGTGGCTACGCCGAGACTCATTCGCGTCTGACCAACGGTATGACCAACGCCTTCGTCCTGGCCCCTGCCCCACAGAGGCGGGCAGTTCCCGTTCAGCAAGCTGCTCCACTCTGTTCGGTTAGGCGACCCTACACAGCGGAGCACTCTAAGCAGTGGTTCGACGAGTGACCCCTACCCGTATGCTACAACTGTGGCGTCGTAGGCCAAATTGCCAAGTACTGTAACTACCGGCAGCACCAAGGCACGACCGCCCATCGAGATCCCACCTGTCCGGCCTTGCACCAGCACCAACGTTCCCTGGAAGCCCATCTCACGAGATACCAAGGCCGCTGCGAAACCGTTCTCCAGCGTCTAACCGCAGTCTGACACCCCCTCCAGCTCCTTGCTTCAATCGGTCGCCGTCTCCTAGGTGCCGCTACTGTTTGCCGCTGGCTAAAAATTAGTCGGCGCTACCATTGGACGTTAGGTCACTGGACAGTCTTCAATTTTCACAAAAGTGCCTCCTTTAATTTGCATGTTAAAAAATAAGCTTCGTGTGCTTATCGATGGTGTCTCAACAATGGCCTAGTGGGCACAGGTGCATCCATATTCGTAATGAGTCCAACACTCAAATTCTTTCCTGGACGGAAGGTTATGTTCCGTTGGGACTGTGCTGATTCGTTTTGTAGAGTTAGGGGAGATGTCTTACAACCTTTTGGAATCTGCAGAGTGACTGTTAGTTGGAGGTGCCAGAATTTTATTTCTGATTTTGCTGCTGTCTTTCATTCAACGCATGATAAGATTCTAGGACTCGATTTCCTGAAGCTTTGTGGCGCCACTGTCGATTGCCGCACAGGAGAATTACAGCATATTCAGATTTTCCAGTAGCGTTTCTGTAAAACCCACCCTGTCAGGAAGGCACCATTTGCGTGTATGGACGCAGCTGTACCACCCTTGTCGGCCAACTGTATTCCTGTCGTCAGTTCCCTGCAACTGAGACGACATTTGATGCCACCGTAGAGCCCATTTACCTCAGCTGCATAAAGAAAAATGTTCTAATACCCTACCGTACGTTGTTGGTTGTGCAAGGGCATACTGGTTTGTGGGTGATCAACGGCTCCACTGAACCTTCGGTACTGCCAGAAGGTCTACAACTTGCTAAGGTACGTCAACTTCAAACGTTCTCCCTTTGCCATCTTTGTAGAGAGAAGCGATTCTCCGGATAAACCTGATTCTGATCATCTGCACGCCAGGGACATTTTCATATTGGCAATGATTGACAAGTCTTCTTAGCACCAACGAGCGTAATGACCGGGCGAGTATTCTGCGCAAACATGCTGGTCTTTTCAATTTAGCACAGCTACAGGCTCCACTGTCATTCCCTGCTTTTCATGTAAGGCACAACATAGATAAGGCATCCCATAGACCTCTCCTACAAAAACTATACCGGGTATCGCCTTCGGGACGTGCAGTGATAAATGAACAGGTTGGCGAAATGCTAAAGAATAATGTGATTCAGGAATAATGTAGTCCGTGGGCCGTTCCCGTAATATTGGTCAAGAAAAAGAAGGAACATGGTGAGTTTGCGTTGACTGCCACCGTCTCAACGACATCACAAAGAAGAACGTATATGCGCTACCCCATATTGGTGATGCTATAGACTGTCTTTCATCAGCCTCCTACTTTTCGTCTGTTGATTTGAGGTCAGGGTATTAGCTAATTACAATGCACCAGGAAGACAAAGAGAAAACGGCATTTTTTACACCAGATGGACTTTTTGATTTCAATGTGATGCCGTTCGAACTATGCAAGGCACTTGCAACTTTTGAGCGCTTCATGGACAACACTCTGCATGGTTTGAAGTCGGAAGTATGCATGAGTTGTCTGGACGATGTCGTGATTTTTAGGCGCATTTTATGTCAGCACGACACACGCCTCGACCTCATTCTGAACTGCCTAAGTAAAGGACGCTTGGGGCTCAACTCAAAGAAATGTCGTTTCGGAGAGCGCCTAACACTCGTCGTTGGACACCTGGTGAACAAAGGAGGCATACAGCCGGATCCCGCGAAGTCAGCTGCAGTGGAGGTGTTCAAGCAACCTCACTCAGCGGAAGAACTACGCAGCTTTTTGGGCCTCTGCTCATACTTCCCTCGATTCATTTCTGGATTTGCCAATATCGCGCACCCACTCACGTGCCTGCTTCAAAAAAGCGTGTAATTTGACTGAAATCCGGAATCTGCATCCACTTTTTTTGATTTGAAGTTTTTTTTTGATATCCCATCTAATGCTTCGACACTTCAAACCTCTGGCTTCCACAGAACTTCACACAGACGCTAGCGATGTTGGTGTAGGCGCCGAGGAGGTTCAGCGCTTTGATATCAAAAAGCAGTATTTTTCCGCCGTAGCTCCCCAAAAAAGACTATCGTCTTTAATTAAAAAAGCCGCCCGTGCTCGGCACCCAACTGGTTGCAATGCGCCAATGCGCGCTTATCTCCCACGCCTGCTTTGCTTCACGCATGGGGGAGAAGAGGCGTTCGGTGCTTGTGCGCTCACGCTTATTCTTCAGTGGGGAGAATCGTGTGTTTTGGCCTTTCACCGGAATGGTTCCGTTAATTGCCAGGGCCATGAAGTTCAACTTCGCCCGGTGGGTAAGCCCCACTTGTAAAAAAAGCGTGCTTTTCAAACACAGCGAAGTAACAAGGAAGACGACGCGGAGAATAACTGGGCGTAAGCTTCCTAGTGCGGCTGTTTTTCGCCAATTTTGTAAGTTATCTTACTCGTCTTCTGTATCTTAGAAGCAAGATTTGGCCACCACCTTCGCGGTGCACCAAGCGCCATGTCTCCAAGGCGCCTAAGCCTTATCTTAGGCTACCACGACATCTGAAAGTTTTGGCTACTGATGATGGCCATTCTTCTCAGCGCCCATTAGATGAAGACGAAGTGATGAATGCGTCCGAACAGCAAAATAATCTCGTGTTTCGTGGACCCGAGGAGGACTGCGACGGCCCCTCGACGACAACCAATGCCAACGATGGATGTGTTACTCCAAAGAAGGCGCGAACTGATAATCAAGAGAATTACAGCGATGCAATGGTCATCGAATCCGCGGAAATGAACTGTGATACAGAAGCAGAAGACAGGCCTTTCACAACAGTCACGTACAAGAAAGCATGGCCAGCGGGGATACCCGTAATATTCCAGCTGACGGACCCTAGCGCATCAGTTTTGAAAGTGATTCCGAACAAATTGTCCAGTGAAGTAGTGTCTGCTGCTAAAGAGAAAGTGCAGCCGTTTCGTGTCAACAGAGATGGCAACTTTTCCGTAAGTGTCTCTACAGTTACTGCATCCTCCGGACTTCTTGCGTTAACACATGTTGCTGGTCTTGAACTGGCACCGTATATACCGCAGTCGTATGTGAGGAACCTAGGACAGATTAGACAAGTACCAGTACAATACAGTGAAGATCAAATTCTGAAACTGTACATCCACTCCCTACGATTTCAACATCACAGAAGAGTACAACACCTTTATCGTATGCGATCGCAGCCAATCGTGCTTCTGCTCAGAAAAACAAACGTACAACAAAAGCGGCCTGTAGAGGACGATCACCAAGCGTTCAAAGGCAGACAAGCAACAGCAGGACACCGAAACCGTCAGCAACTCAGAATGACAAGGCGTCTACACCTTTCACCTCGTCAAAGCCAAATGCACAAGAGCAACGTGCACCGAAAACAAGTGATGTCGATATGGTTATATTGATGTCCTTCCTTGCTTTGAAGGCAATTCTGCGCGTATTTCAACAGGCCAATGGCCTTCCAGAGGTCAGTACAGTCAGTTCATTAGAGCCTTTAGCAGTACAACAAGAAAAAAAAAACAAAGTGGCTCTACAAATAACAACTGTTTCCGCCACATAGCTGTGTTTCAGTGGAATGCGAATGGCCTTAGGTCCAAAAGCGCAGAGTTTAGGAAGCTGGTTGCTCAGTATAGCTTCCCCGTTCTGTTTCTAAATAAAACCAACATTAGCCTTGTATTTAGGACATTCGAGTATGTCACATATGCATCAAAAAGAAATCCAGGAATTCAGCACGGCAACTTTATGCTTACGGCACGACATACGCTCTTTTGTTTTATACTCGTCGAACTCGAACGTGCCAGAATTTGTAGGGTGCGAAATCCAATTCCAGAAACTTTCTATCACCTTAACTTGTGTTTACTTGCAACCATCGACACACATCCCCGAATCGTGCCTGGTTCATTTATTGTGTAAGGCCCAGGGACCTGCCCTCATCTGAGGAGATCTTAATGCGCACAATACCACGTGGGGCAGTACTCATACCGATTCACGTGGAAGAACACTTGAAAATACCATTGATCGATGTGGTCTCGTTGTACTGAATGATGGATCAATAATGTTTTAAAGAGGTTATAATTATGCCAGCTGTCCAGATTTGGCTATAGCCTCCTCTGACATGCACGAGATATGAACTTGTGTACAGACATCGAAACACGAGGGAGTGACCATTACCCACTTCTCATGCAACACCAAGGAATGCAAGTGCTAATGAGAACATTGATTTCGAAGCTAACTGACTGGAAACTATTTCGTGAACATACTGGACGTGACTTGATGGGAGTTAATGAACTGGACACATTTATGTCCTGCATTAAAAGCAGTTACTCCCTTGCGACAAGGTTTACAGCTGTCCCAGCAGGCCACTCCAGTGTAGATGCAGACTATGAGCACCTACTAGCATTTAGCAGACGAGCAGAACGTCGCTATCGCCGCACTGGGAGGCTAGAAGATTACAAGAAGAGTCAGGCCACACACATCCAATCTAATCGACACATGCAAAAGTTAGGTCACAAAAAATGGCACGATTTCTGCAATTCATTACCCAATTCACTCCACTTCTAAAAATATGGCAAACAAACACTGCTTTAAGTCATCCAGTATCCCAGCGAAATCCATTCAGAGCATTGGCCATATCTCTTGGATTATTCAAACGTGATATTTCTAATAAGTTTTGCACAATGCTGACTGGAACTGGGCGATTGGTTCACAACACTACTGCACTGCCCACTTCTGTAAAGCAGCAAATCCAAGATGCATACGCTTTATCGCGTGGTCCACTGAATAACATGTACTCTCTCCTACAATTGCGCACTGCTGTATAAGCTGCGTAAGAACAGCAACCGGTCTCGACAACGTACCGTACTGTGTTCTGTAAAATCTAGACCCAATGGCATGCCACTTCTTCTACGGACATACAATGACATGTGGACGAAGGCATACTTTCCAATATGTTGAAGGGTGACGAGATTCGCCCGACTGCTGAAGCCTGGTAAATCACCACTTTCACTTCATTCATTCCGACCAGTCAGCTCTAAAGTCAAGGAAAAAAAGGTTGACACAAGATTAGAGTGGTGGATTGAAGCTTACAACTCTCTTCCAGATGAGATGGCTGGCTTCAGAAGACGGCGATGCGCCATGGACTGCGTCTTTGACCTCGTTACATTTGTAGAACATGATACGAGGTGTGGAAACATGGCTGTTGCGGCGTTCACAGATATTGTTACGGGGAAGATTTATTCACCGTCAGCAGGTCTTGCTAACGGCTTAAAGAGCGCAGAGTCATGCAGGCCAATGGGGGAAGCACGAGAGACCAACCCACAACAACCACGTTGTCGTCTTCCTCCTTTCGGGTGCCATTTCAGCTGTGCCGAAGCGACAGTTCCATACACGTATCAATATTAAGAAAGTCGTTCGTCTCTGTCAGCCACCTTTCTGTGCTGTACGGGCTTACCTCACAAGGAGTTCATGGTCGTACCCTTCAATGGATCACCAACTTCCTGCGTAACAGACCAATATACATTTCAACCAATAACGGAGACAGCGATCACTTCAACATGAGCAGAGGTGTACCCCAAAGAAGCGTTCTAAGTCCGTTTTTTTTTCAGTGCTGTAATGGCAGGTCTTCCAAAAGTGCTGCCCGAAGCCTTGAACATATTCATGTAGGGAGACCACATATGCATATGGAAGTCTGAAAAATCGCTGTAGATGATTGAACATTACGTTCAACAAGGACTTAAGTTATTACTTCAAAGAGCGAGGCATGCAGATTTCTCACGCAAAATCGGTAGTTCTGCGGTCCACGTGAAAGACATTGAAGAACTTCAAGCTTTTGGTGTATGGCCAGAGAATCGAAGTGACATGAAAGCATCGCTTTCTTGGTGTTACCTTATATAGCCATCTCAGACGGAGTCAGCGCATTTCTGATCTAGAAAATCAAGTGAACTGCACCATAAATGTTATACGTTGCATCACGGGAACAAAATAAGGTGGTACATTAGAGTCTCTACTCCACGTTTATTGTGCACTAATTCGACAGAAAATTTCCTACTCTGCGCCAGTTCTCCACAACATCTCGCAGACGTCTCTACGCCGACTTCAACTGTTGCAAGCACGAAGCTTACGCATATGTCTGGGGGTTCTACAGACAACATGAAGTTCTCTGACACTGGCAGAGGCAAGAGACTCCAACTTTAGAGTAATTAGAAATATGGAGACATGTCGGCACCTCTTTCGACTAGTCACGCAACACCCCTCACATCCGATCATATCCAACATCGTGAACCATGCTGGGGTGCAAATACACCAGGTGTACCAACAGAACATTTGCAGGCTTCATGTGTCGACACAATGGCAACTGGACGAATACTACCCGCAACGGCTGTTTGAGCTACCAACTAATGAAACGGCAATAGATTGGCTTCGCAGCAAACATGAAGTGTCAATCGTTGCCACACGGCAGTTGGCATCACATCATCTGTTTGACAGGTGCCAAGGATACACTCAAGTGTACACTGACAGCTCCGTCACCAAAGAGAGAGCAACATCAGCAGTTAAAATTCTGGAAATGCACGAAGAATACGCATGTCGCTTGCGCCACATCTCCTCTCCAGAACGTTGGAGCTCATAGCAATTTCACTAGTCATAAGCTATATTAAACTGTCAACGACACCAAGAAAATGAGTGTTAATTACGGACTCTCTGGCAGCACTCGCTTGTGTGTAAAATGCCACTTCAAGACACATTGATGTGCGTATAATATAAGCGATACTAAAAGAGCTTTCAGAAGATACAAAGTTGAATCATCGAGTGGCATTTCAGTGGGTTCCCAGTCACTGTGGAGTTAAGGGAAATGAAATGGCGGATGAGTTGGTGAAAACCGCTCATAATTCTACGCAAACGTGCCTCATTTCGTTATCTCTATATGATGGAAATAGAATTTTAAAAACAACAAAACATTAATTATGCCTCTCTACCTGGTTCACAGACAAAACGAATTAATCGATCCTAAGTTATCTTGATCCTAATCTTGAATACCAATTAGACCGTGACCTCCCAAGACGTATCGACACACTGATACATCGCCTACGACTCTGAAATGCTTACACAAAGCACTTCCTGCTTCTCATTCAGCGTTCAACATCGTCAGCTTGTTCATGCGGCCACGACGACGAGGATATCTGTCACCTCTTGCTCGACTATCCGTAGCACGACCCACACCACAGGCGACTAGAACAGGAACTCCTTAAGTTCGATCCCAAGTGGCCATTCGCGTTGAATAAAATACTAGGTCCATGGCCATCCAAAACAAATGGCAAAGCAATGAAGGCGCTGCAACACTTCTTCGCAGAAACGAAGATTTGTGACGACTACTGAGCGGACAATCATTAAACGTGAGCGTGGCGTCTACGTGTTTGTTCTGCCCATAGAACTTTTGCTCTCACCCATGTAGGACTGTATATACGTAAATGTGTTTGTTTTTTATTATTTTTCTTTATTTGTACCAATCAAGTGAAAAGGGGTAGCCATCGCCAAGGAACGGTGCGAAAAATATTTTCTTTATTTTCGATTTAAATAAAAAATAGAACTGGTGCACCCGTTAGTTCGCACTCATATCTGTACCTTCTGTACCTGTGATTACGTTTCGTGCGTCGTTTTAACGCGATAGCAATTATAACTACACTCTCGGCTGGTTGTCACCGCCAGCGTCGGCGCCATGCACCGTGTATATATACCTCTCTGTGTGCTTGAAAATAGAAAAATAAAAAAAACCTGGAAAAGATGGCGCAATGAGCGCAGGCCACTACATCTCGCGGTGGCGTGCGCTTTGATTTGACACATGTACATTGTCTCGCTTAGAGGATGGAAGCGAAGCTCTCTCGCATGCTTTTATCTTGCGGTGGGGAGGAGGGGAGGATCATACATCTTGGCTGGCCTCGGGCTTCACCTGGAATAATTTTGTTGTTGTTAGCGGGCGCACAAAGGTCACTGCATTCATTGCAGACTCCAGTTGCGAAAAACGCGCGCTTTTCAGACACAGCAAAGTAATAACTGAAACGCTTGTTCGCGTGCATTCGTACCTGTCAGTACGTTTGGTGCGTCATTTGTGCCTGAGAAACACGGGACATGTTACGATCTACTTTCCATTCTGCGCGTAAACTTCCAAATGGTTGATATCGCGTTTATTACTTCATCGTTGCAGCAAAGCTGTGACTTTTCGTTTAAACAATGCGCTAAGCTTCAAGTTGTAAACCTTGCTGGCTAGCTCTCATCCTGTGTGTGTTGTTTTTGTGCGTTATTTGCGCGTGAGCAGCGCGCTGCATGTTTCGATCTGTTGGCCATTCTCAGCGTTAGATTCCAAATTATTGCTATCGCATTCATTGCGCTGCCCTTGCGGCGAAACTATGACTTTTTTCGTGTTCCCAAAGATGCTCTCAAGAGGCGCATAAAATAAGTTTTGACTAGGCTCAATGCGTCGAATCCAAGGACTGGGGTTCTTAGAATTGCGTAAGGGCCCACAAAAGTAATCTCAAGACTTTCTGTTGTAAAAGCTAAAGGAATGAATTTTTTCAACCTGTTTTGTTTCGCTCGACGCAGCGTCTCGATTCACTTCACAGGTTGGGGCAAACTGAGACATCTGGAGCATTTTTTATATAAATTCAAAATAATGTTTTGAACGGTGACAACATATCAACATATTTCTGCAGCACACAAAGGAAAGTTTCTTCATTAGTGTTTAATTGTGAAGAGGGAAATATTAATAAATAACTAAATATTTCTAAATTTTTGTCATGGTTTACTCCACTGTGCCCTACGTGCCGCTTTTCGAAGTGTTTCCGTGGTTGCTGTAGTACTGAAAGGCCCCACTGAACGCTTGAGCCGCGAACGCTGCAACACGAGTGCGCCAATTATTTGTATAAATCTTGCTATAAAATTGTATAAAAGTATAAATCCATCTATCCAAAATACATCTAAAATCCATCCATTCATGTGTGGACGCGGCGGCAATGCCAAATTGCATCGCTCAAACCCCTTCTTGTTTGCCGTCCAGGTTATGCTTGGCATGCTGCTTTCTTCAACTGGACCAACATGGGGCAACTCATCAATGGATTTTCAACGCCTACCCACGAACACTGGACATACCTGGCCTTATCATCGGGCACCGGATGGCGTTGGCGGTCACTTCCCAGCGAACGGCGCAACATTGTCCGAGACCATGACGTCACGGAGCTGCTACTCAAGAGACTGTCTTGGCGAGGGATCCTTCAGTGGGCGCGGCGGCAACGTCAAAATGCATCGCTCAAACCCCTTCTTGTTTGCCGTCCAGGTGAGAAAGCGATTTGTCAAATGCTTTCGTAGCAGTAATGTATGCCTGGTTTTGCTGCCGTGCCCACCCCTTTTGCTTGAATGGTTCTGTGATTTATCGCCTTCCTTGCGTTTGTTGCTGCTGCTGGCGGGGGACGTCGAGACTCATCCTGGGCCTCGAGACACTGTGCTTGAAGAACAGCTCAAAATAATTGCAAAGGATATCCAGGAGATAAAAAACGAAAAATGGTGACCAACCAAAAGCTTGCAGCTATAGATAAAAAGTTAGAAAAAATAGGCAAAATGGAAAAGCAGGTACTTGAATGCGTGGAAAGGGTTGATGAACTTGAAATTATGGTAGTATCTTTGTCTAAAAAAATTGACGAGTTTGATAACAGAGGCCGTAGGTCTAACCTTGTTGTGTATGGTGTCAAAAAACTTGAAACAGAAACGCACCAGGATCTGCTTGACGCTGTTGAAAAATGAATCTTTGAAGATAAGATTGGAATAAAAACGGCTGGCATAGAAATAATTCACCGTCTTGAGGGACGAAAGGCTACTGGCAGTCCTAAAAACAGACCTGTAATCTTAAAGTTACTTGACTATCGGGATAAAGACAATATACTTAAAAATTGCAAGAAGCTAAAAGGAACGGAATACTCAATTAGCGAGGATTTCTCGCTCGTAGTCATAGAAATTAGAAGAAAGCTCTGGGAAAGAACAAAGGAACACCGAGACCAGAAAGACAAAGTTTTCTTGTCTTACGATAAAGTCAGAATTATTAATCGCCTGTACACCTGGAATGACCAGAGTAACGACATAGTGGAAGTCGCAAAAAACGAAAGCAGGGACAACGAACAAGCCGGGCGACCTCGAAACCGCCCTCGACGCTAGTTGTGCTTAACGTTAATGCGCGCAGCCTTATCAATAAAATCGAACACTTTGAAGCAAACCTGATTGCACTCGAACCCGGCATTATTTGTGTGACTGAGACTTGGTTACATTATGATATTGGAAACTGTGAGGTGGCTCCACCGGATTATTTCATCATACGAAAAAATAGACCAGCTAGAGGCGGTGGTGTCACCTTGCTCCTAAAACAATTAAGGCATAAGTCACGCAGTGATGCCAGACGTTTCGGGTGTAGAGGCGGTCTGGTGTAGGGTTCAGCTAGGCCAGAATAAAGTCTGTGTTGGTGTGGTATATAAACCCCCCCCCCCCCCCAAGCCGAAGCGTCATATCTTGATCAGCTTCTAGATTATATGCAAGGTCACATGACGGGGAGTGGCATAATAATGGGAGGAGATTTCAATCTTCCCGATATTATTTGGAACTCTCTATGCCCATCGAGTGTAACAAACAATATATTGCTAAGTCTTCTGTTCACTTCCAACCTTACCCAAGTTCTTTCTCAGCCTACTCGTGTGCAGGGCACTTCAAGCTCCATCTTGGACCTCGTTTTTTTTGAGTGATTTCTTTTTGAAAGGGAAATACAACGTCGAAGTCCTTGAAGGAATATCTGACCCTGATATGGTTTTGTGTACGCTAACACTTCCAGAAAAAGTTGCTCAATGTGGTACTAGAAAGTCCGTGTACGCCTTTAACAGAGCAGATGACGATGCCATTATGACCTACCTAGCCCATGAGTACTACAACTTCCATGAACTGGTCTCAGACGGCTCGGCTGGCTTAGACGAGATTTAGCTCTTGTTCAAAGCACATGTTATGCACTGCTTGAGGCAATATATCCCACAAATTCAAAAGAACACTAACAAGTACAACCCATGGATCACGCGAGATGTAGTTCACATAAAACGAAGAATAAAGACTGAGGAAATCTAATAGGGTCCTCCCGGACCCGGACTTCCACCTAAAAATAAATTAATTAAACAGGCTGCTAAAAGAAGAAACAAAGTTAGCAAGGCAGCACTACTGCAGTACAACGCTTAGCAACTTTATCCAACATTCATCCTAAAAATTCTGGCGATATAATAGATGTAAAAAAAGCAGTGCAAAACCACTGTCACCCAAGTGAGAAAAGCAACAAGCAGAAACGTTTGACGTTTTTTTCCATTCCGTATATGCTCCTGACAATGGCATTGCGCATGCCTACAGGCCAGAAAATATAGAGAGAAACGAGACGAGACGCTGAGGGAACCAGTCATAACCGAAGCAGGCGTGTTTTCACTCCTATTGAAGTTAGACGATAAGAAGTCCACCGGCCCAGACGGAATCCCGAACTGCTTCCTGAAGCGCTACGCCGAAGCCGTAAGCAAATACTTATGTCTGTTTTACAACAAGCCAGTTTCAGAGCAATGCCTGCCAGCCAAATGGAAAATGGCAAAAATAGGGCCTTTCTACAAATCTGGTAATCGTTCTTCTCCGTATAAATATAGGCCTATTTCCCTCACATGTACTTGCTGCAAAATTTTAGAGGATATTATACTAAAATCTATTACCCTGTTCGTCGAGGAAAACAATGTTCTCTATCCCCATCAACATGGCTTCAGGGCTAGTCTCGCTACCGTTACCCAGCTTGTAGAAATCCTGCATGATCTCGCTAAAGGAATAAACGATCAGACACAAATAGACATAGTTCTACTAGACTTTTCAAAGGCATTTGACCGTGTCTGCCATGCCAAGCTTCTTCAAAAACTCAGACATATTCTAGGGAATGGACCAATCTTCCGCTGGATTAAGTGTTATTTAACTGACCGCCGCCAATTTGTCCAGTTAGGCGCCAGCACTTCTGAAGTTATGCCGGTGCTTTCTGGAGTACCTCAGGGTTCAGTTTTGGCTCCTATCCTGTTTTTTTTGTTTATAAACGACATAACTTGTAGGGTTCAATCTAAAATTAGGGTTTTTGCAAATGACTGCGTCCTGTATAAAGAAATGCAAAGCCAGCAAGATCAAATAAGCTTGAACAATGATTTCGCCTTGTTAGCACAATGGAGCGAGAGTTGGCAAATGGTCATCAACTTCGATAAAACAGTTGTAATGACAGTAACAAAAAAGAAATCCAAACTTACTTTCCCGTATGGCTTTGATAGCATCATCCTTAAAACAGTCACACAGTACAAGTACTTGAGCGTCGTCATATCGTCAGATCTCGGATGATCGGCGCATGTAGTTCACGTGACTGGCAAAGCGATGCGGAAGCTAATGTTTTTAAAGCGGGCCTTGCGATACTCGACAAGAGAAGCCAAGCTCTTGGCCTATGCGATGATTATACGCCCTATCTTAGAATATGCGAGCGTGGCATGGTTCCCGTCTACCCAAAAACACATAGCCACTGTTGAGGTGATCCAGCGCAAAGCCGCGCGTTTTATTTGTAACAGATATAGGCGCACCGATTCACCTACGCAAATGCTGACAGATATTGGCCTTCACACGCTGGCCAGTCGTGCGATGCTATCCCGACTCAAATTTATGTACCTAATCCTACACAACAAACCTAAAGTAGATTCGAACGCCTACATTTCTTTCAACACTTCCAGAGAAACCCGTCACAAGCATCACCTTACACTGCAAGAATATTTATGCACCAACAATACTTTTACTTCTTCGTTTTTCCCGCGGGCAGTGCGAGAGTGGAATGCTTTACCCGAGACGGTGGTTGTGCAGCCCACTGTAAACAAATTTTACGAACTTGCTCGCCAAGCTGATCTATCAGCTACATGATAGCGACGCTATCAGGATTGTACTGATCATTGTCCTCCCTGCCAGTACATTTGTGGTTTAAAAAGGTGGAAGTCGGTGCCAACTTTGTATGTTGCATGCTTACCTTTTTCTTTCTTTTTCCTGTTCTTTTTTTCAGTGTGTGCACATGTGACTGAGGCCCGTATTCACGAACGCTCCTTCACTCAAGGGCTCCCCTCGACTTTACGAAGTCAAGGTGGAGCGTGCTCCTCCACTCAAGGGGCCGCTGCGTTTCATTAACGCTCCTCCACACTTCCTTCGCCAAGGGAGACCTTGGAAATGCTCCCTTCACTTGAGTGAACTGCATGCGCCGAGAAAAGCGCCTGATAACGAGAGTATTCCCAATTGTGGTTAAGAATCGCCTATCTATGTACATTAAGAGAACGCCTTTTCTAGTTATTCTTTTTTCTAAATTGACATCACAGCAAAATACGTGCATTTAGAGTGGTAGTGTTGTTTCCCTAAGCCTTGTGCTGATAGAGTTAGCGAAACCCTCCTTCAAGTCTGGCAACAATCGAACCAAGGCAGCTGAACGAACAGCTGATGGCATTTCGTCTGCTGCTCAATGTGTCTACCTGCTTAGTTTATTTTGTCTTGTATGCGTCTATTAATTGCAGTTTATATTTACGGTAGTGTTTGCGTGTGTGTCGTTTGAGAGCCTACTTTCGCCGGGGTGACTAACGAACTACGTGATGACAGGAAGTGCAATAGATGGTTTGTTGCTTTGTTTACTTTCGCTTTACTGAGAGCCTTCTGATCACTAATGTAGCCACTGAATGTATAACGCGGTGGAATGAGTATTTTTTACTATATATCACATTATGTTGGCGTGCTTTTAGCATTCACCACCGCATTATGTATAAGGATTACTCGTACGTAAATTCGTTCTCGCTACGGGAGTACGTGCACAGTTCCTAATTTCAGGGGCTTGTGCAATGTTTATTTTTCTCATTTACTGCGAATTTCACCTTGGCGCTTTCGTAGTCGTTCCTCTGCGTATAATAGGAAATTTGAAAGACATTGCTCGCAACTGATATTCAAGGTTATACCAGGGTAGCGTTAAAAACTAGGCATGTTATACTCGTGGCTGAGCGTTCGAATTAGACTGCTACGCAAGTTAAGAAAAGCGATCGTGTGCCTTTCTTTCACTATTGGCGAAAAATACATTTTAAAGTTGTTTTCTTCGTTTAGTAACATATATAGTCGGTTAACAGGGACTGGTGTGTGTGTGTATGTCAACTTTAACATTTTAAACTTCCAAGAAATAAGTTATTGTTTTTGCATTGTTTTTATAATTGCCCTGCATTTGTGGATGCGTCTAATTTGACAGATCCGCATAGAAGTAACCTTTAAATTTGTGTAGCTTCCGTCTCCAAGTTCACACAGCGGCAACGTCTAAAATTTTTTTCCCGTCTCCTTCATCTGCATGCTCAGAAGCACAATCGTTAGTGCATGAATGACTTTCGCACTAATGTTTTGGATTTTATTTGCAATATAACTACTGGAAATACCTGTTGAAAAGGATCGTGGTGTCTGTGCTGCATTCCAAAGCCCCGGCACAACATAAATTATAGGGGATGTTTTATTTTTTTCGAAATCATAAAATTGAAGCCGTCCCTGACTTTTGGCGCTGTTCTGTTTTAAAAACTATCCTGTGGGTTCTCTCAACCTTCGAGAAAGTGTCGTCAAGAGCAGCGTATATTATTCTGCTGATTTATTGAAGACCAGTGCAACAAAGCGGTGAAAACTGCTGAAGAATATTGCAGTCATCGCGGATACATCTGGTCAGAACCCTGTAAATAAAATATCCGCTATTGCTGCATCATTAGCAAGTCTACCAGTTAGAACCACGCCATCTCAGTTCCGTGGAAGAGGAGTTGTGCTGCTTTATATAAAACAAGTTTAATTTTCCTAGAACTGCTTTCCTGTAGAATCGGAGAAGTGGTTTTTGCAGTCCTGTCTCATCATGAAAAGACAAACACGACGATAATTATGTATTGATAAATGAACAAAGCAGAAGTTGTGAATGGCAAATGGACCTTTATTACATGTGGCTGATTAGGAGCAACATGGCAAACATAAGAATGCAAATGAAAAGTGTTCATCAATCAAACATATGCAACCTACACATTGTAAAGATAAAAAACGAGCTCGGAGGACATCATAAATAAGATTAAGGAAGTATACACCATAGCGCGCCTAATTCAGTGTAGCTGCACGCATTCACTGCTGTTTTTGTGCTTTTGTATACAGTCGTGCAAATTCTGCAATGCATTAATAATACGGCAGATTCTAGGAGGCCTTTTCTCTGTGTTCTTCTGTCGGCAGCTGGTCCCCTGCACAAAAGAGGCAAGAAATAATGTTAGAAAAACGTAATAGCTTGGATACAAAAGCCGCATTTTTCTTTAATTCTAGCTGTGCACACATTCATTAGTATGTCTCGCGTTCAAGAACAGACATGGTTGAAGTATTGAGCTTTGAATATTTTGACACATGTTTGGCTCAGGCACTTGGGCAGCTGACCAGGCATATGGGTATATAATTTGATTATCTAATTGCACAAATCAGTGCCATAGCCAGCAATTCTTCTTAGGGGAGTAGGAATGGGGTTAAATTAAAAAAAACAATCTCATTATGTATTTGCTGTCTTCATATTTCATATGTTGGCGTTTTCATACGACACTCGACGCACTTTTGCGTACATGCAGGTTTCACACAGCATGATCATCTGCTTGATCCCCTAGATGTGTACTTGGTTGTTCATTGGTATTGTGAGCTGCATAGACACTGTATAAAGAAGCTATGTTTCACGCGTAGTAGCTACAGCAGCACACTCATTGCGCCCAATGTATTGTGTTGTGCTTTTCTTAAACTGTCTTTAATAGTAATCTGACCGAGGCAGGAAAAAAATAGAAAAAAACAGAGGAGAACTTACCTTCTCATTGGTACAGATGGTCGTCTTACGGAGGTGTGATTCGTCGTAAATTTCGGCTAGGGCAGCAAAGGTTCACCGGAGAGGAAGCAACTCTAAAGTACGGTGAACCCAGCGCATCAAAAGTTTTTTTGCTATGCCGCTTGCTTGTCAAGCTTTCGCACCACGCTTGAACTGATGCGGTGTGCGAGCTTCATCAAAACACTTCAAAGCACTGGAGTCCGCAGTAAGTCATGGAGCACTCGCACGAAGAGTATACGCACACCCGAAGGCAGGTAATCCACTGGCTCATGCACGGAACGCAACACATCACGGCACTGGTGAGTGCTCCTTTTGACACCACGCCCACTTGTCCCGGCGCCACAGTAGCCGTTGCTGAACCGTTCGAAGACAGCGCCGTAGTAAACGCGCACCGTCATTATCGCAAGAACGCAGCGGTGGCAGCCTATTTGATCGAGAAACGCCGTCAAAGTGAGACCGGCTCCGCCATGGACGCGATGCTGGCGCAAATATTTCACTCGAGGGACGATTCAAGGTAGCTCGATCGCTTCCTTGACAATCTCGAGGAAACGCTCAAGATTTTTTCAAGTGAAGGAAGCGTTTCAAGTGAAGGGCGGTTTGTGAATGGGAAAACGCTACTTAAGGAACGTTTCGAGTGAAGGGTCAAGTGGAGGAGCGTTTGTGAATACGGGCCTGAGACATGTGCCTCGTTAATAATGTAGGTCCAAAATTGTTATCATTTTATACCATGATTTTTTGCACCT
This sequence comes from Rhipicephalus microplus, assembly GCF_043290135.1. Lineage (NCBI taxonomy): Eukaryota > Metazoa > Arthropoda > Arachnida > Ixodida > Ixodidae > Rhipicephalus > Rhipicephalus microplus. The sequence goes on along the minus strand of NC_134706.1, from coordinate 22,971,278 downwards.
ATACAATTGTATAAGTTTGTGAATATCGAATGTTTGTTGACACTTTCCAACCCACTCCAGTAAAAATCCCTGACGAGATTGACAGTATTGTTAAATAAAATAAAATAAATGAAATCTTGCAATGCTCTCTACTTGATCAATATATCTGAACGAGGGCATTCATTTCGTGGCCCAGGGAATCAAGGAAGCTTTCATGGAGAGTTTACACGTTTATTCGGCTTGCACAACGAAAAGTTTTTGACGTGGCGAACCGCTGCTTTCCAATCTTGCCACCTCTGCCCCTCGCAACGTTAGCGTGAGAAATATTAGAATTTCTTGCGTGCTTTTCAGTGTTTGGATATTTCTAAACGTAAATGAAAGTTCACAATGAAGCGGACCGACGTGCCTATGATAACGAAGGAGCGAGAGACAAAGCGAAAAATGAACACTAGATGAGAGCATTGCGAAAAAGGTTTCCCTTCGCCAAGTCAAGCAAGTGTGGCTTAAAAAAAAACAGTGGTCCCGTCTTTTCCAATGGAGCGTCAGATGACGCTGCGCCATTTTAACAAAGCCTTGACGCCTGTTTAAGAACGAAGGAAGCCTCCGATCGAGGCGTCCGATGAATAGTGGGAAGACGACTTGCCGGTATAGTTGGTACGCCAAGGTATGGCGTATATTGAACGAAAGGAAAAATTCGACAGACCGCATGTTGTCGGAGAATCGGTTACTAGCTTATAACAAAAAGAGCATGCACCAACAGATGCCAGAATGAAGACTATGGTACATCTTGGAGTCCAGTGACTTCTAGAACGCGTTAGGGAAATTCTCATTGTAACCCGGTTTTTCGCAGCAGTGCGATGATGGCTGTGCTCATACAGCTCTACCTTTCTCTTAACTTGAAACGCCTCACCAAGACATGAGATAATAGTACATTTTGACAGGCCTAATTTGTACATAATGTCAACTACATAGCGCAAAAAAAGCAGTACGCAAACAAGATTCAGAAGAGATATAAATGACTTAAAAGGTTGCAAATAGCAATTTTTTACCCTTACTTTATTACTTACTTTATTGACCCTTACTTTATTAATCTCTTGTACTGCATTTCCTTATTATTTTTTGTCAACCCACGATTGTTACGACATCAAACCCATTTCGAAATGGGGGCTCCAGCGGTCAGAAACAGCTAAGGAAACAGCAAATCATTCGCGTAGTGGCGTATACGTAACTGTATACATCTATATACTGAGTCACAATGCGTGTGTTACATATTCGCTGAGGTAATTGAAACATATTTACAGTAGCTTACCTCCTACGTTGGCAATATTTGCTAAAATGTTGCAGGGATTGCTTGAACAGCCGTCTTGACAGACAGCTGTTCAAGACTCCATATAATCGGCCGCAAAAAAAAAAGCTTGGTGTACAATAACACAGTATCGGTGAATCTCATATGGGTACTGCACGCATATTGCATACGCCTTCGTACGAGGAAAAGTATTTTTAACTTCAAAAGCGGTTGGTGCTAAGCATTTATTTACTTCAGAAAGGAGACCACGTATATCAAAAATAACACAGTTTAATATGTACAATTCATTTCCTCCTTGGAGCACACAGCTGCGGCAAGCAGCTTTTCTCGGTTATTAGCTGGCACCCGCTGCTGCATTTTCAGCAGGTGTGGAAGAGGCAGGTGTGCCAACAGCATCAGGCTTGCCGGGGTCAGCAGAAGGGGCAGTAGCATTGGCAGTGCTAGCAGCGCTAGCAGCGCCAGTAGTGCCGGAATTTGCAGCAGCAGCACCATAACCGCCATACCCATAGCCGCCGTAACCACCTTGCATGGCGCCGTACATCATACGAGAGTTTGCGTACGCACTGAGGCCAGATGTCAACCCTGATATGGCAGTACCTGCAATAAATGTTACTTCATGAACTATTATTTTTCTTTTTATTTTTAGAGAGTTGCATTTCAATGAAAAATGAATAACATGTACTAGGCATAATCCATTCGTTATCCACTTCCATAAATACTGAAATTCGTTATACTCACCAAGAGAGCTTTGGTACCTACCACATAACAATCAAGTGTGTCGCACTCCATGCTCTTGCTTTCGAAATATTTTATACTAATGTGTTTCAGGGGCCACCAAAATTTCATCTTAAAAAGATTTGTCACAGATATGACACTGTTTAAACGTACATGAACACAATAAAATGAATAAACCAGAAGAAAACTTTATTCAAATTCGCAGAAGCCGCGATTGGACCCGTGACTACCTGGTCTGCGGAAATAGAAATTTGAGATAGAAAATTCATAACTTGACAAGTTGAGCGCTAAAAGACAGAGACATGAGAGAGAGGACAGCACAAGCACATTGTGTTGTCCTCTCCCTCATGTCCCTGGCTTTTAGCGCACAACATGTCGTCAAGTTTCGTTTACCGACACGCCTAAATAATCGCTCTCAGAAAATTCAGGCGGACGCAAGATGAGGAAGGCACGAGCCAACTCGCCCAAGCTGCATCCCTAAACGTAAGCGCTTTTGGTGCACTTTCCCATAATGTTTCAGACGCGCCAAACATTTCTCGTGCTCCGCGTCCTTCCCTGGCACCTCAGCTCCTACGCAGTACCGTGAAATCCTTGATTACTATCGAAACTCGCGCCGTCTTTACCCAGAACCCACACGGGGTCTCTCTAAAGCGGACGAGCGACTTTGAGACGCTTGCAGACGAACACCTTCTTGTGTCCTGCAGCCGCCCAGCATTTCATGCCGGGTATACACGGCTACTGTGCGCACTGTGGGGTGCTGGCCGACACGTACCACATAATTGCAGTATGCCCAGCTATACCTCTTCCTTTTTCACCCCCCTTCCCTCTACCCAAAAGAGAAGCTTTGGAGGAGTTTCTGCTCGGCTGCTCCACCCGGGATGCTCAGCGCTCCTTGCTGGCCCACGCCCGAGCAGCGATGACCTCCAGTAGACTTCTGGAATAAGGAGACCACCCAAGTGCATTTGTAGTGCAACTCTCTCTGCTTTTCTTAATAAATGTTTCCCACCACCACCACCAACTTCTATCAGTACCTGCGTTATTCGCTTCTTGGGGTGGTGCTGCCACCTCGAAGTGATCAGGTACGGCATTATGACTTTAAATAGCACTGAGAGAGGACGCTACGGTAGACTCTCAGCCCTACGGCGCCTTGACGCACATTCGAATCACCGCTGGCATGAAAGAGTCATAAATAGAGGAGGCTTTGTACATACGGACGCCACTTAGTTGGCGTTGGCCCTATACTTGAAAGACACTGTAGCGTGGCCTACCAAATGAGCCCAAACAATGTTTCTGAAGCTAATATTTGAGCCAGAAACAAAGGCTGCAATGCCTACGCGCTGATTTGACACAGTGACGACGTAGTTACGGGATGTGCATTTCGCATTTTATAGGTGCGAGTTCCGTTCTTTGTCCTACGCGTTGTGCTGTCGTGTGCAGTCTAGGGCTGCTTCTATAGACATCACACACTGCCCAGGCGGCGCTGCAATAAATGCCGCCCCCTGCAATAAACGCAGCCCTCATCACCGCGCTGGCCATACCTGGATAGTGCAAGGAAAGTCGTCCGAAAGCAAACGTACACAAGGGCCCTTCTCTTTCGTTGTAGTTGATGTGCAGTTTCTAGATAATTCAAAGACCTGACAAGCTTCTTCCTTCCGTCCTACCTCGCTTCAATAAAGTAGGAAGCCTATCAAAGCGAACTGCGGGCACTATAGAAAAATATTCAGTCAATTTGATGAGCTGCAACTCACATTTTAAGTGCAAGAGAGCACCGCATGACACAGAGTTCGAGGCAAACACTTCAACGCTAATTTTGTAACGCCTAAATGCGTAAATTTACGCATACACATGTTGCCAAAGCGACGAAGTGCTCCCACGAGCAATGTATCTTTCAACAAATGGTAGCAAGCTCATTTTGTCCTACATGAATGGTCCCGGTGGTTTTCGTCTTCGCACTTGCATTGTCCATCTATCTGTTACTTTTTGTGCATTGAACTTTTTTCTTATTAATATTAGAATGCACCATTGATGGTTGTCCTCCATATCTATGTATCGCGAATGGGAATACATGCGTGTCCACTTTCTTGGTGAAGGACAAAAGAATAACCAAGGTCTACGAGACAGCTCCTGCAATCGCGGAGACCAATGGCAAGAGAAATGTGATTGCGGTCTTGGCCTACATTTGACGATTTAGCTGTATAACGTACGTGCGCACAAGCACTTGTCATAGCCGGAACTTGGAGCCTTCGAAGTTTACGTTCACGATGTTGGGTGGAGGACACCACCTACAATGTTTGGTAGTCGCGGTGTCTGTATGCTTATCATGCGCGTCGTCAGTCTCCTGGTGTATAGTGCGAACCTTGGTTAGAGGCTGTGTTGAGCTTTATAATATAAGTTATCACGGTTTTTCATTAAGCTTACTCAAAACAGTAACAGTAGACCTACACTATCATAATTTTTCATGGGTCTGGCTGTGGAGAACGCCAGTAATTCACAAAGCCAGCACATTTGTAACAGCCCGTATTCAGCACTCGTGCCGTTCTGCTTCGTGACAGCTACGGAAATCGGTACAACTCAAGTCCTTTACGGCCGGGGCAATTTAGAACGCAACAGTAGCGTCAACTGAGGTCTTTTGTTGTTGTTGTTGTTGAGCATGAAACTGTTGCGTCTGTTCTTGTTTACGCCGTCGTTCTGATGAGTGAACCAGCAAGCACGACATGACGGTTCGGTGATGCGTCCGTTAAGCGGAAAAAAATTCATAGCTTTCATATGCGAGCATTTCTTGGCGAACTTAGGCGGCTTTGAGCGTATCTATCTATCTATCTATCTATCTATCTATCTATCTATCTATCTATCTATCTATCTATCTATCTATCTATCTATCTATCTATCTATCTATCTATCTATCTATCTATCTATCTATCTATCTATCTATCTATCTATCTGGCCGCCTACGACTTTTAGCTCTCCTGGCCATTTAGATAATTGTATCTATGCCAAACTTGGTATGGCATAACATGACTGTATGAAGAACATATTTGATTAGTCGGAACAAGAAATTCATGACATGTATTTCATGGATGTCATGATTTACATTTCATGGTCCTGCAGTTCATACAGAGGTTCCATTCACACGGATTGTTAAAAAACTGGTATGTTATTACATGATTACACTGCAAACACAAGTGACACACCCTAACATAATCATGAGATGCATGTCGTGTAATAACATGACTACATGCCACACTCATGATGCACAGGCGGTCATTTCGCTAGCTTCACTTATACCAAATTTCATATACCGGGACTTGAATGGAGGATGAAAGTATGAGACTGGTGCAAACATGATTAACGTGACATGCGCTCCATGTAACAACATGACTACATGCCATGCTCAGTATACGCTCACGGCCATTTCGTAAGCGTGACATATACGAAATTCGGTATCATGGTACGTGAATGGACGACATAGGTAAATGACACATACAAACATGATAATCACGTACGTCATGCGTGTCATGTAACAACATGACTACACGCCACACTCATGATGCGAACGCGGCCGTTTTGCTAGCTTCACATTTGCCAAATTTGGTATTACATGACCTCAATGAATGACGAAGATATGTGACTTGTGCAAACATGATAATCATGAGATGCGTGTCATGTGACAACATGGCTACATGCCACAGTCATGGCGCCAATACACCTGGACGTGACACGGTGCGCGTGCGCGCCTGCGTTCGTTTCGTTGCGTCACGCCGGCGTTGCCACGCCAGTCGCCGGTCCTGCCTTAAGTGCCAACCACTGGCACGCGTATGCACGCGCCTACTCGTCAAAAGCGTCTAGTCGCGCCTGTGGAGGAAAAGGGCGCGCAACTACTGGCACGCGTCGACCGCGTTGACGCCCACGCGTTCAAGGCCGATGCACAATGTTGCTTAATCTTTTGACTTAGAACTGTCCAAGTTCAGCACAGAACGGCACGTTCTCAACTGGAGCGGGAATGTATGTTTTAGAGGATATGAGAACACGTTAACAAGTTGATAGTGCTTCAACCACCACAGTTTAGGCTATTTTAGAAGTAATTGACATTTCAGTGCCCAAAGTAACTACAGCGGTATGAACCAGAAATCAACATCGGTGGTTGCGCCGCTCCCGCGAATGAACATTTGCGTCTAGCATCCTGTACGTCTATCATAGGCGTGTGCAGGGTTCTCCTTAAGGAGGTGGGGGGGGGGGGCAAAAGTTTGTCCCAGTGCCCCTCCCCAGGGCTTACTTAGCACCCCCTCCCTATTATGTTAATATATGGAGTTGACATTGAGCTCTCCCCCCCCCTCCTCTCTGTGGTGAATGAGGCGTGGCTGCCCTCCTGATAAGGTTTAAAACCACCGGGTTTCTATACCTGCCCTACCAAAGTTACTAACAATATCTTGCATATGCTGGAACCTTCAGTATATTTACCAACATAGTTTATATCAGTCAACTTAATATTCACGCCGCAACTTCATGATCTGACAAATTTAAGTCAGTCATAAGACTACAATTGAGGCCAGAGTAGCAGGCTTTCGGCGGATGTGCATGTTCGAAATATCCTCTAATGCAACAAAGCACACCTGGTTCTTATTGATACAACTGATATTGGCCATAAGATAGGAACCAAATACTGCGTAGAATGCCTTCGGGCATTTTCCATAGTCGAATTGTGCTCTAATGCAACTAACTATGCCTGACACTTCATGATGTGACAGATATCGGTCATAATATTGCAACTTACCCCTGTATGAAAGACTTCTGGGCGTTGTCTTTAGTCAAAGTATTCTCTAAAACGACAGACAACACCCAACTGTTCATGAAGTCGCAGATATCGGCCATAATATTGGGACTGAACCCTGTCTAGAAGACTCTGGACGGTGTCTTTAGGCAAAGTATTCTCTAAAACAGCAGATGACAGCCAACTGTTCATTAAGTCACAGATGGCGGTCATAATATTGGAACTGAACCCCGTATGGAAGACTTCTGGACGTTGTCTTTAGTCAAAGTATTCTCTAAAACGACACCCAACTGTTCATGAAGTCACAGATATCGTTCATAATATTGGAACTGAATCCTTAATGGAAGACTTCTGGACGTTGTCTTCAGTCAAAGTATTCTCTAACACGACAAGCGACACCCAACTGTTTATGAAGTCGCAGATATTGGCCAAAATATTAGTCCTGAAACCTTAATGCAAGATTTCCGGACGTTGTCCTTAGTCAAAGTATTCTCTAAAACGGCAGACGACACCCAACTGTTCATAAAGTCACAGATATCAGTCATTATATTAGAACTGAAACCTTAATGCAAGACTTTCCTTCTCCCGCTTCCTTCTCTAGGAAGCGGGAGAAGCGGGAGAATCCACTTTCCTTCTCTAGGAATCCAGTTAGTTACTCTTAATGACCAGCGGTTATCCTGTCTACGTGCTACATGCCCGGCCCATGTCCATTTCCTCTTATTTATTTCAACTATGATATCCTACACCCCCGTTTGTCCCCTAATCCACTCCGCTCTCTTCTTGTCTCTCAAGGTTACACCTACCATTTTTCTTTCTATTGCTCGCTGCGGCGTCCTCAATTTAAGCTGAACCCTCTTTATGAGTCTCCAGGTTTCTGCTCCGTAGCTAAGTACCGGCAAGATACAGCTGTAATATACCTTCCTCTCAAGGGATAATGGCACTCTACCTGTAATAATTTGAGAGTGCTTGGCGAATGTGCTCCACCCCATTCTTATTCTTCTAGTTACTTCAATCTCGTGGTTAGGCTCTGCGGTTATTACTTGCCCTAAGTAGACATAGTCTTTTACAACTTCAAGTGCACTAATACCTATCTCGAAGCGCTGTTCCTTTCCGAGGTTCTTGTACATTACTTTCGTTTTCTGCAGATTAATTTTAAGACCCACCTTTCTGCTCTCCTGGTGTAACTCCGTAATCATGAGTTGCAATTCGTCCCCTGAGTTACTCAGCAATGCAATGTCATCGGCGAAGCGCAGAAAACTAAGGTATTCTCCATTAACTCTTATCCCTAACTGTTCACATTCTAGGCTTCTGAAAACCTCCTTTAAGCACGCGGTAAATAGCTTTGGGGAGATTGTGTCCGCCTGCCTTACACCCTTCTTGATTGGTATTCTGTTGCTTTCTTTATGAAGCACTATGGTAGCAGTTGATCCCCTGTCGATTTCTTCCAGAATCTTTATATATACTTCATCTACGCCCTGATTCCGCAGTGTCTGCATGACGGCGGATATTTCTACGGAATCAAACGCCTTCTCGTAATCTATGAAGGCTATGTATAGTGGTTGGTTATACTCTGAGCATATCTCTATTACCTGATTGATAGTATGAATGTGGTCAATTGTTGAGTAGCCTGTTTGAAATCCTGCTTGTTCCTTTGGTTGATTGAATTGTAATGTTTTCTTTACTTTGTTAGCAATTACCTTTGTAAATAGCTTGTACACTATAGAGAGCAAGCTGATCGGCCTGTAATTCTTCAAGTCCTTGTCATCTCCTTTCTTATGTATTAAGATGATGTTAGCGCTTTTTCAAGACTCTGGTACGAGGTGTCTCCCGTCAGGAGACACCTTGTAAACAGGGTGGCTAGTTTTTCTAACACAACCTGTCCTCCATCTTTCAGCAGATCTGATGTTACCTGATTCTCACCAGCAGCTTTGCCTCTTTGCATGCTCTCCAAAGCTTTTCTGACTTCTTCTATCATTACTGGTGGGGTGTCATCTGGGTTACTGCTAGTTCTTATCGTATTAAGGTCGTGGTTGTCTCGTCTACTGTACAGATTTTTGTAAAGCTCCTCCACTATTTTGACTATCCTATCCATATTGGTAGTTATTTTGCCTTCTTTGTCCCTTAGTGCATACATCCGACTTTTCCCTATCCCAAGTTTCCTCTTCACTGCTTTGAAGCTTCCTCCGTTTTTCAGAGCGTGTTCCATTCTCTTCATGTTATACCTTCTTACATCGCATACTTTACGTCTATTAATCAACTTCGAAAGCTCTGCCAGTTCTATTTCGTCTGTTGTACTTGACACTTTCATGATTTGACGCTTCTTAATTAGGTTCTTCGTTTCCTGGGAAAGCTTGCCAGTGTCCTCTCTAACTACCCTGCCTCCAACTTCCACTGCACACTCCGTAATGATACTCGTCAGATTATCATTCATTGCATCTACGCTAAGGTTGGTTTGCTCACTAAGGGCCGAGTACCTGTTCTGCAGCGACACTCTGAATTCCTGTACTTTCCCTCTCAGTGCTGGCTCATTGATTGGCTTCTTGCGTATCCGTTTCTGTCGTTCCTTCTTCAAGTCTAGGCGAATTCGAGACCGTACCATTCTATGGTCACTGCATCGTACCTTGCCAACCACTTCCACATCCTGCACGATTCCTGGATGTGCAGTCATTATAAAGTCTATTTCGTTCTTATTTTCGTCATTAGGGCTCCTCCATGTCCACTTGCGGTTTTCTCGTTTTCGGTAGAAGGTATTCAAAATCCGTAAATTATTGCGTTCTGCGAATTCTACTAGTAGCTCTCCTCTGGCGTTTCTAGTGCCGATGCCATAATCTCCTACTGCCTGGTCTCCAGCCTGCTTCTTCCCTATCTTTGCATTAACGTCGCCCATCACTATAGTATACTGTGTTTTTACCTGACTCATTGCCGATTCCACGTCTTCATAGAAGCTCCAACTGAAGCGTCATCATGGCTGGATGTAGGCGCGTAAGCCTGTACTACTTTCATCTTGTATCTTTTATTCAGTTTAATTACAATACCTACCACCCTTTCATTGATGCTATAATATTACTCTATGTTGCCAGCCATGTTTCTGTGAATTAGGAACCCCACTCCCAGTTCTCTTCTGTCTGCCAAGCCCCGATAGCGAAAGACGTGCCCATTCTATAGCACCGTATAGGCCTCATCTGTCCTCCTAACCTCACTGAGCCCTATTATATCCCATTTAACACCCTCTAGCACCTCGAATAGTACAGCTAGACTTCCCTCACTAGATAAGGTTCTAGCGTTAAACGTTGCCAAGTTCAGGTTCCAATGGCGGCCTGTAGTCCAGAGATTCTTAGCACCCTCTGCTGCATTGCAGATCTGACCGCCGCCGTTGCCTTTCGTCAAAGAATTCTCTAAAGCGACAAGACACACCCAACTGTTCATGAAGTCACAGATATCGGTCATAATATTGGAACTGAACCCTGTATGGAAGACTTCTGGACGTTGTCTTTAGTCAAAGTATTCTCTGAAACGACAAACGACACCCAACTGTTCATGAAGTCACAGATATCAGTCATAATTTTAGAAGTGAATCCTTAATGAAAGACTTCTGGAAGTTGTCTTCAGTCAAAGTATTTTTTAAAATGACAGACGACACCCAACTGTTCATGAAGAAATCACAGATATTGGCCATTATATTAGAATTTAAACCTTAATACAAGACTTCTGTACGTTGTCTTTACTCAAGGTATTCTATAAAACAACAAACGACACACAACCGTTCATTAAGTCACAGATATCGGTCATAATATTGGAACTGCACCCTGTATCGAAGACTTCTGGACGTTGTCTTTAGTCAAATTATTCTCTAAAATGACAAACTGCACCGAACTGTTCATAAAGTCACAGATATCGGTCATTATATTGGAACTGAACCCTGTATGGGAGGCAGCCGAAATGTTCTCCAATGCAATAAAACACACCCCAAACATTATGATACAAAAGATATTAGTGATTAGATTGGAACCAAGCACAGCGTGGAACATTTGCGGATGGTGTATTTTTTTAATTTCAAATAAGGCAGCCCAATGTGAGGCTACTGCAAAAGTGGCGTACATATATACAAAATGAAAGGATTTAAACAGTAATATCACAATAAGTGTGCCAAGGTAAACAAATATCACTACCCTTGAGTGCACCCCGGTAAGAAATCAGAGAAATAGAAGATTATTATAATACAAGTGCCTCCAAAAAGTCAGACACACTGGTATTAAGAATCAAAGCAAGTAGATCAATGCAGTGTTTCATAACTTGATTTGAACATGTTAGAGAGCACTACAAATTACTTTTAAGCTGGATGGTGATTGCGGATCAGTGCTGTGTTGAAGGCTTCAGCACTTTGCTGGTAGTTCAAATATTCTTTAACCTATACAAAATGCATCTGACACTTCTTGATGAGACAGACATTGGTTTTGAGATTACAGCCAAGCACTGTGGCTTTCACATGTCAATTGTCAAAATACCCTATAATGTAATAAAGCATGCCCAAAACTTTTGATGGGACAGATACCGATCATAAGATTGCACCAGAGCACCGTACAGAAGTTTTGGCAAGTTTTTTAACACAGCTAAACTGGATATGCTTAAGTGCATGCATATATAAAATCCAAGTTATTGCATATATTAAAAACCTGAAAACAAATGAAGCCCTCCTTGGAAACACATAAAAATATTCAATGTTAGAAACCATCGAATAATATCTTCAGCTCATCACAGTTTGGAGGAACAGATAAATACATGCACAGTTCTGAAAGGTCTCATAAGTCACATGAGGTACTTTTTGCAGTCCTTCTATATAAAATGCAGTACCATACTAGTGCACATTCATTCATTCTGTGCATATATGTGGTGATCTTCTCTTCCAACGAGGGAGGAAGACGAAGTGATTCGTTTACGGAACACATCTTGCTCCCCTTTGTGCTTTTCTGGATTTTTCGCCGCAGTTGTGGGGTCTATCGCCCCATATATCGTGGTGATGGATGTTCAACCTCACGGGGCACCGTCCGAGTCCGGTTCGACCGCGGGGACTGCTTCGAGGAAGCGAGGAAACGCGTCTAGTGAGAGTGATGACACTGAGCTGTACTCCGCATCAAGCGACAAGTCCTCGGACGGCGGCTTCCAACCCGTCCTGTACCGCAAGGCTAAACGACGGATCGTCAATGCATCTTCGGCATCAAGCACGACAACCGTGAAAACTGCCCCTCAGCGATGGCCTCACAATCCTGTTTGTGCCACTGAAGGCTACCGACAGTCTACGCGGGCTCAACAGGCAAGCGCTCTCTGTGTATCTCGAGAATATTACGCCACATCAGATCAAAGAAATACGTCTAAACGCAAAAAAGAACATCTTGGCAGTCGATGTGCTGAACCCACGTGCGCTAATCGCGCTCCAAAAAGTAACGCAACTGGGTAACATCAATGTCAAGTCTATAATACCAGCTGATAGCACCACTTCAACAGGAGTCATTTATGACAACGCCACTAAAATTCCAAACTCGGATCTTTCAGTGCTAATAAAACCGGCAAATGAAGATAACGTCATTGTGAATGTCAGCCGCCTTGGTAACACACATTGTGGGAGAATTACGTTCTAAGGGGACTGTCTACCCTCCCATGTGAAGGTTGGCCACTTTAGTCACCAGGTCCGACCATTTATTTCAAAACCTATGCGATGTAATAAGTGCCAGAAGATCGGTCATGTGCAGGGAGCGTGCAGAAACTCCGAAGTGTGCCCCCGATGCTCAGAACCACACACCGACGACAAATGCAGCGCAACCATACTAAAGTGCCCTAATTGTCAAGGTGCCCACAGTGCATCTTCCAAAGACTGTCCACGCATAACGAAAGAGTTTACTATTCTTAGACAAATGGTGCGAGACAGCTCTACCCACAAAGAGGAAGCGAAAAAAGTCCGGCGAAGACGACGACGTCACCGTCGAGGATCTTCGCGAAGAACGCAGTCAACTACAAGAAGTAAGCCAACGCATCTGGGAACGGCGCCCACTGCAGGGTACACCACGGCGAATGCAGACGATGGAAGACAGAGAACAAGTAGATCTCTCTCTACTGAAGAGTGGCCGCCACTTACGCGCACCCAACTTGTGGAAGAACCACATCAGAAGCCGCATTCATCAGAGCAAGCTGCGACAACAGAGGAGCAGCGGAGCTTGGATAAGCAAGTGATTGCTCTTCTGCGACCCATAATTAATGCCATTCGCACGGTGTTAAACAACATGCGCACAACGTCAGCCAAAAGTGCACTTCAAGTACTGGACGCTCTGAGTCCAGTACTGGCGGCTCTTGAGTAGATAATGGCCCACCAGCCACTGTCTTTCAGGAAAGAGGTCAAAAAAGCAACAATTTTTCAGTGGAATGCACGGGTACTGAAATCACGCATTGCTGATTTCCGTCGGTTCGTTTCCACCAATATGTTTCCCATCATCGTCATCTGCGAACCAAATTTATCGAGCGCTATTAGACTCTCCGGATACGAATCATTTATGTCGGCTTGTTATAGTGGAAACAGCAAGCTCCTGCTGTTTATTCGACGTGACCTGACCTACATTATTCGGCCTGTACCACCTGACAACGACAACCAATATATATACTTAACAGTCAAGAAAAGGGGTCTTACTGTCACTGTTGTCGGTGCATACCTGTCGCCATCAAGTAGATTTGACCACAGAAGACTAAGACACATTCTATCATCACTCCTGGCCCATGGGGGATTATCGGAGAATTCAACGCCCACCATACACTATGGGGGACCCCGAAGATCAGCGCAAAGGGTAAAAGTCTGATAACGTTTGCTTCAGACAACGAGCTGCGCTTGTTAAATGATGGCAGCCCAACATTTTTACGTGGCCCTGGATACAGCAGTTGCCTTGACTTGGCTTTTGTTTCTCGAGGTCTCGTCAGATGTGCCGGATGGTTTGCGGACATAGAAACACATGGGAGCGACCACATTCCCACATATGTCAAGATCAGAAGATTATCACCTTGCAAGGTACGCGAAACTATCCAAAGAGTGGACTGGACCAAGTTTGAATCTCTCATGGAAGAACGCTGTCAAGAGAACACCTCATTTGACTTAGAAGAGGTGATCAAGTCCACAGTGCAAGACACAGTATGCACCCTCACATGCTCTTCGAGAGTAACCGAATTTGATGTGGAATTACGATGACTTCGGGCTCTCCGACGGCATGTGAAACGAAGGTACCGACGCAAGAAAGCAACCGACGATTTACGAATCGCTAGACGTCTTCAGAAGAAGATACAACGCCGCATAGACAAGCTCGAGTCACAACGTTGGGCAGCCTTCTGCGCTTCGTTAGATCCTCGCAAGCCTTTATCACACTTGTGGAGGACAATAAGAGGGCTCCGGACATCTCCCATTCAGCGGTCTCCATTCAAGGCTCTAGCCCTCTCTCAACAGAGATCGGAGGTCGACGTGGCAGAAGAGTTCTGTGCCAACTTATCTGGTCAACTCACAGATCCCAACATCTCCACGCTCTCAAGTGGTGGCACGACATCACACGATCACCACATGGACAAATTTTTTTCTATTCATGAGCTTAAAGCAGCACTGGCTTTGTGTAGACGGACATCAGCACCCGGGCCTGTTGGAATATCATACAGAGCACTGTGTCACCTTGGTGAGTGTGCGAGAAGTGCCCTCCTCGAGATATACAACGATTCGTGGCGAGAGGGCAGCCTTTCAGTTAACTGGAAGACCAGCCGTTTGGTTCCATTACTGAAGCCTGGCAAGTCACCATTGGTGCTCACATCATACCACCCGATTGCACTGGCTAGTTGCTTGGGCAAAGTGATGGAGAGGATGGTACTTGGACGGCTAGAATGGTTCCTGGAGCATCACAACATCTACCCGAACGCTATGACGGGATTTCGCCGTGGCCGGTCATCAATTGATAGCGTCATAGACCTGGTCAGCTACGTGCAACACGAAAAAGGCCGTAAGCGTCTCTGCGCTTCTTTATTTCTTGATGTTAAAGGGGCGTACGATAACGTCACACATAAAGCTGTCCTCACCGCTCTCAAGGAGGTAGGAGTGGGTGGTCGGATGTTTCAGTGGCTACGCAGCTATCTCTCTGAGCGATCCTTTTTCGTGAGAACCGAGGATGGTGGCACTTCGCTACATTACAGCCACCGTGGTGTTCCCCAGGGTGGCATACTTAGCCCTTTACTATTCAACCTGACGTTAGTAGCTCTCAATGAGCATCTGCCAAGTACTGTCAGATTGTCAATGTACGCGGACGACATCTGCGTTTGGACGTCTGCAGTAACACGTTTACAGCTGCAAGAGCGAATTCAGAGAGCTGCCACTCAAGTTGCTATTTACCTCCGTCAACGAGGTCTGGAAATTTCCTCTGAGAAGTGTGCACTAGTGGCATTTACGCGCAAACCAATGCATAACTACAGCGTTCTGATAAACAGCGAAAGAATACGTCACCTCCAATCATACAAGTTTCTAGGTGTCATAATTGACAGAGACCTCTCATGGAGCTCACATGTATCATACATGAAAAGGCGATTGACAGGCATCTGTCATTTGTTCAAGTTCTTCGCTGGAAAGAACTGGGGAATGTCCACAACTGCTATGTTGTGACTATACAGGATTCTTTTCCTTGGATTCCTTCGGTACAGCCTACCTGTGTTAACCAACGCAAGTAAAACAAGCATACGAATGCTTCAAAGTGTCCAGGCTCAAGCACTCCGGATTTGTTTAGGCTTGCCCCAAAGTGCGTCAACAGCGGCAACTATCGCCATCACAAGGGACAACCTCATCAAGACCCACATTAATGCGGAAGTGCTAAGGACACATATACGACAACTTGCTCGAACCCCTCGACATCACCTAACCTCTCTACCAGTGGTCCGACTATGCACATCTTACTGCAAAACAGTGACCGCACATGGTGAGTCGATCCCAACTTCGTTCTCTCCTGCCGCTAGACCTGGGACTCCGCTATGGTGCCTCGCTCAACCAATGATTAGTATTAACATACCTGGCATCCAGAAAAAGGCCAATTTGTCGTCATCGGCTCTTAAACAGCTCACACTACTTCTCTTGTATGAGAAATATCAAGACTCCACACATATCTACACTGACGGATCGGTTCAGCCGGACAGCTCTACAGGAGCAGTAGTGATACCAAGGTTGGCCACGACAATTAAATTCAAGACATCTCACGCAACAACATCAACGGCAGCAGAATTGGCAGCACTTCGTGCCGCGTTGCAATTTGTAGTTGATCAACCTACACGCAAGTGGACTATTTTCTGCGACTCGAAGGCGGCACTGCAGTCACAACTATCAGCCTTACGCCATGGACCACACGAGCAGCTGGTACTAGAGATAGCAGAGGTTATACACCACCTGACTGAGAAAGGGCACGAAATTACATTTCAGTGGTTGCCCAGTCACTGTGGAATCATCGGCAATGAACGGGCCAATTAAGCTGCCAGCTCAGCCCACACAAAAGATCATAAACTGCGACTACCACTTTCTAGGACAGATGCTGCACGAAAGCTCCGCAGACTTGCTCGCCTGCAAACCACATCGCAATGGAATTAGCTACACTTCAAGCATGCCCGACTGTACTCGCTTGACCTAAGTCTTCAAGTCCCGTCGATGCTTCGACGAGCAGACCAGACACTGTTATGTAGGCTGTGGTTGGGCGTTGCGTTTACCAACGCCTACGCTTTCCGTATTGGGATGGCCGACACCGCAGCCTGTGGCCACTGTGGCAAAGAGGAAACCATTCAACATATTCTTTTTGAGTGCCTAGCGTATAGTAAACAACGACTATGCCTTCACAAGGAACTCAACAAATTAGATGATCAACCTCTGTCGGAGCAGGGAATTCCGCAGTATAGTCAGGATGCGACTTCACAGAAGAGGGCCCTGAAAGCGCTACTAAACTTTTTGCGATCGACCGGCCTTACTGAACGGTTGTAGCTAGGACGCCCTTCCTGTGTGTGTTTTCGTTTTTTTATGAGTGGGCGTGCGTTTTTTTTTCTCCCTATCTCACCCCTCTTTCTTGCCCCTACTTCCCCACCCCCAGCGCTGGGTAGCAAACCAGATGCCAATATCTGGTTAACCTCCCGGCATTTCCTTTCTCACTCTCTCTCTCTCTTCTCTTCCAGCTATTGTGTCATCGTGCAGCCGATTTCAAATCAGATGCTTCTCACAAGGTTTTCAGTTATCTGTCCAGCTGTAAACAGAACGCGCGTTATGTTATAGTAAACTGTAAAACGACGGAGAAGCGCCATTGTATGCCTATAGCTATGAGTATCAAAATGAACTATAAATTAAGAATGTGTGTGTTATAATGCCTCCAAACAACGTATGTGCTGCTGAGCGTGGCAGAGAAGCAGAAGAAGCGAGAATTGAAATAGCAGGCAATACCAGCAGCACTTAATCATGCAACTTTCTTTTTCGATCACCACAGCAACGCACGCTCGAATTTCTGTCTTGTACGTGAATGAAAATGAGACCGCTGACAGGTCAATGTGTCAGCGTCGCTGGTACCCGACACGAAGTCACATCTCACTGCTACCAACCAGCGCACGCTTGTTATTAGCTTGGCAACGCACGAAAACGATTAGCACCAAAGCCAACGAATGTTTCTGCGTCATACAATTCGCGAATACACTTATATAAGTACGTACGTTTTCACATCACGAAAATGTGTTGGCTAGTGTGAGGTTCGCTTTCAGCGATGAAGAATACCGATGTTGAAAACAAACACAGTGCAGATAAAAACTCCTCCGTATGAACTACGCGATATTTCGGGCGTCGTATATGGTGTGTATGTTGCGACGGAAACTACCGTAGAGTTTTTTCAGCCGATGTGTCTCGCATGTGCTGGTTCATATGAACTAGATGGTAGAGGCCTGCGCTGGATGCAGATGACACCGATCTGAATTGCCTCCGCGGTAGGCGAGGGCTCACGCTCAAACCTTCGAACCTCCGAAGTCTGTTTACACTCGTTTTTAGCACAAAAAGTCACAGGTCAAAGCACAAGAACACCGCCATGCTGCTTTCGCTCGGCCGACGATCGCACTCGGGACCGGTGCTAGCATAGCCGGCCGGCATTCGCTGGATTTGTCGGCGTCACTCGAACTCGGCACGAAACCGCGTCACGCTGTTAGCACTCGCAGTCGTTCGTCGTTTCGTTGTCGTTCCAGATTACGAAGCGGTCATTCAAGAACGTTTGGAGTAGTTTTCATGCTTGCTTTCAGCACTCGGCTGTGCCTTCGAAGCGGCGGCCATTAGGCACAGCATTCGGAGTCATCGCGGCCTCTGGTTGATTGGCGCGTGGCCTCTGGTTGGTTGGCGCCGCTCTACGCGTGGTGACGTAGTGTACGCGAGGCGAAATATCAAGCCCGGCTTGATCCCTCGTGCCTGCTCCCGTATGCCCCTCCGACGTCGACGCCGAGAGGCGCATTTGGCGCTTTTGACGCGTAGACGCGAGCGTTCGCGTGCCAGTGGTTGACACTTTATACTCGCAGGCGCGCATCGCGATGCGTTGCTCTGACAGATGCGCGTTTCAGCGCGTCCGGCGTCCTTCCGCCTCGAAAAGATGCAGACGCAGTGCTGTTTGGGTAACGTAGAGAGTGTGAATTGCAGCATGTCACATTTCGCGCCTGTTGGCGTCGGGCCGCGCTGACGGACGCTGGTTGCGCCAGTCGCACCTGGCGTCAGACTATTGAATTCTCAGGTTGTTCTAGCGTATAGCGTCACTGTACCCAGCGTGGACGTGCGCCAACGTTACGTTGGAGTATATTGGGCTCTTCATGATGCACTCATGGCCGTTTTGCTTGCTCCACATATCCCAAATTTGGTCTTACGTGACGTCAATGGATGACGAAGGTATAGAACTGGTGCAAACGTGATAATCGTTACACGCGTGTCATGTAAGAACTTGACAACATACCACGTTTATAGAGTTTTCGCGGCCGTTTCACTAGGTTCACGTATACTAAATTTGGCATTACGTTACGTGAATAGATGGAGAAGGTAATACATCCAAACATGATTATCTTGACACAGAAGACGTGTATGGCATAATTTACCTCCACCTCGTAACGTTGTGGATATCTTGAAGTGACATGTCAACCTTCCTCGATCGTGCTTCGCATTTCATCGATTCCTACTGTACGTGGGATCTGCCATTTTTTTTCTGAGTTTTATTTGCAAAACGCGCCTAATATTTAGTTTATTGTTTAATTCGTCCGCTCTGGTAGCACCCGGTTCAAACAGTGCCTAAGTGCCTGGTTTCGCACTCCTTAAAACTGCGTCGACAGGTAACGCGACGTGTCTGTGAAACTCCATAGTCTGAAGTCTATAGGGAGGACAGGCTCAAGTTTGCGCAGTGCCATTCACCGCTCTAGCGAAAAAAAAAAGGCAGACCTCACATATATTGAGAACCGGTGATTTGCGAAGCACGAATCAGAAACGTTGATATGTCGCTTTAAAATCCGCGCAACGTTAAAAGGTGAAGATAAATGATGCTGTATATGGCTTCAGGTTCATGATTATCATGTTTCGATGTGTCGTTTACCTCCGTCATCTATTCACATCACGCAATACCAAATTTAGTATATGTGGAGCTAGCGAAATGGCCGCGAGCAAGCTGTTAGCGTGGTATGTCGTCATGTTCTTACCTTACACACGTATCAGGATTATCATGGTTGCACCAGTCATATCATCCATTCACGTCACGTAACCGCAAATTTGGCATATCTGGAGCCAGCAAAACAGCCGCGAGCGCATCACGAAGGGCCCAATATGCTCCTATTGTTACGGGAGAATAACTTTACTTTATAAAACGAGGAATAAACTCGGTGGTGGACAAGATGGCGCCCAGTTGGCTCACAGATCTGACCACATCGTCCTCCTCTTTGTCTTCTTCGTCGTTCTCATCCTACCGTTACATGATTTCCCCGGCGGCTGGAGCACCGACCCGGTGCTAATCAGGAGGCACTGGAGTAATACGGTTTGAGTCGCGTAACATGCACTACGTCAGTGTGAGGGTGAAGGATGGCGGGGTCCGTAGGGGTGATTTCGTATGTGACGTCAGTTACTTGGCGTAAGATACGGTAGGGACCTGAATAGCGTGGGAGTAACTTCTCCGAAAGTCCAACGCGGCGCGAGGGGAACCATAACAGAACGAGATCTCCGGGTGTGAAGTGGACGTCACGATGGCGGGCGTCGTATACGCTCTTCTGATTGTCCTGGGAGTCCAGTAAGCGTCGTCGAGCAACTTGGCGTGCCGCTTGGGCCTTCATTATTGCATCACGAGCGTACTGAGACTTGTCATTTAGTCCGGCCGGCAGGAGGGTGTCGAAAGGTAGCGCAGGGTCACGGCCGAACAACAGAAAAAAAGGAGAGAAGCCAGCGGTGTCGTGTCTGGAAGAATTGTACGCGAATGTTACAAACGGTAACGTAGTGTCCCAGTCGCGGTGATCGGCGGAGACATACATGGAGAGCATGTCGGTGAGAGTGCGATTGAGGCGCTCCGTTAGACCATTTGTTTGTGGATGGTAAGCAGTCGAGAGCTTGTGTTTAGTGGCGCAGGAGCGGAGGAGGTCATCAACCACTTTGGAAAGGAAGTAGCTGCCTCGGTCGGTAAGGAGTTGTCGAGGGGCGCCATGATGTAAGATGACGTCCTCCAAAAGGAAATCGGCCACGTCAGTTGCACAGCTGGTTGGAAGGGCCCGTGTGATCGCGTATCGGGTAGCATAATCGGTTGCTACTGCAATCCACCGATTACCCGCAGCTGACGTAGGAAAAGGGCCAAGCAGGTCCACGCCAACACGGTAGAATGGGTCTTGTGGGATGTGCAGTGGCTGAAGACGTCCGGCCGGAGGGGCATTTGGTTTTTTCCGTCGTTGACAAGGGTCGCAGGCTGCAATATAACGGCAGACGTCGCGGTACATGCCAGGCCAGAAGAAGCGCCGGCGAACTCTGTCGTAGGTCCGTGACACGCCGAGGTGACCCGCTGTAGGTGCATCATGAAGCTGGGCGAGAACAGTGTGACGCAATTGAATGGGAACGACGAGTAGTCTTTCGGGGCCGTCAGGACGCATATTGCAACGGTACAATACACCATCATGTATTTCAAACATTCGAAGGGAAGGGTCGGGCCTCACCGATGTGAGCCTTCGGATAATACCGTCCAAGAAAGTATCTCGTCGTTGCTCGATTCCAATGTCATGAAACGCGGATAGAGAGAAAACGTCGATAGGAAGGGTGGTTTTAGAGGAGTCGCCGTCTGGAGGGTCGACAGGATACCGGGACAAGCAGTCCGCATCTTGATGCAGGCGGCCGGTTTTATACAGGACTGAGTAATCAAATTCTTGAAGGCGCAGCGCCCAACGGCCAAGACGGCCTGAAGGGTCTTTAAGGGACGAAAGCCAGCACAAGGCGTGGTGATCTGTGATTACTGTGAATGGCCGGCCGTACAAATAGGGACGAAATTTACCGACTGCCCAAACAAGTGCCAAACATTCCCGTTCGGTTATTGAATATTTTCTTTCAGCAGGCGAAAGAAGGCGGCTGGCATAAGCAACAACACGGTCTCGTCCTTGTTGTTTCTGGGCGAGGACTGCACCGATGCCATAGCCACTTGCGTCTGTACGAACTTCTGTTGGAGATGAAATATCAAAGTGGGCGAGGATAGGCGGAGACGTAAGCAGACACACTAGATTTTGAAACGCATCTGCTTGCTCAGGGCCCCAGATGAAGCCAGCGTCTTTTTTGAGAAGTTGAGTGAGAGGGCGTGCTACGTCGGCGAAGTTTTTAACAAAGCGGCGGAAGTAAGAACAGAGGCCAACGAAACTGCGAACGTCTTTGGTACAGGTTGGTACAGGGAAATCTCTTACTGCGCGTATTTTATCTTGATCAGGGCGAACCCCCACGGAATCAACGAGGTGTCCGAGGACAGAAATTTCACGACGGCCGAAGTGGCACTTTGCCGAATTGAGTTGCAGGCCCGCCTTACGAAAGACAGATAAGATTTTCGATAGCCTTTCAAGGTGCGTCGCAAAAGAAGGCGAAAA
The DNA here is from genome assembly GCF_043290135.1 of Rhipicephalus microplus. Classification (NCBI taxonomy): domain Eukaryota; kingdom Metazoa; phylum Arthropoda; class Arachnida; order Ixodida; family Ixodidae; genus Rhipicephalus; species Rhipicephalus microplus. The sequence continues at coordinate 22,949,361 of NC_134706.1, read as the reverse complement.
AACGATAACGTCGTCCAGGTAGCACAGGCAGATGGACCACTTGAAGCCGTGCAACAGAGCGTCCATCATACGTTCGAATGTGGCGGGCGCATTACATAAACCGAATGGCATCACTTTAAACTCGTAAAGGCCGTCGGGAGTGATAAACGCCGTCTTCTCACGGTCCATGTCATCAACGGCAATCTGCCAGTACCCAGAGCGGAGGTCAATGGAGGAAAAATATTTTGCGCCGTGAAGGCAATCCAGGGCGTCGTCTATGCGTGGTAAAGGGTAGACGTCCTTCTTCGTTATTTTGTTTAAATGGCGATAATCAACGCAAAATCTCCAGCTGTTGTCCTTCTTCTTTACAAGTACAACAGGGGACGCCCAGGGACTGCATGAAGGCTCGATGATATTCCGAGAAAGCATTTTGTCGACCTCCTGTTGGATGATGCGCCGCTTTGCATGGGAAACACGGTAGGGTCTCCGATGGATGGGACTCGTATCGCCTGTATCAATCCGGTGCTTAACAACGGACGTCTGGCCGAGTGGGCGGTCGCCAAGGTCGAAGATGTCCCAAAAAGATGCAAGCAGGGAACGCAGGTCGTTAGCTTGTTCTTTCGGCAAGTCGGGGGCGATCATCTTGGTTAACACACTTTGGTCTGATGGAGGAGTAGACGAAGTTTTTTCGGCACTCGGGATGCTGTCATAACTTAGAGTGCAAATATGGCACTCTGCCGCCGGCACGATCTCGGCTAGAGATATACCACGAGGGAGGACTTGTGTACATAGTGAAAAATTCACTAAGGGTAGGCAGGATGCATTGGCCGTAATAGTGATGACGGTGTGAGGAAACGCAACGTTGTGCGAAAGCAGGACGTCAACATTGGGGGACACAATATAAACACCGTCTGGGACAGGTGGAACAGGGGAGACGCCTATGTAAGCTACTGTTCGTTGAGGGAGACGCAGGTGTTCTGTAGAACAAAGCCGACTTGGAGGGCAACTTGGAGGATCAACAACATTAGGTAGAGCGAGTTGCACTATACCGGCAGAGCAGTCTATCAAGGCCGAATGTTCAGACAAAAAGTCTTGGCCCAAAATTATGTCATTAGGGCAGTGTTCTAAAACATAAAACAGAACTGATGTGTGGTGTCCGGCGACGCTGACGCGAGCTGAGCACACACCAATTACGGCGACTTTTCCACCATCGGCCGTTCGGACCACAGGAGTTGGGCCAGGAGTAAGGACTTTCTTCAGCCGTGCTCTAAGGTCAGCGTTCATGATAGACACGTGTGCGCCAGTGTCAATGAGGGCTGTAGTAGGTACACCGTCGACGTCAACATTGATAAGGTTCTGATGTGCGGGCAAGGTCAGTAGAGGATTTTGGGATCGGGTCGGTATTGCAGCATCACCTCCAAGAGCTGCTCCCGTCAGTTTTCCGGAGGTGAACGCCGGAACGAGCTTGGGGACGGCGATCGGCGGGATGGGGGCGAGCGGGAGAAACGGCGTTGTGGCGAAGGGGAGCGGCTGGATCGGGGGCGCGAGGAATTCTCAGGCGTTAGCGGCTCTGTTTTCGGTGATGAGCGTGAATTCCAGACAGGTGGGCGATGGGGCGGAGGGTGAGGCCACGGAGCAGAGCTGGACCAAGCACGGCAGTGACGCGAAATGTGGCCTATACGACCGCAATTGAAGCATATCGGCCGGTCGTCTGGGGTGCGCCATACCGCCGGGTCGCGATAATGTGGGCTGGCAGAAAAACGTCGGTTGGGCGGAACAGTCACGGGTGGATTTGGTGTGGCGTAGTCTGGACGATGAATGGAGCAGACGTTTAAGCCGGCGTTGGCCAGTTCTTGCCTCACGACGGTCTGTATGAGAGAGACGGTGGCGTGATAGCTTTCGGAGTTGGGGGAGGCTGACACGAGTGGAGCTGCGGCTTCTATTTCCCGACGGACAATACGGACAACGTCACCGGGACTTTCCGTAGAAGGCAGGCGAGGGTCTTCGCATGTGGATGTTGCAGCCGTGTTTGGAAGCCGGGCAAACTGGTGGAGAACACGGCGGCTCTTCGCTTCTTCAAAGCGCCGGCATTCAGAAATAATGTCGTGGACCGTAGATGAATTCTTGAACACAAGAAGGTGAAAGGCGTCATCTGCTATGCCCTTAATAATATGGCCAACCTTATCGGCTTCGGACATCTGCGAGTCTACCTTGCGGCACAAAGCGAGCACGTCCTGAATGTACGTGAGGTATGATTCGGTGCACGTCTGAACTCGACGTGCGAGCTCGTTTTGGGCGGCGCGTTGACTTCCCACAGGCCTGCCAAATAGCTCCCGGAGCTTTTGCTTGCATAACTCCCAGCTAGTCAGTTCTTCCTCGTGCGTCTCGTACCAGACCTTTGCGGTACCTCTGAGATAAAAAATCACGTTGGCCAGCATGAGCGTTGGATCCCATCGCATACGTACACCCACTCGTTCGTATGACTTCAGCCAGGCTTCTACGTCAATGCCATCAGTGCCAGAAAAGGTACCTGGATCTCTCGGGGGCTCCAAGATGAGGGTTGACGGTCCAGTTGGAGAAAGCACGGACGTAGTTGGAGAAGGCACGGTAGTCGGGGAAGGGTCGGCATTGTTGACTGCAGTCGCCATGGGGGAGACCACTAGGCGCCCGCTACGAAGCTCCGTTTTGCGTGAAGTGAGTACCCCGCACCTCCCACCAATGATGTTACGGGAGAATAACTTTACTTTATAAAACGAGGAATAAACTCGGTGGTGGACAAGATGGCGCCCAGTTGGCTCACAGATCTGACCACATCGTCCTCCTCTTTGTCTTCTTCGTCGTTCTCATCCTACCGTTACACTATGTAGCATTGACACGCGCGCACGCTGGTCACAGCGACGCTGGTTAGGCAAAACGCGAGCACTCTATAGTCTGACGCCAGGCGCGACCAGCGTCCGTCGGCACGGCCCGACGGCGACCGGCGTGAGATGCGACATGCTGCATTTCGTGCGGATGCGTTACGCAGACAACACTGCGTCTCCCTCTTTGCGTGATGGAGGAATGCCGGACGCGCTGAAATGCGTATGCGTCCAAGAAACGCACCGCGGCGCGCGCCTGCGAGTATACGGCAGGACCGGCGCCTGCCATGGCAACGCCGGCGTGACGCGGCGAAACGATGCCGACGAGCACTCGCACCGCATCACGTCGAATTGTGTTGTAGCCTTAACCTTGGCATGTAGTCATGTTCTCACATGACGCGCATCTAATGATAATCTTGTTTGCACCTGTCACATACCTTCGTCAGCCATTGAAGTCACGTAATACCAAATTTGGCATATGTGAAGCTAGCAAAACGGCCGCGAGCGCATCATGAGCGTAGCATGCAGTCATGTTGGTACATGACACGCATCTCATGTTTATCATGTTTGCGCCAGTATGATACTTTCATCGTCTATTCACGTACCGTAATACCCAATTTCGTATATGTGACGCTTGCGAAACGACCGCGAGCGCATCAAGAGCGTGGCATGTAGTCATGTTGTTACATTACATGTATGTCATCATTTTCATGTTAGGGTCTGTCGCTTGTGTTCGCCATGCAATCATACGAGTTTTGCACCATACCATGTGAACGAAACCACAGCAAGAGCTGCAGAACGTGTTACGACTAGTCAAATATGTTCTTCACACAGTCATATTATGCCACTAAGTTTGGTATTGATAGAATAATCTAAACGGCCAGGAGAGCTAAAAGTCGCTGATAGATAGATAGATAGATAGATAGATAGATAGATAGATAGATAGATAGATAGATAGATAGATAGATAGATAGATAGATAGATAGATAGATAGATAGATAGATAGATAGATAGATAGATAGATAGATAGATAGATAGATAGATAGATAGATACGCTCAAAGTCGCCGAAGCTCGCTAAGAAATGATTCGCATTTAAAATCACAGCATAACCACGGAGTAAATGATGATGAGTGGGGCAAAGCAACGGTCAGCCCGTCCATGCTTCCGTCCGTCCATTCGTTCTTGCTTCCGTCCGTCCGCGCTACCATCCGTGCATCAATCTATGCGTCCATCCGCCTGTCCATGCGTCCGCTGGTGAGTCCGTCTGTCCGTCTGTTCGTGCGTCCATTCGTAAGTACTCCCGCGCGTCTACCCATCCTTTCGTTCATCTGCTAGTCTGTCTGTCCATCCATCTATGCGCCCGTCCGTGCCTGCATCTAGTGAACTCTCCAAGTACCGCCATCTCCCATCTCGCAACCTTTTGGCACATACCCGCTCTAGAGCGGGTATGTGCCACTATTGGCTACGTACATACGGAGGAGCGACAGACCCACGCCATAAGGAGCTTCGCCCTTAATAACTATACATGCGTGTTTTGCTAGTTTGAGCAAACATAGATGAGTTAAAGGTGGCACAGGCAGCGTGAGCAAGGCCGTTTCAGTCTTTTCCTGCTCGTACAAACAAGGAGGCTTGGAATGCAATGGTTTGGGTACGTGCTATTACTGCTTGAAGCGAATGTGACGAGTCAGTAATGTATGGTGGATGATTCAGTCAACTAAAATAAAACTTATGAAAAAGAGAGAGGGCCGCGAAGTATAGGGGAATGGGGGGGGAGCAAGAGTATCCAAACCCGTTTCCGTCTTGAGAGATGAGATTCTGATATCATATAAATATATGAATAGGCTGAATGAAGGAGCCTGATAGCACAATTTGGAAGCAATTCGAGTTGATTTTTAATGTATAGGTAATATGAGTTTCATATGAAACATGCATACTCGAGCCTAGATCTGACAATATGCAAGCATCTTCACGTGAGGCAAAGCACGGTAGAATGAATGTTTAAGAAACCCAAGTGATTTATTAGCAGTTGAAACGTTGTTTCTAGTGTGACTACCACAGGACAGATCACGAAATATTTGAATGATTAAACTTGTTATATAGAAACCTTATGGACTGAACAAGTAAACTTTAGACGGTCACGGGGGTGAGAAAAAGAAACAAGTTTACATTTAATGAGATTAGGTTTGTAAGGGTTAAATTATGCTCAATTCTGATATCAGTGGGATGTGTTCAGAAATATTTAAAAACATGTATTGCTATGCAAAATAAAGTAACAGCTTTGCCGCAAAGGTGTAGCAATGATTGCTGCTCGCAACGAATTGAATTGTCATGCAAATTATGGCAAGCAGGTCGAAATGGGCACCGCATCGCCAACGCACAAATGACGCATGAAACGGGCTGAGATGTACAGATGAGCGTGAACGAGTACCTAAGTTGTTATTTCACTGTGCCTGAAAAACGCGCCCTTTCACAAACGGAGTCTGTGCGGCGACGGCAGGGACCTTTGTGCACCCGGTAACTACAACACAATCGTTACGGTGAAAGCCCAATGCATACGCTTTTACCCACCGCGTGATAAGGACGCGCACGCACGGAAGTCTACCCCTCCCCTTTCGTGGGGCAAGTACGAGTGGGATATGAGCGCATGAGTGCGCGTCGTCATGCTGGGAGGAGTGGGACGCTGAGCTACGCCAATATCGCTCTTAGCCCCATCTCGCTGGCAATGAAAACTCACTGACATTTCTCACGAGATCGGCACCGCCAGCGGTAAGTCATGTATACAAACAGCTCTCCTTTCGCACGTTGAAAGACGTGCGCCTTCGTGGCTGAGTGGCTATTGAAACGTGTTCGTAAGCGAGAGGTTGCTATTTTATTTCCGCGCCGGAAAATATTTGCTGAACTATTTTTTCTTGCTTTTCAATAGATATAGATACCTCCACATATACGAAGCATGACGGTGACGACCGACGCCGACGGCAAGAACTAGTCCCTAGTGTCCATATAACTGCTATGGGCATAAAACTGAGGGTTTTAGTGGGCACATATCAAAATATGACAATTGAGCATTCATGCTGACGAATTGTAGAAAAGGTTGCAGACATGAAGCGAATAATGCACTGATGTTAGCCACAGCGCCAAATAGCTGAAGGAAAGAAGAAAAGGAAATCACCAATCAGTCCTAAGACCACTTGCAAACGTGCGCATCGCTCGACTCGAAAAAAAAAACTCGCAGAGGCACCTTGTGGTAAAAAAATGCTGCCCTGGAGAGTGTTCGTCATGCTTTGACGTAGAAAATTGGTGTGCGGGGCCGATTTAGTATTTCAGGGTGTGCATGAATCATCATGATGGTGATAGCGGTAAAAAACTATGAGCTCGCCTATGCGCGTACTCGTGCGCGTACCACGTGAAAAAGCTCCCGAGCCACGGCGCGGCTCGGCTAACCCCAGAGAGCAGAGAGCAAGGACAAGTTCGGGCCACCCCCCGGCTGCTCGTTCTGACCCTCCGTGTCCGGGCCTCGTCTCGGCGTTGAAGTCCTCGGGTGCGTCCTGGACTGGGCGTCGCCCCACCTCGCCCCCACGTTGGTCTGAAGCGGCGTTCGTCACGGCCAGCTGCTGTTCTGGTCTCGGAGCGAGACGCTGTCCGAGGTCTGTTCGCGGCAGTCGGCGATACGCTGTTCTCGGTGGTGTACAGGCAAGCCCAGGCGTTGACCACAGTAGTGGGATGACCCTGGTGGTTATCTTCTAGACCGGGCCCCGTGCCGGTACGAAGTCCGCAAGCACAATGCACACCGCTTCCTGACTATCAGAGAGCTCAAGGTCAAGCACAACGTTCACGCCCGAAGAGTAGAATGTGAGTGGACGAACAAGAACATTAACTCCCTTTCGCGTAGGACCGTGAACCTGTGTATATATGTGTGAGTTTATGTTGTGTGTATCCCTTTGTCCGCCTTCGTGTATATAAAAGTCTCTCGTTGTCCTAGAACGTCCCCTGTCCTCATCTGGCTAAGCTGTGCCCACAGTTGCCCACAAATTTTGGCGAGCCTGCCAGGATAGATCGGCTTTACCTTCTTGCCGAGAGCCAGACGGGCGGGACGAACCGATGGATTTAGAGAAATTGCACGCGATCGGAACGGACATGGGTCTAACAGGATAGGCACTGCAAGAATGGGTTGACGCGGAGCGCGTAATCGAAAGGGACCTTCGTGCGCAAGTTCGTGACGAGCAGCCGGGGCGTGGCCCGAACTTGTCTTTGCTCTCTGCTCTCTGGGGTTAGCCGAGCTGTCCCCGTGGCTCGAAAACTTTTTCACGCGGTACGCGCACGAGCACGCGCACAGGCGAGCTCATAGTTTTTTACCGCTATCACCATCATGATGATTCCCGCGCACTCTGAAATACTAAATCGGCCCCGCACACCGATTTTCTACGTCAGAGCATGACGCACACTCTCCAGGGCAGCGTTTTTTTACCACACACCTAAACGTTTGCATCAAACAAGAAGGCAAGTGCCATCTCCTGGTTCTTTTAAGAGTAAAGCACTTCTGGGTCCCAGATTCTGTGTGCTGTCTATGCTGCCATTGTATGCTGTCATGTTGTCATGTAGCATGTAGTCATGTTTTACATGCCACATATATTGATTGTCATGCTGAGGCTTGTCATTCGCCTTCAATGCCAACTGACGTCACGTGATATCAAATTTGGTATATGTGCAGCTAGGAAAACGGCCACGACTGTGCTGTGAGCGTAACATGTAGTCATGTTTTATGTGACACGCATGTGTTGATTATGAAGAAGAGGAATAAAGTTTAAGCTGAAAGACACGGAGGTCAGCCAGTTCTTATACCAGCTGGCTACCCTGTGCTGGGGAAAGGGTTTAGGGGAATAAAAGAACTTAAAAATAAATGTAGCGAAGAGAGAGAGAGAGAAAGTACGAAAAAAATTGCGACAGAGGAGAGGCAACATCAAAGAGTATAAGACACTATAGTCTGTCTCTGAGGCCAGTTGTCCGCAAAAAGCGCAGCAAAGCTTTCAAAGCCTTCTGGGCTGAGGATGGGCTCAGCCAATGACACAGAATTCTATGTTCCGACAAAGGCAGATCATACAGACTATCCAGAGCTGCAGTCAGTTCTTGCCTTTGCGCGTTGAAATGGGTTCACTCACACAGAAGGTGCCCGAAGGTTTCTTCGCAGCTGCACTAGGCGCATGTAGAAGAGCTGGCCATTCCAATGAGATAAGAGTATGCGTTCGTGAAGGCCACTCCAAGCCGCAGCCGGCATAGAAGAGTCTCCTCAGCTCGAGATATCCTTGAGGGAAGACGAAGCTGCAGATCGGGATCCAAGTTATGCAGGCGCGCGTTTGTGAAGTCTCTTGAGTTCCACTGTACCAGTGTGAGGTCACGTGCAAGCTAACAAAGTCTTGTAGCTGCGTCGGTTCTTGAGAACGGGATGGCTGTGTATTAGGTACCGTCATGTGCAGATCTAGCAGCCTCATCTGCGCGGTCATTACCATATATACCGCGATGAGCTGGTATTCACTGATACACTAAGCTGTGCTGTTTCCCAATTGCTTGGTGATGAAGAAGCCTTATTTCAGCTATTAACCATTGTTAGGTCCCTGGCGAAAGGGTGACATAGGACATTGAAGAGCTGCCTTTGAGTCAGAGAAGATAGACCAAGTTCCCGAAGGTTCCTCAGCTACAAACTCCAGAGCTGCACGTACGGTGGCGAGTTCTGCAGCTGTCGACGACGTCAGATGCGATGTCGTGAATTTTATTGTGATGTGCATCGCGGGGATAACCAGCGCCCCTGCTTAGCTCACTGGAGACACAAAGCCATCCGTGTAAATGTGAAGACGTCTGTTCTGCTTCTCTTGCAGGAAGAGTAATGTGGCCTGTTTCAGGGCTAGATGGGACAATTTTCTTCTTTTGGACGCCAGGAGTTGTAAGAAGGGCTTTGAGTGGGCGTAGACGCCATAATGGTATCGGTGGCCATGCTGCATGCGTGAAGTGCAATGGAAGCACTGCGCAATGCTGAGCTACTGTTGTGCTGAACGCTGAGTGGGGCCTAGAAGTTCGAAGGGACGCGAGGTGATGAGATGGAAGCCGAGCGAAACGCCTTATGTGCATTCTCAAAGTGTCTATGCAGATGTATGCGTTGGCTGGATAATCACGTGCAATGATGACTGTCACTGCTGTAGACGCGCATCTCCGGAGACCAAGGCAACTTCTCAGTGCTTGGGCTTGGATCGACTGCAGGACGCGCAAGTTTGTTCTTCAGAGTCCGCAAAGCACGGGTAAACTATATCGCATATAATTGAGGAAAAGAACAGTGTAGAGTTGAAGCATTGCTCGTACCGATGCACCCCACGTTTTCCCAGCAAGAAACCTCAGCACGTGGGTGATAATGGTGAGTTTAGTTTTCATGTGGGCGATGTGAGGGCTCCAGAAGAGGTCGCGATCAACTATGACTACGAAGAATCGGTGGGTCTTCACGTAGTTGATCGTGTGTCCGTTGATTTCGATAACATATGGGCTCATCGCCTTATGCGTGATTGCTATAGGCGTGCACTTCTCTGATGACAGCTCTAGTCGCCGTTCTTCCAGGTACTTTGTCGCTAGTGTAGCCGCTCTCTGAAGCCGGGCACGAAAATGAAGGCGTGTTACGCCTGACGCCCAGATGCAAATGTCATCTGCATATATTGATAGATGGACAGATTCTGGTAGTGCGTCAACCAGACCGAGGAGCGCAAGATTTAAAAGTGTGGGGCTAAGAACACCACTTTGAGGCACACTACGACAGATGCAATGATTCGTTGTTGTGCCAGCCTCCATCTGTACAAAGAAAGTTCTGCCTTTCCAATAGCTGTCGATCCTTTGGTAAACCCGACCCCCTAATCCAACGTTTTCCATGGCATCCAGAATGGCTTCATGGGATACGTTATCGTATGCACCTTTCACGTCCTTGAACAACGCCGCAGATAAACGTTTCAGTCTTTTTTGATGCTCAACAGGCGGTACCAGGTCAATAACGTTATCAATTGCGGACTGCCCACGCCGAAAGCCCGTCATAGCATCAGGGTATACCTCGTGGTGCTCCAGGTACAACTCTAGGCGAGTCGAAATCATCTTTTCAATCACTTTCCCGAAACAGCTGGTAAGAGCGATGGGGCGATAAGAGGTCAAGTCCAGAGGAGATTTACCTGGTTTAGGCACAAGAACGAGGCGGCTGGATTTACACGAATGAGGGACTAATCCGCTGCTCCACGAGTCGTTGTACACGGATAGAAGGGCCCATCGAGCTGCTTCACCGAGGTTGCACAGAGCCATGTACGTAATCCCATCCGGACCTGGCGATAAAGATGGTTTGCATGCAGTCAAGGCCACTTGGAGTTCTTTTAGAGAGAAAAAGGTGTCCATTTGTGAATCTCTGGAAACAGGGGCGTTTCTAGGTGACGCGTGGTACACGCAAACGCCTGACCGGCAATTTTGATGCAGAAATCTTCTGCTACTTCAATTTCGTTGTGGCCATGGTGGAGAGACAGACACTTTAAGGGGCGATGTTGATGTGGCGATGTTCGTAGGCCACGAACAATGCTCCATGTCTGTGTCAAAGGCTTGTGTGAATCCAACGATTCGCACAGAGATTTCCACCGAAAAGACTGAAGTGAATTGATTCGCCGCTGACTTTTTTTCTCTTGGCGCCTTGCCTCCCTCAAATCGTGAATGGACTTAATGCGCCTATATCTTCGTTCTACACGACGACGGATCGCTCTGAGCCGTTCGAATTCCGCCTCATGTTGACAATATTTTGAAGTGTGCTTCATATGATAAGTCACTTCTTGAGCAGCACCTCTGATCATATCCTCGAGGGTGTAAGAGGAGGCGCTTCATTTTCTTGACACCTCTTTTCCGTCAGTGACCTGGACTTTGTCCAGTCGATACGAGTCGAAGTGTCGTAGTTTTGCGATTTTTCCAGGCCCTTGATCTTTAAATAAGTTGGTATGTGGTCGCTTCCACGAGTTTCATAGTCTGCGAACCACTTAACCCTTCCATTTAGGCTTCGTGACACAAATGTCAAGTCAAGGGAGCTGCTTATGTTTGGAGGTGTCATTTACCGGGGTCGTTCATTCACGTGAAGTGATACCAAATTTGGTATATGTGAGCCTGGCGAAACGGACGTTTGCGCATCATGAGCGTGGCATGTGGACATGTTCTCACATGACGCGTATCTCATTATTATCAAGTTTGCACCACTTACACAACTTCGACATTTATTCACGCCCTGTAAAACTAAATTTGGTATATGTGATGCTAGCAAAACCATCGTGAGCGCTCTATGAACGGGGCTGGTAGTCATGACTTACATGACATGCATGCCATGGTTTCCACGTTAGGGTCTGTCACTTTTCTTCGTCATGCAGTCATATCATACCATACAAGTTTAGCAATATGCCATGTGTGCAAACCCACCGAAAGTGCAGAGAAACCATGAAATATAAATGATAACATTCATAACACTTATGTCAAGATTTTCATGTGTGACTAATCACTTCTCGTCATAGAGTCATGTTATGCTATACCACTTTTGGTATTCATACCATTATTGAAACGGCCAGAAGAGCAAAATGGCGCAGATAGATAGATAGATAGATAGATAGATAGATAGATAGATAGATAGATAGATAGATAGATAGATAGATAGATAGATAGATAGATAGATAGATGGATACATAGATAGATAGATAGATAGATAGATAGATAGATAGATAGATAGATAGATAGATAGATAGATAGATAGATAGATAGATAGATAGATAGATAGATAGATAGATAGATAGATAGATAGATATAGTGACAGACAGACAGACAGACAGGTTGATAGATACACTCAAATTCACCGAAGTTCGCTAAGAATTCCTTGGCATTTAAATTGAGGAAGCACATGTCAAGGTCACTTGATGTCAATGAAAGCTGCGCAAAAAATGAGTTCATGCGTTGTACAGAGCAACGGAAGCGTCGGTTACGAAGTTTTCGCTCGTTTAATTACAATAAAACATTTCTAACATCCCACGCCCAACTCCGCCTTTGCACTTGCCTATATTTTCTTCCTTTCAAAAGAGGGCTCACACCTCAAGTGAGAGCTACCATGCACGGACATGTTCACCCATAGTCTTTCCGTAATGAACGTGGCATGCTCTCCTACACGTTCATTGAAGTAGCGTCCTGCTTGTCCCATGTACGAACGAGCGCAAGAGAGCTGAATTTGGTACACTACTTCTATAGCAGCTTTGAAGAAAATTCTGGCATACTTTTTACTACAACCACCTCGTCACCACCCGTCCTCGCAGAGGCTTGGGCACAAGCCGGTGAGCTTCTTGGTGCCGAGAAAACTAGACTTCAATACGGTGTACCAAATGCTGCTCACGAGTGGTGCACTCAGAAGTGGTGTACCACTCCAGAGTTCGTAGCGTTTTGAACTAGTACGACCCGGAAACATTGTCAGCATAATCGTGCGGCACTTCACTTGTTACCTTAACAGAAACATGATTGTCACTTCACGTGAGTAACGGCAATCTGTTACAGTGCGCACGGCAAACTGGTGTTTGTCTGGGTTGGCTCTACGCGCAGAGGCAATGGTGTGCTGGCTGTAAGAAACAACATATTGTCATCGGTTAGCAATTTTCTGGTGCCTTAGAAACAGTTAGGTGTTTCATCGCTCTTGATTGGTAAAAGCATTAAGCAAACATCAGCTGTTAGCGTATCAAAACGGCACTCAGCGAGATCTAGGTAACAGTCGTTCAAAAACACTGTTATTTTCAGGTGCTTAAAAATTTCTAGTCTATGCTAGCTCACTTTTGAACATTTATGGACAGCTCTCCTAGATCACAAGATAAGCTTATTTTTAGGCAGTTGCGACCATTCTATTCTAAATTGTTCCTAAAAACATAGCAAGGAAAGAACAGGTCAAATAGTGCCAAGTTATCTAGTCCCTGGACCAGCCGGCTACTCGGTGCCGCGGACTGGCTACTCGATGTGAGGAACGAAAACTAATAAAAAAGCCCGTACTAAACAAAAAGAAAGACAAACACAAAGAATGAATATGACACTTAGTTACACGGAGATAGCATTCAGCAATTGACAACGTTGTACAAAAAGCACTGCTGCTGCTATAGGGACAATCTTCCTGCACTTCAAAACTGCGGCTACATGCTTCATTCTACTCGCACGTTTTACTGGTTTAATTCGGCTTGGCACTTCTGGCGCGTCTACAAAAAGGCTCAGTAATATAAAGCACTGCTGCAGTGAAAAAAAACACCGTACCGACATGTGCGGCTGTAGACCCAGACGTTTGAGAGGGATCACCCGGTACATCAACTTCGGGAGGAGTATTCGAAGGCGGTGAAGATTCAGCAGATGCAGAAGACGCAGCAGGCTTTGAAGCATGTGAAGGTTCAGCGGCTTTCGCAGGTTTTTTAGCCGATGAACCTTTAGGTCTCGTGGGTGCTGGTTTCCTTCTATAGTAAAAATTTTTACGAGGAAGTGTTAGCGAGACCCTTGGTTCTGCACTAACCCCAAACGTGCCTTCGTCTAACAATATCGACAAAGCCAAAACCCCAACAGCCACAGCGAGAACATTACGAAGGCTCAGAACCTTCGCCATAGGCAATGTGTCTAATCTGCGTTGGAGGTTTGCGTAACAGTGAGCCAGCCTTATATATATCTTGATTCTGTCAAAGGTTAACAACAAAAAAAAAAACAGTCGCTTTATAGTGTGACTTGAACTCGCATGTTATTATTACTTTCTGCATTCAAGATTGAACGTCAGCAAATCTGTTTTCTCAATCCAGCACTCTAAAAAAAGGCATGAGATTGCGCTACACTATTCGAATGCATTAGCGTAAACAATTAAAATATACTTGTCGTTTGGTTCTTTTTTTTCTCAAAAAGAGCCAAGTCCACGTTGTGTGAGTACCTCCTAAAGAGTCAGGGGTACAAAAATATGATGTGGGGTATTTTTTTTCTGTTGTATGTTGACAGGACATTTTATTGAAAGCAAGGCACGCTGCTTACTGCAGCGCGACAAAATAAAAATGTTTACAGCTTTTTTTATTACCCAATATTTGCTATTTTGGTTAGCGACGCTCCGAGAACCACAGAGCGGCACGTGCAACTAACGATATCTCGCGTGTAAAAGGGCAGACCAACCTGTGAGGCACTTTCACGCGGCTTGCCTTGTCTGTCACATGTGAAATGCGCTGCGAGTTATATTTATTGCGGAAGTGAAGACTTCCTATAGAGTCTTCCACACGTTCACCTTGTGCACTGATTCATGACCCAAAGCCGAAGAGGATGCTGCTGGCGAATGACGGCTATGACGTCATTCGCCAGCAGCAAAAGCCGAATGACGGCTATGACGTCGGAGCTTAGCTCGGTGTGTCGAAGCTCGACCATGGTGGGGACGCTTCGGAGGCTAGTACTTTCCTGAATGACGCTTTGCATAATGTCAGTGTCACGATGTACGCCAGTCAGTGCAAGATCTGGCCGGCGAACATTAAATTTCATTTAAGTTACGTTACAAGCTTTAATTTTTCTTCAGAAAGGGTAATTGAAAAAAGCATGTTCGAAAAATTTTTTTCGTTTCCGTGTAGAAGCAGCAAGTTTTATGGCGATAGCAATTATATGGACACTATCCGCTGAGTTTTGCCACCGACGTCGGCGTGAACATCGCCGCCATTCACAGTATATATATACACATCTATATATGTATATATAAAAACGCAAGAAATAAACAAAATCTTGAAAAGACACATGCATGCGGAATCGAACGTACTACCTCTCAGTCGTGAAACACGCGAGGCGTTGACCACTGCGCCACCGAGGAGCACGTCCTTCACTGTTCAAACGGCAAGCTATTTATATCTACCACTTACCGCTGCTCACGGACGTCTCGGGGGGAATCATCGCGTTTTCAGCATTACCAGCAAGATGACGCAATGATCGCGCGTCGACGCATCACGCGGCGGCACGCGCTCTAATCTTCAACGTGTACTTTTCCCCACTTGGAGGAGGCGTGCGATGCTCTCTCGCGCCTCCTTATCTTGCGGTGGGGAGGAGGGGAGGATCGTATGACTTGGCTGACCTCGGGTTTTACCTGGAACGATTCTGTTGTGGTTACCGGGTGCACAAAGGTCAGTGCAATCATTGCAGTCTTCGTTTTCGAAAAGCGCGCGCTCTTCAGATACAGCGAAGTAACAACTGAGATGCTTATTCGCATGCATCTGTACTTGTGAGTATGTTTCATGCGTTATTTGTGCGTGACAAACGCGGAGCACGTTTCGATCTGCTTTTCATTCTGCGCGTGACCGTCCAATTTGTTGCTATCGTGTTCATTGCTTTGCCTTTGGGGAAAAGCTGTGACTTTTTATAAAAGATGCAAACTTAGCCTATTCAGCATTTGCACAACGTATATTATTGGGATAGTCACCTTCTGAGATGCCTTGCTGGCACCAGTAATCTACGTGTTCAACTGTGCAATTTACAGTATGTGTCACACATCTCTCCTCACTTAGGGAAGTCAAACTAAACCGACACACAGACACGGTAAACGGCTCATTATTAGATTAAATGGAATATTTTTAACAAGCGTATTTCCTATTTCATGGGCATGAAGTAAATCAAGAAAGATCAGTTTACAAGTGCTTAATGTGTCCACCCGTGTGTACGGCTGCGACGGTCTCTTGGCCACGCATCAAAATAGAGCAAGCCAGCTTGTTAGAAGCGAAGCTCCTCATGGTTCACGGCAATCCCTCGTCTTTCGGGCGTATCCAGTAGCGTCCTCTTTATCATACAATAGGTGGCGCTGTCCCATAGAGATAGACAGACAGCATACCCTTATCGTACAATAGATGCCGCTCTCTTATACTGACCGACCGGCCGACCGACCGACCGACCGACCGACCGACCGACCGACCGACCGACTGAAAGACAGACAGACAAACAAACAGACAGACAGATAAATGGATAGACGGATGGACGCCTCTGTACTCTCATCATCATTCACTCCGCGAATATGCTATGATTTTTTTTTACTCTTTCAAGCTTATTTTGTAAATACGTCTCAAGCAGTCTACTTATGCACTTTCTGTACGCGCTGCTCTATTTTGGGTGGCGAACTGGACATAGTTAACTTTAGGGTAACCCCCTCCCCGCTGAAACTTTTCTTCTTTTTCTTTTTCTCTCCAACTTCTGTGTAAAGTGGGCTACCATTTCCTCCAGAAACCTCGTATTGTAAATGGCAAGTACTTATTGGGTTCTTATTTTCGGTACATTTTTTTACCTTTAAGCCTGTTCTTATCGGTATCGGAGATAACAAATATAGCTGTAAAAAGTGGGTGCTGCTTCGTGGGGATATTTAATGCACTTCTCGTAAACACTTAGGCTTCTCAGTCGACGTAGTGCGTTTGTATACATACGCAATTGTTGGAAATAATGCTTCATAAATTGCTGTATTGATCAGAACAATTTCATTTCGTGGGTTTTCATTTGTAGTTAAATTGCCAACAAATACAATAGAGGTGTAATGCTGGTGAGTGCTATGCATAAGCGCGCATAAGCACGCATAAGTACGCAGTTTTAGTGTGAATCGCAAGCTCACCTAGACCGTTGCTCAGGGTTGGCATCACTATCGAATCTTTCATCTCCCTTCATGGGCTCTTGCTCTGGCTTGGCATCACTATTGAATCTTTCATCTCCTTTCATGGGCTCTTTTCAGCTTTCAATGACTCCACGACACTCACATTATACGAATAAAGAAAGTAGGAGTTAGATTGAGGTTTTCGAAAAATGATTCTCGTGATTAAAAAGAAATCTCCATATAGACTTCGTATGGCCTCAAGAGAGCCTTTACTCCACCAAGAAATTCAATGAAGCCTTTACGGAGAGGATCATTGTTGATCTATTTCGTGTCGCTAGCACAGCACACTCCTTTAGTTAAAATACTTTTGTGTTCTGCAGGTACAGTTTTATATTGTAGTGCAGAAAAGGAAAGAAAATGGGCATGGTTCAGGGGCCAAGACTTTTACAGTGGACCGTGGAAGAGTTTGTTCAAAGTCAGCTCTATGAAACAAAATTCGTCGTTCAAATATTTTCGTCAATTATACTTTAACGCGACACAGGGAAATGCTAAAACGGAAAGTTTTCTCGTTGAGTCGACATAGAAGTTATTGCACATTTAAAGAAAGCATGCGGAATTCCCTCATAGAAGACAGCATAATTTATCCATTACTAAAAAAGCATGTCCGATGTATTTATTCTTCTGTTACATGCATATCTACCACTGCATATTCGTAATTATTATACTAGTTGTCATGTATGTTAGACGGGGTAGTAATCATAACTAAACAGAATGCTACCAAGGAAAGAATAGACCCCCAGTACTTTACTTGGCAGAGTGTCTGTTCTCATCAATAAAATTTCTTACGAGGAACAAAAAGCCCTTAAATTTTCATTTCTTTTGTTATCAAATATATGCTTCGATAAATCAAGTACGTGCGCACAGCTGTATTTCTCAAAATAGTGTTGTCAAGAATTTATTTCTGAGTGTGAAGTTCTGTCTAGCTTAGCATCAGCAGGCGATCGTCAAGAGCAGTAAGCTTTCATTTAAATATAGCTTGCCCTGATTGCGACGTCAAGAAGCTGCAGAGCAGTTTATCATCAGTATTCACTCGTGCAATCTCTCTAACATTTTTTATGAGCCTTGTTCTGTCTTTCGCTAATATTTGCGAGTGACTCCATGATTGATTGAAGCAGCGCATTTGAAATACCCTCCGTCAACCATAAGTTTGCATATTGTTTTTACGTTACTATCGTATTTGGTCTTCGCTGACGTGTCGCACTTGTTGTTTATGTAACATTAACGTCTGCCCATAAAGTACGCTTTAGGACACTTTATACTGCTGATAATGGTGTTTATTTCAGAAAATTATGTATATAAAAGATTTATATTGATCAACTTATCTAAACTTGAAAACTCGCAGAACTACCAAGCAATCTTAACCTTTTTCTTAAGAAACATAGTCCATGAACACATTTTTTGACCAATGCATTCCTATGTGGATATTTTTATATGCATAATATTAGAAGTTATCAAACCAGTGGTTTGCTGTGACTGCCTCTCATGCATATCAGTTCAGAGCGTCTGAAACTGAGTTCACGTTGCCTGTGCCTAGTCTGCATCTTGTTCATTCTGGGTTTACAGGTAAAAAAGAATGCAAGACAAAGATGTTTGAGATTTGCAGGAGCTCTCAGTGATGTTAATATTTCAAAATGCAAACTAATAAATGTGAAGCACCACAAGCACCATCTTCTGCACTTCAGGTCAGCATTTTTGTATGATGCTATAAAAGCTATGCAAGCAAGATTTTGTTGTTTTTTCGGCATTTCATTTCATATATTTTACCCTCGAGGCATCTAAAAGCGTTGCATAGGATGTAGGGTATACAAAAACAAAAACAATGCAACAAATACAACATACAGGTTCCACATATTAATGGAAATACGTGTTCAAACAAACTAACTCATCACAGCCTGGAGACGCATATGGTTAGTGCAGCTTTGAACGATGAAGCATCCTCGCTGCGTCCTATGAAGATCATATGAAGTTGCCAGCATGACAACTGTGAAGCAGGCACTTCCACTTAGTGAGCACCCCCATTTAATTCGCATTTATATTCCTGCTACGCCTTATTGAGCTTAACAGCCCAGGCTGCATAATCAAATGGCTCTGTGTAAGCCCATCTTGTCATTGTACAGGTTCTGCCATACAGCGCGTATGCTACGTGTTGTCGTTGCGCTTAGTAGATTGCAGAAAATGCACGTAATTTAAAATTTGCAGTCACATTTCATCAATATTACAATGCGTTTAAGTGACAAATGCAACTAGGTCTTTCTAAGACAACCTCCAGAATGCTGCCTGAAGAATCTGCTGAAGCCTTGGGTATAAGTCGTTTAGTAGGGACAAGGAATCTAAGTAAAGTAAAGGAATTTTGGGAGTCATGATTATGTAAATGGGAAGAAAGTGAAGTGGATGAAAAGCAAAGTTGCCGCCAGCCGGGACCAAACTAGCGGCCTTTGAATAACATGGCGCCTCAGATGTCCACCCACTGCACTACAACTTCAAGTGGGTGGGTTTTCTACCCATCTACTTTATTCGCTATTTATGTACATATCAACTTGGGAGTGTTAGTTCCTATATACTCTGCGCCAACTTTTTGTGGGAGCACAACGAAGGCTACGAAGCCTAAGCACGCCCTTTTTCACTGGGCATTTGCGTGTAGTCCACGAAGACTAGTTTTTATATACTGCTTAGAGCATAAAGGAAATATAGGAACCTAATATATTGTCGCGGTGTAGCCAGAACAAAAGACAGAAACAACTAGCGACAACAAAAGAGCGTGTTTTTGTTGTTGTTTTCTTCTGCAACTGGCTCGTACCCAAAGTAAGATATTTGCCGATTAAAGGTGAATTTGCCCGATACTTTCAGCATTGCGTGTTTCAGAATCAACTGTGCAGCGAAGGCCTGCTTCTTCTTCCTTTTTCCAACCTCCTGTCCCGCTACCCGGAGTCTGCGAAACACCTCCATCGTCATCCTCTTCTACGTATATACACGTGTCATTTGCCCCTCCTTATAGGCATGGCCCGGTGCTACATCCCAGCTACCGTTGTGGAAAAACGCAGTGTATCACTGACATATGGCTTCATGCATACCACATGTACAAGCTCAGACCATTGCTGTTGACGCCTGGTGTAAGAGGGACTGTCACGGACGACCTCGTAGATGACGTCACTTAACTTTTGCATTACTCTATACCGTCCGCAGTATCGCCTTAAGAGTTTCTCAGACAGTCCTCGTCTTCGTATGGGTGTCCACACCCACACTCGGTCACTGGCTTCGCAGGTTACTGCTCTCCGGCAGGCATTGTAGCGACTTGCGTCGTAATGTTGTTGCTGGCGGATTCCCAAGCGTGCGAGCTGCCTGGCTTCTTCCGCGCGTTCGGTATATATGTCGGCGCCCGTTCCATTGTCGTCCCATTCATGTGGCAACATAGCATCTAGGAATTTCCGTACCTCCCGTCCGTAAACAAGGCTGAATGGAGTCATGCAAGTCGTTTCTTGCTTGACTGTATTGTACGCGAACGTAATATAGGGCAAGATCTCGTCCCAATTGTTATGTCAAACGTCCACGTACATCGACAGCATATCTTCAATTGTCTTGTTGAGGTGCTCTGTCCGTTCGTTCGTCTGCAGGTGGTAGGCAGTGGTCTTTCGATGACTCATTACTCCTAACATCAAGACGTGCTCAAGAAGAGCCGCCGTGAATGCAGGCCCGCGGTCTGTTATTATGACGGATGGTGCGCCATGTCGCAGTACAACATATTCAATGAAAAATTTGCCTACCTCCACTGCTGTGCTTCGTTGGATAGCTTTCGTTTCGTCGTACCGGGTAAGGTAATCCGTCACGACGATAACCAAGCGGTTCCCTCCAGCAGAAGTAGGAAGTGGACCTAAGATATCCATTTCGATCTGGTCGAATGATGTACTTGTGACCTGAACAGGTTGCAGCAGGCCGGCTGGTTTCATTGGAGGAGACTTACGTCGCTGGCAGTCCAAACAAATACGAATGTGTTGCTTCACGGCAGCGGTGAGCCTTGGCCAGTAATATCTTTGATGAACTCTCGCCAATTTGCGCGTGTAACCTAAGTGACGAGAAGTCAAGTCGTTGTGACATGCTTGAAGTACTTCAGTGCGGAGAGCTGCCGGGATGACAAGCAAGTAGGTAGATCCGATCGACGAAAAATTTCTTTTGTATAGGACGCTGTTCTGTACGGAAAACGACGACAATACTCTTGCAAAAACTCTGGGTGTGCTCTGAGATCGCCCTTTCCAAGTAATTAATCAAACCAAGACACTCAGGGTCGTCACGTTGTTGTTGTACGATGGCAGACGTATCAAGGACCCCACGAAATGCAGTTTCATTCTCATCAGGTAGGGAGGCTGACTGTATTGGTGATCGAGACAGGTGGTCGGCGTCCATTGGTCGCTTCCTTGACTTGTGTACGACCGTCATGTCAAACTCTTGCAGCCTTAGGCTCCAACGCGCTAATCGGCCGGTGGGATCTTTTAGATTAGTTAACCAGCAAAGGGAGTGATGGTCACTAATAACTTTGAAGTGACCGTCAAAATATGCACGCTGTTTTGCGTTTTCTTTTATTAGTTCTTGACACGTGTTTGTTTCCGGTTGTGGGCGCGTTCATATTTTGTTATATCACGTTGTTGATGATGAGAGGGGAAGTCGGGAATGACGTACATGCGTGTGATATATTTATTAGTGTTCGCTTCGAAATAAAATTTTGAGTTGCTAGTAAGCGCTTGTCTGTGTCATCTCCGAGTGTGTGTATTTTTGCGCTTGTTTCATTATGAGGCCATTTTTCCATTTCGTGACCTCTTGTGATTCTGAAGGGTTACTTGGCCTCCTCTTGAAGTCATCTGTCGTAGCGGCATGCCTTCTCGCATAGGTGCACCTTGATCTGAAGCAAACACGAGCCATTCTTTTGTTACTTCCGAACAGCTGCGTCAGTTTTGATGAACAGGGTACGTCTCATCTGAAAAATTGGGGGAAAAAATCATGAGGTCCTCTTCTTTAATAGTCCATCTCTTAAGCAATCGCTTTCACCAATTTCCAACAGAACACACAGTAGAAACATTTATGGGGAAATAATTGGTTATGCATGATTATGGGGATAGCAGCACCTGCCCAGACGTGAATAAAATACTTGTTGGACTGCATGATGCCTTTTATTATTAAAGTATTGTGCAGTCATGAGAGATCCCCTATAATAAAAAAACGAAGACAAACAATTTCGAAAAAAGTCTCTTTAACGTCGTCCATCCTAGAACATATATTCTCTCAATTGAAAAAAAGGTAATTTTCTACTGATAGCATTCTGGAAGCAGCATTGGCGCAGAAGCACTGTTTAGTGTCTTTGTTTTCTTCTCTTATGTACGTACCTTTATATTTATAATATTTACTGAGGTAGTCAATGCACCTTCATTTACGAAGCTTATCTTTGTCGTGTAGCTTCTCTTGTCAATAGATTGTTTATTTTAAGGCTCATTATTGAGCAGTCCTGCGGCTTAGTCGTGCAGCTGACTGTTTAAACGATGAAATTGGTAATGAGCTCTGGCTTCCAGCTCCACAAATCAGCAAGCTGATAGAACAGGAAATAAGATTATACAACATTTAGGGGGGAATATGGTGGCAGTGAAACTGTTTCAATGCTCAATCTTGCTCCAGATGGCAGAAGTTGGCTTTTTTCAGGAGGGCAGCATTTATAAACTAAAGAAACAATTTTATTAGCTGTTTAAGTTTTCAAACAAACATCAGTGATGCAGTACAAGCACTATTCTGGTCCTATAGTGAAAGATTTTCTAAAGAACAGCAGCCAAAATATCACAGCATTGAGAGGTCTACAGAACGAAAATTCATAAAGATGTTGCCAATAAAAGGCGAAACGAATTCAATTTATTTGTTTTCTGTTGATGCTCACCAAGCAGAAGCAGTAGCACATTTGCAGTCTTTTAATCGAAAAATTGTTCTCAGCGGCCCAGCAGTAATTCTTTGAAGCCACATTATTAAAATATAATGGAGCTTTCTGTGAACAGCGTATTCAGCACTGCTGACATTTTCTAGGAACAAATAGCTGACCTGTAAAAAAAGCAGTACATAAATTAGAAATTTGATAAACGTAACACATGTTTGGAAGCTTTGAAAAAGTCTCTACTATATGCAGTGGTCGTGGTGCCAACAGAAGGATAATCTTGCCATAACAAAACAGCATCAATTCATCAAAATATTCATTGTACATTCTACGAAGTACTTGTAGGACTGGTAAAGCTATGCCTTTGTTGTAGAAAATTGTGATTAAAATTCACAAAACCCAGTGAGTATTTAGGCACAATTATTTCTTGTAAACAGCACTTTTTGTGTATATTTCATATAGTTGCTGTTGGACAACTGGAAAATTCGTGTTTTTCTGTAATTTATAAATAGTCTGACAAGTGGCACTCACTCCATGCAAGAAAATTGAACAGATATACGTAACTAATGATACATTTAGATGATGATAGATCATTTACGACAGACTGTACAATGAAAATACTGCAGAAATGAATTACATTTAAAACAGCATCGCTCACCAACGTTGAGTACTTATTGACTAACCACAACTTTCAAACTGTGCCAACATCTGAAATGACAAGTTTCTCAATATTGATATATGAAATCCTGAAGTCGCTGAAGCTAAAGCTGCATCATATTATTTTTTTTTTCAAAAGTATATTTCCACTAAAGTAGACCCAACAATACCTAGGAACCTTATTGTGTCAAAGCATTTTGTAAAAGAAAAATATTAATACAGGCGCGGCTGAATTTAAATGGTAGATGACCTATGACTTTCTCCCATCCGGCACCAGCCTTCATATCTATTTTATCTTTTAAATATGACCGCACGCAAAAGTTTATAATTTCGAAATAATTAGTAAAGCACACCCTAAATCGCAAGGCGCATTAGCGAGATGCACTCGTCGTCAGCGACTGGCCGTTCCGCCAGAAGCGAACGAGAAATGGCCGCGCACCACACGTCAACGTACACAACCGGCGGCTGGACGCTTGTCCTTCGGACCGGGTCGTTTCAGTTAATTTCAAGTTTTCCCCGAAAACAGTGTATCGCTAATTTAAAAAATACTAACTATTTTTACTATATTATTGTACTTGCAGCCGTGGGAATGCAACAGGCAGAACACTGCCTGCGCTGGCGTCTGCAATGCCTGTCATCTATCGCTTCCGTCGGAGGAGCTCCACAAGAAGTGAACGAGATGTTACAACGAGACTGGACTTGTACACTTCACAATGAATTCACTTAGCAGAATGGAGAAACTTCATGTGTATGTAGAAAACTAAAAGACTTCGATGTCTCACTTTTGTCTTTCGTTGTTGCTGTGACTGCAAAAGCAATTACACATTGGTAACTAACTACTTTTTCGCGAGTTCTTTTCTGCGCAATTTCTGCTCACTGCGCAGAAAAACAGGTGAAAAAAGTATTTCGCTTGGCGGAAAATAAACAAAAAAGAACAATGTTTGAACTGGGGACAAAAAGTTCATCTGATTGGAGTATTTGAGTGGATCAACCGTTCATCCAGCAAGGTAGAACTGTGAGGACTAACGGTTGCCCGGTAAGGTGTAAATGTGGGGATTAAAAGTTTCTCTACAAGGGGCCAATGTGAGGACTAAATGTTTGTCCTCTGAGGTGAATTGTGGGACTATCGGTTACTCACTAAAGTGTAAATGTGACGACTAAAATTTAGTCCCTTGAGTTCGTCGGTGGGGACTAGCTGTTAGACCCAGTGCCGTTAGTCTTAAAAGGATCATTGGTTGTGGCAGCCCCATTAGTTCCTAAAAAGACAAACCACACTCATTTTTAACACCCTTTGCCTTAGAGTGTAGAAATATAGCTGGACTTCGACACAGTTTCTACCCTCTCCTCTAGGTTTGGTATCGAGTAAGTTTGGTCTCGAGCTATGGCGTTAAGACGCAGATAATCGATGCATGGCCTCGGATCTTTTCCCTGCACTTGAACCAATATTAAACTGGACGTATAGTCATTCTCACCCGGTAATATGACTCCCAACTCCAGCATTTTATCGATCTCCTCTTTCATGATCTGCTTTTGCACAGGAGAACAACGATACGGCTTGCAACGAATTGGCTCCTCACAAGTTAACTCGATATCATGTTCAGGCACCATCGTGTTTCCGGGACGGTCCTAAAACACGTCTTCAATTTCAGAAGCAATCCTTTTCAGGTCCTTCTTCTGGCCATCACTTAACCTATGCTCTAGATGCAACTGCTACAAGTTACCTCCGATCCCCTTTCGAGTACATCACTCGAACTCAAAATTTCTGCTCCCTCTTCTTCTGAAGCATTCAGCAGCAGATATATGACCGCTTGGCGTTGAACGTATGGTTTCATCGAGTTATTGTGGTAAATTTTGTTCGGCCACTTTCCTAACTTCACTTCATAATTGGTATCAGAAAGCTTCGATATTACTTTGGCCAGCCCTTCCCAATGAAACTCAATCTTGTTCTTTTTGGAAGGCCACAGCAGCATTACCTGACTACCTACATCAAAAGGGTGCTTCTTCGCCGATTTGTTGTAGTACTCCTTTGACAGCACTTGTGCAGCCTTTACGTGGCTTTCCACAAGATCTTTCGTTTTTCCAAGCCTCTGAAGCAGGTCAAGAACATGCGCAACTACATTAGGGGTCCTCATCGAATCCCTTCCAGAATTGGCGTAACATTCGCAATGATGTTCTCAAACTCCTGCCGTAGACAAGCGCTGCGGGGATAAAACCAGTGCTGTCATGAGGAGCAGATCTTAAAGCGAACATAGCGGGCGGAATACACGCTTGTCCGTCGCATTTGTGCTCGTAGCAAAAAGCTCTCAGTATCCGTTTCAGAACGGAATGCACACGCTGTAACGGATTACATTGCGGGTGATGGATCGAGTTGTGCACTACTTTTATTCCACATTTATCCAACAAGGTAGAGGTAAGGCAGCTGGTGAAGACACCGCCATTGTCGCATTGAATTTCAGAAATAAATCTGACGCGTGCAAATATAGATAGCAGTGCATCCACGGCATGAGGGCGATTGAGCTCCTTAAGTGGTATCGCTTCCAGGAATGTTGTGGCTACACAAAGGGCCATCAGGATGTACCGACAACCTTGCCTTGACTCTGGCATTGGCCCGACGATATCAATTCCTAGGCGCCGAAAAGATTCTGCGATAATTGGCACAAGCTTCATGGGTGCCTTCCACTTGTCCGTGGACATCCCCGCTCTCTGACAAGTGTCGCATGAGCATACAGTCTTCGATATCTTTCCAGCATTTCGGCCAATTATTCTCAAGGGAAACTCCGCCTTGGTCTTTTTTATGCCGAGAAGCCCTGCCCACGCGTTTTCATGCCCCAGTTCCAATAGTTGGTGATGATACTTTTTTGGCACCAAAAGCTGCTCATACTTGCTACCTTGCACATTTGTGTAGCTCCGATACAGGAGCTCTGCCTTCTCAAAAAAGGCAACATTTTTTTTCTTTTTTCCCAAGTTTACGCTTTCTATTAGCGCTTTAATCGAGAGGTCCTAACGCTGCTCTCGAATGAGCATTTCTCGATCCACCCTCGACAGCCCACTCCAACTTTCCGCTAAGGCGAGAGCGTTGCACCCCTCTCGCTCTGGCTCAATGGTGCCATGTCATCTCCTCCACCGACGCAGACCGCGCCAGTCGCTTCGGCGATGGGCCGCTCGAGTGACTGCTCAAATGACTCACACGGAGAATTTCCTGTCCGAGGTTCCGTCGACTCACCGCCAAGGTTACACAGACCAGCAGCTTTTGAACTTGGTGCTTCACCACATTGAACAAGATCAAGCTTCTGCGAAAGTTTCCGCGCTTTCGATCGCGGGAGGGCCATGTATGCTAAGTTGGAGAAGAACGATTTACCCTGCTCTTCGAGAAGCAGCTCTGAGTTATTATAAAATAGATAAGGAAAACGATCGGGAAGCGCGGCTGACACAGCCGCTTCGGTGCGAAGCTTACCGAACGGGCCTTCAATGCCAACCATAGCGATTGGTAAGGAATCACTCTGCTGCTCGGCGACTTGCCTGATCCACGCGCATTTTCCTGTAGTCATACGGAGACACCAACGAAAGATGGACAACGTCCGTGGTTGCCGCTGAGTCTCGAAGTGCTCGACACGTTTTCCCATTCACACTAACTTCTTGGAGATATGACTCTAACAACCGCATGTTCTTTTCCGATTCTAAAAATCTTGCGAAAGCAAACTTTTCTTACAGTTTATCGCGATGTGCCCTTCCTTTTTGCAGTTGTAGCAGATTAGCGGCTTTCGTAATTCAAACGCCCTTGTAGTATCAGTACGTTGTTTAGGGACCCCACTTGATTTCTCCGCTTCCGTTTGCCCTTCCCCTACAGTGTCCTTCGTAAGAGACGGGTCAGTCCTGAAATTACGGTGCGGAGCGGGTTTTCGTTGACTAGGTTTCTTTGAAGAGCCCTCTTTTCTTTTATTCTTTTCAACGCGCACTGCCCTGCTATGCAACTTTCGGCGGGTATAATACTCCTCAGCTAATTCTGCTGCCTTGTTTAGCTGTACTTCACCAAGTTTGTCCTGCAGTCAAAGCTTGACATCCTCCTCGATGCAGCGGTAGAATTGAATTAATGCAATGCACTCTACCACTTTATCGCGATCGTCATAAACACCTTCGTCCTTGAGCCATTCAATTAAACCGACTTTAAGACGATACGCGAAGTCAACATATGACACATTCCCCTTTTTAGCATACCGTAACATTTGCCTGAAAGCCTCGGGTGACAACTTATAACGTCTCAAGAGCACTTCCTTAACCTCGTCATAGCTCTCAAATGGTTCCCTCGACAAGCACGTTATCACATCGGACACTTCACAGGGTAGAAGAGCTAGCAGGTTCTGCGCCCAAAGGAACCGCTCCAAAGCGTTTCGCTCACAGACGTGTTCAAACTTGACGAGATACTTCGCCACGTCCTCGCCTACTACGAACGGCGGCAGTTGGTCCCTATTTCTATAACCGCTGACCTGAACTGTCGCAGAAGCTACGCTAGGCGCCTGAGAACGTTGTAAGTTTGCCAATTCTATTCGTTTCAACTCTAGGCGCTCCTGTTTCTCGGCCTCCACATGGCGTTCTCGCCTTTCAGCTTCTTCGCGTTCGCGAACTTCTTCTTCTCGCCTTTCAGCCTCCTCACGGCGTGCTTTGGTATCCGCCCAGGCCTCATCGACTTCTTCAGCCGACACTCCTTCATCCTTCATGATCTTAACGATCGCTTGCTTTCATTTCGCACGGCCCAAAGTAATGCCGAGTTCCTCACAAATTTCAATGAGTTCCTTCACTTTAAGGTTCTCCATCGTTCACATTAGCCTCTTCCTGTTTGCCCCTGGTAAGAATCTTCTAGCCGTACCCACGATAAGTCTACCAGCAAGACGCGCAAACAATTTTTAACACTGCCGTGTTTACACCCTTCGCACTTCGACTTTGCTTGAAACGATCAAAGCTCACTCTAATGCTTCACACAGCCCTTCTCTAAACTACTATAATCTCTGCTATAGTAGTCTGGTGAACTGAGGGGAAAACATCAGGTACTCACCGCATCGATGTCGCTGACGCCGGCCGATCCCGCAGCTGCCAACCACTGTTACGAAGCCGAGACACCAACACGGTCCCGAAGGCGCCACTGCTCCGAACTCCGCTGACACAGTCACCAGCTGTTTGGTAGCGTGTGTTACTCAGCTCATGACTGTTTCTGCGCAGACCTGATATACGAGCGGACGAGACGACGCTGAGTTAAGGCAAGGTTTATGTACAGCATAGAAATAGAGTCGTTACAAATTCGGCACTGGGGCCGAAAGCTTAGGGACTCGAAGAGCCGAGATGTCTTCTCTGACACATAGGTCTACTGCTGGCGACGCGCCGCAGGGCTTTTATTATAGGCACCGGGTGGATTTTTTGAGTAACCAAATGTCCAACCAGAAGCGCCGCTGGCCGTGATGTCGGAATCCTCCAATGGGGCCCACCGCTACGCGTGGTTGCACCAAGGACGAGGGATGTTGCCATGCATTGCGTAAGACTCGCCAGACTGGACGGCGCCGATTGTTTCAACGGGCTCGCGGGCTAAGGGAGCTCGCGGTGCGTTGCGTGACAGACCGGCGCCGCCGCTTGATGACATCGTTGAGTTGATCGCATCAGGCGGGCACGATCGCTGGTCTTGTTACAGATTGCTTTTTGCAGAGGCATTGACATTCGGTGTGGACTCGCAGGCGTAACAACGGCTGTGACGGCCATGACATTCATCCAACGTGCCAACAAGGTGAAGACGACACGCAGTCATACACGTAACACGCTGTGTAATGTGGAAGCGAGCATAAAAGGTGCATGCGTGTATACTTGCTTAAAGATAGATGAATTGCAAAATTTTTGATGACTTTTGTACTATTACGTAAGTGCTTCAAAGCCGTCCCAGTTTGTGGGCTTATAAAAATTGCCTGTCTGGATGCTTTGGTGAACTATTTTTCTTGAACGCAGTAGGGCTGTGCATGGGCCAAATGGCACGCGCGGGAAAAATTGTGCAGCAAGGAGAAAGGAGAAACTGAGGAGAGGCCCTGATGTCACTCGTTGTGAAGCCGTGCTGAAGCAGGACGTAGGCCATATTGACTGAGAAAGTTCTCACTTGTTTACATCCGAATGTGAAGCAGAAGGCGCGACTCTCTCTCCGGCTTGGAAATAACGTGGGCTGCGCAGTGCGTGTCGTCACGATCCGAAACCAATGTAACGGGGCTCAACCCAGAGGCCAGCGCGACACCTTCGCGAGATTATTCCGTCAGAGTACTAACAGCGAGCAAAAGCTCGCGGACAAGGAAGCAAGTACAAGAGAACGCGCACTAGATGCACTGACAACGGCGAGTGTTTTCATGTCATTAATTCAGCAACTGTACAGAACACACGATCGGTTGTGCGCCTTCTACGGTTGCATTCAACGACGCGGCTGACGCGGCGCAAGGCCACCGAGCACGCCCGTATTCCGCGCGAAACTCACTGGCGTCAGCATTCTGCGCCCGCGGTGACTTTGAGCACGGTGCAAGTGACACTTGAACACGGTTGCTCTAACAATGATATTACAATGCTGGGTGCGAGTATAGCAAGCGGAACCAAAAAAGCGTTTAATTACGCACATGCAAGGTGGTACTGTACACATACCGAACACGAAACTACGTATGTGCACATGGTTCTCATTGGGTCTTGCTGGGCACATCAGTTTCGTCCGTTGTCACAAGCAGGAGCACTGCAAAACCGTCACTGACCTGCAAGGCATTCGTCGTCGTTTCACGTCGTCATGAGGCCCAACGCAATTTTGCTGAACTCTTCAAATGCTTCATCCGCGTCATCCGCCGCTTGACACATAGATATGCGCTCGTTCTATGCACTGTTGGGGCCTCGTGGTGGACAAAAGGTTTTGTAAACATTGCTAGGAGTACAGTAACTGCCAAGTGAACACTGCGTAACCAATAACGTGGCGCAGAGCACGGATATTGTTAGTCACGACTCAGCACGATATCTGCGGAGGCACACATGCCGCCGCCAGCCGCGGCCACTCACTGCTAGACCAGCTACACTGCATAACACGTAACCACAGCAACGCCGCCATTTTGCCCAGTGAATATGGCGGTCATGACGTCATTTACTATACACTTTTCCCGTAGCGCGCCGGCTGGGCATGCCCTCTGCTATCTTTCCTTTCTCCATGGTGTGCTGTTCAAACGCCACACTGTGCACTTGCTGGTACAATTCGGTTCTTTGGAAGAAAAAAAAATGGCAGCGTATCCACGGAGTGAATGATGGAGAATGAGGCGAAGAATTCGTCCGTCCATTCGTTCTTGCTTCCGTCCGTCCATGCGTCCGTCAGTGTGACCGTCTATGCGTCCATCAGCCCGTCCGTGCGTGCGTGCACGTGTTCGTGCGTCCGTCCCTGCGTTCGTCCATGCAGCCGCCCCTGCGTCCGTTCATGCGTCTATCCATGCACCTGTCTATGTGTCCGTTCGTCCATCTATTCAACACTCCAAGTACCACCATCTCACATCTTTTCATCATATATTCCTCATATAGAAGCCCCGCCATCCAGCGGGCATTCCAAGGACTAAACGAGAGGTGGCACACGCAAACTTTCTTACGGCTTGCGCTTCGGGTCCACTTCCCACCTTTAACCACCTCGAGTTCATGGTATATACTAGTTCACTGTATTCATGGCACTGCGGCCGAACGCTCGCTAAACCTTTCGAAAACCAAGGAGGTTACGCCCAGCGAGTATGACGTAGCAAACTTTTTCAGTCAGATAGTGCTCGATGTACATGCCAATGGCTGCTAATGTGAAATGAGAGGCGGAGAATTCGGCTTTTACTTTCTTGCGGCTTGCGCTTCGTATCTACTTCCCATTTTTAACCACCTCCAGTTGATTCATGGCATATACAAGTTCATTGTATTCATGGCACTGCGGTTCAACGCTCGCTAAACCTTTCTAAAGCTAAGGAGGTTATACCCAGCGAGTATAACGTAGCAACCCTTTCTTGTCAGATAGTGCTCAATGTACATGCCAATGGCTGCTAATGGTGATCGCAGCCTGCGCGTTAACTAAAGGCCGAATGCTCCTGTCTCTCATTTCCCCTTAGCAGCCATTAACATGTGCATTGAGCACTATCTTTTATTCTTCAACAACGCATAGAAGAAATCTCTCACCGGAACCACCTTGGAGGTCAAAATCGTAAGGACCGCTATTTCGGGTATGTGCCACTGGTGGTTACGTACTACGAGGAACGCACAAGCCACGCCATAAGGAGCTTCGCCCCTAAAAAAAAAAAGAGGTATTCCGTAGGGAAGCCACTGCGAACTGAATAAACAACCGGAACAAATGAGCGTCCGTGGCTATTCGGTAGTTGTCCGTCTGACTTCACGACAAAGTGACCAAAGAAATGGACACATTCTAAGGACTTTACTTTTTTACCGCTTGTGCGTGCTCGCATGCCACGAATTTCTGTCGGATAGTATACAATACACAAAAATAAGTGAGCTTGATGAACAGGCTACTTCTGTGAGCATTGGCCAGCAAGCATGGTATGTGTAAGGAAAACCCTTGTCTTCCATAGTAAATATCACTGGTATTTGCCAAGATGTTTTGTTCTAATTATTGAGAAGGGAAAAGAACTAAGAGAAACGCACACTTTTAAAAAATATTTCACGCTTTCGCTACCATCTCGCTCATATTTTGTTTGTAGACCATGTCCTTTTCTGTCACGCTGTCCGGGCATTGGCCAATGCTAACGGAAGCCGATATGAATCCAAGCTGTTCCCAATCATCGGTCATCGGCCACTGCTGGTAAGGTCATCTTCGGGCTCTGGCCTCTGAACGTCATTCAAGAGGAGGATGCGACAAGTGTCACGAACCAGTATTATTAGAAAAAGAAGACTTCGTGTTTCTTTGCACACCGCAGTGCAAGCGTGGTTTGCGTCAATTTTTTTTTTTTCACGATATTCCGGCCCACTTGTAGTTTTTCAGCTTCTCAGCCAGCTCACCTACGTAAAAGCTTGTCTCCTGTCCACTGGCCAACGAGCAGAACGTAGCTCGCTCACATTGCCCGCTCAAAACCTTTCTACCCTCCTCTTTTATCATGGCTTGCCCTGTGTGCTTCATCTGTTTGCGGGTAAACGTAACGAACGTGCGAAAGGCAGGGGAAGGAGAAAAGACAAAAAGTTTGTCAAGGCCGCAGCGCGCTACCACGGACGAGCATCATCCACCTCTTGTAAGCGAAACAATATCATCCCAACCCACTGTAAGAATACCTCAAACAAGCCACCAAGGGGCTGCTGGAAAGTTGAGAGCCGTGTTATATATGACATTGTCAGCATTTTTCTGAGTCAGTTGACGTGCTTATCTGTCTGCCTGGCGGTTCTGGCTTAAAAGCGGTTTGGTGTACGAAAATAAACATGTTGTTGCCAGTAGCACTTTGTCCTCCCAGTCTCTACCTTTGTGCTTCCGTACTTCGCCTCGCACTACAAAAAAATCTTTTTAATACAAAAGCCCACATTGCAACTCTCGTCGACTGTAGTCTAACACGAGGTGGGACTGACGGAACCGGCGTAGAGAACCAGCGTATGTTGGCGTGCCCAGGCTGCCCCTGACACCGTAGTAATCATGCAATAAACATTTCATAGTTGTTCTAGAAGCTTTGCTCCATTGTCAGCATTCACTTCATGAATCTTCTGCCGATTTTTCATAATAATGAAGTCCAGTACGGTCTTGTTACATCACAGTTACGTAACAAACATGTAGTTACGCCACAGCAATAACACAGGCAGTCTCGGCTGGTTTTTGGCGTCGTCGCCACCGCCGCCATCATGCACCGTATATATATACGTGTCTATATATAAAAAAACTCAAAAAAGAAAGGAAGCGGCCCACGCTCGGCACCCAGCTCGTCGCGATGCGTTAACTCGCGTTTATCTCCCACGCGCACTTTCCCTCGCGGAAGGCGGGAGGAAGGGGGGGGGAGATTGTTTGGTGCTTGTTCCCGCACGTCTATCCTTCGATGGGGAGAATCATGTGCCTCGGCCTATCGATGGAACGACCATGTTAGTTGCCTGGGCCACAAAGGTCACTTAGCTCACTGAGCAGGCCCCATTTGGGAAAATAGCATGTTTTTCAAGCGCAGTCAAGTAGCAACTGGGACACTTGTTAGGTCACACTCATATCTGTACGTGTGATTACGTTAGCTCTTGTCCAGCGTGTGTTGTTTTTGTGCGTCCTTTGTGCGTGAGCTGCGCGCTGTACGTTTTGATCTGCTAGCCATTCTCAGCGTAACAAGTTGTTGCTATCACGTTCATTGCTTGAGCCTTTCGGTGAAACTGTGGCTTTTTAAATGCGAAGCGTGTCTTACCCCCGTATTCGACAACGTCCCTTCACTCAACGATTTACCTTCACTTGAGAAAGCCGAAGGTAGCGCCGTCTTTAGGCACGGCAAGTCACTGCATATCAGTGATCATCTGCTGCGATTCTTGAATACCGCAGGGTCTTTTGGGCCGAGCTGTGGCGCAGTGCTCAACTCTGCCAAGTGAAGGCTGACAAAAAGTCGAGGAGCGTTTGTGAATACTAGTGTTAGCGAACTTCGGCGACTTTGAGCGTATTTATCTATCTAGGGAGTCGCTTCGAGCGTGCGACGAAGAAAGACGTGCGGCGCATCGGCTCCGTCAATTTTCGGCTGGAGCCACGGCTCAATCATCTGCGCTCCGCCAAGCCTAACGTCCATCGATGCAGCAAATCATCTGGACGCCACTGGAATCGAGTTTGACCCAGCAGGTACATGTTTCAAGTTTTTACGGCCGAAGTTAACCCGGCCACGAGTGTGACGCCGTTACGCCTAACGGAGACACCGGAACCTGGATCGCCGCCGGTGTCGCACCGGCCACCCGAGGTAACATTGCAGCCACCGCGTCTCACCTGCGGGGTTACAATCCAGAAGGCATGGCCTGGGCTACAGTCGCATCCTCTCAAGACGACAACTCCGCTGTTCTGAGTTTTCGGCACCAATCGCTGAATCAAGCGGTCGTGCGTCGCACGTCCGTTCAAGCAAACACAGCGGCGTCCAAAGCCATCCAGTCTTCCGGAACACCGGCCGGCAAGACGCAGCCACCAGTATCGCGTGCTGCAGGAGGCAAAGGCAAGGCTATTACGAACTGGAGGCCTCAGCCAATCCCAAAACCAGGCCCCACCGACACGTGGTCGGGCTCAAGCCACGCGAACATGTGTCACTCCACCAAGCCTTCTCTGAAAACTGCTACGGAGCCACTCTTACGGCCTACCTGGGACCCGAGTTGGCGAAGTCGGCCACGGTTGTGCCGTGTCATGAACCAAACCTCGTCTTGATCCCCACCCTGAACCCGGCGGTGGTGGATCTGCTTCTCGTGAAACTTTTGGCGAACACTGGGCGTGGAGGTGATCCCGCTCCATGAATACCTACGACAAGACGGCCGGGATGTGTGCCATGGCGTCGTCGTCGTCAGCAACTCAGACACCACTGAATCACTTCGAGAGATGTTACAATGAAGGACAGGCACCATCGTCGAGGTGAGGAAATTCGAATCCTCTTACAAGGCTCGGGTCACCTTCGCCTGGAAGGTGTAACCGCGTTTTGTGCATTATGAGAACATGCTTATTCCCGTGCGAAAGTATTACCGGACTATTCCAGCCTGCGGCTTGTGTGGGTCCGTTGGTCATCGAGCGGATGCATGTCGCAACACGCAGTCCAACACGTGTGGACTCTACGGCCAAGAAATTCCGCTTGTGAAGGGGGTGCGAGCCGCTCAAGAGTATGTTCCGTGGTGCTCAGTATGTGCGGGAGAACATGCGAGAAACTTGCGAGAGTGTGCGGCGAAATTCCGTATCCACGAGATGATCGCCAAGGGTGGGACGAAAATGAAATCAGCAGCTAAGAAGAAGGGCCGCCATCTGGGTCTCCTCGGTAAGCCACAGAGCCGGGACGAGGACAACACTGCGAAGCCGGCACTATCTGCTGGCAACGACGGCAAGTGGCCGCCGAAGCAGCCACCACCATAAGGCGACAACAAAAAACTGTCGACAAACTCACAACGCAGTGAGACCAGGACCTGGGCCAACGTTGCAAAACATGGAACGCAGGTAAGCGGTACGGGCAGGGCCGCCCCTCCTTTTCTCCCTGCGGCAAGCACTGCCGAGCAAAGCAAGATAGCAGCTCTAGATCGAGGGAAAAATGTTGCTAAAAAATAGCGCTCCTAGAATCTAAATCGAAAGAGCCAACAAATTCCTCCTCACCCGCAACTGATGCTTTGGAGACAGCCCACGGCCCCGGTGGCAGCACTGAGTGTGGAAGCTACACTTGAGGCTCGTCTAGAGGCCAGCACAGACGGCCGTTTTAATGCCTTAGAAAATAAAATTTCCACGGCCATGACCTCTGCTATGGCCAAAATGACCGAAACGATGCCCAAAATCAACGCCCAGCGCTTGGCGCAGTTATCGCGTGCCGCCCGACAATCCGGTTGTCTGATTAAAACGTGTCTGGCCGCTATCCCAAAACCTCCCGTCGCGCCATAGAAAATGATGTCTATGACGATGACAGCTGCACGCTTACAGGAATTGAGGACGCCACCCTCGCCGCGAGTGCGGGCAACGCAGCTTTTTCCCTACAACCGCTTTTTAACTTCAATGACCATGGCGGGCAACCCTCAAGCTAGACGCTTTCCGTGTTACGATTCGGCCACCCCCATTCAAATTTCTCGATGGAATTGCCGGGGAATACGTTTCCGCACCGAGCGGGCTCACCTCCGGCTTTTCCTACCGAATCTCGCTTCACTTTCCAGAGTGGTTGCCTTCCAGGAGCCAAAAAGCGGCGCTAGCCTTCCAAATTATTCCACGTTCTAGCAGGACCCCTCTTCCTGTACACTCGTGCACAAAATTGCACATCAACTGGATTTGCAACTTATACTGAATATTCCTATGCTATGGTCGCCCTCCTTCCGCTCAAAAAACGAGATGCACCATTTCACATACTCAACATCTACTGTTCTCCAAAACCTAAAATGTTGCTATCGCAACACTCTTCAGTCGCACCCTGAAGGCTGTGGGCAGGGATGCCCTTGTGGTCGTGGGTGATTTCAACGCTCACAGCACACTCTGGGGTACGTGCGTGATTAGAAGCGCGGGCGCAAGCTAGCGGAACTTCCGCCCACGCTGGGCCTCACTCTTCACACTGACCCTGCATATCCAACGCAAGTGGGTAACTCCGTGACTCGGGACAAGTGTCCGGACCTTACCTTCACCAAAAATATTAGACACGCAGACTGGGCCAACACCGAGAAAACCCTCGGCAGCGACCACTGCATACTCAACAAAACCGTCACAACCACACCACTGGCAAGACCCCACGCCCAAGCCCGTCTACCCGACTGGACAAAGCTCCGGATAAGCTACACTAATCTGGCCCCGATTTTGGTTCTGGTTCTGGTTTAACTGTTTTGCTGTGGAGAGGTTGAGGTGCCTATTGCCTCGGCAACTCCATATCACAAAGTTCTGCAGCGAAAAATAAAATAATAATAGAGAGCGGTACCCAAAAATTAACAATACGGAAAAGAAAAAAAACACATAATAGCACACTGAAACCAGTTCAAATAACATGTCAATACACAGTTTTCTTCACGCAGTTCACAGATCGAGTCATAACCTACTTACACGCACACCTTACTACTCTAATGTCAGTATATACATGATCACATTTCACATAATACCCATCTCTGGCTGTTAGTCATAGGCGCTTGTCCAGTCCGGTCTCCACTAAAAAGTCTGTCAGGAAGATTATTGCCTTTTTCTGGAGATGCATCTCAGGCCATGGTCCAAGTAGTTTCTTTATTGTGAGGGGCCGTCTGTCCAAACTTTTTAATTTGTTCTTTAATTTTTCTCTTTCATTCGCGTATTTAACGCACTCCAAAAGAATACGGCAAACATTTTCTTCTGCGTGACGACAGTGGCATTCCGGCGAGTTGGATCGATGTATGTTGTGCAGGAAGCTGTTTGTGTATGCTACTTCCAATCTAAGTCGGTGGATCAATGTCTCTAGGTGTCGTGGGAGGTCTGTCGCTATGGAAAATTTTCTGTGTGGATCAACTTCATAAAACACCGTTTCCTTTGATTTAGGGCTTTCAAACCACTCCTCCATCGAACAATGGTTAGCTCCTTGCGATATAAAATGTCGAATATCCGCCCCAGACATAGGGATTGTGCAGTCCCGTCCTTCCTTCAATGCTTTCTTCGCGAGACTATTCACGAGACAGGTTACCACACGTGCTCACAAGAATTGGTTACCCACCTTCGTTCAACGGAAACTCAAGTTCAACTCTCAAAGGCGACGCCAGGGGTGGACAACCACCTGCTTCACTCTGGGAGGCGCGGCACAGCCCCGTCCGCAGATGGCGCCGCCAAAAACAAAATCTGCAGCACAAAATTCGCTATGCCGAGCTCACCCAACGAGCGGCTGAGTACGTGGCTCAGCGGACCGACTGGAATTGGGTGAAATGATGCAACACGGCTGCTAGACAAATGTCCAGCCGGAACACTTGGCGCCTCTTTCGCGCCTTGATTGATCCGACCCAAATCAAGGATGAGACACAGAAACATCTCCAACGGGCTATCCATGCCTTCGATGGAGACACTTCAAACTTAGCATGCAAACTACGCAATAAATACCTCCGTGTCCGACGTGACATACAAGGGCCAGCGTACTCGTATGCAGGTTCTGAGAACGCGGAGCTGGATCAGCCGTTCCGGCTCCATGGCCTGAAGGCGGCCCTAACTAAAATGAAGCGAGGAACGGCACCGGGGAGAAACAAAGTAACAGTGAAATTACTTTCCAATCTCCCCGCCCAGGCGTTCGACGCACTCCTCGCGTACGTAAACACTGCCTGGCTTAGTGAAACACCCCTCCCAATCGATTGGAAGACTGCCCTAGCCACTTTCATTCCAATAGCCGGTAAAGCAAAGAACACGGATAACATTCAGCCCATCTCTCTCACGTCTTGTGCGGGAAAGCTGATGAAGACTATGGTGCGAGATCGGCTATCCGAGTTTTTGGAGAACCAACACGTAATTGCTGACACCATGTTCCGGTTCCACCCGCACCAGTCCGCACAGGATGTCTTGTTTCAGTTAGACCGCGAAATTCTGAATCCCATCGATTACCCCCTTGATGACAAGGCAGTACTCGCCCTCGACTTGAAAGAAGCTTTCGACAACGTCACACATGACATCATTTTGACGCACCTTTCCCCAAACCAACTGTGGACAAAACACGTTTCGATACATTAGACAACTCCTCTCTGAGCAACAGTCATCCATCCGATTACATTATGAAGAACACGGCCCCTACCAATTAGTAACAATAGGTGCCCCACAGGGCGCAGTCCGCTCGCACTTGTTGTTCAATCTAGCTATGATAAACCTACCGGCTCAGCTGGAGAGTGTTGAAGGCATATCACGCACTTTATGCTGACGACATTACCATATCGGCTAAACACGGATCGGTAGGAGACATAGAAGCCAACATGAAGCAAGCAGCAGATATCGTGGATACCTACCCCCGCCCCTGCGGCCTTCAATGCTCCGCGACCATATAATAATTTGTGCACATTCGCTCTTCGCCACTACCAAACTTGAACTGTTCTTGCAAAGCGGACCCATCCCAGAACACGATGAGATCAGGGTACTGGGTCTTTTTATTCACAAACATCGCCGAGTCCATACAATAACGACTAAACTGCATAAGGTGGGGGACCAGGTGGGCCGTATGGTCCGCCAGGTTCCCCACAAGCACGGGGGTTACGTTGCAGAGAAGCCTTGCGGCTGGCGCATGTATTTGTAACCAGTCGATTCCTCTACTCGGCTCCTTACCTCTACCTGCGCAATTTCGACGAGGACGCCCTTGAGGTTATTCTCAAAAAGATGTACAAGCGTGCCCTCAATCTCCCAATAACCACGTCCAATCTGCGCCTTATGGGCCTGGGGATGGTAAACACTTTTACAGAGCTCTGGGAGGCTCACTTGACCAATCAATACACGAGACTCAAAAACTCCGTCGGGTGGCCGCCTATTAGCCCGACTACACATCCACCATCCAACAGAGATGGAGGAGCACGTACGCATTCTAGAAGTCTGGAGATACGCCCTGCATGTGCACCCTCTTCCGGCCAACATGACACGTGACGACCACAGTGGCAGGAACCTTGCATGGGCGGAGGCACTAGCTCGCCACTATAGGAACAAACGCGTCCTATTTTACGTGGACACCTCCGGCCCTCACCATGGGGGGTGGTACACGGCTGAAATCGTTCACCAAAATATCGCGGTGAATCACCTCCCCTTTAGAGCACAAGACATAACACATGCGGAGGAGGTCACCATCGCGCTATCTGCCTTAGACCTGGACTCGCGCGTCATCTACAGACTTGAGAGGGGCCTGCCGAAATATTCAACGCAGGTATGTCCCACACCTGGCGTACCGCATTTAACAAAACAGCAATTATGTCGGGGCTCCCACGTCCTGAAGGATTATGTGGGCTCCAGCTTACATGGGCCCCGAAGAGAATGAAACAGCTGATGCCGCCGCCCACGTGCTCACTCTCCGGGTAACACCTCAGACCCTTCGGAAATGGATCTCGAACCCAATTCAGCCTTAAAATTTTCAGAAATTACTGAATTTTACCGATTCGGCCATTCCATTTATCCTAAACCCTGTGAGGGCCTTACAAAGGCGGAGGAGCATTTACTCCTCCACCTTTACACCAAAACACTGCTGTGCCTGGCAGTTTTTATAATCTCGGTCCTGCCTGTACAGGAAAATGCCCGTGATGCGCGGAGAAATCTTCGGACATCTTCCACGTGGTGTGGGCATGCCAGTGAACCGCTCGCCTCACCCCTAAACCGAACCCCACTCCGAAGAACTGTGAGACGGCCCTGCTCGGCTGCTCAGACCTGGCCAGCCAGAAGGCCCTGGTCGACGGAGTCCAAGTCGCATTGGACACCAATGGGCTTCTGTAATGAGGAGCCCACCTTGTGTTTGTGAGAGCTGGCTCGCAGCGGGCCACTACCCACGTACTCACTGTGTATAGATATAATAAAGGTTCTGATCTATCTATCTATCTATCTATCTATCTATCTATCTATCTATCTATCTATCCAGCTATCTATCTATCTATCTATCTATCTATCTATCTATCTATCTATCTATCTATCTATCTATCTATCTATCTATCTATCTAGCCGCCTACCACATTTAGCTCTCCTGGCCGTTTGGATAATGGTATCGATACCGAACTTAGTATGGTACAGCATGACTGTATGACAAGCATATTTTACTAGCCATAACATGCATATCATATCGTGTATGTCAAGAATGTCATGATTTACATCTCATTGTATTGCTGCTTTTGCGGTAGTCTCATTCACATGACATGTAGCAAAACTCGTATGGTATGACATGATTGCTGGCGAACACAAGCGACAAACCCTAACATTAAAATTATGAAATGCGTGTCATGTAACAACATGACTACATGCCACGCTCATGGTGCACTCGCGGCCACTTCGCTAGCGTCGCATATACAAAATTTGGTATTACGGTACGTGAATGGATGTGGAAAGTATGTGTCTGGTGCAAACATGATAATCATGAGATGCGTGTCATGTAACAACATGACTACATGCCACGCTGATGATGCGCTGGCGGCCGTTTCGCAAGCTTCACTTATACCAAATTTGGTGTTACGTGACGCCAATGAATGGCGAAGGTGTGTGACTGGTGCAAACATAATAAGCATGAGATGCGTGTAATGTGACAACATGACTACATGCCACAGTCTTGGCACCAATACACTTCGACGCCAGCGTTGCCACGCCAGGCACTGGTATTGCCGTGGATGGATGGATGGAAGTATCCGGCCGTGCCCTTTTTGTTGGGCGGTGGCTAACGCCACCTAGTCATAAAGGTAAGTACTATCACTGTCTGTTTAAGGATAGAATTTCACTCGCGCCTTGATTGTAGCCACAAATCAGTTGGCCTCCTCCTAATTATTTCTACCCGTTTAAAGTATAATTTGACTTCACTGTCCCTAAACCCTAATGCTTTAAAAAATTCGGTGCCATTACCTTCGCCTATGGAATGGAGTCCTTTACAGAACATTTTCAAATGTTCCGCAGTTTCCTCTTCCTTTCCACACGCACTACATACCGTGTCTGTGCCTTCGTATTTTGCTCTGTACATCTTGGTCCGCGATACTCCCGTTCTAGCTTTGAAGAGCAGAGAACTACCTCGAGAATCATCGTGGAACTTTTCCCTTGAAATTTCCTGCTCGAAAATTCGGTAGGTCTCCAGTGATCATTTCGTAAGCATTGTCATCTTCCACATGTCCCTCTCTGTTTCCTTCACCTTTTTCTTAACCGATGTTTCCTCTTGGCTTGGTATTGTGCTCTTGTCTAAATATTTGCTTGACAATTTTTTAGCTCGTTTCCGCTATTTAGTATTAGATTCCACGTCGTATACTCGCAGACGCACGCCGCGCAGCATTGCTTTGACGCATGCACGTTTCAGCGCGTCCGGCGTGCCTCTGTCACGAAAAGAGGCAGACGCAGTGCTGTCTGAATAAAGAGCAAACCTCATAAGCGCGAAAATGCACGCGACAGCGACGAGCGATGCTATGAGCAACGAAACAGGGCGTTCGCGCGACGTGTCGCATGCTCGTTCTCGCGCGATCGCTCGGCTCTCCATATTTGGAAACCGTCGCTCATCGCCCGGAAATGCTGGGCTCAAGCAGCCAATAGCGAAAAACCGGAAAAGACAACGACTATATAGGTGCACGTGACCCTGCCCGAGTCACGTATGCGCAACAAGAAATAACGCAATGTCTACGCATGTGCATATAAAAAAAAGTGCTGCAAGGCGTTCAGGAACAATTTCGGTTCCATTGCACAACAATATATCTTATTTTCAAATTGCATACCGCTCACTACGCTGTTTTGTTTGTGCGAGTAGACTGCCTCATGTCAGCAACAGTGAAGATCGCTCGCCGAAGCCGTCGCATGAATGAAGTTTGCCTGCGCTAGCGACTGATCGCGTGAAGACGATCTACGTCGCGTCGCTCGTCGCTGTCGCGTGCATTTTCGCGCTTATGAGATTTGGCCCTAACGCATTGGCACCAAATGCAGCATGTCGCATTTCGCGCCATTTGCCATCGGGCCGCACCGCCGGATGCTGGTCGTGCCGGTCGTGCCTGGCGTGGGACGGTCGAGTTCTCGCGTTTTGCTAACGTATAGCGTCGCTGTGCCCACCGTGAACGCGCGTCAACGTCACGTCTGAGTATACTGGGCTCTTCATGATGCACTCGCGTCCGTTTCGCTAGCTGCACGTATAACAAATTTGGCATTACGGGACATCAATGGATGACGAAGGTATATCACTCGTGCAAACATGATAATCTTGACACGCGTGTCATGCAAGAACATCACAACGTTCATAGCGTGCTCACAGTCGTTTTCCTAGCTTCACATATACTATATTTGGCATCACGTGACGTTAATAGATGACAAAAGTAAACGACACAACCAAACAGGATAACGATGACACTGAAGTCATGTACGGCATCATTTACTTCCACCTCGTAACGTTGTAGTGATTTTAAAGTGACATATGTCAACATTCCTTATTCGTGCTTCGCATATCATCGATTCCCACTGCACGTTGGATCTGCCTATCCTTTAAAGCACTGTTTCCCAAGTCAGCCACCATAAAAAAATATATATTGAAAGTCTTGAATATACGTCTCTTTTAAAAGTGCTTAATATATTTTTTCATCTTTAATGCAAGGTAGATGCACTGATTGGTGGTGATAAAGCCTAAAATAGAGAATTACCTATCAGAAGACATCTTTGCATTCGGCGA
This sequence comes from Rhipicephalus microplus, assembly GCF_043290135.1. NCBI lineage: Eukaryota > Metazoa > Arthropoda > Arachnida > Ixodida > Ixodidae > Rhipicephalus > Rhipicephalus microplus. The sequence goes on along the minus strand of NC_134706.1, from coordinate 22,906,316 downwards.
AGCATTCATTATTGTGTACATTTTCTTAATCACTTCTGCTGACCACAGGGGTCCCTATTCTGAATAATATTATAAATGGCGGTGCTTGGTACCTGCCTTAGGCGGCTCTCGCACTTGCATGAGACGGCGCTTGAGCAACAACATTTTTTTCAGCTCTCGGGTGAGCTTCGGCGCACATTACAAATAAGGAAAATAATGTGAAATTGTTCACAGCTTTTTACGGGCTGGAAGTTCAATTGTTTCACGAGAAACGCTTCATTGGGTGACTGTAAAATAGTATTTGACCCCAAGCTGCTTTCTACAACATTTGTACACGTGAATACAGGGGTGCTGCCACTCTGCACGCAACATTTTTTTTAGTAATACTGTCATATCTTCCTGGGATTTCCATAAGAATATCTGTTAAGACATTGTCTCAACCATTCAAAAATTGTAGAAAGTACAAAAAGAAAAGGAAATTTAGACATTATGTACATGTGTGATTTAAGTGAAATGTTTGTGTCGTAAGGCAACAAGTGATAGTGGACACGCCAAACGACCAGTTCTTGACGAGATTTAAGATTTTATGTTTAGTGCAGTAATGTATATTCTGTTTAAATGCTCAGGGGAGCTTTTCCTCAAAAATAGCATCGTTTCGCGACAAAACTAAATTTATGTCGCCACACTCGCTCAGTGTTGCGAGTCTTAAACCACTGACTTGGTCGATAACGTCGTCCTAAATATTTTTTCAAAATGCGTGTGTGAACATTCGATGTGTAGTACTACAGAACCAGCAAAGTTTTTGTGAACGCTGCACAGAAACTGTACGGGGCATTTTTTCACATTTAAACCAGTTCCGATGAAATGCTTATTTGCTTCAGCAAGAGCAGGTCATGTAAGATCCCTGTATGAAAAAAATGTTTATTCGGTATAACTATCACTTTTTTGGGAGGCAAAAACGCGCAAAGGAACTTTTTGTCGTACTTAGGCCGCGGGTAAACCTTGAGCTTCTTCGCCATCAGCAGTCCCAGGAGCAGCAGGGTTTCCAGCGGTGCCCTGTGCACCAGCAGCGTAACGACCGGCACCACCATAGCCACCATAGCCACCATAACCACCATAACCCCCTAAGCCATAGGCACCGTACATCATACGAGTTTGCGCCACATTGCTTACAGTAGATGCCGTAGTTGAAAGAATGGAACCTGTGAAAGATATTCATTCATCAATCATCAGCTAATTCCTTTTTCATATGCTGGTAGTCACAGTTAAAGAAAACATCATTCATTAATATCTCACATCATCTCTTCACTTGTACTATGGGCGTCAAATGAAACCCAAAGAACGGCAAGCCTTCGGGATGGTATAGCGTGCGCCATGCAGTAATCACCCTTAGGAGGCGCGCGCATCATGCATCTCTGCGCCTATATGCGTGCCTGTTCCGGATGATAACAGGACGCGCGCACTTTAGCGTCGTTCAAGCTCGCCTTTGTTCGGCTTTCGTTTGATGTCGATAGTACATGCAGTGACGGCCTATTAGCCACCTATATTTTTTCCAAACGACAACATGATAAACAATATTCTTCTAATCAATCTTTAGGCGTATTAAATAACTTGAAGTTGTTGAAATGGTGTTTGGTGTTTCATATGTGGAAATTAACCTTCCAAAAACACCATATGAATATGAGAGACGCCGTAGTAGAGGGCTCCGCAAGTTCTAACCACCTGGGATTCTTTATTGTGCACCCAAATCTGAGCACACGTGCCTACATCATTTTTGTCTCCGTCGAAAATTTAGCCGCAATCGGGATTTGATGCCACCACCTGAGGCTAAGCAGCCAAGTACCTTAGCCACTAGACCACCGTGCCGGGGCGACTTAATGTTGTTCCTAGGTTATGTTTTGTAAGTGTGTATTGCGTGATCTCAAGTACAGTAGCTGACAACAATCACTTTTGACAATTTTCTGCTCAAATATTTAGGGTTACAGCAACTGCCAAACAAGAACGCATTCTGGGGCAGCTTTGGCGTACTGGAGCAAACCTTTCTCGAGTGAACAGCATATTAGGAAGACTTTAGGCTATGTGAAGAAATGAATATAAAAACAAGTCAATGCTTTGCCGCTAAGGCGAAGCAGTGATAACGATAGCAATAAATTGGAAGGTCACGCAAAGAATAGAAAGCAAGGCAAAACATGCCCCGTGTTTCTGACGCAGATGGGACGCAAAAACGTACTCACAGGTACAGATGCACGTGAGTAAGCGTCTCGATTGTTACTTCGGTGTGTCTGAAAAGCGCGCGCTTTTCGCAAAGGGAGACTGCAATGATTGCACTGACCTTTGTGCACCCGGTAACTACAAAGGAATTGTTCCAGGTAAAGCCCGAAGCCAGCCAAGACGTACAATCCCCCCGTTCTCTACACCACTAGTAAGGCGCGCGAGCGAGCGTCGCCTCCCGCCTCTAAGCGGGTCAAAGTACGTGTGAAAGATTGGAGGACACGCCCCCTCACGATGTGGCGACGTGCGCTCATTACGCCATCTTGCTAGTAATGCTGAAAACACGCTAATTCCCCCCCCCCCCCGAAAGGCTCGTCAGCAGTGGCAAGTGATAAATATAAATAGCTTGCCGTTTGAACATGAAGGACGTGCTCCTCGGTGGCTCGGTGGTAACCGCCTCGCCCTCACGATTGAGAAGATGCAAGTCCGTTTCTGCGCACCGGAGTCTTTTTTTTTTTTAAGTGTGAATACACTTTATAAGCGACCCCAAACCATCCACCGCCATCGGCGGCGTCCGCAGTCTTCTCTCTATCTTTAAAAGAAAGAGGACTTGGCCGGCCGCAGCGCGACGCTCTACCGAATAAGCCACGGACGCGACGCTGATATCGGTGTCAGTAACGCGCCTTATACCCACTCCTCCTTCGCTCGCTCCTCCGCTCTCTTTGCTCGCTGCAGCTGCGCGCGCACCCCTTTCTCTCGCGCGCCCGCCTTCTCTCTCAGTCTCCCGTCGAGAGCGGGTCGTGAGGGGGAGTAAAGTTAATATCCGTTGGCGTTCGCCAGTGAGTTAACGTAAACTCCCCCGTGTGATCAAATTGCGATTCCCAGGAACCATTACACCATAAAGGCACCATAGTGCGATTAATAAATATAATAGTGCGAATTAATAAATACCCCTCATAGCATCACCCCGTGTATTCGCACTTGACCATGTTCACCCTCGGGGAAATGCTTGGGAGTTTTTTTTTTTGATGCTTTCTTTCTTGCATTTTTATAGAGATAGATGCGTATACATATACGGTGAGTGACGCCGACGCTGGCGGCAAAATCAAGCCGAGAGTGTCCATATAATTGCTATCGCAATAAAATATTTATGTTCATATATACATGTTAAGGCACAAAAGATTCGTAAATAGCAGCTGGATAAATCTAACTCGCTTAGTACAAACTCACTCCCTGGTTTCGCCGCACCCCTGTACGGTACTTTCAAAGCTCTGAAATCCGCAATGAGTTATCATTATCAGCCTGACCACGCCCACTCCAAGGCAAAGGCCTCAACCATGTTCCGCCAATCAAGCTAGTCCTGTCTTTTCTGCTGTCCCGTTATACTTGCAAACTTCTTAGTCTCAATTTAGACTAGACCACACCGCCGCGGTTGTCTAGTGGCTAAGGTACTCGGCTGCTGACCCGCAGGTCGCGGGATCAAATCCTGCTGCGGTGGTTGCAGTTCCGATGGAAGCGGAAATGTTGTAGGCCCGTGTGATCAGATTTGGGCGCACGTTAAAGAACCCCAGGTGGTAGAAATTTCCGGAGCCCTCCACTACGGCGTGTCTCACATTCATATGGTGGTTTTGGGACGTTACACTTCACATTTTAATCAAGCCTCAACAGCCCGCTTAATTTCTGTCTTTCTGTAATGCGTTTGCCTTCTCCTGCAATACAGTCAGTTTCCTCAACGTATGAAGCGAAGTGATGAAAAAATGTGTTTCAGAACGAGTCTTCCCTGAAAGATATTTGTCTGCAATATAAATCACATTATCTTAGGCGCATGTGAGCGTTATAAAGCAAGTCATATTTCATGTTTATTTTCCATCATGAAAAATATTTGAAGTACGCCTTGCGCGAACACTCCTAACTCAAGTTCCACTCGTTAGAAAGTTTTCCTTTTTTCAGGCACATATAAAAAGCTTAGGCCAGTGCAATGAACCAAAACAAATGAGATCTAATGAATAATAAAACTATAGTTATCAAATTGCCAAAAAATTATGCACTACATAAGGAGAACCTTCGTAGAACAGCCATATTGAATCACATTGCACGATTTTGCTCGTGCAATGTGATGTTCATTACAAGCCTAGTATTTTGACGGAAAAGTGGGTGAAGTAATAAAAGATATTGTTAATTGTTAAATTGTTATAATGTTACACTGGTAAATTTATGTAAATTTTTTTAAAAATAATTGTTAAATGTTAACTGTTCGCGTACAGAAAAATGTCAGAAATAGCACTTTTGAGAAAGCCAACAAAAAGGATTTGAAACAGTTGCAGTTCCTAAACAGGGCACTTGGTAGAGCTATAAATTTTATTATTTGTTGCCTGTTTTGTCGTGTACCTCAGTATTGTGAGCCTTCTTTCTAGCGGCAACAAATTTTTTTCCAGCTTACCACGCTTTTTCTGTGTAGAAGGTCCGGCTCAATCCCAATTTGCTTGAAGATATGAATTGTGCTTCGGTTACCATTAAATGAATAGCGGATATCGTTTTTAAAATCTGCAGATTTCATGTACCGGGCAATTAACGTTATGCGAAACTTGCGGAGGGACAGCTACCGTGTTGCAATTATTTGATTGAGCTATACTCATGAAATGACGCTAAATATATGTACAAATGTTGCACGCACAGACATAAGTTGGAGAATTGCAGTTGTTTATATAACCGGTTGTTTGCACTTGCGCAACGATGCCAACTGAAACATGCTTATTAGCAACCCCAGAAGCTGATATGAAGCGCTGACGCTCGCGAGGATGCTAGCCCTGGACACTGCTACATAAATCAACTTAAGCGCAAGACAACTAACCACAATTGATGTTAACCCGATGTGACGGCTGTGTGAAAGGAGTACATATGTAGTGTATATAGAATTGGGTAGACAGCACTGCAACCACTATTACGATTCACGAAGATTACTGTCTATTTGAACAGTAGTTTCACGACCTGGCGTAGCACTGTAGTAAAATGCTTCATTGCCACGCATAATGCTTGGGTTTGATTCCAGCCGGGACCCTGATATTTATTCTTTGTATTCTTTGGGTCGACGCTACCGATGTACGGTATTTCACAATGCTAGTGCGTTGAAATTACCCATGTGTGCTCACGTCATTTCTGGGTAGGCACAAAGTGTCAATCACCTTTGGCACACACCCACCTAATAGCGACACATACCCACCCGTGGGTATGTGCCACTGCCTAGTGGGAAGAGTTTGACGATGTACGCAACGGGATCGTGACATTATTCATGTCTTGACCAGTGCATCATATTCTTGAAACCATCTTACCCTCCCATGCTAATTTTGGTTCACGCCAAGTTAAGGGCGTGGCCACGAGAGCACCCAAACGTAAGCAGTCAGATAGATAGATAGATAGATAGATAGATAGATAGATAGATAGATAGATAGATAGATAGATAGATAGATAGATAGATAGATAGATAGATAGATAGATAGATAGATAGATAGATAGATAGATAGATAGATGAAGTTCGCTGAGAAATGCTTCGCATTTAAGAAATCTGAATCGCTAGTGTACTCTAAAAAGTGGTTCCGAAAGCACCGCGTGGTTTATTATTCCATCTCTGCCATCGTTCCAACTACCTCTTCTTTTTTTTTTCCTAGCTGACTTTACACTACCAGTTATGTCCCAGGTGTGTCGTACCAGAAAAAGAAAGAGGTGTCGACCTGTTCACCTCACAGATGCCCCCCCCCCCCCCTTCCCCTGCAGACAAGTGGCCATGCGTTTTCACCTTAACTTGGCATCTTCATCCCCAAGCTGAAATGATATATAGACCTTTACTAAATGGCTCCTTGGGCGCCACCATAGTCATTTTTGGGCTGCGCAAGTTGGCGTGACCACCCAAAAATGCACTTGGATGCTGTGCTTTTAGCCTTTGTTCTCCCGCGCACAACTTATGAAGGTGGCGTTGCTTCCTCTCCTGTGAAAAGGTGTATAACAACAGGATGGCAAATAATACTCCTCACACACGAGCACATTAATCCTTTAGACGAGGGGACTCCTACCTGGAAGGCGTTTGAGCAAAGTGGCGCACGACAAAGGAGTAACTCTTTTCGAATAAAGATACTTTTCAGAGAAGCAAATCCCACGTCTATATTTTGGGGCACGAAGGGAGTACTGTCGCACAATATATTGTCACGATGAGTCACAAGTACTGGGGGGATTTATTGAACGACCGGGTAGCTAGCTCTAGGACGATGCGTCAGTCGTGGCTGGCTCTCGAGCAGAGAAGAAGACACGCGATCTTCTTTTTCCTCCAGATTGAGAGCCGCTCTTGCTGTCGACCCACTACGTGCTGGTGGCATTATCCCCCCTTCCGAAAAGAAAAAAAACAAGTCCCAAAAAGAGGAAAGAAAAGTACATAGCATCACCGCGATGCTACAACATAGGCACGTGAAAAAGAAATTGGAAATTCGGATAAAGTGAAAGTAAAGATTGAAGAGCATGCCAAAATAAGAAACGTCAATGAACGAGAAAGCAAGTTCACACAAATAAACAAAAAAACACAAAGGATGCTGTACAGTAAAGGAAAAGTTACGAGCAACGCGCAATAAATGGTTTCATGCGCAACACATGAACGACGTCCGGCCTCAGCCGTGTCCTACACCGTGCATGGGGTGTTGAGTCCGGAACCACTTCGTAGTTCACGTCACTGACGCGGCGTAACACTTTATATGGGCCAAAGTACCGGCTCAGCAACTTTTCACTAAGGCCACGGCGGCGGACGGGCGTCCACACCCAAACTTGATCTCCGGGGCTGTAAAACACTTCTCTGTGGCGGGTATTATAGCGTCGTGCGTCTGCCTGCTGTTGCTGGCCGATGTGCAGTCGCGCGAGCTGCCGGGCTTCCTCAGCACGCTCTGCGAATTCTTCGGCGTCAGTTGCCAACTCGTCTTCGTCTTGACGCGGTAGCATGGAGTCTAGCATGGTCTGTACTTCGCGGCCGTAGAGAAGCCGAAATGGCGTGAATCGCGTGGTCTCTTGCACGGCGGTATTATACGCGAAGGTCACGTAAGGTAAGATCCGGTCCCATGTTTTGTGCTGTACGTCGATGTACATTGAGATCATGTCTGCGAGGGTCTTATTCAGTCGCTCGGTAAGTCCGTTGGTTTGCGGGTGGTACGCAGTTGTCCTTCGGTGTCTGGTGTTGCTCAGTTTGAAAACTTCGTCCGTAAGCTGCACCGTGAATGCCGTCCCTCTGTCCGTTATTACACTGGAAGGAGCACCGTGTCGTAACACGATGTGGCGCATGAAAAATTGTGCTACCTCAGAAGCCGTGGCTCGTGGGATCGCTTGGGTTTCAGCGTAGCGCGTCAAATAGTCGGTCGCGACGATCACCCATTTGTTGCTGTCCGCAGACAGGGGAAATGGCCCGAGAATGTCCATGCCGACTTGGTCGAATGGCGTGCAAGGTGCTTCAATGGGCTGAAGCAAACCAGCTGGCTTAACAGATGGTTGCTTTCGGCGCTGACATTCCCGACAGCTCTTGACGTACTTCTTGACGCTTGCCGAAAGTCCTGGCCAATAGTACCTCTCACTCACTCTGGCAAGTGTCCGTGAGTAGCCCAGATGACCGGATGTGGGTTCGTCATGGCAAGCGAAGAGGACGTCGTCTCGCATGTCTTGAGGAACCACCAGGAGGTAGGCACGGTTGTTCGAACGAGTGTTCTTCTTGTACAGCACACCATCTCGAAGGCAGAACGATGGCAACGAGCGGAATAAATGACGTGGTATGATTGTGTCCTGGCCCTCTAAATGATCGATGATCGGACGAATCTCTGCGTCATCCCGCTGCCGTTTACTCAAGTCTGATGAGCTAATGGCGCCCAGAAAGCCTTCGTCTTCCTCTGCATCCTGACTGACGACAAGAAGGGGTGCGCGTGACAGTGTATCAGCGTCTTCATGCTTACGGCCGGACTTATGGACGATGGTGACGTCAAATTCCTGCAGCCGCAAGCTCCACCGTGCTAGCCGTCCTGAAGGGTCGCGCAGGCTTGCCAACCAGCAGAGGGCGTGGTGGTCCGTCACTATCTTGAAGGGACGACCATAAAGGTACGGGCGGAACTTGGTGATTGCCCACACGACTGCGAGGCAGTCTTTCTCCGTAGTAGAATAATTCGCCTCGGCACGGGATAGAGAGCGGCTGGCGTAGGCTATCACTCTTTCGATGTCCTCTTGACGCTGAACGAGCACTGCACCGAGCCCAATGTTACTAGCGTCGGTATTGACCTCCGTGTCAGCATCATCGTCGAAATGAGCGAAAACGGGCGCTGATTGCATGCGCTGTCGCAGCTCATCAAAAGCTGCTTGTTGCTCGTTTTTCCAGACAAACGGCGTGTCGTCCCTTGTGACACGAGTCAGAGGTTCTGCTATTTGTGAAAATCCATGAATGAATCGGCGATAGTAGGCGCACAAACCAAGGAAGCGCCGGACGGCTTTCTTATTGACAGGAGCTGGTAATTCGGCAACAGCGGCAAGCTTGTCCGGATCGGGACGGATTCCTTCGGCGCTAACTACATGTCCAAGAAATTTTAGTTCTTTATAGCCGAAGTGGCACTTCTGTGGTTTTAGTGTGAGGTCCGCCGATCGGATAGCCTCCAGCACGCTGCTCAGGCGGTGAAGGTGCTGCTCAAACGTGGTAGAGAAGACCACCACATCATCAAGGTAGACAAGACAAGTCTGCCACTTCAGCCCTGTGAGGACAGTGTCCATCATTCGCTGGAAAGTCGCCGGCGCTGAACACAAGCCGAAAGGGAGTACTCGAAATTGGTATAGGCCGTCTGGAGTGACGAAGGCTGTCTTTTCGCGGTCTCGCTGATCTACCTCGATTTGCCAGTACCCGCTTTTGAGATCGAGAGAAGTGAAATAATGGGCACGACGAAGTCTATCGAGCGAATCGTCGATACGTGGTAGCGGGTACACATCCTTTTTGGTCACGTTGTTAAGCTTTCGGTAATCGACGCAGAAGCGTAGCGACCCATCCTTCTTTTTGACAAGAACGACTGGAGATGACCACGGGCTGTTGGATGGTTCGATAACGCCATCGTCAAGCATCTCGCGAATTTGCGTACGTATCGCTTCACGTTCTTTAGCCGACACGCGGTAGGGGTGCTGGTGTATTGGGCGTGCGTCCTCGTACGTGATGATCCTGTGTTGAGTGATGGACGTCTGGCGGATCTTTGAGCAACTTGCGAAGCAAGACCTGTACTCGAACAAGAGCGCTCGCAGCGCAGTCTGGTTATCGGTGGACAGATCAGGATTGATGTCGATGTTGCTCATTGATGTGTCTGCGTTATCCACGATTTCTGACGTGAGACAGTTGGTTACGTTTGCTACTTCGTGGGCAAACGCTATTGAAGTGCCACGGAAAAGGTGTCGATGCTCGTTGCTAAAGTTGGTAACGAGCAATTCAGATCGGCCGTCACGAACGTGTATTACACTTCTCGCTACACATATGCCTTGCTGCAGGAGGTGTTCTAAATTTGTCTCGGCCACCACATCGCCATCGCTCAAACCACAGAATGTTACGTCGACTAGAACACTGGCTCGGGGAGGAAGCGTCACGCTCTGTTCAGAAATACGGAGTACGTCGACACGCATTCCGTCATCCTGCACGTTGATTGCTCGCTGGGCTGAGAACGTGACGCGGCGCTCTTGCAGATCAATGATAGCTCCATTTTCCTGTAGAAAATCAACTCCCAGAATGACGTCACGGGAGCATACACGTAGAACAAGGCAGCTTGCTACGAATGTGTACCCTTGAATCTGTACTCTAGTTGTGCAGGCGCCCAGTGGAGTAACGACATGGCCACCAGCTGTCCGAATCTGCGAGTTATGCCACGGCGTGATTACTTTCTTCAGCTGCGTTGTCAGTTTCCCGCTCAGTATGGAATAGTCTGCGCCGGTGTCCACTAACGCATTAACTACACAACCATCAATTGTTACTGCTATGTCGAGTGAAAGCCGGCTATCCTTTGCAGCAGCAGGTGATGTCGGACCAGTTTCTGTACGGTTCTGCGTCAATAGGAGGTCTTCAGCGCTTCGACGTTCAGCGACCCCGCTCCCAGAAGTCGCTTCGGCTAGTTTTCCCATCGGGGGCTGGGAGATCGTGCGGTAGAATACCGCTGGGGCGTTGACGAAAATCGCCTCGGTGATGGCGAGCGCGACTGGCGCCCGGCAGACGGTAGTGCATGCTGCTGGGAGAGGTAGTTTTGGATGTCGCGTGGTCTCTGACCATAACGGGGTGGCGGCGCGTACGCAGAGAAGCCGCGAAGCCCAAGACGGCGATAAGGGCACTGGCGGTACAAGTGATCAGCTTCTCCGCAGTGAAAGCATAGAGGCCGATGATCGGGTGTGCGCCAGACATCAGACTTCCGAGGAGACGAGTGGCGATCGTCGATGTACTGGACCGGTTGCACCGAACGATGGGCGACAGAAGCACCACGGACAAAGGGCAGGGGCCGTGGCGTGTACGTGCCTTCGTAGTATGGTATGTGCTGCGCTGACTCGAGTGAAACTGCAGGGACAGGATGAACGAACAATGGCGGCGATGCAGCAGGGCGCTTCAAGGCTTCCGCGTAGGTTGTCCCACGGTGGTATTCAACAGGAGCTGACACAGCTGTATCAGGAGGCAAAGTGTCCCGGAGGGCCTGGTGCAGCTCATCCTTGATCACAGTTGCAATAGAGCTAACCGTAGGATGAGGTGTTACACCAGCCTTTTGCAACTCTTCACGTACGATATTACGGATGAGTTCACGTAAGGAGTCATTGCTGGTCCCAGCGGCGGCGAAAATGTCAGCAGTGGACATGCCACTGACTTGCCTGTCGTATTGGTTTGATCGCTGCTGTAGCATTTTTTCCATTGTCACGGCTTCAGACAAGAACTCCGCGACCGTCTTTGGAGGGCTTCGCACGAGGCCGGCGAAAAGCTGGTCCTTGACACCATGCATCAAGTGACGCAACTTCTTGTCCTCCGTCATTCTTGAATTTGCCCGTCGGAAGAGACGCGTCATGTCTTCGACGTACGCGGTCACAGTTTCGTTTGGCGACTGGACGCGGGCAAGAATAGCTCGTTCAGCTCTTTCTTGGCGGTCGGCGCTGGCATATGTCTGCAGAAGCCTACGACAGAATTCGGGCCACGTCGTCAGCTGCTCCTCTCGATTTTGATACCACGTGCGAGCCCCGTCTTCGAGATAGAAGTAGACACGACCCAGTTTCGCCGCGTCGTCCCACTGATTCAAGTTGGCTACGCGCTCGAAGTCCGCCAACCAGTCCTCAACGTCTTCGTTCTCCGTACCATGGAACGTCGTCGGTGCCCGTGGGCTTTCCAACGTATATCGGTTCGACGACGTGCTTCCCGTGCCGGTTGGCAAGGTTTGTACCGAAGTGCTGGTCATGTTTGTTGACGTGGTGGGAGTAGTATCGTTGACTTCCGGAGGCAATCCCCTGATTCGGCGGCTGGTCCGATGCACGGGAGTATTGACTGGCACTGGACTCGTATTACGGCTTCCTGGGGGGGTCTGCAGCATCCGTGAGACTACCCAGCACCTTCCACCAGTTTGTCACGATGAGTCACAAGTACTGGGGGGATTTATTGAACGACCGGGTAGCTAGCTCTAGGACGATGCGTCAGTCGTGGCTGGCTCTCGAGCAGAGAAGAAGACACGCGATCTTCTTTTTCCTCCAGATTGAGAGCCGCTCTTGCTGTCGACCCACTACGTGCTGGTGGCAATATGCATATAATATCAATCAGTGAAAACGTGTCGCCACACTGCGGTGCCTATTATTCGTTGCACAGTGAAAATGTTTTCATTTTAACACTTTACTCCTGAGAAGTATAACCCATCACCTGTCACGCAATTAACATATGTGGTTGTTTGTACAATTTATATATATAGATATCTACCCCTTATGTAACACCCCCAAGTGGGGTCTTTAAGGCAATAAAATGAAATGAAAGTAGTAATGCAATTTGTTGGAGAGTGACGGTTTCTGCTCTGGCTACACTTTCTAACGCCTATATCGCGTCGCTAATGTTGACACTCTTGTGTTGGAGCTCAGTGTTGGCCGCGGCAGTAGCTGTAGGCCCTGAAATGGCTGTGTGTTCTTGTGATGTGAGCACGCGTCTCCGCTGTTTTTTACAAAACTCGTGTAAATATGCCTCTCTGCTGTCTCATTGCACGTCCACTATAAAACACGGCACACCGTCACTGTTTCTGGCAAGGAAGTTTAAACAAAAATTGCCGAAGCGGAAGGTCCCGCAATGCTTTGCCAGCAGTAGTGACGCCAGATTTCGCCCTTCAAAAAGCTCCGATAGATGCTATTTTCTGGTGGTGCCCACTTAGACATCAAGTGGCTTTGATTCGTTAGTCGAAAGCCTATGTTAATTATAAGTTAAAAGGTTGTTGTTTCCGAAGAAATCATCCGCAGAGACCAGTATCGGTTACTTAGTCTCCAATGAAATGTGCCTCTTATTCGAAAATTACTAAAGAAAACTAGTAACATAAGGACACTCTCTTAGCATTGTCTCACCCTTAAAGGCTGCCATGTTAAACTCGTTGGGCGTGCGAGAAAAACGCTCCTTCTCAATCGCCGAACACCAACAGCTCATCATGCCCCTAGTAAGATGGATGTCGTAGCCGCCATCTTACGGTTGCCACGGCTTCGCCCAGGAGCAAGAATTTTCACTCCAACAAAATTTCAAGAAATCTTTGGTTTCAGCCATGAAAAAGAGCGGCAAAAAAAGTACAGCTCAACACCAAGGAGGATTAGAGAAAAATTCCTGGAGTGGAAGCTCCCACAACGCCTTGCCAGCAGAAGTGAAGCCACCTTTTGCCACTGCCAAGATGGTGGAAACATGCTCTTTTCTTATAGTGCCCACCTAAAGATCAAGTGGCTTTAATATGTTATGTAAATGCTACGTTAGTTCTATAATAAATGCCGACGAAATAACACACAGAAACGAGTATGCATGACTGAATCTTCAAAGAACTTTGCTTTCAATTAGAGGCTCATTAAGGAAAACTAGTAAATGTAAGACGCACTTGGAGCACTATATCACTCGAAAAAGTTTCATCATTAAACTCGTCGGGCGTGTTAGTGAAACGCTTCGTTTTTTAATCGCTGCATGGTGATAATTTATCATGCCCCTAGTAAGATGGCCGCCACAGCCGCCATCTTGCCAGAGGAATGGCTTCACTTCTGTGCAATCATTTCCACTCCAGCAATTTTTTTTAGTCCTCCTTGCTTAAAGTGATAGTTGCGATACGAATTTATGTTTGTTTAAGAGGCGCTTAAAAAGAAAGAAAATTATGAGAATGTTTTTTATAGCGAAACAGGTAGAAATGAAAAAAAAAACAATCTTATGCCCCATTATCTCTGACTGTGACGACATGCGCACGTTCTTTAAATATTTTGAAAAGTTCTGCTGGCACAGGCAGCACCAATTTTTTTCTACAGCGTTTTTTGGGGAAACCTTCTAATGCAGCAGTCCAGATCTGTCTATCGTTGTGGCAACGTATTTCTCCTAATGGTCTCGATAGAATGCATTTACTTCAAAGTGCATTGCTTTTTTCCGTGTGTCAAGGGTATTTTCAGTGATCCTCAACAAAACTCGGGGTGAAATTCAGCAATCGCAGCTCAGTAGCGCAACGCTGTGGCACTCGCCACCGTTGTTTAATGTCAGTGAATACGGCTGGTGCGTTTTAATGCGACAGCGTTATAGAGCTCAATTCGTATCAACTTTGTCGTTGGAGTCGGCCAAGTCAACCGTTGTGAACAAGGAAGCAGCGTTGCCTGCGAGCGTAATTTCAAGTGGATGGAAGCAATGAAGTACGCAAATATTCGCTCTGACAAGGATCCGGCATTCGAACCTGCGATTTCTTGACCCTTGGTGGGATAGGGTTATTCACTCGGCTACAATGCATGCATCATCTAGGCTGCTTACGTTGAGCTATTTTAGAAACACATTAGGGTTGGTGCTAAGCAGATATTGCTGGTTCATCGGCATCTTGATGCAGCCCTGTCGTGATGACGCAACGAAGCAACAGCTGCTCTTTTGCACGTCATTGCTTCGTCACGTTTCCATGTCTCGATGAGCCGTATGTATGTATGTACGAATATAGAAGCCGGAGTGTGTGCCCACTCAGTTATCCTTGCAGTACAGTGTAAATATCCAAGGAGAAGTAAAGCTGGTGTAGCGACTCGGGAGGTTGGAGAAACGCGGTCACGTTAGGCTATCGCAGTCTACTCGTGAAAACGATGCTCAAGCATTCTTCACTTTTTCTCTCTGATTCATCCGACATCATCGGCTTTCCGAGCTCGCATTCAGTCTCGCAAAAATATATATATACGACGTCCAAAGCGATTGTCCCACGTTTAAAACATTATTCGGAGCCTCACCACACTCTCAGTGGCAAAAAAAATTAAAAAAAAATGACTTAGGCGTGTACATGTATTCGCGACCGCAATACAAACACACAGAGACTTCATCGAAGGTAAACTTAACGCTTCAACACATGTCTTCCCATTATGTGGTTAAAAAAGACCTATGGCTAAAGGAAGCGCTCGTCGGTCACTGAATGGTACCCGATATCGCGCCTTCATATAGGTACATCTTCTTAATAAGGGCGATAGTCTTTCTAGGGGACGCTCTACGCAAAAATTTTGGTCTGTATGTCTGTCTGTCTGTCTGTCTGTAGATTTGTCCGTTTCTCCACCCTTAACGGTGCTGTGTACTTTAAATGGCATCGAACAGGCCGACCTCACCCACTGCGCCCACCAATATTGCTCAAGATTCAGTGTTCATACTTGTGCGATTGTCAATCAACATTGACCCCGTATCTGCATGTTTCTGCAAACGTCGTCGAAAGACGATAGTCTTGCGTGCGGAGAGAGTGTGCAAGACATTCATTTGGTGTTTTGCGCAAAAAAAATCGGTGAGTGGTATTATAGAGGCGCTACGTTAGATTGCCTCGAGCGTGCCGCGGAAGCGAATGAGCGCATCAAGTCACGACCGTTTCAAGTACCCGATGCCTTTAGGAGGGGACAAACAGACAAATGTGCAGACAGACAGACCAAAATATTTGCGTCGTAGGTCCCCAAGAAAGACTATCAACTTCAAAAGCAATTATTGCGCATATCTGAAACAACATAACAACACATATATATTCTGTATGAGTGGTTTTTACTGGAAAGGGCATCCATGCGTAATTCCAAGGACCGTAGCATTTATCACGCTGCGCTCATCATGGAATGCTCGAACGAAAAGGCAAGTGTTTCCAACGCTTTGCAAAAAATACACGGTGGTGGCACCAACCCGTCGCCTTGCTTCTTTATCAGGCCCGTCTCAGAGCCGCGCGTTGTGTTTTCCGATATAATTGCCAGATAGCGCTCATGTCTCACGTGTGACGTGGTTTGATGCGCTCGTTCGCCTCCGCTGCACGCTGGAGGCACTCTAACGCTGCGCCGCCAAAATACCATTTACCGATTTTCTTGCGCAGAACACCGAAGAAACGTTTGGTTCAGTCTCTCCAGGCGCAAGACTATCGTCTTTAAATGAGATTCGCAGTGTAACATGCAGATACGGGGCCAATCTTCGTCCTGTAATTGTGCCCATCAGTTGCACGACAGATGAAGGAAATAACAGTAAGGTGATGCAAGCTCTGGCAGAAGTGAAAATTCGTGTGGCGTCTCGTCTTCTGTAACATTCTGTACGCAGGTCCCGTCGTCTGGCATGATTACGTGCCAACGAATGTTGCGCTTCGCCATTGTAAAAGGATATATTGCGACGTCCGTACTAGCCTGCACGTGTGCACACGTTTCAGTGGGGTGTGACCATGCCAGCTCTAAAAGGGATTTGTACTCAAAAGAAAATGCCGATCATAATCAGGATATAGCTTGTCTATTATCATCGTTCTCGTTAAATTCGTCTCTTTCACTGTCTGCGGCCTTTGGGTAGAGTTTTGGCCTATGATAACTCTTTTCTACAAACACGCAGTTGACATCAGTCATTGCGGCTGCGCCATGTTAGCACAGTGATAAACGTTTTTCCTTGTTTATTAGAAAAGAAGGGTACTTTCTAGGCAATCGTTACTTCTCCATTCATTGTTTTTTTACTAAATACTTAAGCGTAGTTAATGAAGATGGATGGCACCATACCTATTATTTCATAATAGCGCCTTCTCAGAGGCAAGTTTGGAGGTAAATGTTAGAAATGTTTTTTTACGAATACTCGCTCCTTTCGAATCTTTTGCACATTATCGACGGGTACCCTAGAGATCTTATTAAGTACTTCCTAGAAAATATAAAAATATGCCATACCAAAGTGTTCGCTTGTAAATTTTGATGGTGGTTTGATAGGTCCAGTGACTTTGGGAGCTTTCAGAGCTCCAGTGGGCTTAGAAGGTTTACGTGGCGGAGGCCTGCGCGACGGTTTCTTAAACTTAAATTTAGAGCTTAGTTTCGGAGGTATTTTCAGTGAGACTGCGGGCTCTGCACTAGCACCAAATGAGCCTTCGTCTAGTATCACGAACAAAACAACGGCACATGCAACTGCAAGAAACATAAGATGGAAGTGCGAAATATTCGCCATTGTTGTTATGACTGAGCCTCTGAAAGTTCTGGTTAGAGCGTGTTACTATTTTATACGAATTTGAGCTGCCGACGCACGTGCTCGAATGACGTAATCATCATTTGTCATCAAGTTCTTATGTCGTTTTTCTAGACTGCACATCTGCGCTGAAGTTATGCGAACACTTTTGCTCTCTTATATGAACTATGTTACAGAAAATAAAGTGCGTTACAATTTTGAGCTGCAGGAGTTTAGAGGACAACTGGTGATAATGAGGATAACTCTGGATGTGCGCGAAAATTGTATTTTACTATAGGGGTACGCAAATTCACTAGGCGGGCAAAATGTCAAAGTGCTGTCGCTGTTCTATAGAAGCCATCAATTTTCTACACTGAAATTGAAAAATACTTGTACCGTTCTGCAGCTTGCAGTGTTGCGATGTTTCGCTATATATAGCCTGCTACATCTTTGGCTATATGTAGCGTAGGGTAGATTCAGGGACAAATTATATTAAGGAACGGGCGTTTTCGAATGGTGTTTTATCGAAGTTCTGAGACACGGCTTTTAAATAGACACCACATAAGCAAGTGGATGCATTACTCACTTTCTCATAGTTACAGCTGCTGCAATGCACAAGTAAATGTAGATGGGTGCAGTAACTTTTATTCGTGCAGAATGTTCCTCATATATATACCATACTATGACCTGCAGTACTAATGTTTTTTTCTTTAGTTTCAATTGCTGAATTACGAAAGTTTTTGGAAAAATATTTATCGCATTCGAGAGGTGGGGCACCATTCATTTTATTTCTCAAAGGGTTGCGTCATGATAATGTCTACTGTCTTCGCTAAGGCACTGAACTTGAACCATGTCTGTAAGTCTCCTTGAGGCAAGGGATTTCCGCATGCGCACCTTAACAAGATTTTGTCGCTATCTATTTTTGTTGTTGTTCCCTGCCTCCAATTCAGAGTGAACAGGGCCGGCCAGAGCACACTAGAGAAACGGACGACTTCACAGGCTTTCTGCAATTCAATTCCACACTTGTTTCAGTGGCTCACATACAAACGTTTCTATAAAATAAGAGTAAAATGTCAAAGCTCTACAGAATAAACGATAACATAGTTTGTTGGTACTTCACCTTGCTGTGGGTTCCGAGGATCCGAAAAGAAGCAGGGGACAAGCTGAAGGCGGGCCAAGTGATATTTCATAAAGGAGACTCCTACCACAAGGCAGATATCTGCTTCATGAAATAGTCTATGCTAACGCCCGAAGAACAGCGGAATCCGGGAAGTGGAATTATTAATTGGTGTAATTTGACAGAAAATAAACACAGGTCTCCGCCATGGCAAGCCGGTGTTCTACCCCAAGGCCGCTCCGATGCTTGAAACTGCTTCGGCACGTGACACGTACCTGGGAATTAATTTTACGGTAAGCATGCCGTGCGAAGGTGACTAGTTTGTTTATTGCTAATAGAAGAATTTAGGCGTTCCGGTTGCTGCACGACCGTACTGACAGTAGGCATCCTGGAACAGTTTGTATTAGCCAAAGTTACTAGCTTAGGTAGTCAGTGCTGTTTGGCACGCTTGTTTGGCCTCCCCGGAGCGAGCCCAGGCTTGCAATAAAAATGTGATAAGCATCAGGCTCGATAACGCTACCGCGTTTTGCAATTGAAAGACGACAATGCACGGGCGTCACATTTAAAGCGTTAATACTCAATGTTAACGTGGTAACACAAATTTTTCTCGCAGGAATTCCATGTTGGTCGTCCTCATCATTGTTTGGGAGTGAAAAATTATCATCTCTTGTCCGGGACCGAAATTTCGTGAAAGATACAAATCAAATAAACAATGAAATTTCTGGGCCTTACTCAGGATCAGAAAAAGGTTGTCTTCGTGTACGGCAGGTGTTCTACTACCGAGCCACTAGATTTGTTGAAACTGCTTTGAAAAAAAAATACAGTATATGATTGCCTATAGAAAAAGGAGTCTTCTTAAGCTGTTATATGCTGCGTGGCAGAAGCGTAGGATCGCGCAAGGCATCCAAAAACTTCAGTTGAGCAACGAGCGGTCGTTTTAAAAGCCTACCTACTACACAGTGATCAAACATATTTCATCATCATCAGCAGCAGAGCCACCAACAAAGTGCACAGCTGCATAGGGTTCGCGTGCTGGCTTAGTGACACCAAGTGGGCCGTTTGCTGATTCACAAAAGGAATACTTTTGGTATAGTGGGCGTTGATTTGATTGATTCATATGTGGGGTTTAACGTCCCAAAACCACTCCATGATTATGAGAGACGCCGTAGTGGAGGTCTCCGGAAATTTAGACCACCTGGAGATCTTTAACGTGCACCCAAATCTGAGCACACGGGCCTACAACATTTCCGCCTCCATCGGAAATAGTGGGCGTTGAAACAAAGTAGTTGCAATAGGCATTCAACGAAGTTTTCGTTGCCGTACGACACACTTCTGGAACGCACCGAGAACCTAAGCAGGTTAGCCATTTTGAAGGGGATGTGCGTCAGGACCGATTACGCTATTGGCCTCCAGGACATACCGTGGCACCACCCTACGTAATGACGTCACTCATGGGATGCCGGCCTCTGTTGCCTGCTAGAACACTGAATTTCCTGCGCTTTTGTTGTGGACACCATGCGTGTTTCCCTTTGTTTGAAGCTCAGTGCTTAAAGAAGCGGTAAGACATGATAATACAGCAAGGAAACCATAGAATCGGTACCCCCAGTGGAACTCTCGTGTCTCATTTGCATCGTAAAATTCTAAGAAACAGGACAGCAATGGAGAACGAAGAAAGGAGCAGCCATGGGGGACGATGCAAGCAAGGCGAGCGCACGCACCTATCTGTGAGGTCAAAACGATTGCAGCACTGGCCTCTCTAGAGGAGGCCCTCGCGGCTAATTGCGACCTACCCTTCAAAGCGAATGTTAAGCCTCCACCAGATTTCTAAGCTAGTGTCAATTCTAAGAAGATAGGGCCATAGGCATCAGCTGAAAGCATTCTAACATCGTTAGTTTTGAGTGCTTTTCAGGAATCAATCACATCTGTAGGCATTTTACTTCGGCAAGAAGGAATATCTAGAGTCCCTAACTGAATAATCGGCGATATTTCCTATACGCAAGAAGATATAGGCTGTAAATGGCATAACACAAGAGAACATTTTCCAGGTGTTTAAGGGGCATTGAGCGAGAGAATGATATCTTGTTTATGTAATAAATATAAACCTGATAACTGCTTTTCTTGTCCTAGATTATCAAAACCTTGCTTTCGAATAATGATCATGATATGTCTGCTCAGCAAACGCAACAGTGCACTTCCTTTAGTATTTTCGCACAGGATTTCCAGAGAAGTATTTCTTAGTTGAATACACAGCAGAAAGAAATGTATAATTAAAACCTTAATCAGCTTCGTGCCTTTTTTTTACAGCAGCACTCATGTGACTCATATGATCTGTATTCCTGTGTTCGTCAGCTCCATTTTTTTCACGGCTGCGTTCTGTCATTGAATTCCATTTGTGATTAATGGCATAATTCATTTAAAACAGTGCCTTTAACATGAACCGTGGCCATGCCAAGTACTTCGTAGGCTATTCTTAAGTTAACGCTGCCAGCGTTCGTATTATGCCATATTTTCTCATCGATTATAATGGTACGTGTTTTTAGGAGTATTTGTCATGAAGACGGCGGTTCGCCTATATTCTCAATGACAATAGCTTTTTTGTGGTCTTCCTAATGTTGTTCCCCAAAGTCGACTTTTGCTTTTAGCGCATCTTTTGTGGTGCCTAAACTTTGTAAAGAGAGCTTGAAATTGTAACTTATACACTTACGTAGGATATATTTAAATGCTGATAAATATGCTATTCGCCATAAGCTCTAAATGGGAAAATGAATCCTGATATCCCCTTATGTTCATATAGTTCAGACACTGAAGATTCAGTTGTTGCGCAATGGAATAACCCCCAAAGAAATAATCTACGTTATAAATGCTTTAGGGTACAAGGCACAGGTGTATATATTTCTTTAAAGTATAGGTTATGAGTCTTATACGTAGTAGGAATCAAATTAGAAAAAAAAGCATGGTACTGCTTGTAGTAAAGCGCCAATGTTTAGGCTAATTTGCCTCATTTTCAATTTTGACTGGTTACCGCGCAGTATTCACGTACTTGAGAAAAAACAACAGGATTGAAAATGAAAAACAAGGAGCAAGGGCTCGGTGTGAATCCTGCGTCCTATCCAAATATAGGAGAAATGGTCTGAGTACAAAGACAGTAAAACATAATAAAGAATAGGTAAGTGAAGATTTCCCATGCTTATCTCATCTAATAACGACACGTATTCCGTAGTGAAGCTCAATGCACCATAGTGAAGGTCAATATTATCTTCAAAAATCGCAGCACTGCTCGTTGCGAGTGAGCCCCGCCGCGAAGGTATATTGGCCAAGCTACTCGGCTGCTGATCCGCAGGTCGCGGGATCGAATGCCGGTTGCGGCGGCTGCATTTCCGATGGAGGTTGAAATGTTGTAGGCCCATGTGCTCATATTTGCGTGCACGTAAAGAACCCCAGGTGGTCGAAATTTTCGGAGCCCCCCACTACAGTGTCTCTCATAATCATATGGTGGTTTTGGGACGTCAAACCCCACATATCAATCAATCGTCATCATCATCGTTGCGAGTGAGACGACAAGTGTTATCGCTGAGCCATATCGCCGAGCCATTAAAGAATAATCACTTCACCAACCACGTGGCCTAAATATGCAAGCAGTACCTGTATTTTGATCTTAATCATGGCCACTCTACAAGAACTTGGCACCACGCTGCAAGCATCAACGTTCTGCCTGCCTGCCTGCCTGCCTGCCTGCCTGCCTGCCTGCCTGCCTGCCTGCCTGCCTGCCTACCTACCTACCTACCTACCTACCTACCTACCTACCTACCTACCTACCTACCTACCTACCTACCTACCTACCTACCTACCTACCTACCTACCTACCTACCTACCTACCTACCTACCTACCTACCTACCTACCTACCTACCTACCTACCTACCTACCTACCTACCTACCTACCTGTCTGTCTGTCTGTCTGTCTGTCTGTCTGTCTGTCTGTCTGTCTGTCTGTCTGTCTGTCTGTCTGTCTGTCTGTTTGTTTGTCTCAAAGTTCAGCCAACAGCCCAAATATAAAGGAACACTGACATCAAATTTACTCATGCCAAGATTTTTGCGTCAGCGAGTAGCTATAGATCCTGTAGCAACGTTTCGCGACCTAAAACACAACTGAGGAATGAATACTTATCTTTTTTATTGATTTATATTACTGGGATCTAGCACTATTCAAAAACGGCCGGCGATTCCGCCATTTTTAGCGCTGGGAGCACCAGCAGTGGCTCTACCTCGCGGTCACCACCAGGTCCCACGACAGCTGACCACTTCTCCACAGAAAAGAGTGACGTCAGGCTCAGCTGCTCCACAAACATTTCGTCTACTAGCCGGACACATTCAGTCATACCTTGTCACCTGCATAGCTGTCGTCGCCGTACAAAGTGTCGACTCGGGTTCAATGCGATAGTCTGGAGCTTGCAACCCCCGCGACTCACGGCGTCGCGAATTATTTTTGCTTCGATCGACCTTTTGCAGAACAGTGATTTCGAAATGGACGCCGTTCCAAGCAGCACTGCAGAGGTGCCCGAGGATACACGCTTCAGCCTTGTTCGCTCATGTGTCCCAGCTATTTTGGTGTGCCTTGGCGCGCAAAGCATTCAGGTATACTCATAGGGGTCAATGCAATATAGCTATCACTAATGAGCATCAGTGGAGAAATAGAATATGTTTCCTGCTTGTCAGGTTCTTGTTTGTGCTCCAGATGGCCCCACCTATCCAGCCTCTCGCGGTTAACACTGTATTACCACTTTTACATGGACGCAAAGCCTACAGATGAATTAAAATTCAGCGATACATGCGTGTTACTTGTTTACGATAATATCTGACGACACGCTCTTCCACTTTTGATAGCTTGTGGTCGTGTTGATGTGTAACACATACGTGATATGAAAAGACACCCTCATGGCGCTTTATCCGTGCTTCGAACTAGACGATTGCAACTGACCTGCAACTCACAACAATTCCCCGACATGCTGACCGACAAGCACACGTTTAAGCATGCTCTTTTGTTGCGTCATTATTTTAAAATTAGTTTTAATCTTGATAGTTTCACAAAATTATTCAAACCGGTGCGATGAAAATCAGACGCGACGAGCCACGGCCTGGCTAGACTGCACCTGCGCGCGCTAGCCCGGCCGTGAATGAGCGAGTGCATTTCTGCACCTCGGCGCCAGTGGGCGCCACGATAAGAACACTCGGATTGTACACGTCATCGCTACTCGGGCATCGTCACTCAGGATGGTATTTGTGTAATGTATCACACCGAACACGTAGCACTAGCGTCGATGTCGTCGGGCAGTCAATTTTTCGTTTTTTCTCCTTAGCTTTTCTACGCTGTTTGACAGCGAATCAAAATAATTTCTACGCGACGGATGGCGTTCAAACTCGGCCAAGAAGCCTTATGCATACCAAGCGATCGAATGATGGGCACATCTTGATCTTTAATTTTGATGTCAGTGCTCCTTTAAGCACTTGCTGAACGCCCAACCATCTTGAACTCATGGCTGTATTCACGCTTGTGAAAATCAATAAAAAAATCTAATATACGCTTATCTCTGGCGCAATATGAATACGCAAATACTTGTTGATGTGTTCCTTCACTAGAAAATACAGAGACGTAATTCTATGAACCTGAGTGTTTCTTACGCTGCGCTCAAAATGGGACGCTATGCACAAAAAAGCGCTCTAGGCACTATATGGTGCTGCCACATGGTATTGACTCTGGGTTCGGCACAAGCTATTGTTTCACGACTGCAATGACAGGTGGCGTCCCTATTTTAATAAACGCAGCCAAGTGCGGTCGATTCAACGTAGCGGAGGTGCTGTTTGAGGCATTACGGGTTGCCGAAGATGACACCAGGGCTGTCGTGGAACGGCCGGTAGAAGGGTATCGTCTTTCTACGGCATTTGCAGAAAATCCCAGAAACGCGCAGCCAATTTTTTTTTCCCTTATACACTATCTCTCGCTTGTAGAACTCAGGGCACCCCGGCCCATACTATCAATTTGGGCTTTGTACGGAATGTCTTGGTGATGGCCACTACAAAACTATATCTGAAGTGTTCACTTGTTTGCTGTTTTAGAAAGCTCACAAAATCTCTTACGCAATGGCATAAGACAACTTGAATGCTGATTTCACAATGTCCATTTTTTTTGCCTTCAATCACTGGAGGACGAGAGCCACTTTCTTTTCTCCTTTTTTTCTAATCACCTACTATGCAACTCTGCTGCACCCAACGTGGATCAGTATACACTCCGGGATTAGTACCTATTTCTGCACCTTAAATGAATTTACACTGCCTCTGCATTCGGCCCAGCTCTGGTGAAGCAATTTTGGCCGGGAATGAGCTTACAATATATTATGCTGGGGCTCTATAATCATGCCACTGAGACGTCTGAAATTCAGAAACTTTTCAACGTCTTCAGTGATGCAAGGTTACATTGAATCCATACTTACAATATATTATGACAACACAAATCTATTCACTGTAGCGTAACGTCAGTTTAAACCAAAATTTAACACTTTACCATTTACCCTTTTTTACAATATTTATATTGACGCCGAGACCCACCTGTGTATGTATCATCTGGTGCCACAAAATACAAAAAAAAACTTCAGCACTCACGATGCGTATACGTGTTTCGTACTCTTATAAAGCATGCGGTAATGAGCGGACACATTTTTATTCCATGGTAATAGACTGCTGTTGTGGTGACAAACCTCTGCCACATTGCTAACATAGTTGAGAGATGCATTTATTGATTTCAGCAACGACGATTAAATCACGTCTCTGACACGAACGGTGTGTTTTATTGCACATTTCTAATTTTCATGCCCCAAAACTTCATCGAAGAACCTACGACGAGGTTTGATTAACTGCGCCTCCAACTTGCTGCATCTGTTGCGGTGCCACTTCTTGCACTTGTTGCGGTACCTCTTGCGGCACCTGTTGCGGTACTTCTTGCGGCACCTGTTGCGGTGCTTCTTGCCCCTGTTGCGGTACTTGTTGCTGCACCTGTTGCGGTGCCTCTTGCGGCAACTGTTGCGGTGCCTGTTGCTGCGCTGATTGGCCATTTTGAGTGTAATCTTGATATGGAGTTTGATAAGCAGCTGCAGACTGATGGTTGGGGCGGCTTGCAACCGATTGAATAGCACCAATGGCGCTCCCCACACTTTGAGCGAGAGGAACTGCGGAACCTGGTTATTCAGTAGTAATTAGTGTTTTGTTTTCACTTTTATAAACAATTAAACAATTGAGGTACACTTGATTGTCGAAAGCATTCCACAAGTATAGGTACCTTTTATTTTTTTTCCTGAGTTCTATTTAACCTAGCATAAATATATCTTCATTCATCACTGTTGTGTGCTGACTTTCAAGAGCACCTTTGTTCTCGAGCGACCCCGACCGCCTAAACAGTCAGTTTTCACTCGGGTTCAAAGGTGCTTTCGAAAGTAGGGACGCAACATCTATATAATAAATGAAAGCTACACTAGATCATTATTGCACAGAAACATTAGAAGTATTCATACTGTACGTTGTTAAAAGTTATGTAACCTGTTACCAGCACCAATTTGAAGCGGTTAACATTTTAAGCGCCCATTTCTCTCATATATTTGACAGACGTCAGAAAGAGGAAGTATTAACGCTCGAAGTTCATGAAGTTTGCTTCAGATACAGGCACGCTGCAAATATGCAAACAAAAGCTGTGAATGTTAGTGGAGTAGCGCTAAACGTACTCTTTCACTTTAAGAAGCAATAGCTTTATGGAAACAGATGCAAGGATGCAGTCGTATAAGTTAACTGCATGTGCAAGTGATTTCAGGGTTTCCTATGTGTGTGTGCAAGTGTATTACGTATCGCTGAGTAATACTTTGGATAAGCACATAAGAGTCAAGTATTGATAACGATGTCAACACACACGCTCACGAAGGTCCAGCTATGAAGTGAAGTTTTGGGCAGTAATGCAGGTGAGTACGAAGAAATGTGGACATGACTCAACATGAATAACTGTATCGATACACGCTTATCGTGTGTACAAAAGTGTCCAATATAGTAACTCGTGTGCTGACAATGGAGCGCACTGCACTCTAGTGCAAATAAATATCGACTGCATAATTTTTTTGAACGTTCACTCAGATCGGGATTACCATCGCGTCTGTTCATGTCTTATTGCTAGCTATCATACAACATAAAACTCGAATTAGAACCTAGCATTTTGCAAAGTGAGTACGCATTGACATCTTGCCTTGTTTCTTTTGTTATTAGTTAATATATTATTCTATGAGCGCACTCTTTATAGGTGTGACATGACATAAAAAACGCGCAAACACGTGATTTTGATGTGTAGAAATAATGTCTAGTCCTCGACTCTACATTCGGTCTGCAAAGGGTGGCTGTCAAACTATACTCATACAGTCAAGAAGACCATGCCTACGAATTCTATGTACTATAAGCTCGGGTGCAAACACATTTTCTATCCTCATATCTAAAGGGCTGGAAAATATAATTTATCAGCGATAATAAATATTTTATGCTATCAAAACTTTAATCAAAGCATGAGGTGCATTGGTGGCCAAGTGAGCAAATAGACAACACGATGATGTCCTTTACTTGTTTTGCTCACTTTGGTTGCTAGTTAACTTAACAAGAAAAGAAAAGCGGCAAAGCGAGCGTGCCTGACCGTGCCCTTCAGTGTAAATATTCGCGAGGAGAGTTGCCTGCAAAAATATATGTAGTTTTGTTAGCTCATTTTTGAAGTGTTTCTTTTATTTGTCTCTTGAAAACTTTGTGTATTTAACGAATCGAAATATCAGGAACGTAATTTCTTGTAAGCTACAAGAAACTTTGTCAGAACTGTTTTCAATATTGTTTTTCTGTGATCGAAAAGCCGTGATACTCGATTCTATGTTCCCGATAAAAATACCCGTTTCGCTGGCAAGACGTACTTGGGAGGTTGCAATACCAAAAAAAAAAAATACTTCGTAACATAGCCTTGTCCAGAGATACATAGCTTTCGGTCCCTGAACCTTTTCTGTGTGTACAACTGATAAGCATGCTAGCGTCTGTTTGCATTGGTACGCTCCTCCACGCATTATGAAGCACTGCGCTATACATGCTCTGATTAGAATTATGAACGAAAAATTACTCATATTCGGATTTATATACGAACCTGCAAGAGATCCCATAAGTCCGCCTGCTCCAAGCATTCCAGGCATTCCATACATGCCAGCCATGCCAGGCATGCCGTACATTCCGGTCATTGCGGCCATTGGATTCATTGCTCCCATTGGATTCATTCCGCCCATTCCAGCCACGCTAGGCAGAGAAGCTCCAGGGCTTGCAGCTGGTGTAGAAGACGCTGCAGATCCCGAAGATTCTGTAGCTTCAGGAGAGGAGCCATCTCCAGGAGATTTTGTTGATTCCTGTGATAAAGGGCCAGCAGAATTTTTTGAAGTGGAAGTCTTGGTTTTCGTAGACGACGCTTTACCAGAAGCCGGTCTAGGTCTTGGTCTTGGTCTCGGTCTAGGTCTAGGTCTCCGTATCGGTAGAGGAGCAGGTTCTGCACTAGCGCCATAAGTCTTTTCGTCGAGCATTATAGACAAAACAATGGCACAAGTGGCCACAGAAAGAATCATACGAAAGCTCCACGTCTTCTCCATCATTATTGAGTGTGACAAGCTTCTTGGTCTCCCAGTAACGTGTCACTCTTATATATACGGTTAAGAAGATTGCACGTGGGCAGAAAAAATTGAGAAGTCCAATTGTTATATTTGCGATCTCTCTTCTGGCGTGAATAATTCTCTGGCAAAGATGAAGGGTATATAATTGTTTTCTAACTTCCTTACCGTTAATAGCAACAAAATAAGATATTCAAAGGTTAAGATAAATCACTGTAAAGAAATAAAATAGTACACTAGTGCCATCTTTAGTCAAGACAAAAAGAATGAAATTGCACATGGCAAAAGAACTTTGTTGCAAGTGCTGAGGTGGGAGAGTGATATCAGCAGCAGTAATAAGTGATACGTGTTCTACAGAATTCCATTATCATTACACTTCTCTCCGCACAAGAATCATGGCGGCACGTGTGCTCTTCGTGTAAAATCACTGTTGGCATGTGTTGAATGTAACCACTGCGCACTCAACATCGAATGTACGTTTAGATTGTTCGAATTCCACTCTTAAATTGCACCTTTTGCCGGATCATTTCTTGCCTGAATACTAAGGCTTCTCAGTGAAGTGAAAGCTCACAGGGCCTCTTTGCACACCCCTGAGATGATTGGAAGACGGAATCCATCCTCTTTTCTTTTAAGTCGTTTATTTTTTCTGCCCCGCCACATTGCAAAAGCTTTCTGTACCTAAATTCCTTTTCAATTCCCTCGAGTACCGAAGGCACATTAACAAGTTTTGCGCTACTTCCGTGACGTTTCCACCGTGACCCAAGCTGCTGTGTCGTGCGCTGACGCCATTATGTGACGTTCCGCTATGTGACGTCATTACTACAGCACACTGACATCACAATAACATTACAAATTTTGGTTATCTGCGACGTATGCTTACGTGATATGGTGAACACCTTGCGATTACTATTATTTGCATAATTGAGGTAGACAGTGACGGTTGATCCGAATGCGGGACGTTGATCAATTTTTCTGTTTTATGAGTCATCGAAGGATTCACCTAATATAATGATTTAAAAACAAGCTACGTTTCTCGAAAATCAGCGAGTTTTGTAGCGCATCTGCACCTCCACCTGTTAGTTCCTCCACCGAGCACAGTAGCAGCCAGTGTATACATAATTCGCCAAATCTTCCTTTGTCGCATAAAGGTATATCAAAAAAGAAGACTGTCCCACCGGTAATGTTCATGGAAAAATTCTCTGGAACATTAATTTCACAGTGGTTTAGACAGAGTCTTACGCACAGGATTCAATCTGTTTTTTTCTTGGCAATAATTTTGTTTTGTCAGTTCATTATTATCGCATATTTCAATAAAACCTGTGATTTTTTAACACTCTTCTTGTTGCAGTGAAAGAAAATTGCGAAGTGATCAACAAAAATGCCTTGTTTATTTCAGTATGTTGCTCTAACAGTAAATAAATAAGTATAAGGAAATAGGAAATCCCGCTGCTAGATGCACCACTTTTCGGAACATGGCTACACTGACACCGTTTACTCAAGAATTTTTTGTTGCTACAAGCGTATCTCATCGCATTCTAAACGGTACAAAAAGTACCATGATGAGGTAAAATGAATTCACCGCTTATACCCACTGCTTAGAGGTGAGTAATAGGAAAAACAGCAAACAGGCATACCTATACTGACTTCCTTTTTAAGATAGCGGTGCTTTATGCCACGATCCACCAAGACTTCACTGACGTACTTCCGTCACTCGTATGACGTTGAAAAATATATTTTAACAGATAACAAAAAACCCTTTTGTCACCTCGAATCAAACTCATGGCTCTCACCCTATAACACACGCGTAGAAGTCACTTGGTCACAGAAGCTGCACTGCGAAAGATTTTGCACCATTAAGGGAATATTTTTGTCTAAGGGGCAACATACTTTCAGGGTGTTTAGAAACACCCTAAAAACGTAGGATGTAAGGAGACGTTACATGCTACTTTTACAGGTTTTTATAACCACCCAAAACCCATATGGGTGTTGGGTCAAGCTATACCCGTGCGAGTGGGGTGTAACTTATAAAAACACTCTTAAAACGATGACAGTTATATGTATAAGCACACTTGATCGAATGAAGTGCAATTGACGGACAACTCAGCAGAGACACACAGGAGGAAATCATTTTTTCTGTGTGTCTTCACTTTTGTATAGAACAGTTGAGGCTTGGACCAGTTGGTGATGCATATTTCATAGAATTGAGTGCCATGAAAGGGACAAAAAGAGGAGACACACCAAGACGAATTGTTTCCTCCTGTGTGCATCTCCTTTTGTTGTCTTTTTTCCATTTGATCAAGTATTCTTATGCGAGTAACTGCCATCGTTTTAAGGGTGTTTTTATGTATTAGAGCCCACTCGTACGGGTGTAGCTTGATTGAACACCTATAGTTTAGGGGTGCACATACACACCTATAAAAGTAGGCGTAGCGTCTCCCCTTACCGTAGGTTTTGGGGTGTTTCTAAACACCCTAAAAGGGTGTTATTTATGGGACAAAAATGTACAGTTAAAGGGTGTAAACATTTTTGCAGTGTACGTTCTCCAATTTTTTACCGGCGAGTTGAGTATATACATTATTGCGCTGGTGGCACGCAATTCTCGAGGGCACTTGTTTTCCTTACTACGAGGAGATCACATGAAGAGCGGGAAGGCTGCGCTTTAAATGTAGTCGCACGCTCATTGCAATGCACGCGCGCCCCAACGTGCACTTTGCCATACAGCCCGTCGTCCACCGTGCGCGCGCACTTCTCTCATGTTGAGAGCAGCTTGTTCATCTTACGTTTTCGACCTTAAGTTTACTTTTACGTTACAAAGTGCCCAAACGCCGATTCGCTGGCTGCGAAGACCACGTTTGCTAAAGAACCATGCAGTTCCTAGACAAATAAGCAACTACTGCATTTCGAGAGCTGTTCGCACTCATCCTGTGTACATGTGTTTGTGCTCTTTCTCTGTGTTAATTGTACTTGAACACCGCGCTGAAAGACTCTAACTAATTACCACTCTTTGCGTGACAATAAAGATTGTTGCTATCTCATTCATTGTTTTGTTCCAGTGACTAGGCGATTCATAATAAACGCTCAACTAGCTGTCTCAACACAACCTTACATGTCACGATATACCGATTTTTATAATGAA
The DNA here is from genome assembly GCF_043290135.1 of Rhipicephalus microplus. NCBI lineage: Eukaryota > Metazoa > Arthropoda > Arachnida > Ixodida > Ixodidae > Rhipicephalus > Rhipicephalus microplus. The sequence goes on along the minus strand of NC_134706.1, from coordinate 22,875,515 downwards.
GAGATCATCCTCTTTTTTTGAAGTACACGTTGATTACCGCGCATAATATTTTACACCACATGCAATACACAGGTCACATAAAAGGCGGATCTTCAATGAATGATAGCTCTCACACAACACGGCATGTTAGGCTATGCGTGTCTATTCACCACAGTAAACATGTTAGGATTCTTTCCTTGAGATCACCTCCTTCATCTTGACATTAACCACACCTTTAGAATAACAATATCATGAGCATTTTACTTTAATCAAACTTCTTCCAACCTAGCGATATTTTAGACAAAGCAACACGTCCTGCAGCATGGGCACCGACATTCAATGGCTCTACTTTAGATTCAATGTTCTCTCCATTTACTCGTGTCTTCATTGTAATCAGAAAGGGTTCTGAAAATATGACCCTTTACTGAATAGTTAAAACAAATATTCTGCTTTACCAGCGTCACTGCTCCAAGTTCGGCAAACCAAAATATCACCGAAAGTACTGTCTACCTGAGTCATGGTGGTTTCAACTCATTTCTCAGCCGCTGAACACATCGAGAGGAAGGAGATAAGCACCACTGTGAGAGCCAATAAGCGTGCGCTGGTGGCTGATATATACACTGAGTGTGCATGTTGTCTACAGTATGCAATATCGCAACATGCGTGAACGTCACAACAAACGTGTTCTTTTTTTTTCGCTTCTAGCGTCTGTACCGACTTGTTTGGAATATTCAGCTGGTGACACTGCAACTTCTGTAGTTTTCACACACATCAAATTTATTCGTACAATTTTCGCACATAAAATTTTGCTAGAACAATTCAATTTGGGCTACACATGTCAGAATTTTCTAAAGATGAAAATGAAAGAGGCCCAAGTGACCCGCACCTGCCTCTATACGTCTTTTTTTTGATGAACGTTTTAACAATCAAAGTCGATTCACAGTGTCGTCATGGGAGTGTAACAGTGAGCCAATATGAAAACTTAGAGTGTCATACGTAGTAAGGCTAGAATCAAACTTTTTTCACTATTATTTAGCGTATATCTATAAAACGCCGTTTTATGCGTATAGGAACGCGTGAGGGAGCAAAGCCGCTTTGGCGCTTTCCGTTGAAGCAATTCAAGGTTATGAAAGCACTCCCCGTACATAGGCCATTTAGTGGTGGCTGTTGAGCACGGTGCTTTAGAGAAAGCACCTGCACGTGCTCTTCCGAGTGCACCCACGTGATCAAAGTACAGTTGCTACTCGAGTGATCCCAAAAAAGACCCCCTTCTTACTCCTTATACCACGAAGAAAGACGGGCGAAACGTTTTACCCTTGAATAAGGTCCGTCTTTGACAGGCCTCTCGACGACACAATCCTATCTTATGTGGCCTTCGAGCAGCAGGGACGGCTGGCTATTTTCATTCATGCTTTAGCCGCGTTTGCTTCCACGCCCGTATGAATTTACAACCACTAAGAAAATACGATCGCCCAAATGAAGTTATTCATTTGGACTTTATGCTTCACAACACTGCGACGGTGAGGGAAAGGACCCCCTGGAAGTGCGCCTATAATTGCTATCGCCAAAGAAAGTGTGATAGGGGACACAGCACAAGTGAAGCAACGCACAGCTCGAAAGCCGAAGCCTTTTTTTGGGGGGATGATATTCACGCGTGTTTCACATACAAGGATTTATTGCTCTACAACTAATTTTTCGTAAAAACTAATGACAACATTGAACAATGATGGTAATTTCACAAGTATCTCAGCAATTTATGCATAAAAAGTGCCTTTTTACGGGTCTTGATTGACTGAACTCATGTAATGTTGTAGGATGTTTCACTGATAGGTTTGGCGTCATAAGCATTGGGCGCTCAAAGTGATCACTAATATTCAGGGGACTGAGCGGCGTAGCACGATGTATGGTAAGTCAACGGATCGAAACGTTTATCCCTGTTGCCTTTTCCGGTGCTTTATAGGGGTGCCTGGGCTTCCTAACAGATGGGCTTGACACATATGTTACAAAGATGGTTTCTAAAGCAGAGCTGCCCTTGACTAAAAGTTCCGAGAAGACACTGAAGCACGCGGAATTCGAGAGCTCTGTCAAATTGTTCTATTTGTTCAGGTGAAAGATCTGACGGATTCCATAGCTCCAAATCACAACGGCTAAGCCATTGATATGGCACGAATCAGTGACGTAACCACGCGAGAGAGAAAAACGTCTTTATTCACAAAAGCATAGAGAAGGAGGGCGTGGGAGGAACCCTTAGTACGGGGTCCCTAGAATGACTCCAGCGACGAGCCGGGTCCGTTGCATTAGAGCTTGGAGGACCTCGGGACGTCCATCGCGGATAGTGTCATCCCACAGTTCCTCGTTACGAAGAGGGTGAAGCAAGGCAGGTAAGAGAGGAAAGATGTACGCAGTGCACTCGATCGAGACATGGAAGGTCGAGGTTGGGTTTCCACAGCCTGGGCAATAGTCTGCATAGCATTGCGGGTACAATTTGTGAAGTGATACCAGATTGGGAAATGTTTTACTATGTAGCTGGCGTAACACTACTGCCTTCTCTCGCGAGAAAGATGGCGGTGGGGCGCTCTGAGTGCGACGGGCGTTCCTGCAGTGACAAAGAATGTCTTTGTAAGTGAGAAGAGGATCCCCCCACTTCGAAATGGTCGCCTCGCCTTGCCGGGCCGCCCGGAGGAAAATTTCGCGTGTGCGTGTTCATTGCCCGCCAGAGAGGCATGGCCATTGATTGATATGTGGGGTTCAACGTCCCAAAACCACCATATGATTATGAGGCACGCCGTAGTGGAGGGCTCCGGAAATTTCGACCCCCTGGGGTTCTTTAACATGCGCTCAAATCTGAGCATACGGGCCTACAGCATTTCCGCCTCCATCGGAAATGCAGGCGCCGCAGCAGGGATTTGATCCACGACCTGCGGGTCAGCAGCCGAGTACCGTAGCCACTAGACCACCGTGGGGGGGGGGGCAAGAGGCATGACCAGGAGTCCAGAATAAGTGGAAGAGAAAAGTACTCTTTGATTCAGTTAGTGGAATTTGAGAATTGGGTGGGCCGCTCTTGGGAGGCCATGTCCTGACAGGAAGACCCGACATGCCTGTTGCGAGTCTGTCAACATGTGGACCTCATTGAGAACAAGGATAGCGTATGGTGTCACAAGAGCGACTGCAAGAATTTCGTCGTGAGCGGCATGTGTCCTACGCATTGCAGCCGAGTTCTGCAGAGAATTGGTGGCATCTAACACTGCCGAGGTGTAACCATCGCGAGTTCGGGCTGTGTCCGTGTAAAGAGTGTGCGATTCCAGGATGTTTTCGAGCATAGGGCTGAGGTATCGTACGCGGGATTTGCGCTGGCCCTTTTCATGCTGGGGGTGCATCTTACGTGGTAAGGGATGAACAGTTAGTATTTTACGTATTGCAGGCAATAAGGACGTGGGGCGGGTTTGAATCTCGAGTGGTGGGACGGGATATCTGAGGCGTGAGAGCAGATTGCGGCCAGTAGGGTTGAGTAGGAGGCGTTGGTGCTGACTGACCCAATTGGCCTTGAGCAGCTCGCTTAGGGACTTGTGTGTCCCCAACTTAAGAAGAAGACGTGTGGAAGTTTAGCTCGGAACGCCGTGGGCCAGCTTTATCGCTTTGCAGATCATGGCGTCTATGCGCTCTTGGTGCGATTGGGTCAACCGCAGAAAGGGCAAGTGATATGCCAGCCGGCTGATCACGCAGGCCTCCACCAAGCGCAGCAGGTATTCTTCTTTAAGCTCTGAGCGCCGATTTGAAGCCCGCCAGATCATGGACAGTATTTGCTCAAGAGGAGCACATTGCAAGCCTCCTCTTTTAGCGTACTCAACGACAATATCCACTGCTTTTCACAGTCGGTCCTGAATGGCTCTATGAGAGCCCCGTGTTGACAATATAGTGACGTCATCCGCATAAATAGCATGAGCGACATCGGGGATCTGGTCGAGCAAGTGAGGAAGCCCTGCCAGTGCGATAATAAATAATGTAGGGGAAAGAACGGAGCCCTGTGGAGTCCCACGTAGTGTAAGGTGGATCTTACCAGACCGATGCGGTTCCATTCCCACAGTGGACGTTCGATCCCGAAGAAATGAGCGGATGTAGTTAACATTCGAGTTCCACAATGCTACTCGGATAGATTGCGAAGGATGAGGTCGGGTTCAAGGTGATCTAAGGCCCCCTTCAAATCTAAAGCAATGAGTAATCTTGTTTGGGCGTGAGATGGAGGCCTTACGACTTACTCCCGTAGCTGAAATAGTACATATTTGGCCAATAGATGAGTTCAGTATCCAAATTGAGAATGCACGAAGAAGGATTCCTGTTCTAAGAAGGGCTGCGGACGTCGCAAGAGTACATGCTTCATCAGCTTGCCAATGCCGGAGGTTAGGGATATGGGACGTAGTTTTTGAACCTGAACTGGTTTGGCCGGCTTAGGAATAAACGAAATATCGGCGTGTCACGACGCTTGGAGAAGCGTACCTTGGTGCCAGTATTCATTGAATATACCGGTTAAGTTGGTGATATCCGCATCACTTAGGTTGCGGAGTGTGGTGAACGGAATGTCGTCTGATCCCAGCGCCGTGTTATGGTGTAGATCTTGTAACACTACCCGTACTTCCTCAACCGTGATATCTGCATACAACAATTCGTTTGTCTCGCCTGCATGCGGATAGTCAGGGCAATGCGGTGTTGGGCCTTTCGGAATGAAATGTTTTTCGAGCTCGATCCAGCGAACCGAGGAAGCCGCTAAGAAGCAAAACCTTCTAGCCGACATCTAGGCGGGAGCCTAGCCCATTAACACGCTGGATACAAAATAAAGTTTACTCCTTCCTTCACTGAAAAGTCTCGAGGGGTCGTCCCGATACTCCTGTATTAGGATGTGTAACTATTGAAATGTTTTTGTTTTCGTGTTTGTGGGGTCTGTGAGGGATCGAAGAATCAACCTTGTTTTTGTGGTGCCTAATGTTACTGAAAGCCGATTGCAGAATCCTCGCCACTTATTTCTGGTGAGGGTCGCTGCGTGTTCATGGCCATATAATTTGACCTATTTCTTTTCTCAGTTTACGATTCAGACGTTGGCGTTTCCATCGCCGTGTCAGTCCTCTCAGCGTGTCCCAAAGATGAAGCAAATGTGGGTCAATGTCTGGTGTTTTGGTGGTAGTACGTAATGTGCACGTGGCGGCCTCTATATCTTGAGTAAGAGAGTCAAGCCATCGCTCGTAACCTTTCCCCTTAGGCGGGTCCCGGTTACGTTCCCTGAATTTGACCCAGTCTGCAATGTGCAAACTCCGCTCGGTGCTCCGGGCACCATTAAGTGGTAGAATGGTCGCCGCAATATAGTGTTCGCTGCCAAGGTGCTCTTCTAGAAGACCATGCGCTACCACCGGGCCCATATTGCGTATAAAGGTGAGATCAGAGCACGTGTCACGTGATATACTGTTTCCGAAATGAGAGGGATGCTCTGGGTCTGTTAGTAAAGTGTATCTCATGTTACAAATTTCATTGCACAATGATGCTCGTTTGGCCTGCGAAATGAAATAACCTCAAACTGTATAAGGAATGCTAGGATCCCCGCGTACCACACGAACCTGCCCAAAACTTCCAAATTCTGTGAGAAGGCGGTGAAAGCAGTGCGTACGCAAACGGGGGGAACTGTCCACATTTAGTAAAAACAAGCTTTCACTGTATGAGCTTTGCGTATTTATTTCAATTATTTGGTGAGGGATGTCACTACTAGTGGTATGCACGCGACATGTGTCCTGTTTTGAAACCAGGGCTCCCACAAGAGAAGAGGCACCCAAGAGCATGTTGTAGCCCGATAAAGTAGGAGTACAATTCGGTTCTTGTAAGGGGAAAACATCAGGAGCGTCAGTGAATGCAGCTTCGTACTGCTGCAGGGAACTCCGTTTTTGGCAGAATCCCCTGCAGTTCCTTTGTCACACCACTAGTCATGGCGCATCACGCGACGCCATCTTCATCGCGGGAGGAAACTGAAGGACGTGTGTAAGGGTGTGAGCACCGTGCACTCGCATTGGATGTTAACGGCCGAGAGATTTGATTAAACTTAGTCTCGGTAGTTGGCACGGTGGTGGTACGTGAAAGCATGCAGTCTATACATGACTGGACGCGCTCCATCATTTATATTTGAAGAATTTTTATGCAGCGTTCAATCTTGTCGAGTGCAGCCTGCATACTGGTGCCAATTTCCGCCACCAGCGCGTCCATTTGCTTTTGCAGGCGTTCGCAACGTGCCTTCATTTCTCGACGTTGGGGTGCTATTTCAGCGAGAGGATCAGGGGTCGAGGATTTAGTGATCTCAGGGGACGTGGCGGGGAGTCATTGGCGGGACGGAGCAAGCTGTGGGGAACCCTCTACCTGACCTACCTCCCGAGGATCCACCTTGGTTGCGTTCTGTTCCGGCACCCGCTGCTGTTTGGAGAAAGCGTGTACCTCCTTGTCAACAGGTTTTCTCTGCATAGCCTTCTTGTAGGGTTGTCGTGTAGATAGAGAAGGAGCGTGCGTCTCCGAAAGATGCCTTGATTCCTTGCAGGAGCAGGAAGGGGACTTGAGGCGAGTCCGGGATCGGGAGTGGGTCCGGTATTAGGAGCACGTCCGGGACATGGAGTGGGTTTTTGACTTGCGACGCAATTTGGATCGGCTCTTGGAGAGCGACTCTTCTGTTTTCGTCGGGGGGCATGAATTACGTGTCTCGGCTGTCTTGCTTGACACGGTATGGTCACTGGAGGATCGGAGTTCACGCAGTCGATTTTGGAGGATTTTCTGCACCCATGCCTTGTTGAGTACTTGCCTCTCACGCCTAGGGCAGTTTGGATCCGTCGTAGGGTGAGGTCCGTCACAGGATTTGCAGAGGGAACTGCACGGATGTGACTAGGTGGGGTTGTCGATGCTGCACGTCGGGCGTATGACAACGTCTGGTGTAGGGCTATGGTCATCCCTATTGCGCAGCTTAAGGCACATCTTGCAAACCAATTGTCGGGGGCGATGGGGGTAACAATGCAGTTCGGCCCCATAGAAGCGTACGTAGCGAGGGACCTTCAATCCTTCGAAAGTGGCCAACGCAATGTTGGTCTGACCCACCATGCGTGCTTGTAGTATTTGGGTTGCTGGAGCCACAAGTTCATCTACTAGCGCGGAAGACGACACACTTGGCACGATGCCAGGAACAATACCCTTGCAAGAGTTGTCCGGAGCCGCAAATTATGTGGTGATGGGATAAACACGCCCACCAAGTCTCAGCTCCTGCACCCTGTATAGTGCGTCGGCCGCATGGGACTGGTGCATGCTGATGATCGGTAGGTTTTGTAGTGGTCGCAGTCGGAATATAATGTCCTCACGGCCTTTGGTAGTCAAACCAGCAGCGCTCCACCTATCCAGGCAAAGCCCTCCATAAGGGCGTAGAATGATCTTTTCATCATTATAGGAAGTCGAGGCAGATGCTGGTTCTCACTCTCCTTGCGTACATTGCGCTGAGAGACGCCCGAAATGATCTCGCTTGGTGGGGTTTTCTTGTAGGTGTTCATTTTGCGGGTGCATCGCTTCTTGATGACGGTCTTCCAACAGCCCCACCTGCATCGTCGTCATCGGTGTGGTCAGCGGGACAGTTTGAGGCAGCATTGTCCTTTATTCTTTCCTCAGTCAAAATGTCATTTTTTTGTTCGAAAGGCGAACTGGTGAAAGCTGGATCAGATGTCAGCCCCATGGTGTGCGTCTCGGGTGTCGTTACTGCCGTGCAATGCCCGGCGGCATTCTCCGTCGCCGACGACGAACCTTGCTCATTGGAAGACGGTGTTACGGTGGTTGAATGCTCCATCGGCACAGTGCCGTGAATTGGCTGTCAGCCCTTCGCACTGATGCCGGCTTCGGGTTCGTAGTATGGGACGCGGGAACCACGCCGCAGTAGCAGCAGCCGCGTAGGGGCCGCCTTCGTGATCGCGAAGATCAGCATAGGTGCAGTTCAAGTCATCAGTGCAGGCAACGTGAAGACGAAGGCGTTCCAAAAAGTTCCAAATACAAGCTGGTATACCTGAATGTTGAAGAAAGGCCTAGGTGCTTACGCTGATAGTGGCTGAGTGCTACCTTTTCGTTTCAGCTTTCTGGTACAAGCTTCAAAGGTGTGATGCGCGCCCAAATCTTTCGCTCAAAGAGCTCACATCTGCTTTCATCCAGAGGGTTCAATGAAACGTCCATGAGCTTTCTGACTAGCTTCGGTACTCTGAGGCGGTCAATTTGTATACCACACTTTCCGCGAATGTATCCTAGCTATAAAAAAGCAGCATGTAGCAGTGAAATTTTGACACTGGGGGATGATGGAGACGCTGCTTTTCACTGTAAGAGGCACTGTAGCATAGTGTGGTACACTGGGTAGCACTGTATTTTCACTGAAACACACTGGCTAACACTGTATTGACATTTGGCCGCACTGCGCAGTACTGGAACGTCACTGCACACACTGGCCGCTGTCACTGTCTCTGAACACTGGTTGCTGCACGCAGTCACGTTGCACTAGCACTGGCAGTGCTTACCCTTCAGATGGAATTATATAGCCTCTGTGCGGAAATCATTGCTATGTTCATGTTGCAACTGTTTTAGGTCTGGCAGCAAACTAGCTAACAAGCTACGATGAGAAAAAACGTCGTACCATGTCGTAGTTTGTGGTGCACGCTTTCGCGTGCGGAAAACAACCGTAAGGATACCACGTCCAAAAGAGTGGCAGCTGAGGAAATAGAGAAGCTCAAAGGAGTGACTTCCTCATCCTTCAGAACATACAAAGACAATTAGACGTAATGCGACAGAATATCTCGACACCAGAACTGTCGCTATGTTCTTTCGCTTGTCTTCTTTTACCAGACCAGTAAGTCGTAAAGTCAAAGTTGCCAATTAAAGCTTCGGCTCGGCGACGAACTGGAAAACATGGCTGCAGGTGGTGGAAAGAAGGAAGAAAGGAAGGAAGAAAGGAAGGAAGAAAGGAAGGAGGCAACAAAAGGGCGAAGGTGGAAAGGTTAACCAGAAAGACATCCGGTTAGCTACCCACACTGGGGGATTAGGCAAGGGGACAAGAAAGATGAGAAAGATGAGAAAGAGCGAAGAGAAGTAAAATAAAAAAAGAAAAGACTGACAGTAATTTCACTGCAGCGTGTAGAACGAGTGGCGGCGGTACCAAGCCAGTGGCTTGGCACCACGGCCACTCGGCGGCGGTTTTTATTGAAAGTTCTATTATCAAAATAGCCAAGCCTTTAGGGTCGCAAGCCCGGCACCGTGCTCCGTGCACTTACGCCAACAAAGACATGCGACCCAGGGTGCCACCGTCAGCATAGCAACGCCACACCAGCGGGAACCTCTACACGAGAACCGTGGAGGCGAGGAGGACTACCCGCTGTTCCCTTCCTCTTAGCCGTGTGAGCATCCGACTCCACTCACACGTTGCCCGTGGCGAACCTCTACGAGGTGGGGGGGGGGATGATCCGAGGTCGCAGCTCCGACTAGGCTGGATTACGTGGGCGCACCACCACCCATACCGTCCAGGCACCTGGATCATGGAATGGACCGGAAACTTCTCTGCCTGATGTGCAAGGACCGACTTCTTAGCCACGGCATCCACATAGGCTGGATTACAGAGGGACGCAAGCACCTCCTGCCAAAGCTGCCTAGTCTGTCGAGGCCTGTCTCAAGGACTACGTTCCTAATGCCAGCGCTTCTGAGACGTCAGATTAGAGGAGCTACGTGGCCCCGGTTAGCTACCCTACACTGGGGGGCGGATTAGGTAAGGGGACAAGAAAGATGAGAAAGAGTGAAGAGAAGGAAAATAAAAAAAGAAGAGACTGGCGATAATTTCACTGCAGCGTGTAGAACTCTACCGCATGTCACAGACGTTGACACAAACCCGTTTTTCTCAAGAAACGCAGTAGGACATTCACTGCCTTTCAGGCTTGTGAGGGATAGGGACGCTGCTGTAATAGCACCTGCATAGAAAGAGGCTGGTCATCCAGTCGTCACATTGCGTTAAGTGAGGCGTACACACCTGCATCAAAGCCACTACTTCCTCCTTGGAGCTTGAGTCGGCTGCGAGTTTACTTAATGATGCCAGGAATGCGGAGAAAATCGGACTTACTGGCACATGCCCTAAAAGACTGAGTCTATTTCTACTCAAACAAAACTACAGTAACGAGGTGCAAATTTACACGGATGGTTCGTCTATGCCTTTCAATTCAGGTGGAGCAGTGGTAATACCATCACAAGGGGTAACTTGGCGCGTTAAGACTTCACATGTAACGACGCAACGAGGGCAGAACTCGAGGCCTTGCGTAGTGCACTAGAACTCACCAATTATAAAGAAAGACCAAGTAAATGGGCTGTGTTTTCTGACTCAAAACCAGCCTTAGAGTGCCTGAGGTCAGTTCTCCGACGCGGATGCTACGACCAGTTGACCTACCAAACTATGAAACTTCACCACCTTTTAGAAGGCGACGACATCGTCTTTCAATAGTTACTTTGGCATTGTGGTATAAGCGGAAATGATTCTGCAGATTATGATGCTCGCACGTCACATGAAGAAGCCAACAGCGTCCCGATTCCGCTTTCAAAAGCGGACGTGGCCAGGCAGATTCGTCAACTGGCCCGCAGTCTCACACTGACTGAGTGGAACACACCAAGCATACGACGCACAAGACTACACGAGCTTGACCCTATACTACAACTCCGGCATCCTCCCGGCCTACATCGACGTGAAGCTCCGCTTCTCTATCGCCTTTGGGTGGGAGTTGCTTTCACAAAAGGTTATACCGCGTTACTCAGAATGACTGACAGTGCGGCTTGTGATGTTTGCGACACCGATGAAAAAAAATTGGCAGCATATCTACGAAGTGAATGATGGAGAGTGGGGCGAAGCATTCGTCCGTCCTGCGTCCGTCTGTGTGACCGTCCATGCGTCCATCCACCAGTCTGTGCGTGCGTCTGTTCGTGCGTCCGTCCCTGCGTTCGCCCATGCATCCGCCACTGCGTCCGTTCATGCGTCCATCCATGCGTCTGTCTGTGTGTGCGGTCATCCATCTATCCATCTATTCAACACTCCAAGTACCACACTCTCGCATCTTTTCGTCATATATTCCCCATATTGAAGCACCGCCATCCAGCGAACATTTTAAGGACTAAACGAAAGCTGGCACACGCACACTTTCTTACGGCTTGCGCTTCGGGTCTACTTCCCACCTTTAACCACTTCGAGCTCATGGTATATACTAGTTCATTGTATTCATGACACTGTGGCTCAACACTCGCTAAACCTTTCTGAAACTAAGGAGGTTACACCCAGCGAGTATAACGTAGCGACCCTTTCTTGTCAGATAGGGCTCAATGTACATGCCAATGGCTGCTAATGGAGATTTCAGCGTGCGTGTTAACTAAAGGCCAAATGCTCCTGTCTCTCATTCTCCGTTAGCAGCCGTTGGCATGTACATTGAGCATTGATTTTATTGTTCAACAACGCACAGAAGAAATCTCTCACCAGCTCAACCTTGGAGGTAAAAATGTAACAGTTGTTACACACTACGACTACGAGGGACGAACGGGTGCCGCTATAAGGAGCTTCGCCCTTAATATAGAACAACTGCTGGGCCACTGCCCTCAAAGTGCCTCAGAGAGACAAGTACCTGCAAGTGTGTTGAGATGTTCCCAGATGCATTCATGAATGGTGAGGTGTATGACGAGTGTTCTTCATTGGTTATGAAATAATTAACGTGAAATGCCTGTCGAGTACGTCATTAAACATTTTATTACAGCCACATGACTAACATAGTCCGCATACCAAAATTTATGATATGCGACTGCGCGCCTAAGCAGATTCACTGCATCAGTCGACGCCGTAACAGCAAACACATCGAGTGCAACGACTGTGATGTAACCTTGCGTATGCGCTTCTAAAACAAGTCATTATTAACTACTTCGAATAAAATAATGTTGAATCATATACATAAATAAAATAAGCATGGCAGAAATGGTGACCACCTGTAATGGCCCATTGGTTGGAGTTCGTGAGCACGAAAAAGCACCTGACGCATGGCCTCTTCATATAACAATTCATTGATGTTATGCACATGGTCCGTTAGACTGCCGCAGTGTTATTTTAACTTCTCACGAGACTTTATTCTGACCTAGCAAGACGTCAAGCTGGTTGATATCTTTGTTGACTATAATAACTTCGCCAAGAACACCCAAGTAGCCAGTGAATATTATAAGCGCGATCTACTGAAGTTAGTCTACCTAACACTATCCAGAGCGACCAGCCTAGCTGGACAATAAATCACCAGCGCCATTGGTTCTCTAGCGCGATACCTCTCACGGTCTTCATCGATTGACAATGTGTCAGTGAAATGAGCCACATATGCGATTTTCAACAACCATACTATACCTTAAGCTTCACTTCACAAAAACACCTCATACCCGTAATCACGCGCTGATCAATAATTTTTTTTTCAGCTGCCTTTATCATGATGATCATGAATAAAAATAAGGAATACGTTGTTCACAAGCACACGACTGCGTGGGACGTGTGTGCGGTATTCGTCAAGACGTACAAGTAAAGAGCTACATAGCAGTTTGCCACTTCCACTGTTGGTAATACCCAGATAGCGGTAAGAATTGTTACCCAGCTCAAAACAGCTCTTTATTTAAAGGGACACTAAATTCAAATAACAATTTACGTCAGAGTCAAAGCTCAATGTATAACAACATCTAAAGCCACAATATTATCAACAACAATCCCTTACTTACCGGGAAATTAAAGTAAATGCAAAATAGCACAAGCGCTGCAGTAGGACACTTTCAAAATAATCCTGGTGACTTTAGAAGGACCGCCTACAAATAAACACTAGTAACTGATCTAACGGCACTAAATAGAGAACCTTCCATACATCAAAAGGAGCAATAAAATGCTGCTTGTTCGTTTCTGCTTGATTCATGGAGAAAAGAACCACCAGACCTTGCTATAGGGAATGACGTGAGTGATTCAAAAATTCAATAATCGCGTATAACAAGGGACAGGTGGTGCCATCCAGCGGGGTGCAGCTGAAACAAACGTCTGCAATCTTTTGAACATATTTGAGCTCGTATGAAATTGTACATAGAGTAAATGTGAAGCATAGCGTACTGTTGGCTCTCCCAACGTTAAGAGAGCCAACAGAACGGTATGCCTACGCTATATATATATATATATATATATATATATATATATATATATATATATATATATATATATATATATATATATATATAATGAGATATAACAGACAGTAATGCCAAGGAATGTACAGGGGAAGTTATTAACATTAATGGAATTTAAATAAGAAGAAAGAAAAGTGGATGAAAAAATTACCAACTGTAAGCAGGAATCGAACCTACGACCTTCGAAGGTCGTAGGTTCGATTCCTGCTTACAGTTGGTAATTTTTTCATCCACTTTTCTTTCTTCTTATTTACATTCCATTAATGTTAATAACTTCCCCTGTACATTCCTTGGCATTACTGTCTGTTATATCTCATTATTATTGTGTTAAAAACACGGAAAAACGAGCCCTTAGGTATACACTTCTTTCCCTTATATATATATATATATATATATATATATGTATATATATATATATATATATATATATATATATATATATATATATATATATATATATATATATATATATTCAATAATAAATTGCCGCGTCATAGCGAGTATGAATCTCACTGCAGACCTCACGGCCGGGAGATTCGTACCCTAAGAGGCGGATGCTTTTTGTAGCTGGGAAAAACTTTAATGCGGAGCATGGATGCATGCTAGTTAGGTGTACGCTGAAGAGCGCCAGGAGGTCGAACAGTTCCGAGTCTTTCAATAGCTTGTTTTGGGACATGAAACCGTAACACTTATCACAACGATCGTCATCCTAAAATAACAGCCCCTCCACGGCAGATTAGGAGCTAAGGTACTCAGCGTCTGATCCGCTGGTCCCGGGATCAAATCCCGGTGGTGGCGGCGGCGGCTACATTTTCGACGGAGGCGAAAACGCTGTATGCTCCTACTTGGGTGCACGTTAAAGTACCCTAGGTGGTCCTAATTTCAGGAGCCCTCCACTACAGTGTCTGTCATATCTATAAGGTGGTTTTTGAAAGTTAAACCCCACATATCACCACTATCTGAAAATAACAGCGAATCAGTTGTAACGGCAAAGATAACAAATTGTGTGATGAAGCGAATCTCGTCACTGACCGCGGTAATTATCGGCATTGACCTTTTTTGGTGGTAGCTATGGTATATTTCTCAAGTGATCATGAAATTTGTACACTATATGCCCCAGTGTTTTTCTCGCCTACCAACATGAATTAGAGAATAAGAAAGTCGCCGATAACTCCTTTCCTAACTACTTTTTCCATCATCTTCCGAATTGTAGTATAGATAATGTAGGTATTGTCGCCTTTTCAGCCACATTTATGTACAACAAGAAAAAACTGGGCCTGGAGCCGGGTGGTCACAAAATGACAAACCGGGCGTTTTGCTGTCTTTTCTTCGTTGAAGCGATGAATACCTTAATGGCATGCTTTGGCTGCAAATAACACAAACACAAGTAAAGGGATGCGCGAGTACAAGCACAAGTGGCTTGTGCTTGTCTTTGTGTGTGTCCCTTTACTTGTGTTTGTAGTATTTGCGGCCAAAGCATGCCATTAAGCAACTACCAACTAGGCCAACGATCAGTATTGTTACGATGCATACCTACAAGCCCACTAGTATAACCTGGGATCAGTCGTGTTAATGACGATGCAATTATGGTAAACAGGCGCTATAACGCCATTATAAACTGGACCAGAAATTTATAAATATCAGACAGTGTTCTGTCATAGATCCAGTGCACCAAAATATTTTGTTGCCCAACAGAAACGTCATTTCTTGCCGATCTGTGCGCTTCATCGTTCCTCTTGTGCGTACTGCAGGGTCCTCTAAGAATCTCGACGACACTGCAGCTTGTGAGTGCACTTTGTTCAATTTGTGCCTATTTACGCGCGGAGACATTTCCCGCGCAATGACATAGACCCAAGAACTTTCACAGTTTCACTTCGCTGAAACTGTAGGTTCCTGGCAGGACGGTCATTTTCGGGATCATTGCCAGCAAAGTTTATTTACCTATACATTTGTTTATTTCAAAAGGCATTTAGGGGCACGTATTATAGAGAACGTGATGAACTTTATTACATTTTTCGCTTTTGAAGGCACAGTATGAAAATGGTGTTTTTCGTTAGGTGCGCATGGCTGTAAAGTTCCCCATTCTTAAATCTGGAAAACGTGCCATTAGATCTTGATAAATGCTTGAATAATCATAATAAAAATCCGTTGTTTGTTGGGGTAGAGCAGCGGCGTTTTTAGTAGTGGCGGTCGCAGCAGCAGAATTCTTAGCAGCGGCCTTCTTGGCGGCCGCGATCTTCGCGGCCATAGCAATCATGGCTGCTGCTCTTCCGACACTCTGAGCGGCAAACCCTGCGGTACACAATCAGTTAACAGTCATTAGCTATCAGTTTTCACCTCGAGAAATACACACAGAAAAAAAAAACGCTCCACAATAATGTGCGCAGTCTTTCGCTTTCGTCTTGTACACAACGTCTTCCGGCCAGCACTGTTTACGCGGACCATGCGACGTTGGTGCTCGAGAACCCTAGCGCGAAACGACACAGACACCTGTAGTTGGGGCCTTTACTGCGTGTTATCACGTCGTTGTGTCTAACCTTTGTGCCTCCTGCCTGGATTAATGATTTGCGTGCGAGTAACGAGAAAGAAGTTAGCGGCACGGCCAAGCAAGAAGATGTGGTGCAGTTTCGATGCTTTAGCAGCCGACCCGTCGAAGGCAACCTACGGCGTGTTCCTGCATTTGCATGCGTAGTTACACAAGCACCCCTGAGAGGCGTTCTTCCGAGTACTGGCCGAATGATGCTGTGTTCATTGTAGAATGCACAAATCCCACGCATGGTTCATTCATTCTTAATTGCTTGTAAATTTTATATACGTGACATGATAGTAGAGAAGGTCGTCCTATGCACTTCTTTTTCGTATGCTATAGACTATTTTGTGGATTGGTCCGAGTGCCACAATATTGAGCTGTTAACCCTTGTGTATTTTACCTTTATTAACTAAGCGAACAGTGTTACGGGACGCGTTAGTGGGCCTGAAAACGGTTCGGTTATCTAGTATGATCATTCTCGGCCCTAATAATCCTTTTCATCCTAAACAAAAGCCACAAAATCTCGGCTTGACAATTCAAGAGGGCAGAACTTCGATGCTTCACATAAATGTTTTCAAGATATAGTGAATATTTCAATATTTTAGCAGTCAGAATTATTCTGGTGGCTCTATAAATCACTAGAATGCGTTTTCTCTGTGGCATCATATAGATAGGAGATGATCTAAATATGGCACTCACTTTCAAAATTTGTACGTTCAATAATTCGCCTACGGAAACAGAAAATATGACAACAAACTTGTTTTTCAGATTTGCGACCTAAATAAATACCATTAAATTTAGAAGCGTCAGTGATGAGAGCGGGCATTGTACATATTAGACTCAAACACACCAAATAGTGGCTACAAATGATGGTTTCTTGCAGAAATGCTGGAAAATAAACTATCACACTCGTGAACTGCAAATATCAAGTACCCTAAATAGCCCCCGTACGATGTGTGCCAGTCATCGTAGAGAGAAACGTTAAAATTTATTGCTTGAATTACCCAGCATGCTGAAGCAATTTATGCCTGACAAAATTTTTTCTGTCGCTTCGAATGCATTGCCCACAGCCTCAAGCGTGCTTTGTGGAATACTCCTCACTCTTCGTGTTATCGTGAAGACTAAACACGAAAGGTTGAGAAAAAGCAAGAAATATAGAGCCCTTCCACTTCCGTTAAACTTTAAAACATCAAGGTTGTGACCACAGAAATCTACAGTCAGCCATCCTTTACCGGGTGGCACGACGGCGGACCATGATCCTGGCTTTTTATAATTGTGATGGTAGTTAGTTGCGATTCAGTAGAAAAAATCCTAACAAAGCCCATGATTGCTGATTGCCAACTATAAGTTCTGGACGGATATTTTGATGGGGTATGGTGTTTGGAATACAGATAACATTCGTGATGCCAATTTGTGTATCCTTATTCCTGATTACATCGAACTAATCGAGCCATACACTCAACAGTCTTGGTGAACGTTTAGCAAAATACGTTTTCTGATTACTGTATAAAGTGCCGTGTTACGTTCCAGAGGTCCATCGCTTATTGTTTGCTCGCAAACTGCATGGTTATTCTGGAGGGATAGTCTAGCTAACACTTGTCAATGAAGGCTCACACGCGTCAGCAAAATAGTTTACGTTGTTCAATCAAGTGGACAAATTCATGCGGACATATCTTTTTTTTGACGTGATCTCCCTTTTTCAAGCTAAACGGTACTTGGTGGAGCAGCCGTAAAATTTTCTTACGCGTTTTTTCTCAGCGGACATGATCTGCTTTAGCGTAAGCGTTTACTCTTACTGCAGAGTGCGGCCTTTCTTAGATGTTCTATCCAGCCAGTATTACGTCGTCTTTACGGTGTTCTTGCGCATCGCTAACAGGTTATTAAAGGGTGAATGTTTAGGCGCATGTATTTCATCAAACTTTTTGAACAGCCATATCTTGTGATTCGGCCGCGAGTATATTTTTTTTTCAAGCGAAGCTCGCGTTGGCTCCTGCATCAATGTTGTAGTATCCGGGCCGAAATGGCTGTTGCTCCTGGAGCCAAAAACGAGCGAAAAATGCAATATAAATATACACTAATAATAAAAATTATAGGACAATGATGCCAAGAGAAGTATAGGAGATGTTATTAGAAATAAAAGTGGACCGAAAAAAAAAACTTGCCACCACCAGGATTCGAACTGTAGACCAAAAGACAACTTGCCACCGCCAGGGTTCGAACTTGCGATCTTCGAAAGTCGCAGGTTCGGATCCTCCGCTGGCATGTTATCCTGCGATCCAATTTTCTTTCTTCACATTCACAATACAATGACTCCTAATAATGTCCCTATACTTCACTTGGCATCATTGTCTCTTAGTTCTATATAATATTTTGTCTTACAAAGAAAGCGATCTCCAAAATTTACATTTCTTTCCTTATCTAAAGTTACACGTCAGCCAGCGATACAGCTGCTGCGTGACAAGGACACTTGTTCAATGTGATGCATTGACGTTGTCGTATTACGAATGTCCAAGACGAGAAAAACTTCTATTTTGTGCTCAAAGTTGCAACTTTGTCTCAAGAATGCTAAAATGCTTTTCGCGGCTTGAGCAAAGATTTGGCTTGTGTAGTCTGTTTACGTCCACACTAGTTTTTCCTTAGATCATGCATCCATGGAGAGTACATTTAAACAGTTGATACCTTACTCTGTCAAAGTTTTTCATATGAGTAAATATTCAATTCAGTTGGCCATGGTTAAGATAAGTGGACTTTTCTCTTGTGGTGCATACGCTTGCTTGTCGTGGAATATATAATGAAAAACTGCCAGAATTGGAACCTCCAGCTATGTGTCTAAACGTTTCCGTCCACTTTCTTTCGCGGCATGGAGCATGCATACATAATTTCAAAGTAATATTGCATATGAAGGTGGAAACTCTGTCTTACTGGAATTAGTGTGCATAGATCCCATAGAACCTCCATAAGGCGACATTCCAGAATAATAATCGTATGCTCCAAATCCTCCATACATTCCCATCGAAAGTGATCCAGGGAATCCAGCAGATGGAAGGCGTGAAGTGTACCCAGCAGATGTAGAAGAAACAATAGATTCCGCACTGCCAGGCGATCCAGCAGACGTAGGAGGTGCGGATGATCCACCTGTCGTGGGGAGTGCCGGAGGTTTCAAAGTACCCGAAGGTTTACGAGATTTGGAAGGTAGGCTAGGCTTACGACCTTTAAAAGATCCGACACTCGGTCTAGGACGCTTAAGCACTGGTGTAGAACCAGGTTTTGGTCTAGGTCTTGGCTTAAATGGAGGTTTAATTCGAAGTCGTAATGCACTTGGTGAACGTCTACCTTTCGCTGTGGAAGCAGTTGCTGCGCTTGCAGACCCACCATCGTCTTGAATAATGGATAAAATAATAGCACATACGGCCACAACAAGCACGATATGAAAACTTGGGAACTTCAACATTTTTAGTGCTCCTTTAAGGCTCCCATTTCAAGCAGAGATCGACAGATCCTTATATGCAAATCTGAGCAGAGCGTACACCATCAAAAGCGCCACGTTTCATTGTTCTATCATCAATCGCGTTTGCAAAGCGCCCATAACCTTCTGATGAATGCGATGTGGGATCATACGTCTAATTATTTTTTATAGCGCCGCACGCACAGAATGTCTGAACTGTGTTGTTTTTCCACACTGAAATAAAGAAACGGACTAATAAACTTGCCACAATAAAGTTCTGAATAAATATTTCTATCGCATATTTCGCAACATTCTAGGAAACTCAATGAGGTCCACGAGTGATTTTTGCAATCCTTGCAAAGAAGATCTACAAAACAATATGCGAATGTCATTCACGTTTCTTCGCCGTAACGCATCGTCTTTCAACAGTCATATCCGCAAGATTTATATTCACAGCTGCGATTACGGAAAAAATGCACTCTTAGCTTGTCTTTTTGGTATATTCAACATCCATCATACGAAGACAATTTTTTCAATAATAATGAATTATTCGCTATAGCCCCGCCTTGAATTCACTTCACTAATTCAGGTATTTTAAGCAAAGTAGGTCCCTCTCTGTCGAATAAATCAGCTTTTTGATGCATGTGCACATACACATGATAACAAATATAAAAGCTAACGCTACCCTTAACCAAGAAAGTGTAGTCAATAAAAGCCACACTAAGCTGTGTTTCGTCCAACTAAAAAATAAAAATCTTGCAATGGCCTTGAGAACGAATGGAGAAAGAGCTGTTGCGGTATATCACGCTAACATGAATTAAGCACTGTAACTGAATCCACGAACCACACTAAAACCGACACCCATTGTAAGAGAACAATGCAAGCGAAATTGGTTGCACAGTAGACAAACCTGACAAAATGAGTAACGTGGTAACTAAAACAATATTTATTTGAAGACAGAGGTAGAAACATAGTTATAGTTATATAGTTATAGTATAAATC
This sequence comes from Rhipicephalus microplus, assembly GCF_043290135.1. Lineage (NCBI taxonomy): Eukaryota > Metazoa > Arthropoda > Arachnida > Ixodida > Ixodidae > Rhipicephalus > Rhipicephalus microplus. Next base: position 22,855,308 of record NC_134706.1, on the reverse strand, counting down.
CCAGAGTGAAGTATTACTCAGAATTAAAGATCATATCACACAGATATCATGCGAGTAGATCGTGGTAAGGCCAGGCAGCTCGATTTCTATGAATAACAGCTTCATGAACCCAAAAAAACCAGCGCGAAGCAGTCGTTTGATTTTTATTCACAAGACTGTTTACTAAAGATGGTCAACGCTTTAAAACTGATTGTCTTTTTCGCTGCATTGTCAATAATGAGCAACAGTTAAATTTTGATAAGCGAATGTGTACCTGTCAACTTAAATAACGAATTTGTGAAGTATTCAAAACAATATATTTTTTTTACATTAGAGAACTGCAATGCGCAAAACAGTCTATTTTCTAATGCCCCTGTTGGCATGCATGCGTTAATGCGTGCGGATATCATCTCGACGAGTTAACATGGCTGCACCTTCTCAGCGTGCATTTAAACAAAGTTTAGTCGTCATCATCAATGCCGGTTGCTATGTATACCACGATTTGGTGACATTGGTGCGCTATAAACGCCGGATTATATAGATGCAGTGACAAGATCTGCATGATCAGTCGAAGAGCCACCCCTTTGAGCATGGTAAGTATGCGTCCCTTTTAATGAAGTTGAACTATTTGCAGTGCTCGAGCAGTAACACGTGTAGCCACAGCCTTGTGGTGTTAATGTGATGATTCCACCTCTCTTCCTTCCTCCATCACTAATGCGCGCCCCAGCTTTCTGCATCAGTCTGTGTGTGCGTGTGAGTTTCGCATCAAGGGCCAGGTTTCGTCTTTTTCTTTTGAGATCGGGTACGTCGAACTTGAAATACCACCACTGCATCAGGATGTTGCCATTAGACATTCTTGGCAGTAAACGAGTCAAAATATTACAGTGGCTGAACTCACAATTGTCTAGCTCAATCTCTTCCTTTCCATAAAAACAGATAAATGTAACATAAAACATGGGAGAAGGTATGTTGAGAGCAAAACCAAAAAAAATATGTATATGAAATATTCCTTTCACACGTGCAAAGAAGTGCTTCGGTGAAGCAGGTTGTTGCCTGAATGTGCATCTTCGTGAAGTACAGATACTACTCAAGGGGGCCCCATAGCCCCACCGCGGTGGTCGAGTGGCTAAGGTACTCGCCTGCTGACCCGCAGCTCGCGGGATCAAATCCCGGCGGCGGCGGCTGCATTTCCGATGGAGGCGAAAATGTTGTCGGCCCGTGTGTTCAGATTGGGGTGCACGTTAAAAAACCCCGAGTGTTTGAAATTTCCGGAGCCCTCCACTACGGCGTCTTTCACAATCATATCGTGGTTTTGGGACGTTAAACTCCACAACTCAGTCAATCATCAAAGGGGGCCCTATACTGGCTCTTGGCGATGCACTGCAAGCAATACACTTGCCAGGCAAAACTTTGTGACAGGAATGATTTAGAAACAGAAGAAGCGAACGACCAGAAAAACAATGAAAGTGTTCGTATTTAAAAAAAGGATTTAGTAAGTGCTTCAGCCAGGCGTCCGTTGTCCTGATAATGGATTCTTAAATTGCTTTTTTGGGCACAGCATCACCCAGTGAATTATCTTTTCTTGTCTTGCAGGGGTTTAACACGTGTTTTTCAGTGGTAGGCTATCAGCCACCACAGCGTTATTTCGTTGATTCACGCTATTTGTGAAATTATGTGTGGTTTGTGGTGACGTGGATGCACCTTATGCATATAGAATTGTTCTTTCCGAAACAAAACTTTCAGTTTCTAGTAAGTGTTGAGTTAGTTATATATCTTCGCAAATAATGTTGCTTCTTTAATCATGAAATCTATTTCTTTGAACGTTTTCTTCACTTTCTTTTGGAAGAACGTAGTTTGTGTGGCATGTAAATTTTTGGAAGATATTGTTGTAACGAACATAATTTATTACAAGAAACAATTTCAAGAACTCTCGTGTGCATCGCCTTCTCAATCGCCAATGTGCTTCTGTTCTTGGTTCAAAACTTAACGTGGTCGTAAGCAAACAAATGACAATGCGCATAACATAAGCTGTCTCGAAATATCAACAAATTCATACTGAAAACACAGTTGTTAGAAGCCAACTATACTATACTCGTTTCTTTACGAATCAGCGAAATTCCCAGTACGCGTGCGTTTGTAGGGCAACATGTGAGCCTACTCAGGTGTTCACTTTGTTGACGGTTCTGTTACTGATGAACGCTAAATATTTCGCCACAATATCTAACGAGAGGGCTTTTGAAACAACCTCTCATTGCTCAATTCACATGTTTGACGCGTGACATGGTTTGACGCTTCTGCTATGAAATATATATTGCATTGACAAAACTCAGTTCACTGCTTCATATTCAGAGTGTTTTTTTTCGATATCAGTTTCAATAAATATGGTAGTTGTTGTGGTAGAAAAACCACTTGTCACGCAGGTGGGTAGGGTCAGATCCTCGCTCGGATCCTATAAGATCTGGCACAATTTTTTTTTACCCACGCAAGACGATGACTTTTCGCTCACAACCAACAATGTCGGGCCTGAACACCGATGCCAACGCCACAATTTCTTCGAAACTAGCTCGTTAAAGTGGTCACGTTAAAACCCGTTTCCTTGCAAAAGCGCCATTGTGAATACATGATGGCCTATAATTCGTTGCGAAATATATTTACCGAAATATCTCGTTAAGTTCAAGATAGTATATTTAAAAGTCATGTGTCACATTAACTGAGGCATATATTCTGATCTGCGTCGGTAACGATAATCACTCAGTTTCATAAATTATACACATACCATGCCAACTCGTCAAGCGTGATGGCATGCAATGTGTGCTTATTTTAAAGCACAGAACTCCCCATAGTATTCTTATGCACGTTGCTACACCAACTTGAGCCTTCACTGCATGTGGAAATAGAGACAGTAATATCCAATTGAGGCAAGTAGCCGCAGCTTCATCATGCAGTCGTGACTCATAATCATATTCTTGTCTCAAGCTGTAAGATTTTCCACTAGCTACTTTTCGCATGATTCACGATAACGTGAAAGCGTCATCATGATTTATTTAAAAAGCGCCCTTGAAATAACATGAAGCAGGAGATGCAACGGAGCGCAGGCGTTTGCAACGTTTCTAAATTTGTGTTGCTGTCGCTACCATCAGTCTGCTCCCAGGAGCTTTTCGCACCGAATATGGGTGTACGAATTGCTAACGTAGGGTACATTAGGCTAAGAAGGTGAAAGCGTTTTTACTTCCATGTCCCTGAGGAAAGGCCCAACGGCCTCGGCAACATTTTCCTGAAAATTTTCGGCTCGTCGGTCCACTCCACATTGTGTCAGAGCCTACGTGTCAAGCAGCAGTCTAGAAAACACAATGACATTGCTTTTGCAAACCATTTTGCGGACATAATTTCCAGAAAAGTCACTGTTCTCGCAAGGCAACAATGGAGGCCTTACTTACAAGATCTGTAAACCCTTACTGTGCTGCTTTATTAGTACGTTTAAGTTCGTCATGCTCCTGATACTCCTGCCCTACGTCACACATGTTATCATGACTCTTCGACCTTCGCTGTTACTCGGAAGGAAATCATTTTTTATTAAAGTGGTGCACTTGAAATAGCATGGAACGGAATGCAGTTGATACTACATAGCCCTGAAGGTATACATCTTGTCCAAATATGACAGTCATTGTCAATGTACCACAAGCATTTTCAATCAAATTACGGACATCTGTGTACTTCAAGGATATCGTCGTGTCCACTACCGATCCTCTTACGTCTTTATACTACTAATTGTATACATACTTTTTCTGAATGCAACTTTTTATAAATGTACCTTCAAAGCCAAGAATAAATATTTTAAGATATAGTGCTGTAAATAAAGATTGTGTGGTTTCTTAGATGATTTAAGGGTCTGCAGACACCATTTCTCGCAGGTATGTTTACTCTGCGATAAAGCTCTCGAATCTGCAGAGAAGGCAGAGCAAGTGTGAAGCTCAGTAGGTACTGATAAGATAGTTTGTATTATTATTCATATAAATTTACTCATGACGCACCTATCGTGATTGACACAACCCTGACGTCACCCTAAAGTGCTAATTATGGTCACTTCACGCAGTAGTCTGGATACTTGTGGTGATGTCAGGCACCAAAGCTTAAGAAATTGATGCTGACGTATCACAAATTCAGTGATGATGCGCGTTGCCCATGGAAGCGTCAAAATATCGTGCACGAGCGTGTCAGGTACATCGCATACCATGTTGTGGTTTCAGAATGAATAGAAACTAAGAGTAGACTAAAGACATATTGTAACTATTTTTAGGTGCCCCCGACACAAAACTTCGCAACTCGAAAAGCTTATGTTCTTTGATAGTGTTGCAGGCCGATTTTTGACTGAATATTAGACATGATCGATGCCTGTAAGATATTTTATCTGGTCTTGAAGTAAAGGTGCATGCTCACCCACGTTTTCCGGTCCAATCGGCATTTCCTGTGGTTCGACGAAGACAGGGGCCCCCTCGTGACACGGCAAGTTCAAGCAAATATTGTCGACACCAAAGAATACTTGTGGATCACGCGCAATACCTCGACCGGCAGAAGGTAAGGACCATTGTTCCTAACCCCTCTTGCTCTGTTGTTTGTGCATTTAAGGTAGTTCTGGCTGCTTACGCCCAGGAACGTGTTTTTATTGAAAATGCACGCCAAAAGCACCCTAATCGCTTAATTCTTTAGCATCCACAAGTCCCTCTATTTCAAAGTGGTGCGTTCAGCATCATCGAAGCTTGAGCGTGGGTAGTCTCAGGCCCACTGTGGTGCGTTAGCTGCTAACGATATCTAGGTGGGCGTTTCGTTCTCATGCGAAACTTTTCTGAAGTAATTACGCTAGCAATAAATAGATGGCGTGCTAAATCATTTAGTAATAAATTACTGCATGGCCAGACGCAAAGCTACAAATTAAATTACTTGAAAAAGGTGCAAACAAAACTTTCACTCTCAGGGGTCCTCTAAGGGTGCATACGCGATTAGCAGTGGTTTTTTTGGGGGGCTCTTGAAGGCTTGGACTTTCATTTGAACCAAAAAAGCTCTGAAACTTTTCGTGCAAATAGCCCTTTAAACTATACTCCAAACATTTTTTGAGGAGTACCTTGAGCTGCACATTTCGTGGTTACCCACTCAATCCTGGTACTAAGGAATGCTCATTCGCGAAAGCTCATATCTTTTATAGGGTATAGCGATGCATTCTCTTTACGTCTGACATAATTTAGAACACAACGGTATATTACTTTTGAAGCGTATAGACGGATAACCCTGTGTAAAATGTATAGAGATTTTACGTAGGCAAGGCATTCCTTATTGGCTAAGCGCGTAAGGGTGTCGGTGTCATGTGTTTATGGGCTTACAAGCTCCACTGCCGAATGCGACACTCCAATTTGACCAGACTTTACGTAGATAGTGTCCCCATGCAGGGCCACCAATAGGAAAGGTAAGAGTTGTTTTTTTTTGCTTAACAAATCTGTTTTTTCTTTTACATTTACTTCCACTCATTCTAGTGACAAGGGTTTACGTTCTGTAGGTATTAAAATTCCATCTATCCAGCAGTTTCACCAGACACCCTTTGGTGTGGTACTCTCTTAGTATGTTGTTATTGATTGTTAGTGCCTAATTTTTTTGTCCCTTACCCTAAATTTTGGGTGTGAGTTGGAGCAAGAATACGAAAGCACAAACGTTTTGGAACCTAAACAAGCATTGACAATAGTTCGGGATTCCTGCAGGTGTAGCTTTATACAATGAAGATGGTCCGTAAAGTTACTTTTGATTTTGTGACAACTCATATTAGGTTGTTTAGTTGAGGCAGCAAACTCTCAGTGTTCTTCAGTGATACAGGGTGCCACCATTGAAAATTTGTAAACGAAACATTCTGCTCAATATTCACGCATGCGCTTTTAGGAAAGTGGGCTTCAATGAGATATGTGCAATTAGGCATTTTTTTCTTTTCATTGAGAGCTATGCAATTTTCTACAGTATATTCACCTTTACAATGTCTGTTAAGCAAGTTCGTGTTTCGTATACATGTTACGGCCTTCAATAGGTTTTGTTGTTCGCTTCGCGAATGTCTTCGACTAAATTTTAAGTCATTTTCCACCGCATAGCAAGCGAGCGGAATAAACTTCTTTAAAGATCAGGCTTTTTTTTCAAGTTTTTACTACTTTAGCAAAAAGTAGTGGTGTGTTGGATGTTTGTTGGTTGTTGTTTTTGTGTTAGTTCTTTGTTCATATTTAATTCATTCTTGTTTGCAATGCTCTTGGCCTCGCGGTGGATTAATAAATATGTCTTTTTTTAACTCACTTGTGGCTTCAAGATCAAGTGATAAGGATTATCCAGTGCTACCATAACGGCACCTACGTTTCCTATTTTGTCATTTGTAAACAAAAGAAAACTATAGCTCTTGTTTCTATGATATCTCTTGTCGAAAATTGTAGTAGCGTGTTACGAAATATATTCGTGTCCTAATACCGATTTTGTTCCGCTTGGCCACAAATTTGCAATAGGACTGAATTGTATGGCTACTTCGAGTAGGTTTAGCATAAAATCGGACTCATTTTTAAGTCTACCCAGTGGCTATCCAGATTGAAAGTCAGCCACCCATACATACACCACTCGCCATGTGACATTGATGTTTACCTAGGACGCACCATCTTGCGGCGTAGCAGGGGCGGCATTGCCAAAGAAAAAAAAACCAGTTTCTCAAACATTTTGGCCCAGAACTGTAAATTGGCGCTGTGTTTTACGCAATGCAGTACGATTCGGCGCAAGTACTCATTGGAAACATCGCTACAGATCAACAGAGGCTTCTGGTTGTGTGAGAAATGCGTCACGTGGTCCAATTAATCTAGCGACCAGGTAAACTGTCCTTGCTCTTGCACTACTCTTCAGCAGTGCTTACGAGTTCACGTTGAAACATTTATTCGAAATAGACAAGGAAACTCAAACAAAAGTTTAGTTACAGGGCTAACATTGAATAGTGCCCCCACTACGAGAGCAAATCTCTGCAGCTTCGACACGAAGACATCATTTTTTTCTTTATTTGAGCAAGATTTACCAGTATAAAAAAGAGAGCGAGGATTTTTCATTACATGATTCACCAGTCTGAATTACAAAGTATCGGCAAAAAAATTCTTGAAATGCGTAGTTGACCAAGCAGCCTTCCATTGCTAAGAGCCTTGGTGTTCAAGCACCTCACGGTATTCGAGAACAGTAGTACATCGTACGAGGCCACCTGCAGTGGTATTCTAGGGCTACCTGCAGTGGAATTCAATAACCATTCATCAGCAACTGTTATAGTATGTATATGTAAACAAGCATACGAAAATCATCGCAAAAAGACCAGGCGTGCATTATTTTTTTATGTTTATTTCTATATCAGATGTCCTAATGATAGCCAGAGACAAAACGTCTACGTTTTTTCGCCACAGTGCAATAACAAAAGAATGTCGAAGCAAGGATTCGTTGCATCGGAAGAATTCTGAAATCACGTTTTGTGTATATTCTTATTTGCCGTAAGTCCATGGTCGTATACCTATCATACGTCTAAGCGAATTGCGGATAAGGCGAAACAAAAGCAGGGAAATCAGGGAAACAGGGTGCCCCTCCATTCCAAATGAAGGCTATCTTTTGCGGCATGGACGCTTGGAACGCCAGCTTACGCTTTTCGCTGCTACTTTTACGCCCACTTGTCTCAATTCACGTCTATATTCTTGACCCAGGGTGATTTTTTTGCATATATTTTTTTTCCAATTGAAATTCAGTGCGTGTCTTGTGTGTCACCGTCAATGACGCATTTTCTCGAAATGTCACTGAAACCCAGGCGAATAAATGTTCCGCGCTCCCTTCAGATTCAACGCTGAGTGCAATGGCAACATTTTCTCGCTTGTTTTCTCTTGTTGTCTTCTGTTAAGACGAAAAGTTGGCTAGTACATATTGTGGCGGGGCGAGAACTAGGCTTATAGTGTAGCGTCCACAAAGAATCGGCAGCCCAACAAAATGGCTGAGTTGCCTCTCGCGCAAGCGTCTAACGCACAGGCATCTTCGTCATCTTCGCAAAGTGCCACGCTTGCTCCTGTCGATGTTGCACCGTAACATCGTTCCCCCTTGGCGGAATCGCCATCACGGCACTTCGTACGGTGGCGACCAACCAGCAGGGTGATATTTTTTGAGACTGGAGACGTGGATAACATCCGTCTGGAGTGAGGGGGTCGAAGAGGCATTGTTTAGGGGTGTGATCTCGTAGCTCATGTCACTGAGTTGTCGTAACACTTTTTAGAGGCCATGGTAGTGTGGTGGTAGCTTCTCTGATAAGCGGACTTGGCGGTTTGGTGTCCTGAGAAGTACCAGAGACCCCGGCGAGCAGTGCACGCTTTGGTGGCGTCTGTCATAACGGTCTTTTTGGTGCTCTTGCGACAAGTGCAGCCGGTGAATGGCAAGCTGATGGGCTGCATGGGCTCGAGAAACGACATCGCTGGCGTACTCAGTAGACAGGGGGCAGCCGAAGGACGGAGCGTGTCAAATGGTAACGCTGGATGTCGGCCAAATAGCAAATAAAGCGGAGATTAACTAGCTGTGTCGTGCCGTGAAGAGTTGTACGCAAAGGTGACAAAGGGGAGTGCTTTGTCCCAGTCACGGTGATCTCGTGAAACGTAAATAGACAGCATATGCGTCAGCGTTCGGTTCAGACGCTTGGTCAATTCATTTGTCTGTGAATGATAAGCGCTGATAAGCTTGTGCTCAGTGGAACAGGCACGGACAATGTCATCCGCAACACGTGAAAATAAGTACCTTCCTCGATCAGTAAGAAGCTGCCGCGGAGCGCCGTGATGAACAATGACTTCATAAAAGAAAAAGTAGGCGACGTCAGTGGAACAGCTTGTCGGCAGTGCTTTAGTGATGGCAAAGCGTGTGGTGTAATCTGTGGCGACTGCAACCCATTTATTTCCGGAGGTGAACGTAGGAAACGGGCCCAACAGGTCAAGCCTAACATGGAAGAATGGTTCGGTTGGTATGTCAATGGGCTGTAGGAGGCCAGAAGGTAGCACAGAGGGGCGCTTGTGGTGTTGGCAGCGGTCGCAAGCAGTGACGTAGTGAACCACTGAACGATACAGTCCGGGCCAGAAAAAGCGACGTCGCAGACGATCGTACGTACGAGAGACGCCTAGTTGACCGGCTGTAGGCACGTCGTGTAGTTGTTCGAGAACGCTGGTACGCAGGTGATGGGGAAGCACGAGTAGTAATTCCGGGCCATCGGGGTTGAAGTGGCAATGGTACAGAACAATCTCGTGCAGTTCAAACAGGCGAACGGAAGGGTCTGTCGGAGCAGAGGTCAGATGCTCTTTGATGGAGAGTAACAATAGATCACGTCGTTGTTCAATAGAGATAGCACCCAAAGCGTGGATGTAGAGCACGCAGGGGTCTGATTCAAGGTCCGTCAAGTCAGGCGTTTCAACCGGATGACGTGACAAACAGTCTGCGTCTGTGTGCAGGCGGACCGACCTGTAGTGGACCACGAACGAGTATTCTTGCAGACGCAGCGCCCAGCGACCGAGACGTCCAGATAGGTTCCTTAGCGATGAGAGCCAGTAGAGAGTGTGATGGTCAGTAACAACAGAAAAAGTTCGGCCACGCAGGTAAGGCTTGAATTTTATCACGGCCCACACTAAAGCTGGGCATTCATGCTCAGTGATGGAGAACTTCCGTTCGGAAGGTGAAAGGAGACCACTGGCGTATGCAATCACGCGATCCTTCCCGTGCTGTCGTTGGCCGAGGACCGCCCCAATTCCGCGGCCACTGGCATCGGTCTGAAGCTCTCTAGGTGATGCAGCGTCGAAATGGGCCAGTATTGGTGGCGTAGTCAGCAGATGGCTAAGAGCCGAAAAGGCGTACGTTTGCTCTACGCCCCATGCGAAGGAAACGTCTTTCTTTAAGAGATCGGTAAGCCGTCGAGCGATGTCGGCGAAGTTGCGGACGAATCGACGAAAATAGGAACATAGCCCTGTGAAACTTCACCCGTCCTTGGTTGAACTTGGTTCAGGAAATTCTTGTGCTGCTCGCACCTTGTCGGGATCCGGTTGAACACCAGCGGCACTGACATGGTGGCAGAGTATGGTGATTTGGCGACGTCCGAAAGGGCATTTTGCAGAATTGAGCTGGAAAGCAGCTCTTCGAAAAACATAAGAACGGCTGACAGACGTGTGTTACGACTGTCAAAGGTAGGCGAAAAGACAATGACATCGTCTAAGGAAGGTAAGCAGATGCACCACTTATATCCTCGGAGAAGAGAGTTCATCATGCGCTCGAAAGTTGCCGGTGTATTACATAGTCCGAATGGCATGACTCTGAACTGGTAGAGGCCGTCGGGCGTAACGAAAGCAGTTTTTTAGCGATCCATGGGCTCGACGGAAATTTGTCAATAGCCGGACTGAAGGTCCACAGACGAAAAGTATTGGGCACCATTGAGGCAAATGAGGACGTCGTCAATGCGAGGCAAAGGGAAGACATCTTTATGAGTGACATTGTTGAAATGACGATAGTCCACGCAAAAGCACCAGCTGCCATCCTTGTTCACAACAAGCACGACAGTGGAGGCCCAGGGGCTGGTGCATGGTTCTATGATGTCATTATGATCATTATGTCAACTTCATTCTGAATTACTTGGTGTTCTTTGTGAGATACGCGATAAGGACGCCACCGTATTGAAGTGGCATCACCAGTGTTGATCCGATGAGTCACTGCAGTTGTTTGGCTGAGAGGGCGGTGAGTCAAAAATGTCTCTATATGATGTTAAAGGACGACGGAGACCGGCACCTTGCGCTGGAATGAGATTTTGTTAATGTCATTAACAGGAAGAGTCTGATTACCGCAAATACAGGGAATGTAGCATCGGTGTTCAAACCAGTAATGTTGCAGCTGTCAAGCAGAGATTGGGTGACCAAAGACATGTCTTGCGGAATAACTTGAGTCAACACACTGACGTTGAGTAGAGGTATAACCACTGTATTGTCAGCGACGTAGACAACATTGTAAGCAAGGACGACGTCTTGGGTCATCAGTACGTCGATTATACGAGTGACGAGGTAGTCACCATCGGGCACATCTCGCGAGCACGACAAAGTGACATATGTAGCCGCTTGCGGAGGCAAGCAAACGTAGTGACGAGAGCATAAACAGGGAGAATGGCCAGCTGGAAAATCGGCGAGCTGCGGCTGCTCAAGCTGGAGAGCACCAGTGGCACAATCAATGAGCGCAGCATGACGTGACAAGAAGCCCAAGCCAAGTATTAGATCATGAGGACACATGTCAATGACGGCAATCTGAACTAACGTAGGATGACCGGCAATGGACACACGGGCCGTGCACATCCCTTGAAAGGCAGGGGTCCTCCCATCAGCGACTCGGAGTGTGGGGAAAGCGGCAGGCGTGGGCACTTTATTTAGGCGTCGGCAAAGGTTCGCGCTCATTACAGAATGTGCGCTCCAGTATATATAAGGGCATTAATAGCCACACGATCAACGTCCACGTCTAACAAACTTTGTCTCGTCGGAAGCGTCAAAAGAGGATTTGCGGAGGGAGTCGGAAATGCAGCGTCACCTCCAGGCGCTGCACCATTTAGTTTTCCGGGTAGGCAGGAGTAGGGTTGAACGGGGACGACGGCCTGCGAGTCTGCGTTGAGCGAGACGACTGGCGACGTCCTTGGAGACGAACGCGACTGACGACCACGTGGTGACGGAGATCGGCTGTTGAATCTTTTGTAGTTGTTTGTTGAAAAAGGCTGCGCGGCAGATGCAAAGCGGGTGCTGTCCTGTGGGTAGTGAGGTTCAGATGATGTCCGAGGTGGCGAGGACCAGCGGTAATTGCAGTAGCAGACGACATGAGCGATACGGTGGCAGTGAAAACAAATTGGTCAATTTTCGGCGGTTTTCCACGCAGAGGGATCGCGAGATCGGGCCGTAAACTGCTGCTCGTGATAGGATTAGGGTGGACGCCATGGAACTCCCTGCGGGCTGGGCAAAGTGCACACCGAGGGTATACCTATGCTGGCGAGTTCTTAGCGGACGATGCCTTGAAACATGTTAGTTGTGAGGAGAGTCGTGCCACTTGCAGCAGTGTTAGCCGGAGCAGGGGCAAAGGCTTCAAGTTCGCGCCGTATGATTCGGGTCACCTGATTCGATGAAGCTAGATGTGGCTGCCATGTTCTTGAATGGTCTTCGCAAGACGACGTTGTAGCTGTATTCGGGAGGCGGCCAAACACGCTATCAATTCGCCTGCTCTTCGCTTGCTCAAAGCGCCGACATTCCTTTATATAGGCGCCTGTTGGTAAATGATTTTTTTGCAGTTGAGGATGTTGAATGCATCGTCCGCAATCCCCTCAAGAATATCTCCAACCTTGTCAGCCTCCGGCATCTCGGCATTGGCTTTGCGACAAATCGCTAACACATCTTCTATATACGAGACGTTCGATTGCGTCTAGGTCTGCGTCCGAGACGCGAGTATTTTGTCCACGGCCATTTTTCTTCCAGTCGGCTTCCCGAACAGGTTCAACGTTTTCTCCCTGCAGATTGCCGAACTCCCAAGTTCTGCTTCATGGTTCTCATACCTTGATTTCGTGGTTCCCCTAAGACAAAACAACAGGTTTGCCAGCATAAGAGTTGGGCCCCATCGGTATCGAGTACTACTCACACGTTCCTACTCTGTCAGCCAATCTTCAACGTCCACTTCATCTGGATCGCCAGAACCGCTAAACATGCCAAAATCCCGCGGGGTTTTGAGCACGAAGGTTGTGGTCGCAGGAGGAGATGTAGTCGCCGCATCGTCTTTAGGCACAGGAACACCAGGAGCAGATGCAGACGCCGTATTTTCCGTCATCGTTGCAGAATGACCCTACAAATGACGGCCGCTGCGAAGTTTCGTTACGAGGTGGTTACCTAGAACGTCCACCAAATGTGACGGGGCAAGATTTAGGCTTATTGTATAGTGTCCACAGAGAATCGGCAGCTGAGCAAGATGGCTGAGTTGCGTCTCGCGCCAGCGTCTAACGCACAGGCGTCTTCGTCGTCTTCGCAAAGTGCCGCACTTGATTCTGTCGATGATGCAGTGTAACAATATCAAACATTTACGATCACGTCGTGCTGGACGAAGACATCAAGATAGAGATGAAGAAACTCGAGGTTATCCTAGCGAAGTCTCGTGTTTCTTATTCTATTCCTCATATCTTATTGCACTGGTACTATGATCTACTGTACTGAATACTTCTTGTTCCCTTTCAACCAATTGAAGGAACTACATTAGCTGCGGGCTCTGTTACGTCGTGCATAGCTAACAAAGAACACTACCGTTCAGCGTGCTACAAAAAATGCTGACCATGATCATGGCCGCTAATTTCAACTCATTCACTTCCCCGCCTAAATCAGAAAATTCTGAATATATAGTTGTTGGAAATGAATTCTGGAGTTGATCACAACAGCTTCGTGCACCCGAATGCTAGAGCTTTTCCCAGTGACAAAAAGTTTGCCGCAGTGGTATTCGTTTGATGACGTGAAGGCCATGAATTCAATCTCAGTCACGGTGGTCGCATTAAGGTGGAGCTGTAGAAATCGATGACTATGTATTGCGCGATGACGGTGCATGTTAAGAAGCACCAGATGGTCGAAATTTCTTCAGCACCGCACTGAGGACTTCTCCAAGTATCTTCTTCATATTGCGACGCAAAATTCTTAATAATAGTGTTTACATATAATCTCTGACCATGAAAAACTGGAACATTTTAAACACCTTTTCAGAATAGTGAGCGCTTTCGATTGATATCACCGCATGTGCGAGTCTGCAATACTGACTGCGTCGCTAGCATCTGTGATCAAAGTTTCGCAAACATACTTTGGGTTGCACTCAAGAAAAAAAAAGTCGTAATTTTAAAACCATATGAAACAAGAAACGGATCTTTCTGTGTGAATGTGAATTCCTAAATATTTTGAACATTTAGCAAGGTATCTAAAGATCCGAGCACTTAGGTTGTTTGTTGAAAATATCCTAAGTACTGTGACACTGTATAAAGAAAAAAATGAATCATACCCAGATTTTTAGGATAACATTGAAGAACCTCGAAGGATCTGCCAATGATTACAAATCTATACAACTCTATAAGGAGGTGGAAGTCGCATTGGTGGAAGACGTATCGGTGGACGAGTTGGACTAGGTAAACGTCTGGGCGGAGGCCCCCTTGGACCTCGAATAGCACTGACACCAAACGTGCGCTCATCTAGCATCATGCATAAAATGATAGCAAAAGTGGCTGCGGCAAAATATAGGTGGAAAATGGAAGCTTTCACCATTGTTAGTACAACAAGAACGCTGCACATGTTCAATAAGAGACGCAAGGCCTTATATACAAGTTTCAGCAGTCCACGCATCAACGAAAAATTGCCTCAATCTCTATATCACTCTTTACGAATTTCTGTTTACATTGATGTGACGTCATTATTAGCTTCTACAAGACTAAAAGGCCAGAAGAGCTTGTTTTGAAAGTCAGTCTGCAGTGACATGAATAAATGGGTTAAGTTCATCATCAAGGCTTTATATTTGAACAAAGTAATGTCCCATACAGCATGTGGCATAGCCGCGTTGACTGATACGGCTACGAGACGTCTGCATTCTTTCCAAGTAGTCAATTATCTTTGGTATGTTCGGAGAATGATTTTGCGGTATCCTGACGCGTTTTATTTCAACAGTCGCCCACCATAATTCCTCAAACGTTTTCCGTTTTTTTGAGGCGCATTCTATTTGGGGTAATGTCCTAACTGATAGTATTAGTTGCGCTATTTAAGATTGCAAATTTCAACAGAACATGTGCAAATTCTCATGATGAAACAAATTTTTTTCCATACAAACCCGCATACGGCAGATACCAACGAAAGCTACCGGGTGCGTGGTAAATAACATACAACCTATTACACCTTGTGGCGTAGCACGCAAGGTATATCAATTTACATGCTACATAGGACGTATGTCTGTATTTTCTGATCCCTTGTGCATTCAGTATTTGCGATCATAGTGGTGCTAAAGTTATTGGGATGATGCAGTTACTGCATAACAGCACCGACATATGTCACTTGCCATAAGGCGTTCAGCATCGCCTAGTCGTGCGCGCAGCTTGCGGTGTGGTACGGCCGGCATTGCCAAGAGAAAGAAAACCGGCTTCTCCATATTTTTGGCTCCGGGCCATTGGTCAGTTTCTTCGTGAAATCATTTCACGCAGCTATTAAATAGCTGCTTCGCTGCAGATCGGCTCTGGCTTCTGCTTATTCAAGGAATGCGTTGCAGAGTCTGCCTGATCTTCCAAACACAAAAACTGACATTGTTCTTGCACTACTGGTCAAGAAGTGCGAACGTTTCGACGCGTGAAAAGACCTCGTCGAAAGCGCCGCAGAAACAGGGAAGATAACGAAAATCTTGCACTTACAATAAATTACAGTAGTAAATTTACTGCTCCAAATTATTGCCCCACTAAGGCGGTAAATATTTGAAAGTTCGACACCAACACGTTAAATTCTTGTATTTATTTCAGCAAGGATAACCATTATTAAAAAAAGCGTGTAGGTGTTTTTGTTTTAGAGATCACAAGGTCAAAGTGCATTGTTGCGGCAAAAAATTTCTCAAAATGCGTCGTCGACCAAAACCGCCATCTCATTGCATGGGGCCATGGCATTCATGATCATCAGGACCAGCAGGACTTCGTGCGGCAACATAGCCAAGGTCACCTGCAGTGAATATTCAGTTAGTACTGAGCATGTGCTGTTATCAAGTTTGTGAACACACATTCAAGAAAAGTAAAAATCACTGGGCGCGTTTTGTGTGTTTTCTTTTCTTTTTCTATCAAGCTCCATAGTCAAAGCCAAAGTAAGAACGTTTCCGTAATTTGTCCTTCTGTGCAACATTGGAACAAAGCCGAAACAAGGAAGTATTCAACTGTAGAAGGTTCAATTTACCGTTTTTGGATGTATGCCGGTTTGCCTTGTGTCTAAGTGTGTTTGCCATGTGTCTAATTATGTGTCTAGGTGAACTGTCAGGGAGAGGCAGAAAAAACGCCAGGCCTGCGTGGCCTCTTATCTGCATGTTACTTCGCAAAAGTCTTGCGTCTGGAGAGAGTGAACAAAACGTTTATTAGATGTTATGCGCAAGAAAATCGGGGAATGGTATTCTGGAGGAGCTGCGTTAGAGTGCCTCGAGCGTGCAGCGGAGGCGAACGAGCGCATCAAGTCACGTGACACGTGAGACACGAGCGCTATCTGGCAGTTATCCTGGAAAACGGGGTGCGTGCCGTACATGCCCGTGTCTGAGGTGATAAGGTGTAGAACGCAAGGCGACGGGTAGGTGCCACCACCGTGTCGTTTCAGCTAAGCGTTGGAAACGCTTGCCGTTTCGTGCAAGCGTTGCATGGTGATTACAGCGTTATAAAGATTACGAGACTTAAAATTACTTATGTATGCCTTTTCGTTAAAAAACACACATACATAATATTGACCTGTTGTTATGTTGCCTCAGATATGCGCAATGATTGATTTTTATTAGACAATCGCACAAGTATGAATGCTGAACCTTGAGCAATATTGGTGGGCGCTGCGGATGGGGTCGGTCGTTTGGAGTATCGTTTGGTCAATTTGCTGCCATTTGGGGTACCGTTAAGGGTGAACAAACACACAAAACTGACAGACAGACAAAAATTTCTGCGTCGAAGGTCCCCAAGAAAAACTATCATCTTTAAATGTTTTGGGTAAAAGGCCAGAATTCGATATGCTACTTTTCGTCATTCTTCTGAGAAGCGTGTTATCCGCTAAACACTTGCAAATCATTTTTTTGAAAGAAAGCGCGCGCCGGCGTTTTGACGACGGTTTTTGGTCGGCACTGTAGACCCCTAGGCGCCGCCATAGTCCTCTCTGGGCTGTTTTTAGAGCGCGTGACTCTCAAAAAATGATCCGCTAGGTGGCGTGGGGCGGTGAGGACGTGCTCACATCGCTCTCCGCTTTATGAAACGCTTTCAGGCGGAAATTTCATTCAAGTCTACTTGAAAAGTGCGCCATCTTTTCCGTGAAGTTGCGAGGATTTGCAGGACACCAAAATCTGGGACCTGGATCAGCTTCACGAGAAATTATTAACGTTTGAAGATACGACGTGCACGAACGCAGCTTATCGTGTCACCGGCTTCGGTCGGCGGCGCCGGGACGCTAAGCCGGGCGCGGTGCGGCGACGGGTGCGTCGACTGGCTCACCACTATTCGACCGGCTTTCTCCGACATTTTCTGACCGAGTTAGAAGTCAATGGTGAGTGCCATTTAACCTCCTTTTCGGACTATGCGTCTTGCGCAGAGGAAAACGGAGGTCGGCCCATTCCCCTGTTTCTATTGAACATGCATGCATAAGGATGCCTAGAAATTCGTCTACATTGACGTTGACAAACACCCTCCCGGCGCATGTCTGGTGTCGGAGAATCAACCGAGCGACGCGAGTAGCGTCTCGGCAAATGAGGAACCAAGTAACGACGCGCGAGCGCCCAGCGCCGCGTCTCTCGATAACAAGAACGATGACGACGCGGGTCTGGCTCTTACTAGGACGGGGGACAGCTGGCATACCGTCCTTTCACGCAGAAGAAAAAAGAACCTTGAAAAAGCCAGAAAGAACGCGAGAAGGGACTAGAGAAGAAAAATGAAAAGTCAGCAGGCCATCCACTTGCCGACGCAGCACGGGACAGCCAAGTCAAGCGGGATTTCCAGCGCAGAAAACGCCGAGGACCGACGCCCTTCCAAAGCAAGACATAAAGGTTATCCTGAGACCACACAAGGGCCTCACAGCGAAAAATCTATTTGGATCCGAGCTCTCTATGGCAGTGATAGAAGCCTGCCGGAACAGCTTTGGAGGTGAAAGTTTTTTGCTGCGGGTTCACCCCGGATCGAACATAATAATATTGTCCACGCCACACGAACAAGTGGCGGGCAGGCTGAGAGAGATCAACCAATTGAAAATCAGAGGACGGATTCAACCCTTCAATGCGTACGTGGCCGACCCAGAAGACGTGCTGCGAGGCATCGTTCACGGACTACCACCCGGAACCACTCAGGCCAACCTGATGGCAAACCTACGAATACAGACACAAGGGGTGAAGATAGAGAGAGCCAGAATGCTGGGCTCTTCGAAGTCAGCAATAATAACTTTTACGGGTGACGTGCTCCCCAGGTGTGTCTATTTTATGGGTGCAGAGGCAATCTGTTATCCATACAAGCCTACCGTACAGGTTTGCAAGATTTGTCGATCAACTGGACACCGAACCGACGTGTGCCCGACTCCGAACGCCAATGTGTGCTCCAAGTGTGGGACGTGTGATCCTACTCAGGAACATGAATGTGCCCTAACTGCGCCATATGCGGTGAAGAGCACGCTACAGGAGACAAATCATGCAAAAAGAAACTGAAAATGGTGCCCCCCCCCCCCCCCGAAAATCACGAGTCGAGACGCCTCGAAGACAAACAGAGTGTACCTACGCCGAGAAGGATTTCCCGCGATTTGAGCAACACCAGCAGAAACCTCCTCGTTGGTTCAGCTCAGACCGAGAGGAAGCGACGCTCCAGACGCGGCAGGCATCTAGATCCAGCTCCAGATCACGATCAAGATCGAGATCATCATCAAAGACCCCGCAACAGCGGAATATTAGCAAGCCTGTGGAGGCCCCTGGCAAGCCAAACTTGAAGAAAACACCAAACAGCAGCTTGGAAACAAGCTCCACCCATGCCAGGAAAGAAGAAGCAGTAGCAGCAACCACTGGCCTTAGTACGCAGGACGTACAAAACAACCAACCAAACAAGGTGAGCTGGGCGAGTCCAGTGCCTCCCAATGTTCCTGCAACTGATAGCCCACAGTAAAGGAAAATTCTAGAGGAGAACAAAAGATTAACACAAGAAATTAAACAGCTTAGAAATCAAATGGCTGCGGAGAGGAAAGAGTATAAAATGGCCATCTCGTCAATGGAAATCAAATTAAAAAATGCAATTAAAAAAATACAAAACCCAGGGTCGATAGGCAACCCCACCATGGGCAACAAAGAGGCGCGAGAGCGTCTAGCCCACATGAAGGATAGTGCAGAAACGAGCGCGGAAACGATAAACAAAGACTCGTTCGCTAATCAATCAGGAAGCAGTGAACCAGTAAAGCGAGTGCAGACGCAGGTTCAAGCAAACAGGAAAAGCATGGCTACTTTACATAAACTTCTAGGTGATTTCATGGCGGAAATGAAAACGTGTGTCGTAGAAGAACTGAAAATTCAGAGGCAGTATGTTAACGATGCTGTGGTAGGCTTGCAGAGGGCACTAAACAAACGCTCCATGTCCGCCCCAGGTATTGATAAACCATCCAAAGTGGGCCGCGACAGCATGGATACGACCATGCAGCGTAGCCAAAAATAATATAAAAAGTGTAAAACATTTAGAGATTCGGCAGTGGAGCTGTCGCACTTTTCACAAGCGTGCCACAGCACTCCAAAATTACATAAACTCGGTACCAATTCAGCCAGACATAATATGCCTGCAGGAGGTTGGGCCCACGATGAACAAACTGCATTGATATTTTTGTTTGCAAGACCCAAATTATCCCCGCGTAGCCTCACTGGTTAGCAAAAGTATTGCAGCAAAGGTTGAGCACATAGAAAGTCTTCGGATAAATCATCAGATAATCATTTCTTCCTCTGAAGAGAGGCAAAGTGAAAACCGTAATAATAAATATATACAGCCCTCCCAAAGAGAAACACGAGGACTTTGGTGCACTGCTTAAAAAAAATTGCCCGCAGCTTCCCTCGGGGGAACACTGAGGAGGATGCGGACCATATAATTGGTTAAAGGGGTGTTAAAGTGCGACTTACTTGGGTCGATGGCTAAATTGGTTAACGTGGTTGTGAAATGGGGTGTTAAATTGCGACTTACTTGGGTCGATGGTTAAATTGGTTAACGTGGTTGTAGGAGGGGGTGTTAAATGAGTGAACACGTACACACGTATGCGAAAGGGCGGCGCTGGTCGAAGGGACGTCGATCATTGTGTTTGTGGATTCGTTGGAATTCATTTCACCGCGACCTTGGACGTCGACGCGCCGTACAAACCAACCGACGAGCGGCAACTGAGCGAGCGAGCGCCGACCTTGAGTTTATATACAGCGCTACGGCGCATGCACTGTCGGCTGTTGAATGTTCTCGAAGCGCGACGCCACATGCGCGTCCACTGGAGAATCAGGAGAATTGTAGATGTCGAACGCGGTGTGTAGAGGAGGAAGGGTGCACAGATGGTGGAGGAGTGAAGCGCGCGCGGTGTGTAGAGGAGGAAGGGATGCACAGATGGTGGAAGAGTGGGCGACGGCGCGACGGCGCATGCGCGCGCGTCAGCTGTCGAATGTTCGAGAAGCGGTGCGGACGGCGCACTACAAGGCGCGAGTATAAGATGCTCCGCATCTAAAATGTCGTCGGTATTGCAGGGGCGAAATATCGACTTGTGGTATTGGGCGACTTTAACGCACCCAGTACCACATGGGGTTATTCGAAAGATTCCCCTAAAGGAACACGTCTCGAACACGCCGTATCCAAAGTAGGACTGAGCTTAATTACTCTACCCACAACACCTACAAGGCAGGGTAACAGCGTAAGTCGAGACACGTTCCCAGATCTGACATTCACACGTAATGTTAACGACGCTACCTTGACAAACCTGGAAGAGAATCTCGGCAGCGATCACTACATAATCGGTATTTCCCTCTCAACTCCAAAACTACGCAGGGTCATAGGAGACGTGGTGATCACTGACTGGGAAAGATACAGACGACGTGATCCCTCACCCGACTCTGTAACGGAGTCGATTGGGGAATGGTCAGAGTACATAATCTCAGTTCACAAACAAACATCAAAACGTATCGCAAGAACAGCAGAGACTCCTGCATTCGACAGGCACCTGCTCCACCTGTGGGAGAGCAGGCGCCGTATGCTGAAAAGGTGGAAAAACCAGCGACTCAACCGGTACCTTCTCTGCAAAATCGCTGCTTTAGGAGAAGAGGCAAATCAATACGCTAACAAAATTGCAATTGAGGGATGGATCCAGTTCTGCAGTTCACTACAGGACACTCTGAGCACTGCAAAACTTGGGCCATCCTAAGGAACATGCTTGACCCAGAAAAATCAAAATCGGCCTCGAACAGAACACTACAACGAATAATGCATGATTTTCCGGGCACAGAGGAGGAATTAATACAAGCACTTAAGGACAGATACATAGGAGAGAATA
Organism: Rhipicephalus microplus; assembly: GCF_043290135.1. Classification (NCBI taxonomy): domain Eukaryota; kingdom Metazoa; phylum Arthropoda; class Arachnida; order Ixodida; family Ixodidae; genus Rhipicephalus; species Rhipicephalus microplus. Next base: position 22,834,006 of record NC_134706.1, on the reverse strand, counting down.
CCGATAGTTGCAGTATTGAAATGCAGTACACTGGTGCGAAAAACGATAGACTCGACGCCCCAATCACCACGGAAGAGGTCTTTGCGGCTGCCCAAGCAACCAAAAGAAATTCTGCCCCTGGTTCAGATCAAATCACAAATGCAATGATAAGGAACCTCAGCGATAAGGTTATAGAGGCACTGACAAACCATTTTAATGACAACCATTGGCTCAAAAGGAAGATATCCGAGGAATGGAAAGTAGCCAAAATTATTACGATACCGAAACCCGGGAAGAAGCCATCCCTGCAGGCACTCAGGCCAATATCTTTGACGACATGCATGGGAAAGCTTTTCGAAAGGGTTATTCATAATCGGCTCCAAAACTCCATGGAGGACAACGGCCTTTTTCCAGCCACTATGCTGTGTTTCCGCAATGGCCTCTCCACTCAAGACGCATTTCTCCTATTACAAGAGGAAGTTTTGAGCTATATACCTACAGGAAGAGAACATTTAATACTAGGCCTTGATTTAAAAGGAGCATTCGACAATATCTCGCATAAGGCCATCCTAACAGAATTAAACAACATGGGATGTGGGACAAACACCTACAATTACATCAAGGCATTCCTCACAGAAAGGCGGGCTTCGATAAGCGTAGCACAAGTCACGTCAGACGCTTTTGAGATGCCAAACAAAGGTACTCCTCAAGGAGCCATCCACTCTCCCCTGCTCTTTAATATCGCCATGTTAGGACTCACGCGAGCTATGGATGGAGTTCCGCACTCCATCCAGAGCTGGATGGAGTTAGGATACACTCTCTATGCGGATGATATCACCCTATGGGCAACGCGTGGATCTCTAGCTAACAAAGAGCAGACACTTCAAGAGGCTGCAACAGCAATTGAAAACTCTGCGAAGGCAAGCGGGCTCAGCTGTGCCCCAAAAAAATCTGAAATTATCAGGGTACATGGAAAAAGATACAAAAGTAACGGAAGCATTGACATAAACATTGAAGGTGTCAAAGTACGTGAGGTGACCGTCGCACGTATTCTAGGTTACTGGGTTCAAAGTAATGGACGAGCGAATCATACAATAAACATATTAAAATCAGCCACGAAACAAGTTGCACGAATGATCCATAGAATAACATACCACAAACAGGGCATGAAGTAAGGAGACACAATTAGATTAGTACAGGCACTTGTACTGTATAAGGTTACGTATAGTCTACCTTTCCACGTGTTAAACAAATCAGAAGAAGAAACCATCGAGTCTATAATTAGGGGCGCCTACAAAGTGGCCATAGGGCTACCGGTAAGCAAACCAACCCAAACGCTTTTGGACCTCGGTATATATAATACATACCCTGAGCTAAAGACAGCGGTACTGACTGCGCAGAGAAATCGTCTAAGTCAAACGAAAGCGGGGAGAGAGATACTTTCTGGGGTGGGCTTTCCGCCATACCCCCAGAACATGGACGAGGTTCTTGTAGAAATTCCGGATCCCGGCCGCAGCAAGATCTCGATCTCGCCGCTGCCCAAGAACATGGAAGTAAAAACAAACAGAAAGCGCAGAGAGGAGAGAGTGCGATGGCTCCGAAAAACATTCAAAAACAAATCAAATGTTTTGTATGTGGACGCTTCAAGGTACAATTTTAAACAGTCAGTTGCATCGGTACTTAGCAACGACAACTGCATGGTGACATGTGCATCACTCTACACGTCCTCGATCGCCAAGACGGAATGCTTTGCCATTGCCCTTGCAATCAAAGCGCAGGAACAAAGAGATGAACCGCAAACAACTATCATTTCCGACTCGCAGGAAGCGTGCCGTTTCTTTTTAAGAGGCCGCCTTCCGAAAAATATAAGCAAGTTCTTAGGCGGGAGCTTGACGAACAAATACAGACTGATCTGGTGTCCAGGACACGCAGGCCTGGAGGGGAACGAAAGTGCTGACGCTTGTGCTCGAGGGCTCACGAACCGAGCAGAGCTTCGACAGCACATTCAATCTTTTTAAACACTCCAGGAGGAAGGTATCGAGGAGGATAATGACCCATCCAGAATGGCCCCTCGCGAAATTCTTGCTAACCAGCGAGGCATGCGACAAAAATACAGCGCCCCCCACAAATCATTAGAAGGGGAGGACGCGATTCACCTCCGCCGAATTTAAACGAAAGTCTTTCCCAATCTTCAAAGGTTACACAAAATTTTGCCAACGCTGTATGGGCGTGCTTGTCCGTGGTGTGGCGGCTCGCCATCGCTCCAGCACATTTCGTGGGGATGCCTAAAACGACCACCAAATTTAGATACCTTTTTAGGTCAGTACAAGCTTTGTAATACTTTCGAGCAATGGGAGGCACAGCTCGCCAGCTCTGACCCAGAGGTGCAGCTTGCACTTCTGCGGCACGTCAGACAGACGGCGGCAGCCAGTGGAGCCCTGGACTTGGGGCCCCACCCATCAAGCTCATGACCCCTGTCCCAAACCCTTTCGAATAAAGTTTTTCCTTTCTTTCCTTCCTTTTGCAAATCATTTTGTGCCAATTGTTCATGCAGTGGCTGACGACGATGAGGAATTATGTCTGAAGAGGGTATGCGCTACAGCTAAGAAGTGAACAAGAGCAAAATTTTCTAATGGGTTGGATCATTCAACGACCCGGACCTTACGCTATTCGCATTGTGCGATGAGTAGCTGTTGTTTCACTGTTTTAAGACGCTTCATTTGTCTTGATAACGTGATGGCTTTCCTGACATGAAGCCTGCCCAAGGCATCTGTACCAACAGGTCCCAAGCTGCGGCGTGGCTAAGTGGGAGAACACTGGTCTGGCACCTAGCAAACTTGGGTTCGAGCCGCACTGTGTTATTAGTACTAAGTTTTTTTTCTAATTTTGTGCGATGTGGTTGCGAACACTGGTGGTGGTGGAGCACTATGGTGGCGCGTGACCTGAGTTGTGATCTCATTGCAGTTTTTGTTGTGAAAATCAGAGAGTGAATTATGTTAGAGTAGCTTGGTCGGAGATGGACGGGGCATTTTTAGGCGAGATAATTGTTGTAAGAAAACTTGTTGACGAGCCATTGCATGGTGTGTTCGCCAAAGACAGCGTTGTTTTGCACGCTCCGCCGCCGGCACTAAGCAGTGTCGGCCATGTAGATTAGCACATTAACCACCTGCCCTTCAAGCCATACTGACCGCTGCCATGAGTCAAATGCCTAAAGGTTTTAAATGGCAGACGTGCAACTGTCAGGTGTCATGCAACGGGATTAAGAGCAGGAAGATGAAGGAGCTTTGGGGGATATTGGTATTCGTGTGTAACACTCATCATAGGAACTTGTCACGTGATGTTGTACCTACGAAGCAACTAGTAGTCGTGAAGAGACGAGACTCGGGCCATTGAAAACCGCTGTCTTGGGTGGCGGTGCCCCATCTAGTGTGCATTCTTAGAATTATTGGAGGGGTGACTAGAAAAGCGACCTCGAGCGGCGACTGTAGAAGAGAGAAGTGCAACATTGTTGTACACTCTGGTCGCCACCGCAGGACAAGGCGCGAGCAATAGATTCCTGCCGACGAAGCTTCCAACGGGATGAGAGAGTAAATAGGAAAGACAGGGTGCAATTACGCCACAAGTGAGGGCCTTCTTTCTGCCATGGATGCCGAGCAGGCTGCACATTTATAACGCCGGTTTTTGCTCACTTCAGATGCTCTGACGACCACTTGTGTTGCTTCGCTAGGTTTCGATTTCTGTCACTGTATGGCCTTTTCGAATAAACTTTTCATCGCGAGTCAGTGCTCATCCCGTGGGCACGCTTCCATGTCGCGCTTGCTAGTGAATGGCAGCGCCACCAAAGAATGGGTAATAACTGAGCCGCACATCCTGCAGCTTTCACGTTGGCTGCAACTTCAACATTTTTTTGGCTTTTTTTTTTACTCTGGTGTGAAAACTGAGAGTTGGGTTAGTTCGTATGGAGAATCAATCACCATTGTTGGGGGAAATAAGAAACAGAGACAGAGAACAAGAAACACGAGTGTACGATCGAGTGTACAAGGTCCCCGTAATCAACCGGAGATGAAAACTAACTTTGCTCGTGTAGTACTCTTTAGCAAGGCATACGTTCTCGCGTGGGAACCTTTCGGCGGAATTGAAGGACAAAAAGAAACAATACTACAATTAGTGTTACTACATGGAATACTGCCCTCATTACGAGAGTGAATCATCGTAGCTTCGACACAAAACCTTGAAATATTTTTAATTCATTTTAGCAACGGTAACCAATAAAGAATAGAATGCGGAGCCATTTCCTTTCCACAATCGACACGTTTGAAGTGCCCAACAGCAAGTAGAAACATCTGAAATTGCGTAGTGGAGAAAGTAGCCTTTTTAGTGTTAATGACTGTGATATCCAACCACTCCAGTGTGTTAAGTAACGTCAGGACTGGGTGCGAGATCATTTTACACTAACGTTTTTAGATACTCTGTGTTTTAAAAGACTGCTCCATAGGCGGCACCAACTCGTATCCGCTTCGAGGGTGGCGCTGGCGTAGCGTCGCGATCGAGCCGCCTCCACTGCTACTCGCCAGTGGCCGTAGCTGCGTTGAAGGGTTTTTTAAAGACGATAGTCTTTGTTGGGGACCTTCGACGCAAACGTTTTGGTCTGTCTATCTGTCTGTTCGTTTGTCTGTCCACATTTAACAGTATCGTGTATTAGAAACGGCCGACCCCATCCAGCGCCCACCTATGTTGCTCAAGATTCAGCGTTCATACTTGTGCAATGGTCGACTAAAAAGCAAATATTGTGCGTGTCTGGGGCACCATAACGAAACGTATATTCTGCATGTGCGCCTTCTACTAGAAAAGGCATACATAGGCATTTTATGGACCGTAGCGCGTATCACGCTGTGCTGACCATCAAATGCTTGCACGGAAAGGCACGTGTTTCCAAAGCTTTGCTAAAACGAGACGGTGGTGTCACCTACCCGTCGCCCTGCGTTCTACACCTTATCACCTCTGAGGCGAGTGCGCACACCCGTCTCAGAGCCACACGCTTTGTTTTGAAAAAAAAAACACCTAGATGGCGGTCATGTCTCACGTGTAACGTGACTTAATGCACTCGTTCACCTCCGTTGCACGCTTGAGGCACTCTAACGCAGCGCCTCCAGAATACCATTCACCGATTTTATTGAGCAGAACATCAAATAAATGTTTTGTTCACTCTCTCCACACGCAAAACTATCGTCTTTCGGCGACATTTGCAGGTTAATTGCAGATACAGGGCCAATTTTTGAAAAGACTATAATCTTTTTTGGGGACTTTCGACGCAAAAATTTTGGTCTGTCTGTCTGTCTGTTTGTACATTTGTGTGTTTGTCCACTCTTAACCGTACCTTAAACGGCACCAAAGTGACCAAACGATACTTCAAACAGCCGACCACATCCGCAGCACCCACCATTACTGCTCAAGGTTCAGCATTCATACTTGTGCGATAGGCAATTAAAAGGCAAATATTGCGCATATCTGAAGCACCATAACAACATGTCAATATTATGAATGTGTATTTTTCACTAGAAAAGGCATACATTAAGTAATTTTAATGATCGCGGCCTTTATAACGCTGTGCTGGCCATGCCACGCTTGCGCGAAACAGCAAGTGTTTCCAACGCTTTGCAAAGACGACACGGTGGTGAAACCTATCCGTCTCTTTTCTTTCTACATCATATCACCTCAGAGACGAGCGCACACGGCGCGCGCCCCATTTTCCAGGATAAATAACACATATATACATAGCGCTCATGTCTTATGTGGGACGTGACTTGATACGCTCGTTTGCCTCAGCTGCACGCTCGAGGCGCTATAACGCAGCGCCTTCAGAATACCACTGCACCGCTTTTTTTGCGCAGAACATCTAATAAACTTTTTGTTCACTCTCTCCAGATGCAAGACTATCGTTTTGCGACGACATTTGCAGTGTAACATGCAGATATGGTGCCAAATCTTTTGTTTCTTTTTGTGTTCGCTTGCTTAGACCACAGTGGTGGGAGCTTGAAGGTTGGAGTTTGGTTAGCGAAAATTGTATTTCACATGTTAACCGTCAATAAAGCTGCTTTGAGTGAATCACAGGTTAACATAAAACATGCCGGCCCGCAGCGCGCCAGGCAGTCAAAAGTGGCCCCGCCTCCGAGGAAATTACTTGATATCGGCGGCACTTCTTCAATGCCCCAAACGACCCTGCAGCTCTGAAGGCCTGGAGCGCTGCTATTCTACAAGAAGCTTTTGAGGTGACAGTCAAGTAGTACATTCGTGATCTATATTTCAAATGCGAGAGCCTAATTCATTGCTATGAGTACGAAGTAGACAAGAACGTTGTCAAAATTCTACGTGGTAGGTGGACACTTAAGCTCAGTGCTGTTCCTCAATTTTCGCCTTATATTCTTGCGTCCTTGGCTAAGGTGGGGCATTATAACGCAAAACAAAAGCCCTGAAACTTGGAAAACTGTTAATTTCAATGGTCGTGTGTCGGCAAGTGGTGGCGATCCAGAGTTGTGTCCAAGAGTGGCAGCTTGGTTCTCTGCATTACAACAGAGTTTTAATCCTGGAATGTCAAGCTTATCCAGAAAGAAGTTGTTTTGTTTTTAAAACTTGCTTTGCGTCTTGCGCTGAAAGCTTCAGAAGCGAAGTCAGCGGGAAAGTAGCCTTAGGACCCCGAGCGGATGATTACTTGCCTGCTCCTTTAAATATCGAGCGCTGCTGCTTATAGGCTGATGTCAAAGGGGAACATACTGCCTCGGCCGACATCCTCGCGCGTTACAATATTTATAAGGGAATGCCTTCCAAATTTGGGTTCAGTAAGGCCTCGCTTGGCAGCATCAGCTGTTCTGCTGGAGCAAGGCCGGTCATGAGTTTGTTCACTTGAATGGTAGACACTTTGCTAATCCAAAGCTCTGTTTTCATTTTCCGAATGTCGTTCTTCGCTTTTGCTTTGAGAACCGTTTCCCTAATGAACGTCTTCTTTAGCTATTTAGTACTTGAGAGTAGTTTTTGGTGAAGTCTTGTTGGTTCTGTACATTCCATTTTTTTTACCGTGCTCGCTCATGCTACCTTGTGCTCTTGCATGGTGGACATAAGTCTTCCCGGGACATCCCAAAACACTTAGTGCTCATCCACACACCTGTCGAATATTTAGGGCTGGTGTTCTGGTTGAAATGAAAGGAAATAAGCTGTTATGACAGCCCGTGCTTTATTTTTTTAGGTGTGATCAGCACAACTCTGCAAGCTCGTGAGTTTCAGCTGGTTTCCCGTATCATGTGCGCTGTGTGCACAAGGGGAAACAAGCTTTCCTTTAGAACTGAGGACAACGGTAAAGTATTTTGTTACTACCACAGCCTTGTCGATTTCGACCACACCTTTTTTTCGAACAACCTTGAAAGAAACAACTTCTTAGATAAGCTCGAGATTTCAGGATTGAAACAATGTTTGGACTTGTAATGCAAGTAACCAACCTAATACTTCTGGCCACAGCTCTGGATTGGAGGAGACGCCAGTAGCTTTGTCAACATCGCTGTTCTTCGTGTGAACGTCAGACTCATCGCTACCGTTTGCTGACACACGGCCCTTAAAATTCTTCTCTTAAGTTTCGGCAATTTTCTTTCGCGCTTCACTGCTGGTGGTTTAGACAAGTGTGCCGGAATATTCGGGAAAAGTTAAGCAAGGGAACTGGGCTTAAGTTTCCACCTACCCTGTGTTTTTTGACAATGTTTCCGCCTACGATGTGCTCGTAGCAAGGTGGGCGGAAACGATCCTCGGATTCGAAATTTAGATGGCCAATGTAGGTCATCATTGTAACCTGGTAGGCGTTTCATGAAATAGCAGATGTCCAGGCCTTGAGAAGAGCAAGGTCTTTGGGACTGCGAAGATGTGCCACCGATCGTCAGTATTTACATCAGAGGAATAGTCCCTTCGACAGCCCAGCGCGCTGAAGGTCGGCATGTTTCCTACGTTAAACTGCCAAATGACTCAAGCATACTTGATCCATAGAGAAAGAAGAAGACAAGAGCGGACACTCCGCGAAACCTGGCCTCAGGAAGTGCGTCACGACTACGTAACGAACTAGTGCTCTCACCAAACGTCAGAGAGCGCAAGCGCAAAAAAAAACAGTTATAATCAATGCAACAAAATTGTTTTTACAAAATAATAATTGTACGCCCAAATTTGGTATGTTATTTATACATAAAAACAATTTATTCAACACACCTTACGCGATTATTTTTCTTCAGCCGTACTGTCATAAACACCATCTAACCAGCGACAAGCCCATGCATGACTGACAGCGAGAAGCTTTCGTCGCTTTCGTCAACGTCGGCTGCGTCGGCGTTTTCGTGCGTGAGATAACAGGTGAGGCACGTTTTCAAGCGAAGCTTGTTGAATGACATGTTGTTGGTCTTGTTGGGTCATTTTTTCAGAAAACGGTTACACTTGCGCGAATAAGACACCATGCAACAAACATAGAAAGATGCACACACACACGTTGCGCTTCGAGTGTGCGAGTTTGTTTCTTACGTGGCGTCTCATACACGCAGTTGTAACCTTTTTCTGAAGCTTGTAAGGACTGGGAGGTTCGCTAAAAAGAAAGTTTGTGGCTCTATGCGGCGGCTAGACGGGAACATTGTGCAACGTATGCAGTATAGCAAAGGCGGCACGGCGTCAAGCCGAGGCGACGCGTGCTGCGTCTGCCACGGACGCGAGCGTCTGTGCGCTGAGCGTAGCTGGGCAGCTAGGTCATAGGCTCGGTGCAAAATATTGAGAAACATTCGCTGGGCCTCGCATGCTTCACGACGCGTTTCCCGAAGGCTCGGAACACGAATGGTGTGCCGGAGGCAAATCTGGACTAGCCAAGTGGCCATCATCTTCGTTTTTTCGCTATCCTTGCGCCACTAGTGCAAGCTGCTCACAAATTTTTTTTGACGTTTCCAATATAATTTTACCGCATAAATTTCAACTACGATTTTTCTTCCCAAGGTACTGCTGATACTGCGTACGTACGAAGGTGTTCTAAAGCTCCCAGGCCGCGATACCATTGCATTACAAGGGATAGCGGCATGGAAACTTCTGAAGATCTTTGTACGTGGTCTTGACGTATATCTTTGCAAGTCAGAGTTTTATGGGTCAGAGATGTATCACTGGTTTTGTATTGTGCATCGATTAGCTAATCATTCAAAGGGGTTTGTTGGTACACTTATGACGTGCACATATCTTTTTCGTAATTTGACAGCGAAGCCTCCACTTACTAACATTTTCAGACCGCGCTGACGCCATGCCGTCCGGCGGTCCAAGCTGCGGCAGCTACTGCTGTGTATCGTGGTGCTTCAACAATGGCAGAACCCACAAGAAGCCTGGGACGAGTTTCTTCCGCATACCACGGGACGGCAGGTGTGTTAAAGCTTTTGTATGGTTTGCATGTCTTTAGGCTTACTGTTCGTACTTGCTCAGTGACGGTAACAATAAAAAATCACTATTCAAGCACTTCCCCTTTCAGCTGATAGTTCATTGCCAATGCAGGATGAAAGCATGGATGCAGTATGCTGGACGCGATGATCTCCTTAGTAAGCCGGCCAGCCTATTGTACGCAACGTACAGGGTTTGTAGCGACCATTTTACTGCTCAAAGTTTTATGGACCCTGGGCACACAAGGCTTACAAGAATGGCTGTTCCCAGTGTGCAACCAGCTGCACCATGTAAGTGATTGACTGAAACTCAAATATGTGCAATAGCAGCCACTTGTATTGAATCAGTGGCGACAGTTAACCGTGAAGATCTTTGTAGCCGATGGAGAAGCCTCACTATAGAAGTAACACTTGGAAAGTCTTAAATTTTGTGAATTGTGGGCTATTACCTTCCTAACAGCAACATTACATTTCTGTCGTTTTTTGATGCTCTTGACCTGCGCAACTTGTTTTAAAAGACTTTAAAGGGCTATTTCACGTTATCTTCAAGCCTGAGTGCACATGTACGTATACCTTTCATCAGTGAAAGCTGCCACTGTTGATAATTCCAAAAATCACAAATTACTTGTTTCCTAGTTGGTGCCTTCTCTTTTCTTCCACGTTCGACCAATTTATGCGTTTGAAAGAGCTGTTTAAGTTTCCCCATGCTACAAGCTTTGTAACTTGTACCAACTGCACATATATGCAGGTTCTCTGAGCGTCGCTTCAAGTAGTGACTGTGACATGGCTGCAGAAGCTGCACTGCAATGTGCGGATGAGCTTCAGTTTGTGTTATTTTAAGCCTCTTACTGATACATTGTCGTAATTTCATTTCTTCAGGACCTGCGGCAGAGGCTTCAAAAAGCGGCTCCCACACATTGAGGTGCCCCGATGAACAGGGTGCGTTCAGTGTCGCGATTTCTTTTTTTTTACCGAAATTGACTGTTGACCAAACCTCTGCAGGTGGCAGCTCCCTTGTAGCTGGTGAAAGAATTTCCGCTGACTTCGTCTTGCCGGAGAAAACCTTAACCAGTCATTCAGCTGTCACAAAAGGAACTTGTGTGACCGGTAAGTTGTATGTTCACTTCAACACCAGAGTGGATTGATATAGAGACTTCCGCAGGCCGCTCGCAAGATTGTTCCGACAGCACTGTCCGAGGCACTGAACAAGCTTCACAAAACCCTCCAGAAGACGTCTCCGCCAACAGCTCCACACCTGAGTGCCCTAGAAAAAATGGTGACTATGCTTTTATTGCAGCTGTTTTTAATGTGCTATTTTATGTTTAGGACATTCTGAGGAAACTATCCTCAAAAGGACACTACGTGTGCACTTACAAAATGTAAGGGTGGGCTCTCAGTGATTTTATTTTTTTTTTTTGTGCATTGTCAACATTGTGAATGGTTTGTTTTTAGGTGGTGGAATCGAAAACTTTGCACCACAGAAAGTTGTGCACCTTGGGTCTGAAAGAGCGAGGAAAGTGCTCGTATGGGATTAGTTGTTCTTCGCTTTTAGATTCATTTTTTTGTTTATTGCAGTGCGTTCCTGTGTGCCAGCGACAATGTCTCCATCAATGAAGTACAAGCAAACCATTAAACATCTGCAAGCCAAAGTAGCAGCACAGCGGAAAACTATCAAAAGACTGCGGAGACAGCCTCACCAAGCACCGTCATCGACTTCAAAGGCCCTTGAAGTTATCCGACCGCACATCACCGAGGAGGTTTTTAAACTTCTTTCTGCGCATGTTCGCTTGAGGCCCAAACGCAAGAGCAAGCGGTTTCCCGTGTGGTTCAAGAAATTTGCTCTTCACTTAAACTTCCGAGGTCCGCGAGCATACCGATTTCTGGCTCCATATTTTTCTTTGCCCTCCCGGCGTTCATTAAGGAGGTGGCTAGCTAATGTAAAGATGACTCCAGGCATAATTCCAGGAATCCTTTCTTTCATTGCAACAAATACTCAAGCTTGGAATGAACGGGACCGAGTGTGCGCTTTAGTTTTCGACGAAATAGCACTCAAAAAGAATTTGTACTATGATGCTGCAAGAGACGTTGTCCAGGGTTTTACAGATGATGGCACTCATCGCACTTCAACCATCGCTGATCGAGCACTGGTTTTTCTTCTTGTTGGCGTTTCGAGAAAGTGGGTTCAACCGGTTGCTTTTACTATAGGGCACACATCAACACCATCATCTGTTATGCATAACTTGCTGGTGTCACTCATTTTGGAGCTTAGGAGCATTAATATTGCAGTGAAAGCAGTCATTTGTGACCAGGGCAGTTCAAATGTAAGTCTCGCTAACCAACTAAGAGTGACTGTAGCAAAGCCTTTTTTTGAAGTTAATGGTGAGCGGGTATATTACATTTTTGATGTTCCGCATTTAATTAAAACAACGCGCAATAATGTCCAAGCACACAAGTTATACATTGGGGATGACATCGTTAACTGGTTGCACATTGTAAGCCTTTACCAATCCTCACATGAGTTGATGTTGTGATTGGCTCCAAAGTTGACTGAACGGCACGTTCATCAGAAACCTTTTTCTAATATGAAGGTCAGCTGAGCAACTCAGGTCCTCAGTGCATCAGTTTCGATTGCTATCACGGCATTGGTGTATGCGAAGGCGCTGCCTGCCTCGGCCATCACTACAGCTCAATTTTGTGATCGTATGGACAGGATTTTCGATCCCTTGAACAGCTCGAGTAAAAAAAGAACTTCGCAAAAGCTGCGGCATGCAATCATGAAAAATGATTCAGAGCTGATTGACTTCCTCCGAGGCCAGCTTCCCTGGATTGCATCATGGCAGTTTGTTGGCAGACGTCAACCACAAACCATCGTAGGTTGGCAAATTACAATTCAGGCAATTTGTCAACTATGGGACGACCTCTCCAAAAATTACAATTTTGAATACCTGTTAACACGCAGGCTTCAACAGGATCCTCTGGAGAACATATTTGGCCACATTAGGCAAAAACAGGGTTGCAACACCAACCCCAATGTAGCACAATTTATTTGTGGCCTGAAGCACATCTGCATAAGAAAACTCTTCAAGCTGTCAGAATACGGAAATCTCGAGGATGATGAATGTGACCTCCTCCAGGAGCAGCTCTCGCCATTCTCCCTCACCAGTGCGTCTCTTGTGGATAATGAGGAGTGTGCACAGCCACAGCCTGACGACTTTCCCGCTCTAGACGATCTCTCTGAACTTGCGACAAACGTTCACTCCCATATTATCGATGACTCCGCTGCATATTATGTAGCTGGTTTTCTCATCAAACACTTCCTTCGGAATGCATGTGACGGTTGCAGTTGCCCACAGTTACTGAAAGACGACAGTGAGACGCTTAAGGGTACCCACCAGTATTTCACAATGCTCAAAGCATTCCACGTCCCCAGCAAACTTTTTGGGAATCTCACTGTGCCATCAGAAGCAGCTTTTGCATACGTACAACAACTTGAATCTCACTTTCTTGCCATAATTGAGGCCACTGCACATCACCTGAAAGTGTGCGATGTTTTGTATCACCATCTGTCAAGTGTTGGCGATTTTCATTTCTGCTCTGCTGGGTGTTGCGCGAAGTTTCTGAAAATGTTTTGCCGGGTTCGTTTATGTTGGCCTGTGCGTTTTGTGAACCGAAACTTAGATAGGGTTAGGTTCCAGTCTTCAATCTCAGGCATACAGCTTGACAAGTTCAAAGGTTAGCAATTAGCGGCGGGTTTACACTAAAGTATTCGAGTTGAGCCGAATCCTGCAATAGCTTTGTTATGTTATTACTTCGTTACAGCAGACTTCATTATGGTCTTATATGCTTATATTCAGCTCAACTGGACTAGCCACTCCTTCGTTGCATACATTGTTTAGGTTACCCGCTATGAGGAGAAGAGACACTGTGTATTCGCTCGAAGTGATTTGAATAACCTTAAAAAGAATGTTGGGTATCCTGTCTGTATTTTTGTAGCAAATGCGGGCAAACTATACACTTTACTGTGGCTCGCTTGGTCACTGTGTATGCTTTATCTCTCCAGCTCAAGTAATATATCGATAACAAAACCGCTTGTTGAAATGTCTTCGAGCGGGTAAGGAACACAGTATGAAGTGGGCACGGTTCACGTTATCACGCTTTTCGTATTTTAGCTTCTCATCAACCTCCTCATCTCGCCCATCAAAATTTTCAAAAGAATACTCAAACTTGTAGCGTTTGATGGGGCTGTGGACGGTGCCATTTTATTTTTATATAGCTTTTGAGTGATAACGTACGATGTAGAGCCTTTGTGAAAAATAATGAGCCAAAGTGGTTTCCTTCAGCTATTTATTAGCCCTGTGATACCGCTCTCGTAACACCAATTAATGTCCACAATTCTGGATAAGTGATGACTATAATCTATTTTAGCTCGCAAGCGTCACAGCAACACCCAGACGCAAATCACTTGGGCTCTTAAGTTTTTGATGAAGGCGACGCATAAGAAGAGCCACAAGACTTGCCAGTGTTGTAGTATAAAGTTTGTCTTTCACGTAGTGAGCAAGCTGCGAAGCCCTACCTTTCTGAGGACAAGCAGGCATCAAGTCTGCTTTTTTTTAATTTTGGGCTAGCTGTTCTTAAGCACAGCCAGCACACTGCACCTTTGCCTTTCTGCTATATTGTGTCGTGTGGTTTCTGTGCGCTCTTTTTTTCTATGCATTATTTCGGTTGACCCCAAGCGTGATTCGCGACTTCATTGCTGTGTATATGTCACTTCTTCCTTCTTCATCAGCATTGTGCGCTGTGTTTTTGCCATAGATCCTTACTTACCCACTGGCCCGGTGTGTCATACTTCACCAGCTTCTCGGCTTCTGCCAACTCTAGCGATGTGTGCGTTGTCTGTGTTCTCTCTGTATTTGTTACAATTTATTTGTAAGGCGAGATGCATTTGTTGTCTACCTTTGTCATATTGTGCTTTTTAGATGCGGAAGCATCTTATACTCGCGCCTTGTAGTGCGCCGTCCGCGCCGTCCGCACCGCTTCTCGAACATTCGACAGCTGACGCGCGCGCATGCGCCGTCGCGCCGTCGCCCACTCTTCCACCATCTGTGCATCCCTTCCTCCTCTACACACCGCGCGTGCTTCACTCCTCCACCATCTGTGCACCCTTCCTCCTCTACACACCGCGTTCGACATCTACAATTCTCCTGATTCTCCAGTGGACGCGCATGTGGCGTCGCGCTTCGAGAACATTCAACAGCTGACAGTGCATGCGCCGTCGAGCTGTATATATACTCAAGGTCGGCGCTTGCTCGCTCAGTTGCCGCTCGTCGGTTGGTTTGTACGGCGAGTCGACGTCCAAGGTCGCGGTGAAATGAATTCCAACGAATCCACAAACACAATGATCGACGTCCCTTCGACCAGCGCCGCCCTTTCGCATACGTGTGTACGTGTTCACTCATTTAACACCCCCTCCTACAACCACGTTAACCAATTTAGCCATCGACCCAAGTAAGTCGCACTTTAACACCCCGTTAACCAATTATATGCTCCGCATCCTCCTCAGTGTTCCCCCGAGGGAAGCTGCGGGCAATTTTTTTATATTCTCAGACTCTACTTTGCCTTTGAATAAAACATTACGGATACTCTGTCTCTTTGACTGATATATACATTGATCACTCGTTCCACAAGAAAAACACAAGCGCGATGAATAAAACCGTAGTGAATTATCATTACCTGCATCTCTTTTTATTATAACTTAATCGAAATAAAAATTACGTCACTACCGATTCGCACGAACCACTGAACAAAACAAAACAGGGAATTGCTAAATCAAAACGACCTACAAAAACTATCCACTTGGGCTATGAATAGTGGTCTGAAATCATGAACTTTCGTCATAGCCAAACGTCGGTTATGCAAAGTAATTCAAAATTTGCGCCAGTGAAACCGAAACAGGAAGCGCACGCCACTTGCTCTCACCAACCACTAGGTGTGCTAGGGTCGATTGGGCCGCTGGGGTCTACGGGAGTGTCCACTCTTAACCTTTATTTCTCTATGCTTGATCATTGCGTCATATTTGAATACAATTTGCGAAAAAGCCTTTCCGAATAAATGTTCTTTAAGTACTCTCTGAGTGTGCTCTATCGCACTGCATTCTATTTCTTCTTAAACTTTTCTTTCTCCACTTTGAAGCCTTTCTCCTAACGGCTCGGATAATTTTATGTACAATCCAAAGAGGTTTTGTATGAAAGGCATCTTTGCATAAACATTACACCATTTATGTCAGCTGTCCCAGCTGTGAGTCCTGCTAGTTCACTGATATAGAGCACAGCAGGGTTGTGGCGCAAGTTCACGCGACACTGCCACTGTGGCCTATTATTTTCTTTCTCTTAGTGCTTCAAAAAGAAGCGCAGTCTATACTAAATATTGTATTACACGCAATTCATACAATGTGTAAAGGCTCCTTCGCCTATAAACATGGACAGACCCAAGGCGCCGATGAACGCTATTTATTGCCGAGGCATAGGCAGATTTTTTTTTTTTTTGAGGCTAGATGTACTACCTTGCATGATCTGAAGTGGGTGCCAGACAGGCAAGTGTGGTCGAGTGTCACTTTTAAAGACGATAGTCTTTCTTGCGGACCTTCGACGCTAAAATTTTTGTCTGTGTGTCTTTACACTTGTCTGTTTGTCTGCCACTAACAATACTCTAAGTGGCACAGAATTGGCCAAACGATACTCCAAACGGCCGACCCCATCTGCAGCGCCCACCACTATTGGTCAAAACTGAGCGTTCATACTTGTGCGATTATCAATTAAAAAAAGCAATTATTCCGCATATCCGAGGCACTATAACAACACGAAATTATTCTGCATGTGTGTCTCTTACTAGAAAAGGCATACATAATGAACTATAAATACCGTAGCGTTTATCACGTTTCGCTGACCACGTAGTGGTTCGTAAGAAAGAGAAAGGAAGAGAAAAGTGAGCCCCGTTATTGTCTGCTTCAGTGAGCGACACCGCCACAGGGCTCACAAGGGATGGGGGTGAGGAGGGATATAAAAGTTAGGAGTAAAGGTATAGAAAAAAGGAAGAAGAAGCAACAACAAACTGAGGGGATAGGAGAGACAGGAAAGATGGAAGCACGTTCACTGGAGTCCTAGGACGGGGTACACTTGCGAGAGATGTTATCGGCGTCTGTAGATGGCGTAGAGCAGGTCCAGTAAGTCAGAGCTTCACTGCCATCGAAGGTCGTCGGCGACAGGAAGTGACGTAGGGCGAGCCCAGTCGGCCAGAGCTACGATGACGCCGAAGGTCGCAAGCGCGCGGAGCACGCGGGCGCACAACCGGTCGGCACGAAATCCAGCGAGCCGACTCTTTCGCTGACCAGGCAACGCTTACACGAAAAGGCTAGTGTTTCCAACTCTTTGCTGAGATGACACGGGGGTGGCACCTACCCATCGCCTTGCGTTCTACACCTTATCACTTCCGAGACGGGTGCGCAGGGGGCGCGCGCTTCGTTTTTCACGATAACTGACAGATAGCGCTCACGTCTCACGTGTGATGTGCCCTGATGCGCTCGTTCACCTCCGCTGCACGCTCGAGACACTATAACGCAGCGAATCCGGTATGCCAATCAACGATTTCCTTGCGCAGAACATCAAATAAACATTTTGTTCTCTCTCTCCAGACGCAAGGCTGTCATCTTTCAATGACATTTGCAGCGTAACATGCAGTACGGGGTCAATTTTTTTCCTGTGTAAATGTTAGCAGGAGAGATTTTGCGGGTGGGGGCAGGAGGAGGGGAAGAATGGCACAGGCCCAGTGTGCCATCCCCTTACCACCCTACTAAATAATTGCAGGCACATAATTATTCATAAAGTTGTTAGGTACAGGTGCGGCCCTTATTTATCACTGAATAGTATTCATTCTGCCCCCATACAGCTGCTTTAGCTAAAATCCTTGTATTCGAAAACCCAGTTCCCACTTTTTCACATGCAGAGGTAGCAGACAACCCCCCTTCACTGATCCAATAGTGACAGCAGCGCCACCATTGCGCAGGATATGGGAGGAGCCCGCTCCTCGCCACTGCGAAATATCTGAAACGTTGCCTTCGACTTTACCAGCCATGGATATTCAATAAGCATTCATCAGCGTCTGTTTTGAGATTGTGAATACGCTTACACGAATGTAACAATACTGGGCGCACACTATTTTAAAGGCGATAGTCTTTCTTGTGGACCTTCGATGCAGAAATTTTGGTCTGTATGTGTGTCTTTCTGTCCGTCTGTCTGTATATTAGTTTGTTTGTCCGCCCTTAACGATACCATAAACGGCATGAAACGATACTTCAAATGGCCAAACCCATCTGCAGCACCCATCAATAATGCTCAAGATTGATTTGATTGATTGATATGTGGGGTTTAACGTCCCAAAACCACCATATGATTATGAGAGACGCCGTAGTGGAGGGCTCCGGAAATTTGAACCACCTGGGGTTCTTTAACGTGCACCCAAATCTGAGCACACGGGCCTACAAAATTTCCGCCTCCATCGGAAATGCAGCCGCCGCAGCCGGGATTCGAACCCGCGACCTGCGGGTCAGCAGCCGAGTACCTTAGCTACTAGACCACCGCGGCGGGGCCATCAATAATGCTCAAGGTTTAGCCTTCATACTAGAGCTATTGTAAATTAAAGGCAATTATTGTGCGCATCTGAGGCACAATAACAACACGTAAATGTTCTGTATGTGCGTCTCTTACTAGAAAAGGCATACATAAGTAATTATAAGAACCGTAGCGTTTATCACGTTGCGCTGACCATGCAACGCTTGCACGAAAAGGAAAGTGTTTCCAACGCTTTGCTAAGACGACACGGTGGGGGCACCTACCCGTCACCTTGAGTTCTACATCTCATCACCTCCCAGAGGGACGCGCATGGCACGCGCTCTTCATTTTTTAAAATACCGTTTTTTAAGATTCCTTTTTAAGATACTAGCAGTGGTAGCGCGACTATTTGAAACTGGTCACAAACAGTCGCGAACAGTCACAAATGGTCGCAAAGCGACTGCTTTGGCTTGTCGCTTCCTGACTGATTTTTTCAGTCGCACGACTGCAGTCGCACAGCTGCTGTAACCAATCAGCGATGCCAAATTTTTGTTCTTTTAGTTTTTTCATTACGCTAGTCTTTTGCCGCCAGATACAAACGAGTGCGTTCCTCGGGATCTGTGGCACCATGCATGGCCACCACGGAATACTTGGCTTGGAGATGGCGGGGTGCAGCCGTAACGCAAAGTGCCGCACTTACGTGGCGGCATTCGCAAACAGCTAAACATCGTACAGCTAAACATCTTTTCAGCTAACCTACAGCTAAACAGCTAAACTTCTTTTCTTCTTACAAAGTAAGAAGAAAAGAAATTGTGCACTGTCTTTTCTCCTTTTCAGAATCGTTTTAGGGGCGAAGCCTCTTAAAGCGGCACCCGTTCGTCCCTTGTAGTAGTAGTAGTAGTCGTAGTGTGTAACCAGTCTTAGATTTTGACTTCAAAGATGGTGCCGGTGGGATATTTCTTCTGTGCGTTGTTGAATACCAATTCGCAGCGTGCGCGTTAACTAAAAGCCGAATTCTCCTGTCTCTCATTATCCAGAAGGGGGAGACGCCGTACTTTATTGAGAGCTTGTGCTGGCACTAACACTACCAGCGGCATTGACGTTGGTGCTCATCGTAGCGTTGCGCATGAGAGAAACCTGGGAAGGCGCAAAGCACGCAGTGATGGACCAGTGTTTCCTACTGGAACAGAGGGGCGCTGCGAGCGCTCGATGGTGACGTACGCACTCCACATCGCCTCCGTAGATTTTCTGCTATTTCTGCGGACATCCACCCTGGTACCCCTGAAACTTGGGTTTATCATCACCGCCAAGTTCTCCGCTTCGCCTAGACAACACCTTCGTCCTGGTGGGCCCAATTTTGACAACTCGAGCAACATCCTTCACTCCCGGCTACAACACCACCTCGCTAAGGGCTCTCAGCCCGGCGATGGTGGCCGCTAACGTGGTTACGGGTTATGATCCTACCTCAAGCCAAGTACTGTCCATGGAGATTTCATCCTCCGTAAACACTATATCATCAGAAGACGAATACCTTGACAACGTGGTGAGACTGTGGCAACGCAAGCAAGGGAAATCGAAGTCTGCGTCTCAACAACAACGAGACGCCACAGCTGGCCGCCATTCCCCGGCCTTGCAAGGAACGCCGGCGCGCCATCCCTCCGGTGGTGCGCCTACCTCTGCTCCGTCCTCACAGCTAGCGAAGCAACGCAAGTGGCGTCCGCGTCAGACTACTTGCCTCTCTCGTGACGACTACATCGTAGTAGTGAAACCTCGCGTTCCCCGCGAGCTACGCACATTCGTCCCGGCCGATCGCGCGGGCGACGCCATCCGCAGCTACCTCGGCGACCGGACTACCACGCAAGTTCAAGTGTGGCCAATCTGGCAACAAAACATCTTGGTCTGTAGCACCACCATTTTGCCTATGGCACAGCGACTTCTCGGGTACTTCCAGCTGCAAGTGGGGGATCAGCAGCTGCCCGTTCGATGCCACGCCAAGGCACCAGGGGATACATGCAAGGGCGTCATCAGCATAAACCCTGCTGAAAGCCCGGCGAAGTTAAAGTCAAAACTGCATTGGCCTCGAGGTACTATCCTCGCGGTCCGCAAACTCGGAGATTCCGCGGCGGTGGTGGTGACTTTCGAGGGCACGAAGTTACCCCGCTTCCTCTTCTACCACTGCGTGGCGACGTATATCCGCACCTACAAGAAAACGGTCCCTGTTTGCACCAAGTGCGGTACCGTCGGTCATCGACCACCTCAGTGTCCTCACCCCAAACCAACCCAGTGTGCCAAATGTGGAACCCCCGCACTTGCAGGTCTAAATGCCCACGACTGCCACCCCAACTGCCTCCTCTGCCTTGGCGCCCATGAGACTAGGACCAGTGGCTGCACGGCAAAATATCGGAAACGCAAGCAGCCCTCAACACATCCCCGAGGGAGCACCTCACATTCGTCACAACCAGACAGCGGCACCAACCTGCATCAGTCGGCTCCACCCCTCCACGCCGACACTCAGGCATTCCCACCGCTCGAAGCACCAGCGGCAGTACCTCAGGTGAGCAGTTGGGCAGGGAATGCTGCTTCTAAGCCTTTCTCACCCCCTTCTGTCGATTCTCCTTCTCTCGAACTTGCGGCCCTTCGCCAGCAAGTTGCGGCACTTAAAAAGCGAAATTCTCTTTTAACTAATTAACTCGAACTTTTAAATAAGCGACTTCAACTACAACAACAGTGTACTGCAAGGCCATCCAGTATCGCCTCCTCTGTCCAGGCGGCTACGCCAGCTACGTCGAAGCTTAGTCCTTGTGCTAAGTCCACTCCCATTAAAACACCGGTTCAAGCAGCCATGTGCATTCCAGCACTGGGAACCGGTGCCGCATCTACTCCAGAATCTCTTGAGGTTCCTGGGGCACCTCAGGTTCTCTTGCCCGCTAACCAAACTCTCCCCAGTGAGGAGCGCGCCCGCGCATATAGGAATGCTTTAGGCGCTTCGAAGCTTCGATTAATCACCTCCTCACCAGCTTCTCTGTCCAACGCATAGTAGTAGAGGTTACCCAGGCTATTTAGGCCTGGGCAATCAGCCAGTTTCAACCCAAGGCATCGCGTTCCCACTCCTGCTCGGTGAGCAGTGAGGGTGCAGCTCCACGGCGTCGTCGTGAGGTGGTTACCACCACCCCGACGTCGGACAATTCGACCTTCGTGCCCCTCCCTGCCCCTGAGGATTCCGAGCGGGACATGAAGGACCAAATATAAAACCTAAGACAGTCACGATGGCTACCAATTGTACATCCCGTTCAAACATTGCGTCTAAATTCGAAATCATACAGCGGAACCCTGCAGGCTTCGGGAACAGGCAAAAGCGTTTACATGTTTCCCTTTTCCTCAGCTCACTTGGCTCTCAGCCGGCCGTCTTGGCGCTCCAAACATTTGGCCCTGCTCCAACCCTTTCTGGATCCTGCTCCTATGTAGGTGGCACCACCACATGCCTCCCCATGCATAAAGCTTACACGGCGATACAGATTGACCTCGATCTGGATCTTCCTTACGACTATTGCATGATATCAATGCTGTCTCAGCGGAGGGGCCAACCATCAATACATATCTTAAACGTGTACTGTCCCCCTCACCTTGCGAGGGCTTCGTTTGCGCATCTCTTCCATCGGGCGCTGCGTATAGCGGCCCGACAACCACTGGTGATTGTCGGGGACTTTAATGCCCCCAGCCCTCACTGGGGTTACCACTACCAGAAGGCCCGGGGCAGAGAGCTCAAGGAGCTCATTTCCTTGCTGAGCCTCACGCTTCTAACCGATCCGGCACAACCCACACGTTCTGGCAACTCGGTCACGTGAGACACATGCCCCGACCTCTCCCTCACTCGTCACATCCGCGATGCTACATGGGAAAAGTTAGGCGAAAACCTAGGCAGCAATCACTTTTTACTCCGCATTTCGTTCACACCGCGGCAGAAAATGCGCCAACACTGTGGCCAAGCCCGTCTCACCGATCGGACTCGGTTCAGAATGCAACAATTCCCCGCCGTCCTCTCTTCGACCGAATATGCAGCGTGGGCATCATACGCCCTCCATATGAAACAAGCGAACACTCGCACCCTTGCAACCTCTAATTTGACTCCTGCGATCGATCCACACCTCCTACATCTTTTACACGCTCGCCGCGGGCTCGTAAGGCGCTGGAAACGCAACAAACTTAATCGGAAACTTCGCGCTCGCATCTAGGCATTCACTGCAGAGGCGGCCGCATACTCTGCACAACTTTCCGATGCTAACTGGGCAGACACCTGTTCGAAGGCTGCAAACCAGATGAGCTCTAAAAGTGCGTGGGGACTCTTTCGAAGCCTTCTCGATCCCTCTACCACCAGGGGAGAAACGCAACGCCAGCTCCGCCGTGCTCTGCATGCTTTTCAGGGCACTACGGATCATTTCGAGCGAGAACTTTGTAACCGCTACATCTGCCGCACAATCGATCCCGCAGGCCCAGCATATACGTATTCCGGCGCTCCTAACACCGACCTCGACGCCCCATACCCGCTTTCCGATTTACGATTTGCACTCACGAAAATGCGACGGGGCACGGCCCCTGGACGCGACGGAATCACAGTATCGCTCCTGGCAAATCTTCCCGACCAAGCACACCTCTGGTTACTCCACTTTTTAAATTCAAAATGGGATGGCTCTCCGCTTCCAACGGAATGGACCACATTGGTCGTGACATTCATACGCAAATCAGCTAAGTCTGTTAGTATCGAGGCACTGAGACCCATCTCACTTACGTCTTGCGCAGGCAAACTCATGGAAACCATGGTTCGCCAACGCCTTTCCACCTACTTGGAGGCCAGGAGGGCCTTTGCCGACACGATGTTTGGCTTTCGCCCGCATCTGTCGGCGCAGGACGTCCTGCTCCAGCTTCAACACGTCTATCATAGAGCCGACTACTGTGCGCCATAACGATAAAGCCGTGCTCGCTCTCGATCTCCGTGGGGCGTTCGACAACGTCAAACACAGCACTATACTCACTAACCTGTCTACCACAAACTGCGGGCAGAAGACTTTCAACTACATTCGCGCCTTTCTATCACATTGCACCGCCTTCATTCACCTGAATTCTACCGAACGCGGCCCGTACTTACTAGGCACGTGGGGTACACCTCAAGGGGCAGTCCTGTCTCCTCTGCTTTTTAACCAGGCAATGATGAACCTCCCCTCTCTTCTAAGCGAGGTCAAGGGAATACAACAGGCACTATATGCGGACGATATCACAATCTGGACCAACACCGGCTCCTTAGCGCAAATCGAAGAACGCCTGCAAACGGCTGCCCTTCTGGTGGACACCTACGCTGGTTCATGCTGCCTGGAGTGCTCTCCAGCTAAATCGGCTCTTCTTTCAGCCTCTCCGCTACCGCCGCCTCAAATTTTTCTTCCGTCCGGGCCCGTCCCGTCAGTGCAAAATATTCGGGTTCTTGGCCTTCACCTCACATCGTCCTTGGATCCCAAGGGCACAATAGCAGGCCTCAGACGCACCAGCGAACAGGTGAGCCGCATGATACGGCGAGTGTCTACCATGCACGGCGGCTTCCGCGGGTCTCAGTCCCTCCGATTGGCCCACGCGTTTGTGACCAGTCGCGTCCTCTACGTCTTGCCTTACCTTCGCCTGAGTCGTCGAAACGATCACCAGCTGGACGTCCTTCTTCGTTCAGTATACAAACGTGCTCTCGACCTACCTATTGAAACTTCCAACAGCCGATTTGCGGCTCTTGGGGTGCACAACACATTTGCAGAGATGCGCGAAGCTCATCGCGTTAACCGAGTTAGTCGACTGTCGCAGACGCCTTCAGGGCGCCGTCTTCTACACAGACTTGGCCTTAACCCGACATCTGACCAAGACCCTCTGCAGCTGGTACCAGAGCTCTGGCGTCAAAAGCTATGGGTGGAACCTCTACCCCGTAATATGAACCTTGACCTCCATCCTGGCCGTAGACTAGCACGTGCCGCGGTCCTTCATACGCGACACTCCGATCGTCCTGGTGTTTTCTACGTGGACGTCTCTGGTCCCTCCCCCTCGGGTCACTTCACGGCGGCCGTGATTACAGAGGGCAAACACGTCGATGGCCTCTCCTTTCGAGCAGACACAGTAACGCACGTTGAAGAGGTTGCCATAGCTTCAGCCGCCTCACACCCTGCCTCACGCACCATCCTGACGGACTCGCGCTCGGCCTGTTCTCAGTACCTTCAGGGTTCCATTGCCCCGCTGGTGGTTAGCCTACTACAGGCCCCCTCTTGGCGCTTTAACCCTCATTCCATTCATATAGTCTGCACCCCAGGCCACTCGGGCCTCCCCGGCAACGAGGTGGCAAATGTCGCTGCCCGCGCTTCTCCTGTCCAGGCCGTTGCCCCTCCATGTCCCGAGACGGAATCTGGCAACACCAACCTGACGCGCTTTCGCGAAATTTTGGCTCATTACCAGGCTTCGCGTCGCCTCTACCCGGACCCCGCACGCGGTTTGGAAAAAGCGGATGAACGACTGCTACGCCGCCTGCAGACGAACACCTTTATCAGTCCGGCGGTTTCCAGGCACTTTTTGCCGGAAATCAATGGCACCTGCTCAACCTGTCATGTCCTCGCCGACACATGTCACGTCGTAGCATCGTGCCCAGTTAATTCCGTCCCTTTCTCATCTCCTTTTTTCATTCCAACTAGAGAGGCTTGGGAGGAGCACCTGCTCGGCTGCTCTACTTTGGCTGCGCAATGCTCCTTGGTGGAGCGCGCACGGACAGCTTCCAGCTCCACTGGCGTCCCGGAATAGGGTCTGACCACTCTAGCACGCCGATGGGCCACGTCGGCACTCTCTAGTAGACTTTTTCTGAAATAAATGTTTTTTTACCACCACTACCATTCTCCACTAGCAGCCGTTGGCATGCACAATGAGAACTATCTGACAATTAAGGGTTGATACGTTATACTCGCAGGGTGTAACCTCCTTGGTTTTAGAAAGGTTTAGCGAGCGTTGGGCCTCAGTGCCACTAATATAGTGAACTAGTATACACCGCGAACTCGAGGTGGTTGAAGGAGGGAAGTAGACACGAAGTGCAAGCCGTAAGAAAGTGTGCGTGTGCCTCCTCTCGTTCAGTGCTTGAAATGTCCGCTGGATGACGGTGGTTCTATATGAGGAATATATGATGAAAATATGCGAGATGGTAGCACTTGGAGTGTTGAATAGGCGGACGAACGGACACACAGACAGATGCATAGACGGACGCACGAATGGCTGCACGAACAGATGTATGCATGGACGGACGCAGGAGCGGGTGCATGGATGAACGCAAGGACGGACGCACAGGTGGATGTGTGGACGCACGAACAGACGCACGCACGTACGGGCGGATGGACGCACGGGCGGCCACACAGACGCACGCATCGACGGACGAAAGCAAGAACGAATGAACGGACGGATGCTTCGCCCCACTCTCCATCATTAGCTCCGTGGATATGCTGCCATTTTTTAGGGGCAAAGCTTCTTATAGCGGCACCCGTTCACCCCTCGTAGTCCTAGTTGTAGTCGTAGTGTGAAACCAGTCTTACGCTTTGACCTCCAAGTTTGAGCCGGTGGGAGATTTCTAGCTCCTGTGCGTTGTTGAACAATAAAAAAATTCGCAGCGTGCGCGTTAACTAAAAGCTGAATTCTTCTGTCTCTCATTCCCCATTAGCAGCGTTGGGCGAGTTCCAGTAGCAAACGTTAGTAGAAGCGTAAAAGCCGACTTCTGCTGTCTCTCATTCCCAGTAGCTGCCATTGTTTACCTGCATGGTATTGCCTGGTGAGATTTCTTCTTTACGTGATTAAACAATAAAAAGTTTTGTTCGAAACGCCGTTGATTGATGAAATAAACCAACGAAAAATGCCAGATCTTGTCTGAAAGCAAAACGAAAAGACGCCAGATGTTTCTAAAGCAAAACAAAAAGAAGACGCCAGCTGCTTAACAAAAGACGCCAGGTGTTTTCTAAAGCAATGGTTTTACAATCAAAACCATATCGATACAGGCTTGTAGTTGCTGCTCGTATGGATAAGGATGCCGAAAGGCGGGCGCGCAGGGCAGCGGTGGCGCACGCTCGCAGATAGGGCCCTGAAGTGAGAGCACGCGAGGCAGAAGCGCTCCGGGAAGCTGCGCGACGTTGCCGCCTAAATCCTGCTGTACGGGCACAAGAAGCCACATCAGCAACTCAAGTGTCGGAAAGATCCCCTCGTACGTGAACAAGAAGCTGCAGCAGCACGTCAGCGTCGGCAAGATCTTTCCATACAGGAACGAGAGGCCACATCAGCAAGGCAGCGTCGGCAAGATCCTGCTGTACGGGAAGAAGAAGCCACATTAGCAAGCAGCGTCGGCAAGATCCCGCTGTACGTGAACAAGAAACTGCAGCGGCACGTCACCGTCGGCAAGATCCTGCTGTACGGGAACAAGCAACCACATCGACAAGGCAGCCTCGTCAAGATGCCGCCATACGTGAACAAAAAGCTGCAGCGGCACATCAGCGTCGGCAAGATCCTTCTGTACGGGAACGAGAGGCCGAGAAAGCACGTCAACGTCGTGAAGCAGATCTTGAAAACGTTCCACAATGGGAAGCGGTGAGGAAGCGTGCATATCACCAAGCAAATTAACGGAAAAAAATTTCATGGTATTACTTCCAGGAGCTTCGCCCAATCTCATCAATATTCACCTCGTGGATCTGCCGTCAATTTTTTGCCTTGAACTTGACTTGTCAGCGCCTTCAGTGAAGCGCGTTTGGAACGCGTTTGTGCATCATGCCTTGGAAAAGACTTAAGAAACCGCGTTCTAGACGCGTTTGTGCTGCATTGGAGCCTCTGGCAAGTCAAGATAAATTGAAGCTGTGGGGTGATGCTCTCCGCGATGGACCTCCCGAGGTCCTCCGAGCTCTGATAGAGCGGGCCTGACTCGTCGCTGGAGTCGCCCTAGGGACCTAGGGGTTTTCTTCCACGCCCTCCTTCTCCATGCTTTTGTGAATGAAGACGTTTCCCTCTCTTTTTCAATGGCATTTCTTGATACATACGACTCTCGGAAATACTCCTCGTCGTCTCAGCGTGGCTTCGGAAGTAGGCGGCTGGCATGGCTAGCCAACTCTCGTGATCGATTGGACGGTCTCACACACCATCGTGCTGCCAGCGCTGACACCATAGCATAGCGCACCAGAATTATGACAATATCTTGTTCTTCGCTTGAATTCAACTCCTTGACGTTGCTGAGAACGCTGTGCGAGGATGGACGAAAACAAAAATTGGCAGATCCCACATACAGTGGGAATCGATGACATGCGAAGCATGAATGACAAATGGTGATATGTCACTTTATAATCAGCACAACGTTAGGAAGTGGAGGTAAATTATGTCTTACATGACTTCCATGTCAGGATTATCATGTTTATACGTGTCGTGTACCTTCGTCATCTATTCATGTCACGTGTACCATTTATTCATGTCACGTGATACCAAATTTAGTTATGTTGAGCTAGCAAAGCTGCTGCGAGCACGCTATGAGCATTGTATGTTGTCATGTTCTTACATGACCATATGTCAGGATTATCATGTTTGCACCAGTCATATATTTCGTCATTCATTGACGTCACGTAACAACAAATTTGGTATTAGTGGAGCTAGCAAAACGGCCGCGAGCGCGTCTTGAAGAACAAATTATACTCCTATGTAGCGTTGATGCGCACGCACGCTGCGCAACGTGACGCTACGTTAGAAAAACGTGAGCACTTTATAGTTTGATGCTAGGCGTGGCCAGCGTCTGTCGGCGGGAAATTGAACGTGCTGCATTAAGCGCCGATGCGTTACCCAGACAACTCTGCATTTCCTTCTTTTCGTGACGGAGGGACGCTGGACACGCTGAAACGCGCATGCGTCAAAGCAACGCCGCGCGGCGCGCGCCGGCGAGCATACGGGAGGACCGGTTGCTTGGCTTGACAACGCCGGCGAGCACGTGCGTCGCGTCACGTCGAAATGTAGTAGCGTCTTGACTGTGGCATGTAGTCATGTTTTCATATGACACGCATCTCATTATTACCATCTTTGCACCAATCACAGGCCTTCGTCATTCATTGGCGTCACGTAATACGAAATTTGGCATATCTGAAGCTAGCGAAACGGCCACGAGCGCATCATCAGTGTGGCATGCATGCAATCATGTTGTTACATGACATTCATGCCGTGATTATCATGTTTGGACGTGTCATTTACCTATGTCGTCTGTTCCCGTTGCGTAATACCAAGTTTCGTACATGTGAAGCAAGCGAAACGACCGCGAGCACACCATGAGCATAGCATGAAGTCATGTCGTTACATGACACGCATCTCAGGTTTATCATGAATGCACCAGTATCATATGTTCGTCATCCATTCACGTCCCATAATACCAAATTTGGTATAAATGAAGCTAGCAAAAAGGCCCCAGTGCATCATGAGCGTGGCATGTAGTCATGTTTTCACATGACACGAATCTCATGATTATAATGTTTGCACCAATCACATACCTTCGTCATCCATTCACGTACCGTATTGCCAAATTTGGTATAAGTAACGCTAGAGAAACGGCCGCGAGCTCATCATGAGCGTGGCATGTTATCATGTTGTTACATGATACGCATGTCATGATTTTCATGTTAGGGTCTGTCGCTTGTGTTCAACATGCAATCACTTCATACCATAACAGTTTTGCAACATGTCAGGTGAACGATACCACCACAAGAGCCGCAGGACTATGTAATGTAAATCATAACATTCATAACAGAGATATCACGATTTTCATGTTACGACTAGACAAATGTGTTCTTCATACAGTCATGTTATGTCATACGTAGTTTTGTATCGGTACCTATATCGAAATGGCCAGGAGAGCTAAAAGTCGTAGCCGGCTAGCTAGCTAGCTAGATAGATAGATAGATAGATAGATAGATAGATAGATAGATAGATAGATAGATAGATAGATAGATAGATAGATAGATAGATAGATAGATAGATAGATAGATAGATAGATAGATAGATAGATAGATACGCTCAAAGTCACCGAAGTTCGTTAAGGAATGCCTCACATTTATTTAATGTGGCGTGCTCGGTTTGCTCAGCTCACTGAGCTGGCGGTGATCAGCTGATCGGCACCGGTCTCCATAGTTTTCGCTGATAACGAGATCCAAACATGACTCTCTGGTTTTGCGACTTCCGGCTGCTCGCATGCAGTCTCTGCCGGTGTGAACATCAGTCGCTTTTCCGTCGCCAGTCGGAAATGGTCGTGTGACCACTGCTAGTCGCTGGTGTGCACCAGCCTTAAGACGAAAAGTTGGCCCAGTTCATATCGACAACCATTGGTCGTGGTACGAGCGAAATAATACACCGAGACAGAGAAGAAGAAACACTAGGCCACGCCATCGAAGTCCCATGTCACCTCTCATCCCCCTCTCTTATTGTGTTAGTATGATGTATTTCGTTGAAAATTTGCCGTTCCTTCTCCAGCATTTGAAATAACAACACTACCCTCAGGCTTCGTTAGGTCATGCATGGCTGGCAGGTGAAGAATATTTGTACTAAACCCGTTACGAAAGCATGTAGAATGCCAAAACTGCTGCTCATTCTAACTCGTCCACTTCTGCGTACAAGTCCGTAAAATACTGACAGATAATCGTAAAGCAAGATTTCCTGAGGTTATCGTAGCAGCATCGCGTAACAGCATGCAAGAGTTTTTCGAAATGATGAAACGTCGGCCGCGGGGATATTGCATTTATGGCAGTCGGCGCTGATCGGAAAGAAGGCCATGGGTTTGATTCTGGCCACGGCGGTGTCACTTAGATGGAGCTGACAAAATGGTAGATAGCCGTTTACTAAACGAAGCCGGTGCTTGTTAAATAAATAACTAAATAGTCGAAAGTTTTGAATCCCACAGCTGAGAGATTCTCAATATTATATCTCAATTTTGGGCGTCAAATGCGAGTAATATTTTTTCCTATATCATCTTTGACAAAACCATTTAAAAACTTTTTCAGACGTTTTCACAGAACAGCGAGCCGTTTTGATCAGTATCAGCGGAGATGTTATGCTGGTTTATTCGCTGCTTTGCTCCCACCTATATTACAATTTTCAAAAAACATTAGTTCAAACACTCTAAAAATAAATACGCAATTCATTTCTGATCTATACCTAAACAGTAAACCACAGGCCTGTATATATGTCAGTTTATAACGATTTGAACTATGGCAATGGCTTCAAAGCTTTGAGCGTGTGTGTTTTACGTTTCAAGTATGCCATTTATTTTCATGCAGTATTAAAAACGAACCAAATCATACCCACAATGTTAGGTCAATATGCTTGAGGAACTTCCAAAGATCTGCCAGCTGGCTTGTTTGGAATTAAAAGTGGACGCTTTTGCGATGGAAAACGCACTGGTTGACGAGGACGAGGACGAGGTGGAGGTGTTATACGACTGCGTATAGGTCTTGGAAATATTCTGGTAGCACCAGCCCCAAATGTGCCTTCATCTAGCATAATGCATAAAACGATTGCCGAAGTGGCTACAGCAAGACAAATGTGGAAACTGGGAGCTTTCTTCATTGTCAATACTACCTAAACGCGCCATATTCCCGGTAAGAAACGCAGAACCTTATATACACGTTTCAGCAAGCGAAGTACAAAAAAAATGCGTCATCGTCTACATCATTCATTAGCAGTCTCACTTATTATTGAAGATGTGACGTCATAATAAACAGCTATAAGCCTTAGAGAGAACATGTCATTTTAAAGGTCAATCTGCAGCAAGGTGAGTAACTAAAATGAGTTCATACTCGCCGTTCTGATTCTGAAGAAAATTCGTGTCACATGCAGCATGTTACTTCGCCACGTAGGCTGATACGGCTCCAAGACGTCTGTGTTCTTAAATCAATTCCAATTTCTTTTGCTACATATGCTACAAGGCATCAATTTCTCGTGCTAAATTCACAGAATTACATTTTATGAGTATGGTGCATTTTAGTTTAACGCTCACGTACTATGACTAATGCACGCAGTCGTTTTGAAGTTATCAGTATGTTTTGTGGTGCTCATGTTGTATGTAAGCATTATTCTCAGCCCATTTCGACGATCACTGAATTTATTTTCAATTTGAACTCCTTAAATTTTACCCTTGAAGGTTCATATCTTGCTTAAGAACTTTTCACTTGTGGTATGAATACGAAAATTTCATGCAAAGAGATGAAACTTCACAACAGAAACATTGTTTGCATATGTATATCAGGCGCAAATATAGGATATGAAACAGTCGTTACCCAAAAGTCCGAAACCCGAGAAACAAAAAACTTCCCTGAAAATAGGCCGAACCAATCGGTGAAAAAAAAAGCGTTCACAAAAAGGAAACGTTTATTGAACACCAAAATTTAAGAAAGCAGTAGGGTTCCTAATGCAAATAACTCGAGAAACATATAGGAAATAGTCCTGTTGTGTGTTTCTTTGTCGTAATTTCTTCTTCGCGATTTTTCTAGCGGTTTGCAAAGTATGCCGCGCTCATTCGGACTCGTCTTTGCTGACTTTTTCGTCGCTGTCCTCAAGCAGAGCGCAATTCTTGGTTCCGGCAAAGGCATTTCGTAAGCGTCATTTCTTAAAAGACCGCACAAACTACCCGGGTTGTCCAACGCTGCAGCCCGTCCAGTGACGCACATTTTTTTTTTCGGCCACCCCAAAGTTCCACTCTACTTGAGCGTTGGACGACGACTGCGTGGTTAGGACAACATTATTTTTATGAGTGGCACTATTACGACACCACCTCTTTGGCGCCATTGAGCTACGCCTCACACAGACCACACGAACTGCAACTCGTTATTACGAACGACTCGCCTCAACAGTAGTCACAAATATTTACAAAACGGCCGCGAGTGCGTCAGCAAAACGGCCGCGAGTGCGTCATGAAGAGCCCAATATACTCGAATGTAGCATTGACGTGCGCGCGCACTGGGCACAGCGACGCTGCGTTAGCAAAACGCGAGCACCCTATAGTCCCACGCCAGGTGCGACCGGCACATCCGTCAGCGCAGCTCGACGGCAACCAGCGAGAAATGCAACATGCTGCATTTGGCGCCTAAGTGTTACCCAGACAACACTGCCTCTCCCTCTTTTCGTCACGGAGGGACTCCTGGCGCGCTCATACGCGCATGCGTCAAAGCAACCCAGCGTGGAGCGTGCCTGCGAGTATATGGCAAGACCGGCGCCTGGCGTGTGAACGCCGGCGTGACGCGACGACATGAATGCCGGCGAGCACGCGCACCACCTCACGTAGAAATGTATTAGTGAGTTGACTGTGGCATGTAGTCATGTTCTGACGTGACACGCATCTCATGCTTATCATGTCTGCCCCAGTCACATACCTTCACCGTCCATTTACGTCACGTAATACCATATTTGGCATATGTGAAGCTAGCGAAACGGCTGTGAGTGCATCCTTAGTGTGGCATGTAGCAATATTGTCACATGACACGCATGTCGTCTATATTATGTTTGGTTGTGTCATTTACCTTTGTCGTTCGTTCGCGTCGTGTAATACCGAGTTTGGTACGTGTGAAGCTAGCCAAACGGCCACGAGCGCGTCATGAGCGTAGCATGTAGTCATGTTGTTACATGACACGCATATCATGTTCATCATTTGGCACCAGTGTCATACCTTCGTCATTAATTCGCATCCCGTAACACCAAATTTGTTATAAGTGAACCTAGCGAAAGGGCCGTTAGTGGATCATGAGCGTGGCATGTGGTCATGTAGTTATATGACTCGCATCTCATTATTATCTTGTTTGCACCATACGCATACCTTCGTCATTCATTTATATACCGTAATACCATGTTTGGCATATGTGACACCAGCGAAACGGCCGCGAGCGCATCGTGAGAGTGGCATGTAGTCATATTGTTACATGACACGCACATAGTGAGTTTCATGTTAGGGTCTATCGCTTGTGTTCGCCATGCAATCATGTCATACCATACCAGTTTTGCAACATGCCGTGTGAACGAAACCACCGCAAGAGCTGCAGGACCAGGAATTGTATATTATGACATTCAAGACATACATATCATGGTTTTCAAGTTATGTCTAGTCGAATATGTTCTTCGTACAGTCATGTTATGTCATACCAAGTTTGGTATCCATAAAATTATCAAAACGGCCAGGAGAGCTAAAAGTCGTAGACGGCTAGATAGACAGTTGGATTGATACATAGATACGCTCAAAGTCGCCGAAGTTCGCTAAGAAATGCTTCGCATTAAAAAAAAACTATCGCCCTGAAATCAAATATATGCGGTGTTGCACCACTTGATGAATATCTGTGTTGATACAGTTTGCTAGGCGACACATTTCGCATGTCAGCTTGCGTTTCTTTGGTAATGTCATGTCTTTACTCTTGTACTAAGTCTTCCTTAGTAAATTTAGTGCAATATATGCGATGTTTTATGTTAAAGAAAATTACGCCGCCCTTTATTTTGCACGTCGCGAAGTAAACCAAGACAAAATAAAAGGTGGGTTTTCGTGAGAATATTTCTAAGTGTAAAGATTGTTCAATGTGACCTCACCCACAAGAATAACATGGGCAATCTGCATGCTGACACAGCATTGGCGATATCTGCTTCATTCAAATGAGTGGTGCCTAAGCATAGACCGCTATGTCAAAAGGCAGGGTCATAAGCTTAAATGGGCCCTACAACACTTTTTGAGCATGGCCGGAAAGCGCTGCCGATTGGTAGCAGAGGCTCTCGAGAACACGTGACCTAAATGTTATAGCGCAGTACGTGGCCTGGAACTGCTTTCTCTACCCTCGACAAACACACACACACACACACACACACACACATATATATATATATATATATATATATGTATATATATATATGGGGTTTAGCGTCCTAAAGCAAGCATATTATTATGAGAGACACCGCAGTGGAGGGTTCCGGAAATTTTGACCATCTGGGGGTCTATAACGTGCACACAAGTCTGAGCACACGAGCCTACAACATTTCCTCCTCCATCGGAAATGCAGCCGCCGCAGCCAGGATTCAATCCCGCTACCTGCGTGTCAGCAGCTGAGTACCTTAGCCACTTGACCACCGCAGCGGGGCGCCTCGACAAATGATGGCAGACCCGCAGAAAACACACGTAGATTACCCATTGATTGATATGTGGGGTTTAACGTCCCAAAACCACTATATGATTATGAGAGACGCCGTAGTGGAGGGCTCCGGAAATTTAGACCACCTGGGGTTCTTTAACGTGCACCCAAATCTGAGCACACGGGCCTACAACATTTCCGCCTCCATCGGAAATGCAGCCGCCGCAGCCGGGATTTGAACCCGCGCCCTGCGGATCAGCAGCCGAGTGCCTTAGCCACTAGAACACCGCGGCGGGGCATAGATTACCCATGCATCAGCCATTGATTGATTTGAACATGGCGCACCCAGTTGTTACAGATGATTGATTGATTTGTAGGCTTTAACGTCCAAAAACCACCATAGGAATATGAGAGACGCCGTAGTGGAGGGCTCCGGAAATTTCAACCACCTGGGGTTCCTTAACGTGCACCCAAATTTGAGCACATGGGCCTACAACATTTCCGCCTTCTTTGGATATGCAGCCGCCACAGTCGGGATTTGATCCCGCGAACTGTGGGTCAGCAGCCGAATACCTTAGCCACTAGACCACCGTGGCGGGGCCTCGGTTATTACAGAGATCGCCGCTAGAGGCTGGCACTTGCCCGCGCGTGCCTGGGCGGTTGCACTGAAAAAGCCGCGTTTTGAAAGGAAAAAAAGTGTTCAATGTCACGAGGCAGGTGTGACGTTTTTTGTTTGCCTCTCCCATTCCTCCCCGCTTAACTTCCAGCGCTTTCGTCGGGATGAAAGAAGAGAGAATGCGATTGCAGCGTGCGACGATTCTTTGTAACTATGCTTGTACTGAACGGATTCTCAAAATTTTTGTGGGGTTGAATTTGTGAGGCGATACGCTTTTCCTGCAAATTATTTCCATGATTACTCCAAAAAGTGCTTCAGGTCCCTTTTATTGAGCCGGAGTGAGACTTTTTCAGTGCATATCTCACTACCACAACCAGTCTGAACTATTCCAGTTGGGAACTCGTTTACATACTGAATGCTATGTTTGGCTTGTCGGCGTCTGATGTGGTCATGGTATGCCATGTAGTCATGTTCGTAAAGCAGCATGCGCCACATAAATTGGGCAAATTCTACTGCTTGCCACTAGTCAACTCAAATACATGAAGGGAACATTCAGTGACGATGCAGGCACTTGGAGTAATTCGTAGCTGATGATTTTCCTGCCTGCGTTGCCTTCTCTTCGAGCCTTCACTGATCGATCGAGGCGCCGCACTCGGACTTCTAACTGTCTCCAAATTTTCGCTTTTCTTTCTATCTGTGCCATTGCCTCCCTATCCAATTTCTCGGAAATCAGTGCTGAGGGGCCGTATCTTAATGCAAGCAGTGGCGGGGTTTCATTTTCTGTTCATTTACTCTTTTAAAATTACTAGCCCAGCTCCTGGGCGATTACGTAAGTGCAACGGAAACATCTAGCAGTAAAACTATTTCAACTAAGACATATTTCAACTTTGCAACTAAGGCATATTGCAACTAAGACACACCTACATACATGACGTACAGACCTGGAACCGGTCTCTTTGGGTACAACCAAACGAGCTTTTGGGTAAGCTGCCTTTCGACGCTGTTTTCGACGACGTTATTGACCAGGATTAGCCTCCCCTACAAGGCCGGTTCTAGCCTCGGCAACACTTTATCCAAAAATCTCTCTCGAAGCACGTCATGCTTCCGGCTCCTCCACAGGGGTCACGTTAATCAGGCCGAGTCTGCCTTACACGCTTCACTCCTAATGAGATTTTTTTCATTATAAAACCCAACTTATTTATTTGTGGCTTGGGCAGCACACGTAATAGTAAAGCCATATTTACTAAATAATATTTAAAATGCATGTTTATATAGTTCCCATTCATCATAATGGTTATCACACGTATGCCATGAAACCACCTTGAAGCGTGCATTACGGCATTTTTGCAGTCAGTATTTCAAGGAGGCAATATGCATTTCTCACTGAAGGCTCAATGTAGCAGCTTGCGATGAATGGAGGGCTAATTTACAATCTATCTAAACATTATCCTTGTTGCAATAGTAGCTGCGCCCACTGATCATGACGTCATCATTATCGCTACAGTTTTTCACTATTTTTACAGCGGTGCTCCGACCTTTATGGTTGCCTGCGAGGCGATTGGTGATTTATGAAAGTGCCGCTCTTGAAATAACGGGAAATACAATGCAGCTATGGATTATGCAGTGATTAATATAGTAACATTCTATCAATGACATAGGGGACAGTTGTGCCACAACTACTTCTATCATCAATTATGTAAATTGGTGTATGGCAGCGACACATGTTATGTTCGCTGCACATATGTTTTCGTTTTCTAAAATATTCCAAGCTGCGGTAGACCTTTGGCCAATTGCCTATGCTTTCATCAGTACACAACGAGAGTACACAATATAAGGAAAACCCTTTGCCATTATTATTGTGGCGTATAATATATAACGCTTTTTTTTTAACAGATGACCTCCTGCTTGGACAGTTTAGGACTGCCCGCTCTCTGTTGATGGTCTAAATATTTACAGA